>NC_089495.1:13169374-13769374 GCF_036850765.1 Saccopteryx bilineata
ACCACCACCACCTCTACCACCACCACCACCACCTCTACCTCCACCACCACCACCTCTACCTCCACCACCACCACCATCACCTCCACCACCACCACCACCACCACCACCACCACCATCACCTTCACCACCACCACCTCCACCACCACCACCACCACCACCACCACCTCCACCTCCACCTCCACCACCACCACCACCACCACCACCACCATCACCATCATCATCACCACCTCCACCTCCACCACCACCACCTCTACCTCCACCACCACCATCACCATCATCATCACCACCTCCACCTCCACCTCCACCACCACCTCCACCACCACCTCCACCACCACCACCTCCACCACCACCTCCACCACCATCACCTCTACCTCCACCACCACCACCTCCACCATCACCTCCACCACCACCACCAGGACCATTCTCATGGGCACATCACGAGGCTCTAATGTTTCCTGTCTTAAAAACTTCTGCCTCACAGTCAAAGCAAACCTGTCAACGCTCACCCTTCTCCAGGTACCATACTGTCATCTAATTTTCTTCGCGGTGAAACTTCAAAAAAGAGCTGCCCACCCTTCTCCCTGATGCCCAGTTCCTGTCTCCACTTGCTCCAAACAGGCCTCTGGTCGCTCTGCTCCCCTGGGACACGTCCTCAGAGGTTGCCGCCATTGCCGAGTCCAGCAGCCATTTCCCTGTCCCCACCTTACTCCCCTCCCAGCAGTATGTGACACAACAGGCCCCTCCCTTCCTCCCTGAAGCACTTTCCTCTCTTGGCTTCAGGGAGAGCACACTCTCGGTTTCCCAAGGTCCTTCACCTCCGCGGCAGGTAACCTTAGCTCCCCATTGCCAGTTCCTGCTGTAACTTCCGTTCAAATGCCAAGGACGCCGGGGCTCTGCTTGGGGCCCTCCTGATTGCCTGTCCAGGCTTCCTGGTGCCCCTGGTTACCGATCAAGTCCCTTGGCCCATCCGGGGTTTTGAGAGAATGAATGAAAACGTCAGTAAGAACGCAGCATAGGGTGCCGCCCACAGCAAGCCCACCCTCCCCGCAGCGGATGATTCTGAGAACTTGTAAGGGCTCTCACGAACCTACCACATGCAGGTGACCCAACTTCACACGTATTTTCCTCCTAAAACAGCGCAGCCGATTCTACCAAAGTTTTGGTCTTTGACTGATCTGGAATTACCAATATCACAGACAACAGCCATATTTATTTCTTGATAAGCCATAAAACCAGACTAAAAGTCCGTGAAGTGGCATCAGCCCAGCTGTGACAAAGAAAAATCCCTAGACAGGAATCAGAGCCGCCGGTACTGAAGCACAGGCAGAACAGCAGGCCCCGAGAAAGTCACCCACACTTGTCGGAACGTCCACTACCAAAGGCAGACACAGAACGTTCCAGCACGAGGTTCAGGGCTGTGTCAGAAGCCAGACTGCCTGGCTCTGGTTCCGTCTTGTGCCGGACACTGATCCCGTTATTTGAGTGCTTCGATTTCCTCATCTGTAAAATGAGACAGTGGTTGCATCGGGCTTGAAGGGTTGTAAATATTAAATGGGTCATCTGTGTAAAATGCCAAGAATACTGCCTGCATGTAGCAACACTACCTATTTTAGTTATTAGTATTATTCCAAGTAATCTAATAATTGAGAATGGGGGAAAATATGTAACTACCAAATGCCAAATAGACTTAAAAACAAACTGCACTTCCGAGTTTAGATAGTGAGGGTGTGTCCCAGCTGGCCTACAGGGAGGGTGAGGTGAGCTCCGAGGGCAGGACTAGATCAACACCTCCCACCTGGGCCTCTGTGTTCAGGCTCTGCGGGAGGCTGGGCGCTCAGGGCAGTCCCTGAAAGGAGCTGACCAGAGGGGGACCTGGGGGAAGACAGGACTGCCTTACTCCCAGTCAACCACACTCCTTCTTCCCTGTTCCACCTGGAGAGAAGGGCTGGAGAGAGAGACCACTGGGATGTGGGGGTTCAGTTCTGATTGTGGGATGGAGGAGGACCATCGTTGCGTATCTCCTGTAGTTGAGCCAGGACTGACCCCAACCAGTGCACCATGTCAGTTAAGAGTCAAAAAGTTGCCCTGTCCGGTTGGCTCAGTGGTAGAGCATCCATCTGGTATGTGGAAGTCCCGGGTTCAATTCCTGGTAAGGGCACACAGGAGAAGCGTCCATCTGCCTCTCCACCCTTCCCCCTTTAGCTTCTCTCTCTCTCTCTCTCTCTCTCTCTTTCTTTCTTCCCCTCCTGCAGCCATGGTTTGATTGGAGCAAGTTGGCCCCAAGTGCTGAAAATGGCTCTATGGCCTCCACCTCAGGTGCTAAGAAGAGCTTGGTTGCTGGAGCAACGCCCCAGATGGCAGAGCATCACCCCCTAGTGGGTTTGCTGGTGGATCCTGGTGGGGGCGCATGCAGGAATCTGTCTCTGCCTCCCCTCCCACTGAATAATAATAATAATTTTAAAAAGAATTGAAAAGTGTTTACAAATTAATATTCATCATATATAAAGAACTCCTGTAGCTCAATAAAAAACAAACAACCCAATTTTTTAAATAGGCAAAAGACATGAATAGATATTGCTCTAAAGAAGGTATACACATAACTAATAAGCACATGAGAAATGCTCAACTTTACTCTTCAGGGAAATGCAAATCAACACCACAGTGAGATGCCCCTGCACGCCCATTAGGATGGCTCTTATCAACAACAACAGCCTCGGCCACCACCCCAGAAGCAACAAGTGACAGTGAGGACGTGCAGAACTGGAAGCCTTCAGCACTGCTGGTGGAAAATGGTGCAGCTGATGTGGAAAACAGGTGGCAGTGCCTCAGAAACTTAAATAAGAAATTACGATCCAAAAGAATCTTTTGTATCCCCAAAAGAAATGACAGCAGGGACTGAAATGGTGTTTGTGTACAGCTGCACTAGTCACAATAGCTAAAAGGTGGGAACCACCCAAATGTCCGTCAACAGATGAGCTCAATGGGTCAACAAACTGTGGTCTCTCCGTACAGTGGAATATCAGCGGCCTTAAAAAGGAAATTCTGAAACATGCTTCAACATGCACGAAGCCTAGAGACAGTATGGGAAGTGTAATAAGCCAGTCCCAAAAGGACAAATACTGGGTGATTCTACTTATGTGAGGCACCTAGAACAGCCAAATTCACGGAGACAGAAAGTAGAATGTGGCTGTCAGGGGCCGAGGAAGGTGGGAATGGAGGTTAGTGTTTAATGGGCAGTTTCTTCTGCAAGATGAAGGGGTCTCTGGGCGGATGGCGGTGATGGTTGCACTACAGTGTGGATGTATCCAATGCCACTGAGCGGTGCACTTAAAAATTATTAAGATAATAAATTTCATGTGCATTTTACTATAATTAAAAAAAAATAAAAACCAGTGTTTACATCAAGCTCGTTACAAAGAGGAGCTCTGTTCAAAATTTCAGGTATTTGTTCAAACAAGACTTATTTAATGAACACTACTAGTTTCTCAGTGCTGAGAGGGATAGGGAAGGAGAGGAAGAGGAAGGCAAGAGAAGACAGAAAAGGGTCTTAAGAACTAAAATTAAAGGCGGAATGGACTTGAAGCCTCAGCAGAGAGATGTGCAGAGCTTGAGCCCTAGGGGAAGAGATGGAACACCCCCACACCAAACCCAAGACGGAGGGCGGAGGGAGGGAGGCTGACATAAACCCAGCAGGCTGTATGAGAAACGGGGCTTGATTACTGAACACCAACGAAAAAGATCTTTAAAATGATAGCGTGGGGTGGGGGTAGAAGAGCAAAAGAAATGAACAAAAAAGCCAGCTGCTCTTTTAGACCGCCTCTAAACCATTAAGAGAGCACACAATAAGGGACTGACTACAATAGTATTCAACCCACCACAGAACCACCAACTTCCGCCACCATCTCCTCAAATGCAGCAACAAAGGATGTGCAAGTTCGAGACTCTCCGGATGATTCCCACCATCGTTTCCTTCTCCACCACCAGTGGGATTGTTGCCTGAGAGCCTGTGAGCCCTACTGCTTTAGAGGAGGGGTCTGGGAAGGTGGGGGGCAGTGGCCCAGGGCCACACCCACTGTTCGTGGGGGGCACACCAAATGCTGCCCGAATGTCACTCCCCACGCGATAAAAGAGGCTTCACTCTCTTGAAATGCAGAATTTTTTATTTTGGTTTCCTTCATTGTTTTTGGAAATTCTGTTTTGGTTTATAAAACTTAGAAATAGCCAACACTTAAAGCAAACATTCAAAACCCCCATGTGACAAATTATTGACTTTTTGTGCAATTAAGAATACACATACGAAGTTAGGCTACCGAAGAGTGTTACTACAGTGACGATCTTTAGTGCAAACCCTCTTGTGCTTGTTAGGCATGTATTCTCACACATCCAAACAATTGCTTCAAATGTATAAATGACAACTCAGTCACATGTGGCAAAGGCTTGCAGTCAAGTGATATGCCGCTAATTCCCCAAATTAACTTAAAAAAGAAAAATCCCTGGAGAAATCAATCCCAGGAAATAAGTTTCCCAGATTTCTACATCCTAGATTTTTGGCTTGTCAAATACATTTCATAGAAATCAGGTAGTATGATTTATCACTGTCCATTTCAATAAGTACCCAAGTCTATCTACTCCCTTAACATTTTTAAAGACATGCTTTGCCTGAGAGTTTATTCCGAGGGGAAAAGCCAGTCAATCACAACATGAACTTGGATATGAAAACCACGTTAGAGACCTGTTGGCCATCACAGAGAGGGAGGGTGCATGAAGGTCAGGTGGACAGGTATTGAGGCGTCACAGTTGAACATGGTCTTTCCAGGTAATTATTTCTTTCTTGAAATGCTTCTCTTCACTGTGGAGTCTAAGGCAGATTTTTTAATATAACCCCTGGGGACAGAGGGGGGATCGGGTCTGGAGAGGGGACCCCGGAAGCTCTCCACTCCATGGTCCCCAGAATCCTTCCGCTCCACGGGCAGCCACGCCCCTGAGACTCCGCAGCGACACTCTTCCGAGTTGGTCTGTTCTTCGCTTCACGAGGAACCTCTGCCCGGACAGGACCGACAGGGGACAGTGGAGGAGCGCAGGCGCTCCGTAAGCCTTCATCAGAAGGGGTGTGAGAGTGCGCGAGAGATGGGGCAGGGAACTGGGATAAAAAAAAAAATCTCTGGTCCACTTGTGACATTCTCCAGCCAGGACAGTTGTTCCTAAGGGACAGTTTCCTTCCAGTGCACTATGCTCTTCAGAGCAGCAGACAGCTGCAGAATCTGCAGCAAGCAGCAGACATCTCAGAAATAGCAAAGTCCTAATCCCTCAGAAAACCAGGGAGACAGACGTGCTCACATCCGTCTTTTGAACTAAGGAAGTCACAAATAACTTAGCACATTTATAGTTTCCCCTTCACAATATTTAAGGCGCGTTTTGGAAATTGTGTATCACCATATATTTATATACATGGTCTGCCACACAAGGTGACTGTAAGGCAGTGTCCCATCTCCTTGAATATTCCTATGACAAGAACCCCGAATGCACCAGTCAAACATGGATGTTCCCTTCCCTATCTTGCTGTAGTCAAAATTACCAACGTGAAGGCCACCAGTAGAAGAAGATTGTGGAGGTGTGTGGTTTCTTCTGAGCTTTCCTCCTCTCATTAAGCTTTGATGGTGGAATAAAGTTCATCTATCTGGGACCTGAAATAACTCCGAAGTTCTGGCCTTTTGGCCTTCATTGTTGGGGTCAGAAGGCCATTGTCGACAGAGAATAATTCAGGGTGGAGAGCAATGCCTTTGACCTGCAAATAAACAAGGCTATTATTATAGGAGGAGAGGGGACAGATGAAACCTGAGTCTAAAAAGCTCATCAGGGCCCTGGCTGGTTGGCTCAGTGGTAGAGCATCAGACCTGCATGTGGAGGTCCTGGGTTTGATTTCTGGTCAGGGCACACAGGAGAAGTGATCATCTGCTTCTCTACCCCTACCCTCTCCTCTTCTCTCTCTCTCTCTTCTCCTCCCAGAGCAAGTGGGCCCTGGGTGCTGAGGATGGCTCTATGGCCTCTGCCCCAGGTGCTACAATAGATCAGTTGCTGAGCAGTGGAGCAACGGCCCCAGATGGGCAGAGCATTGCCCCATAGCGGGCTTGCTGGATGGATTTCGGTCGGGGTGCATGCAGGAGTCTGTTTCTCTGCCTGCCTCCCTGCTTCTCACTTAAGGGGAAAAAAACACAACTTGTCAGCCACCCAGGCGATAAAGACCCCGTGCTGGGTGGGAACTAACCCCTACCCCCTGGCCCAGCTGCACCTTCTCAACAAGGGCAGGTGCCTATTCTCAGAATAGAATTCAGGACTGTACTCTGACCTCCAAGAAAAGAGAACTCACACACTTGGTTAAAGAAATCTCTCCCCCTGCCAACCATTCATTCCTCACAGATTTCTTTAGGTCATCTCATCTTCTTCTGTAACACATTCATAAAAATATCTTAAAGTCTAAACTATTTTTTTTTAACAAGAATTCATGCACTTTCATGAAAGTCTTACCTGTTCAAATGTTTTTAAGCCAGACTCCTTCCCAAGTCTCAACATGTCTTCTAGAATAGCTTTCTTCACATCCTAATAAGGAAAGAGAAATAAGGTGCTTCCTGTGTTCGAGGTCCCTGTACTTGACATTGAATGCAGGTGAAGACACAGATGTAGACCGTGTGCCTCAGAGCCTTACCTTGTTTTTGCACAGTTCTTCAAAGGACCCATTCCATCCTCTCTTTTGGGCCCAGCGACCTAATGTCTCTACATCGGGTACCACAACTGCTACGAGAAATGCCTTTAAAACAGACAAGTGAGTTATTACCGGGCTTGATCCAGATGTTCTAGAACAGTGGCCATTGATTATTCTGCACCACAGATCCCCTGGGAGAAACTGATGAAAGTTACAGACCCTCTCTTCAGAACATAGCACCTCCCAGCCCGGGAGTCCACGGAGCCCAGGTTAAGAGCTCCAGGCTCTGAAATAGAGACAGCATCAGGAATTTCATAATGATTGTTTGAAGAGAACCACTGGGAATTGAAATCTAAGAAAACCCTAACTTCTATTTATTTTTGTGCATAATTAAAAAAAGTAAAACAGGGTCAAATAAGCCAATAAGTTGGTAGATAGCAGATAAATAAATAATAAATAAATAACAATCAAAGGCATGGTAAAATTCTAGGCACACTCTTATAAGAAAACAGTCTTCTAAAGATTTATAAAACGATTAACCTTCAGGAAATCAGGTCCCACTCTTTCCCTTGTCACTATCTGTCTAATATTTTGGTCAACAGATGTTTTGCTACAATACTGACCTTGGTTTTCAACTTTAAGTATATGTTGGGCTCACAATCTCCATTTGTTCAAAGATGATTTAGGAGGCATAGTATAAATAAGTTGGGTTTGATATGTCTGAAAATTCCAAACTTTGTGGCTGACCAGTGGTGGTGCAGTGGATAGAGTATCGACCTAGAAGGCTGAGGTTCCTGGTTCAAAACCCCGAGGCTCTCGGCTTGAGCACAGGGTCGCTGGCTTGAGCCCAAGGTTGCTGGCTTGAGCAAGGGGTCACTGGCTTGGCTTGCACCCCCCAAGTCAAGGCACATATGAGAAACAATCAATGAGCATCTAAAGTGATGCAACTACGAGTTGATGCTTCTCATCTCTCTCCCTTCCTCTCTCTCTCTCTCAAAAAAAAAAAAAACCCAGAAAAAGTAAAATTCTAAACTTTCTTATAATCCATATATTATCATACTATTTTCTCTCATAATTAATTAGAAGCATATTTTTACTCACTCCCTCCTGACTTTTATGTAGCCTACCTTGGTATACCAGAGTACTCCGGGTAAAACAGAAATGTGGAAAATTAAAGCGAACCACCTCTTCTGAATAAGAAACACCCACAGGAAAAACCAGCAGTGCACCCTTACGGCCGGGCAGCTGGCCGGCAGACGAGGGAGCCAGCCCCCCTCGCACACCTGCCTGGGGGTCAGGCCCGTGCCAGGCCGGCTCTGCAGGGCTCGCTGCACAGGAGCACCTACCTGCAAGCTCTCTCCGTGGACAAACACCTGAGCGACGGGCTCGCTTCGCATGTAGATGTTTTCGATCTTTTCAGGCGCTATGTATTCTCCTTGGGCCAGTTTAAATATATGCTTTTTCCTGTCGATAATCTTCAAGGTGCCGTTCTGTTTGTCGGAGAGGAGGGGCAGTGAGTGGCCCATGGCTGGTGTCCACCCAGGACCAATCGCACACTGCCCGGGGCATTGTAAATGCCCCATCCTTTGACCCACTCACATCTGGCAGTCAGTCATTGTTCCATTTCCCAGAGCGGGAAACTAGGGCTTACAGAGATGGACTCTCCCAAGGCCACGGAGCTGAGCAGGGGGGCAGAGCAGGGGCCGGGCCGCCCTCAGTCCGCCTCGCCCCTCGCCGGGCCGTGGGCACCGCCTGTTCAGTGTGGCAGGCTTCACGCAGCCTCCTCCCTGACTCGGGGACGCATGTCTGCCTCCGAGCTGAGCTATGTTCCTTGAGAGACCCAGCTGGCCGCCCACAGTGCTCGGCCCAGAGCAAGGACTCAGCAGACGTTTGCCACACAAAGGCTGGGGTTCTGTTCCCTATCCCTGTTTCAGGGCGGGGCAGGGATGGTGCTCCTGGCCCTTTGGGAAGAGTCGGCCCACTGCCCACATAGTGGCTGTGGGGACACTAGACTCTCTGGGCCAGACCAGCCACATGCCGGTAGCACCCCCACCCCCAACCCCCGTCACTGTCATGCTCCTCAATGTCATCTGCTGGAAACTCCCGAGGCTGTTCCATTCTCCTCAGGAGCAGACTGCTCGCAGAGCTAGCGCCGCAGTGAGAGTGGACACACACTCCTTCCTGAACCTGGGAGGAGGGACTTAGCTTATTTCTAAATGCTTGGCTATTCTGAAATTTAAATTAATTAGGGAGGTGTTTTCCAATCAATAAAAATTTCATAGTATTAAGCACCTTAAATCTATAAGGATCAAACAATACACAATAGTAAAAATTACACTAGCCATTTTAGTGCTTGCAATGAAACCCAGGAACAATTTTAAAAAGCAGTAGCTGTTACCACAGCGAGAAGAACTGGCCCAGTTTTCTGGAGAGCGCTTCTCACCTATGCCTCCCGCTGCCAGGATGGCTTCTGGGATTTCTCTGTGGTAAATGGATCTGAGACTAAACTGAAGGCAATTGGTCTAATCTGTGAAACATCTGTCCTATTTTTAACCAAATGACAAACGTTAAGAAGCACAGCTGTTCAGACTGCTGCCTTCTCGCGTTCCTGGGAGTCTCCCATGACGGCATCCACCCCGCTGAGGCCTCAACATCAGGGCACAGCATTGACAGGTAACGAGCCACCACCGCCTCTCTGGATGCCACCCAGGAAGCAGTGAGCAGAACTACATCAAACTGGAAACAAGCATATCTGTCGCGGTCAACGTAACAATCCTGCTCACGCGTGCTGAGAGCACAGCCCTGCTCCCTGCAGGAAATGGAAGCATCTACACCGAGCCACTGACAGGAACAAGGGGAAGACAAAAGCCAGGTGGCACTGCCACGTGGCAGACATTCGGCAAGGGGACGATTTCTCCCCAAAGTGGAGTAGAGGTATTTGTGAGCCGGGGAAGTGACCACTTACTGGTAACCATTTTCCAACGTCCCCTGTGTGTAACCAGCCGTCTTTGTCCAGAGCTTCCGCTGTTTTGGCAGGGTCCTTCAGGTAGCCTTTGAATACATTTGGCCCTTTCACACAGATCTGAAGGGAAAAGGCCAGGGGTCAGGGGTCAGGGTTGGGGTGGAAATGGTAGGGGGGGGTCAAAAGGCACAAGCTTCTAGTTATAAGATGGACAAGTAAGTGCTGGGGATGAAACGTCCAGCATGAAGACTGGAGTTAACAGCAGTACCTTCGAAAATTGTTCAGAGACTCTAACAGTTCTCATTTCGAGGGGGAAAAGAGAAAAAAAAATGTATATATTTGTATCTACATGAGGTGATGGATGTTAACTAAATTTGCTCTGGTCGGCCCTGGCCGGTTGGCTCAGCGGTAGAGCGTCGGCCTAGCGTGCGGAGGACCCGGGTTCGATTCCCGGCCAGGGCACAGAGGAGAAGCGCCCATTTGCTTCTCCACCCCTCTGCCGCGCCTTCCTCTCTGTCTCTCTCTTCCCCTCCCGCAGCCAAGGCTCCATTGGAGCAAAGATGGCCCGGGCGCTGGGGATGGCTCTGTGGCCTCTGCCCCAGGCGCTAGAGTGGCTCTGGTCGCAACATGGCAACACCCAGGAGGGTTGCAACATGGCGACGCCCAGGATGGGCAGAGCATCGCCCCCTGGTGGGCAGAGCGTCGCCCCCTGGTGGGCGTGCCGGGTGGATCCCGGTCGGGCGCATGCGGGAGTCTGTCTGACTGTCTCTCCCTGTTTCCAGCTTCAGAAAAATGCAAAAAAAAAAAAATTTGCTCTGGTCATCACTTTGCAGTACACATGAGTCAAGTCATGATGCTGTACACCAGTGGTCCCCAACCTTTTTTGGGCCACGGACCGGTTTAATGTCAGAAAATATTTTCATGGACTGGCCTTTAGGGTGGGACGGATAAATGTATCACGTGACCGAGACAAGCATCAAGAGTGAGTCTTAGATGGATGTAACAGAGGGAATCTGGTCATTTTTAAAAAATAAAACATCATTCAGACTTAAATATAAATAAAATGGAAATAATGTAAGTTATTTATTCTTTCTCTGCAGACCGGTGCCCGTCCGCAGCCCGGAGGTTGGGGCCACTGCTGTACACCGTACTTACACCGTGCCGTGTGTCAACTGTACCGCAGTAAAACTAGGGGACAGATGACCTGTTCACAGCACTGCCTGGGGCTCTTCCAGGGAAAACTGGTGTGTGTGTGCGCGCACGCGCACACTTGTGCGTGTGTCCCAACCTTTAGCAAGAACCCCTGGATTCCATCGCCCGGAGGGAGCTACCAGAGCCCCACCGGGGTCGGTCACCGTGGCACCCCAGTGCCCCTACTTCCCTTTCTTAATAACCTCAGCTGCAGTCAAGTCTAGGGCCACTGCTTGCTCTTGGTTCCGGGTTAAAGCTGCTGGACAGCCCCCCAGGGGATGAACTCCCTCTGAAGTAATTAGTTTTCCTCCTCTAGCTGAGCTCACTAATGGGCAGGCATCAGGGCAATCAGCAGGAGGGAGCTGTGCCTGGGATCCTGCCATTGGAGCCTTTGCTGCTCTTGGGCCCAGGTCTCCGCCATGACCGGCAGAAAAAGGTAGGCGTTAGTGGCCGCTCCCACACGCCCCCTGGTGGTAAACAAAGTGTACTTTCAAAAAGGGGCCTGTCTGACTCCGGGATCAGCAATAAAATCAAGCCCGGTGGCTCAAAGTGGTGGCTCAAAGCCTCTACGTGACATTGGGTTCGGACCCGGTCCTGCCCGTTGTGGCCGCTGCAGGGCAGTGATGGTGCACGACGGAGGGGACCTCACTCACCTCACCCTCACCCTTGGCAGCCAGGTAGTTCATTTCTTCCACATCAACGAGTTTTATCATATTGCAAGGCATTGGGGCCCCAACGTGGCCTGTGTATGGAATAGAGGAGGGTTATTCCTGATGGGACTATACTATCCTTAGGCCAAATTACTTTTTTTTTTTTTTTTTAATAACAAGCCTGCTTATAATAAGAGCAGCTGGCATACACTTCTGGTTTCTGCAACTAGAGCCAGTTTCTCCTGGAAAATTAATTTAGGAAGTTTATTCCTAGAATAAAGACAAAAATATTCAAAAGTCTCCCAGGGACCTTTCCCAAGTTTGATGCTCTAAATTATTTTTCAAAGTATAAATAACTTGGCTGCTGACTTGAAGGGTTTCCACAAACACCTGCAAGCTTTCTACACATGTTTCCCGGGATCTCCTGGCCTCAAGGCCCCTGCCTGCCCTGGGTCCTTGGCCCCTCTCCTGGTACGGATGTCTGAGCCCTGTTCTCCGTGAGACTGCAGAACCCTGACCGTTCACTCAATCCTACTGGCTCTGCACACTACAGCCTTGATTTCCTTGAGTGTGCATAACCACGCTCTACGTTTAAGTTTATGATGACAGGGTGATGCTTCTTTTGATAGCTCACTTAACTCTCTTGCCAAAGGGTGTGAGAATTGGGTCCTTTGCCCAAAACAAAGCAAAACCCCCCCAGACATTACAGTATTTCCCCATGTATAAGACGCACCCTTTCCCAAAAAATTTGGGATCTAAAAACTGGGTGCATCCTACACAGTGGTTTAGATTATTTTACTTGCACTTCCTGCTTTTTACTGCTTGTTTTGAGCTCATTGTTGAAGACAGTGATTCATCATCAGACATAGACAAAGACAAGCTAATGGATGGGAGTTCTGACAGTGATGAGAAGTTGTATGAATTTTATGATGAATAAAACTTGAGTTCAATAACTTTATGTAATACATTTAAAAAATTTTTGGGCCCCCAAATTAAGGTGCATCTTATACATGGGGGCATCTTACACATGGGGAAATACAGTTGATATGTCGCAAAAGCATCGTAAATAATTCTTCCTGAATTTTAATCATTTCAGTTTAAAGAGACGCCTATTCCGAAGTCTTTAGCTGGTAAGGGGCCAGGTGTTAAACACAAAACACCACGAAAAAGGCACCGAGACTGTTAGGGCCGATCCCAGCAGCATTTATGCTGCTACTGGATCATGTTGGATACTCAGGTCTACGCCACCACATGGTGCTCACGTTTATTATACGCCAAACAAGCCAGGGTGTTGCCGGCTCGAGGTGTGGTGGAGGGGAAGCACCGAAGTTCTGCATTCAGACCTGGGCTGGAACCTGGCTCCAAAGCACAGCACTGTGTCAGTTCTCCTGCGTTGTTTACACGCTTCGTAAGCCCCTGTCAATCCCTTCCTCTCAGAGCCGGCAGGACTCATGGCGCATGGCTGTCATTGGGATGAAATGCACGTAATGTACGGCTTACGCACCTAACAAAGAGCCTCATCCATCCTCAGTCAATTAATTTTGTGTTTGTCTGCACTCTATTCTTTTAGGAAAAAGTCCTGTATTTATTTCTCTCTGTAGTCTCAACACCCAGCACGGCACCCATTGGAAATTTAATTAAGATTTATCAGCATATCATTAGACCCTAATCAATTACTAGAGAGCTCTGTTGGGCCAAAGCTTCCGACCCTTGTATAAAGGCGCGGTCTCCTGCAGCGCCACCTGCAGGCCCCCGGGAAGCCTCCGGGCAACCAGCGCTACAGGCAGTGAGCACCTCACAACCACACCCCACCCGCCGCTGTTTCAGCGCACTCCCTGGGGGACAAGGCTGCGTCCCCGGAGGCCACTCATCTCAGACAGAGCACTTGTTAATGAACCAACTAAGGGTGAACTCATTCCTACGCGAATAACGGAGGTCAGCAAGGACTGTCCTGCCGATCAACTGTACCTGCTGTCCAGTCTCCGGGCATGGTCAGGCAGCAGCCGGCTGTGCACTCAGTCTGTCCATAACCCTCATAGAACTGGGTCACCAACAGATGAAACGTTATTAGAAAGGGGTATTGTTGCTGGAAGCGTACAAGTAGTTAAGTTCCTCTAATTCCTGAGTAATGGCCAACTGTGGTGAAACCTCTTTCCAAATTTTCTGATTGGAAAGTTCATTCAACACTACAACACACCTTATTATAGCACCCAACATCAGCACCCTCACACCAGATCCGGCCCCCCACGGGTCCATCTTTTACTTAGCGCCCTGCGGACAGGCAAGGGAGGACCCGGCCTGGAGGATGTCCAGGAGGCACTGCTGGCTCCACCCCCACATGTCCATGTGTCAGCTGGCCTCTGCTGTTCCCTGCCTCTCTAAGATAGGCTCTCTGCACAGTGTGTAGGTCGGCCATCACTTACAACCCATCCCATCCCCTCATGCCAGACTCTAAAGGCATGACATGTGTCTTTCTAGATAACACGACACAGTGGTGGACACAGACACTTCTTTCCCTGCCATGGGCCAAAGACATGGATACATCTCTCTCTAAGCAACCAAGGTATAGTGTGACCTTCTAAATACAAGTGAGACCCACAAAGGGAGAATAAGAGCCCTAGGGAAGGGAAGGGGAGCCCTAGGCCTGCTGAGGTCCGAGACAACTGAGCGCAGGGGGCAGCTCACCTGGCAGCCGAGGGCGGCCCGCAGGAAGGTCAGCACAGTGGCCGACACTGGCGCTGCGCCCGTGATCATCAGCCTGACCTTCCCTCCCAGGTTCGACTGAGAGGACAGGGAAGGAGAGAGAAAGGGGGTTAGTTAAATGGCTGGAAGTCAGTGGGTTCCTCAAAGACATTCTCCTGCACCCCATTCCCTATGCCCTCAGCCCCTCCTCTGCGGGCCACACCGGACTCGGACTCGCCTGGGCCGGAGACCTCCCAGGCATGGGGGGGGCACCCCTGGCTGGTGGTGTTTCCCCTGACGCTGTCCCGCCTGCTCCGCACTGGTATGGAAATAAGCCAGCACCTGCATGTGCTGCTCTCTTCGGGAATTAGAACAGGAGTGGGGTGGACTTGTGGCAGCTGCCACGCTTTTGGCATGTTTTAGACATAATATTATTCTTTATCACTCATGCATAAAGCATTAATACCCTGAGAGTGATGTTCTTGTTTCAGAAAAGTAAAATGGAGAATAAGAAAGGTTATGATATCCTGATTCCTCTTCTGCCCTCGACAGCTACAATAGTGTTCAGGTTTATCTTGGATCCTGAGGCCTATGTAATGGCTTAGTCCTTAATTTTTAGAAAAGTGCCAGAATGAATAAAAATGTGTCCTTCTTTCTCTCACCTTCATACCTCTCTTTTAAAAAGAGCCCTCAGAGAAAACTGAAACTGAAGTTAGTTTGTATGACAAATAATAGTGAGTCTATCTGTTACCTGTATTTTGCGGAAGATTAGTTTATCCCACACGCTGTTGTTTCTAATGATGCCACTGCGAAGTTCTGCTTCTTTCCTCTTGGAGGCAAAGTCCAGTAGCCATCGCTTCAGAGTGCTGTTCGCCTGTGCAAATATCTAATGAGTCAAGAAAAAGAAGGTCGCACAATTACTAGAATGGCTAGGATCAGATAATAAGCGTTGGTGAAGATGTGGAGAAGTTGGAACCCTCATGCTGTGCTGGTAGAAACGTAATAGGGTACATCTTTAGAAAATAGACTGAGGCCATGGCCAATGGCTTAGTGGATAGAGCACTGGCCTGGTATATGGATGTCCCAGGTTCGATTCTGGTCAGGGCACACCATCTGCTTCTCTCCACCCCCTTCTCTCTCTTTTCCCTTCCCACAGCCAGTGGCTCAAATGGTTTGAGCATTGGCCCTGGGTGCTGAGGATAGCTCAGTTGGTTTGAGCATGTCAGCCTCAAGCACTAGAAATAGCTCAGTACTCGAGTATCAGCCCCAGATGGGGTTGCCGAGTGGATCCAAGTCTGCATGCATGAGGGAGTCTGTCTCACTATCTCCTCTCCTCTCATCTAAAAAATAAATAAATAAAGAAAGAAAGAAAGAAAGAAAGAAAGAAAAAGAAAACAGACTGGCAGGTCCTCAAATAGTTACACACATTGTTATATGACCCAACAATTCTGCTCCTAGGCATCTACCTAAGAGAAATAGAAACATGTCCACATAGAAACCTGTACATAAACATTCATGGCAGCATTGTTCATAATAGTCAAAAAGTGAAAACAACTCAAACGCCCATCAGTGGATGAATGGATAAATGAAATGTGTTCTATCCATAGAGTGCAATGTTATTTGGATATTAAAAAAAATGAAGTGTGGATACAGCTTACAAGGGGAAAACCTCGAAAACATATTAAGTGAAAGAAGCCAGTCACAAAAGAACACAGCTACACAATCCCACTCAAATCAAAGTCCAGAACAGGCAAACCTATAGATTCAAAAACTAAACTATTGTCTGCTTCGGGGTGAAGGTGGATGGAGGACGACAGTTAATGGGTAGGTACAGGAGTTCTTTCTGAGGTGACAAAAATGTTCTCAAATGGGATGTGGTGATGGTTATAGAACTCTGTGAATGTACTGAAAACCTTTGCATTGTACATTTTAAACGGGTAAATATATGGAATGTGAATTATATTTCCATTGAGCGGTTTTAAAAAGTTTTTTTTCTAAAAGAATCACTGAAAAAATGAGTAGATTCCCATAGATGACAGAAGCCATGCCCTGAAGGAAAGAGAATTCAAATTGCCCAGTCCCAACTCATTCTGGGCACGCCACCCACTTCCGTTGGCCTGGCTGTGGGGGCCACGTGAGAACAGCATCCCAGAGGTGCTGGCCTTCTCGGTCCCTGGTCTGGCTTAGTCACTTCCCTCAAGGTGGCTAAGAAAGTTATATTTTCCGTGTGCATGGAGCTTCCAAACTAGAAAACCATGTCATTGTTATTATTTTCATGGGATGCAACCAGCAACTTTATGAGAAGACAGCAGGGGGAGGAGATTACAGTCCATTGTACAGATGAGAAAACAGATGCGCAAAGAGTTCACTGTAAAAATAAAATGACCTCCTACCTCCCACCTATATTGTACCTTCAGGTTTGTAAGTGTGTTCACATGTGCCTTCCCTTATAATTCTTTTTTTTCTTTTTGTATTTTTCTGAAGCTGGAAACAGGGAGAGACAGTCAGACAGACTCCCGCATGCGCCCGACTGGGATCCACCCGGCACGCCCACCAGGGGGCGATGCTCTGCCCCTCCGGGGAGTCGCTCTGTCGCAACCAGAGCCACTCTAGCGCCTGGAGCAGAGGCCAAGGAGCCATCCCCAGCGCCCAGGCCATCTTTGCTCCAATGGAGCCTCGGTTGCGGGAGGGGAAGAGAGAGACAGAGAGGAAGGAGAGGGGGAGGGATGGAGAAGCAGATGGGCGCTTCTCCTGTGTGCCCTGGCCGAGAATCGAACCCGGGACTTCTGCACGCCAGGTCGATGCTCTACCACTGAGCCAACCGGCCAGGGCCTTCCCTTATAATTCTTAAAACTGACTCCTCGAGGTGAATGTATTTTGGTTTTACATACGAGTAATCTAGTTCTGTGAGACTTAGAGGATCATCCAAAGTCACACAGAAGGTACCTGGCTGAGCCTGATTCAAACCCGAGTCTTGGACTTGAGGTCCAGGGCTCTGTCCTCCACTCTGTGCAGGGCACTTACTCTGTCAAACATCCGGTTCAGCAGCCTTGGAACCACGGGAAAGATGGTGGGTTGAAGCGTCTTGAGGTCGTCCATAAGCAGCCTGATATCTCCTTGGAAAAATCCTATTTTCGCTCCGTGACTCAGCATCACAAACTAGGGGGGAAACACATGGGACCAACATTGCAGCACTGCAGCGGGACACACACACACACACACACACACACACACACACACACGCGCGCGCGCGCGCGCTTCAGTTTAAGCATTTCAGAGCAGTTTCTAGAAATCTCCAAGCTCCTAAATGTAGGTGGCTTTTTAAAAAAGATGTTCTTTCATTCTTCGATGTTCCAATGTTCCAATCATTGTACCACCGGAAGTGTGGCATTTCTCCTGATCGTCCTGAAGGGGAGGGACCGAGCCAGGAACAGGGTGTGTTGGTTTTGGGGAGGATCATACGGGTTCTGCTATGTTAGCTTCATGGTAAATAATGTTGACTGAATGACATAGCATTATATCATCCAAATATTTTTAGTCTTCCAGAAATTTTAGGTCTCATTTATTCTCAAAACAAAAAACTTAGCTACTAACCTATAATCCAAACTCTCATTTTATTTGAATTTAAAAATTTTGAAAAAGCCACTTATGTGTGGCAGTTGAGACCCTGGGACGTCTAACACCAGTGCGGCTGGTCATTCAGCTGTAACCTATTGCATGGACCTTTCCCATTAGATGCAAGCTGTACTGGGAAGCTGTCCGCACTTGGCAAGTAGTCAGCCTCTTTTCAATTTTAAAAAGAAACTTTGAAAAGATGATGCAAAAGAAATACAAATGGTCTCACGCTTGAAAGCAGAAACCACTAGAAAGACACAGAAGGGTTCAGTGTTAAAAAATTAAAGTTCAGAAGGCTTTGTCCAGTGTGGCCTGACTCCCAGGCACACTTCTAAAACTACCGCGAGGTTCATACGATCCATCATCAACTCATCTGACATCACTTGATGAACTCACGAGCTCTCCTGAGGTTGTGCAGGAAGCAGAAGGAATGAACAAAAGATAGGACCCAACGATCCTTGGTCCTTAAGGGGTAAGTAAGTCCTACAGGGCAGCAGGCAGCCAATCAAAGGGTGGAACCTCTATTAATAAGGTGACCAGTCGTCCTCCTTCAGGGAGGACAGTCTTTCTTTTGTAAGTTCCATCCTCCCTCGAAAAGTGTCCTCCTACATGTCCTCCTTTTTGATATTGGAAGACTAATCTGTAAATGTCCGTATTCCATCGAGGCAGAGTCGATCCATTGCGTGTGATGTGACGTATTTGTATCTAAATGAGTACCTTTTTCTTACAATTATTATTAAAAATTCATAGGCATGTAAGCATAATTACAATATAAACATTACAAATGTTTTTATTATGCATTTATATTATAGTGTATTATTGTTGCAATGAATAAAATGTGTCTTTTATTATGATATTTTCTTCAATTTATTTTTGTCCTCCTTTTCATTGTAAAAAGTTGGTCAACTTACTATTAATCATCTCTCTGTTGCCAACCCCTCCTAGCACAGGGCGTGGCACATGGGCGGTGCTCAATGACCATTTGCTAAATGAATGAATGGTGCTTGCTTTTTCCTACACATATATAATACAGAATTGTCCGAGAAGGAAAAAAAAAGTGGTTCTTGGACAGATTTTAAACTAGTCACACAGCTGTGTACAGGGAGCCCAGGCAAAGGTCAGCTCAAGGTCATTCTGCTTTCCCAAAGTCACTTAGAATGTTGGCGAAAAAAATTAGTCTTAAGCCAGGTAATGCGTTTACGAACAAGCACAGTAAAAAAAACAGAGACTCCTCATAGAGCAGAAGCCTCACTAGGCTGCATAGGATGGCCTTCACCAATTTTCTACCTTCACAGTTAATCTTGCTGGAATCATGTCCACATTCATATCCTTCAAGTCTGAGCTTCTAACTTTAAAATGAATGATTAGAGTTCAAGTATTCAGACCCGGGGGAAAAAAATGTACCCTTTTAAATAATTCGCATGATTTCTAAAATGGGGCTCGGCCAAGAATTGAGTAAGGGGAGGGCAGTGTGCACATCAAACTTACCAGCAATGTATGCTCAAATACGTGTGCAAGTGGTAAAAACGAAATGTGTGTGTCACTGGGGCTCAGGCAAAGTACCTTCTGTAAAACACAACAACTTAGAGCACAAACAGACAATCACAGAAAACAAACCCAGTGCCTTACCTCAACAACTCTTTCAAACATATGGGCAAGAGGCAAGAAAGAGATCAGAATATCATCCGGAGAAGGATTGACAGTGTTCTGCAGGCAAAGACAGCAGCAAGGCAGAGAAGCATTAAGGTTCTGGTAGTTTTCCACTTTATTAGAGAGCACACGATACCTCAACACTAAAGAAAGTGACTTTGGCTTACAACCTGCATTTATTTTTTCACCACAGAATGAAATGAAAAGCCGTACTTTAATTACTTAAGTAGAGTGAAGGTCATTTCTAATGACAAAGTAAATCCATGTAGGACTTCAGTCAAAATAAAGAAAATTTTGCCCAAATTGGGGTATTAAGGGATCGTGTACTCTAATCATTTAGTATTTTATTTCAAAGTTATAGTACCTAGCTACCCAGCAAGCCCAATTCCACCTGAGGTAAGAAACATAAGATCCTGCTAAATGTCAAGACAGCATTTATTATTATTATTATTATTGAGTTCAGCGAGAGAGAGACAGGAACACTGAGCTGCTCCTATATGTGCCCTGACCGGGGATCGAACCAGCAACCTCTGTGCCTTGGGATGACGCCCCAAACAACTGAGCTATCTGGCCAGGGCCAACGTAAGACAGCACTTTATGTGGCAGAAATATAAAAACCAGTCCAATCTAAGATAGAATGTTTTGGGAACGGGGGAGGAATGATAGGAGAAACGAGATTTCCAAGCTCCTTTGATCTGCAGTGTAAGTACATCTGGAGTATTTTAGTTTGAGCAAAATCTTTACCATAAAGACCTCCTTTACCCATGAAAAATGCCTTGATTTGTTTAATGCAAGCTCTGATTGGACATGAGAGTATCTGTTGTCTTAGAAAATGCTGACTACAATCGGTGTGCGTCTAGACTAAGTTTGGACATCTGGTTTCCAGTTCATGGCTCTGAATGGGCTTTACATATGGCCAGGCACAGCGAGGGTTTGCCGGGAGTGTTCATGGTATGAACACAAAGAGTTCTGGTCAATACAGGGGCTACAGACAGCAGTGGCTTCACTCCAGCTAACACATGAAGGCACTGTTGGGTGCCGAGGGGGTCGTACCCCGACTCTGAGCCCTGCCCACTCCCCAACGCAGGGCCATCCTTCAAAACTATGGGATAACGGGCGAACGCACCAGTTCTGAGCACACACAGGTGTGCCAGGAGCACGTGCTGCAGCTGGAACACGTCGTTGTCTTAGATTACTTTTATTCAGGTCTGACCTGCAGCCCAGCTGAAACTTCTCTGTGAGAAACTGCTACATAATGAGAAATCAGACTCAATAATATCTATAGTTTTCCACTTTCTGATTTAGCGCAACCAGGAATATGCATTAGCATGATCAGAAGTTTTGTAAAGTTGAAAATGTCCCTGATAATTAATATTTTAAACAAAATTCTGTAGTCATCTGCTTCAATGAGCCACTAATGCAGTTTGTTTTCTTTGAAGGACACTTTGAATTAAAATTTCATTTTGGTAAGGTAATAAATGTTGAATTCTGTTTACAAAGCATATACTGGCCCTGGCTGGTTGGCTCCGTGGATAGAGCGTCGGCTTGCCGTATGGATGTCCCAGGTTCGATTCCCAGTTAGGGCACACAGGAGAAGCGCCCATCTGCTTCCCTTCCCTACACCCTTCTCTCCCTCTTCCCCTCCTGCAGCCAGTGGCTATATTGGTTTGAGCATTAGCCTGGGGCCCTGAAGATAGCACGGTTGGTCCAAGCATCAGCCTCAGGTGCTGAGGATAGCTTCGTTGATTTGAGCATCAGCCCCAGATAGGGGCTGCAGAGTGGATCCTGGTTGGATACATGTGGGAGTCTATGTCCCCTCCTCTCACTTAAAAAAAAAAGCATATACTATGAAGATATTTGGGACCAAGAGTGTGAGTATAAGTAAAAGTGAGATCAACCTGCTACAGCCACCAGAGATGCCCATTCCCCAAAACCAATTAAGCACAGGCTTCTGCCACAGACAGAACCCACCCAAGAGTGGGATAGCAAATTACATAACGTGTGCAGAGGGTCCAAGGGAAAGGCATTATTACACTATTCAACAGTTACTTTCTAAAAGGCAGGTTGGAAACCGACCTTTGGTGTTCCGGACGGTATTGTGTCCTCTCTTCCCCCCAATTCATAGCTAAAGCCCTAACCCAATGATCGTCTCGGGTGACAGAGCCTCTGGGGAGGTAATCAAGGTAAATGAGGTCGTAAGGGTGGGGTCCTGATCCAAAATCACTGGTGTTCTGGAAAGACGAGGAGACACCAGAGACCTCTCCCCTCCTCCCTGTGCACAGAGGAAGGACATGGGAGGCACAGCGAGGAGGTAGCTGTCTACGAGCCAGGAGCAGAGCCCTCGCCAGAAACCTAATTTGCTGGCACCTGGATCATGGACTTCCAGGCCCAGAACTCTGAGAAAATAGATGTCTGTTGTTTCAGCCACGCAGTCTGTGCTTTCTGTTAGGTCAGCCGCGCAGACTACAGCACTTGGATGGCAACTCCAGTTCGGGGCTTTAGTTCTCATAAAAGGGAAGTCAAACCGACCATGATAAGTAATGATAATTCAAAAGCCTTCAGCCGCGTTTAACATTTCATTGTCAATTTAAAGAAATTATTTTCCCCACCCTGGAATAGTCGGTAGAAGCACACGAGTCATTTCTTCTCTGTCCTTCTTGGAAACATTTACAAGGCAGTAGCCAAATAAAGTTTTACTATACAAAAGTTGTAATAAATTCTGTTAATTCCCTTAACGGTCAAGGCAGGAGTTGGAGATTAAGTCACAATGAAAATCATGGGAGTAAACTGCCTTAAAGCTCAGGCTTCTCGTGATTTCAGAGTTCCAGGTGCAGCACGGACTTGGCGTGGTGGGACTGTCTTCACCACTTTCGTTCCTGAGGCCTAATGCCAACCAATGAGTATGAAGAAAGATGGCAACATCCCAAAAGTTTACCTCCGTCACTTTCACAAAAGCTGAACAATCGCTCACTATATTTTGATGAGTGACCAATGCTCCTTTGGGGTTGCCTGAAGAACACAAAGGAGCAGAACAAAATTAGAGGTCAGAAACTCCACTCAAGAATTACAGGTACAGCCCTGGCAGGCTGGCTCAGTGGTAGAGCATTGGCCCAGCATGTGGAAGTCCTGGGTTCGATTCCCAGCCAGGGCACACAGGAGAAGCACCCATCTGCTTCTCCACCCCTCCCCCTCTCCTTCCTCTCTGTCTCTCTCTTCTCCTCCCACAGCCAAGGCTCCATTGGAGCAAAGTTGGCCCGGGCACTGAGGACGGCTCCATAGCTTCCACCTCAGGTGCTAGAATGACTCTGCTTGCAATGGAGTAACGCCCCAGATGGGCAGAGCATCGCCCCCTCGCGGGCATGCCCAGTGGATTCCGATCAGGTGCATGCAAGAGTCTGTCTCTCTGTGCCTCCCCACTTCTCACTTCAGAAAAAAAAAAAAAGGCAGTTACCAAGGAAGCCCAGAAACCCCCAGTCACTAGGGCCTCGAATGCCTCTAGGGTCCAGGAAAGCCAAATGTTGAGTGACATTCAGTTCCTGAGCAGTCTGCCATCATTCAGGTGAAACTTAGTATCTTAATCCTTATTAATAAGGGCAAGTTTTAGAAGGTATGAAGAAAATCCAGAAGTTTTTTTTTGTATTTCTGTAAATCACTGATATAATTTGTCTCAGGAAGGAGTGTCACCTCCAATAAATGCTTGAGGAAATACAGTCATCCTTCACCATATCGTGGTTCACTGCGGTCTCACTGTATCATGGATTTTTAAATTGTATCTATCTAATTTTGTACTGTGGATTTTTCGCTATATTGTGAGATTTTGCAGTATATAGGTATTTTTATATATTTATTATTTTAATTATTTTTGCAATAAAATAAGCATTTCATAGCCTAAAAAATTGAAAACAATATAAAAATATTAAATAAAACAGATTAAAAGAATATTAAATTGAAATAAAATACTACTGGTGAGTACCCATATAGAATTTTATATGTTGTTAAAATTGTGTAGGTTTAAGAGTGTAGAAAGCATTTAAGAGCATATGAAGTGTTTATAAGAGTGTGAGAAAGGTTAATAACAGTGTGGGAAAGGTTTATAAGAGTGTGGGGAGGGTTTGTAAAGCCTTAAATACATATAAATAATAAAATAAATATAAGCTCGCTACTTCGCGGATTTTCTCCTATTGCAGAGGGTTCTAGAACCTAAACCCCGCAACAGACGAGGGACCACTGCATATGGCACTCTTAGATTCTGGGAATGTCTTACAGAGTGACGAGAAGACAGTGCCTGAACCTCTTCCTTCTCTTCTGCCTTCAGTCCAACTACAGTTCAAATGAAGTCACTCCAGAAAGGGGGCAGGGACTGCACACTGCCAGCGCCACTTAGGAGAGGCTCCATTGCAAAACATACCTGTCGTTCCGCTCGTGAAACAAATTACTGCAAGATCTTCAGGTGCTGGAGGCTAAAAAAAAGAAAAGAAAAGAAAAGAAAAAAGGTGGCATAAATTAGAATAGAAAACTATAAAACTAAGCCATAAGATGTCACCCAAGGTTTTACTGGGAGTGAGATGAGCGGATATTGGAAAGGACACAGAGGGCCATGGCAGGGTCTGACAGCCTCTTACCTTGGGCTTCCTTCTGTTGGCTCTCCCAAGATCCTTAATTAGAAAAGAAAAGAAAAAACTTAAGTGGAAACATTTTCTAAATGTAAAGAGTAAGGTCACATCAAGTCACGTCAAGCTGACTTTACAGTGGAATTTGCTGACAGCTAGCTGCCTCAAAGACAGCACATATTTCTGATTAAATAAAATACGGCCACTTAGATGAACCTGCACCGAAAAACTTACCCATTGATCTAGGAAGCCATTTTCTAGTTGTCTTCTCTCTCATACAAGACCGTGCAAATGGCATCAGGGCTGGCCTTTGAAATAGGACTTATTCAAAAGACAGGAATCAAAGTCTTTTAGGACGGATTTCTTATCCCCACACCTACTTCCTATTCTGGCCTTTCACAAACCCAGCTCTTAACCACTATCAAAGAGCTGCAGATGCTCAGAAACACCCCCAAAGCAGAGCACAGCCAGCTCCGGGGCACTCAGTTCTGCATAGCTAACATCTTCAATCTGGAGAGAAAATCGATCTCTGCCAGACTTAAATGCTAGCCATTTCAGAGGCTCGAATACCTGTACTCCCACGTGGAGCAGAGAAAGGGTTTGGGGACCCCCGCATATAAAACGGGCCAAGACAGAAGGTCTAAGGCCACCCGGAATGGACGTGGAGGTTGGATGTGATGGTTCACTTCGGAGGCCCAGCATTTCCCAACAGCTGGCTCCCGCTTCTCCCTACAGTGCACTCGGGTGTCGTTCAGTGGACCGCGTGAAGGCAGTCTCTGTGGCAACTTTGATATCTTTTATTTTTTATGATTATTACTTTTTTGGTTAGGCTTATCACTCACCTTGTGGTTAACTACACACATGGTGATTTCCCTTGTGAGAGGAGACCAGAAAATTTCAGAATAACCCTCCTCCCATTTTCATGAGGCTACCCCCTGCAAAGCACCGCTTTTCCTGTATATACTGGCGAGCAGCTCAGACTTTTCTGTTAAAAGGCTCTGAAATGGGTCAGAATCTGGTATTAATTAACTTAAAAGCCGTGCTATGTTGTAGACCAGAGGTTCTCTACCAGGAATATCTGTTCATTTTAAAGATTATATTTATATTTATATTCTTTTCCTATGCAAATTGAACGGAGTAAGCATGCCTACAAGTAAATAAAAATTAGATGGGTGTGCTCAGGGCTCAGTGAGTTTCTGTCCAGCATATAGTTTTTAATCTTAATTCATTTTAAGTTATATACTTAACAGACCACTGACTAAAATCAGGTATACTAACGCCCAAATTGAAGTCAACTAAGAGCTAAAGCAATGAGAATTCCCCCAGGTATTTTTCAAAATAATCTTTATCAATCTAAATTCCCACTCATCTATTCAAAACTCTTACATAACTTCATGAGGTCTCTAATTCTTCAAAAATGGATACTAACTAAAATAAAGCAATAGTGATACACAATTCAGCTTTCAATTTATTGGGAACAAGATTACCCAAATTAGTGCACTATTTGTCAAGAAAATGTCAGTGCCTGAAACCTGTCTTATGTCATCATTTAGAAAAATGTACAGCAATCGTAAAAATAAATCAATTGCCATCTTTAGGTTCCAAATGTAAAAATAAAAAAGGAGAACCACAAACAGAAGAAACAATAAATTCTAGTCGACGATTAGCATGCTGCAGTATCTAAGGGTGATCAAATCTGCAAGCCACTGAAAACGTATTAAGTAAACAAAAGACTGATGACTGAAGAGAGGGACAGAGAGAGAGAGAGAGAGAGAGAGACTCATATATGATTAAACAAACACAATATTATGTTAACTGCAGACTCTTGGTGGGTACATGCAGTCTACTATACTAGTCTATCAATTTGTGTTCATGTTTTAAATTTTTTATAATAAAATATTGGGAAAAAATACAAAGATTCCAAATACCAATGTTTCTATTTTTGACCTGTATAAACTTGATCACAAGATCAACCATAAAGCTAATTTAAAATAAGTTTGTATGGTGACAGAGGATTACTACAGTTAGTGGGGTGACCACATTATAAGGTATAAAAATATCCTGTCACTATATTGTACACCTGAAACTAACATAATATTGTAAATTATGTTTAAATTTTAAAGATTACAGAAGGTATGGATTAGGATATCAAAATTTAGCATAGGGGCCTTGGTAGCTCCTGCTATCGCAATAATGCATTGTGCAGACCCAATTACTTGGAAATCAGATAATCCTGTATGGGTAGACCGATGGCCTCTTTCTCAGGAGAAACTTAGGGCAGCTGCTCAATTGGTACAAGAGCAGCTACAGCTTGGGCACATTGAACCATCTAATAGCCCATGGTTTATACTTCCATATTTTGATCTTGTTGCCTCCTGGATTATCAAGGGCATAGGTGACCCTTACAGCTTATAGGTTTTGAGCCTCAAAATTATTGTTGTTCCTTTTTTCAAAGGATCAACAACAATGGCTCTGGGAAACTTCCACTAAAGGGCAAATCGCTCTTGCAAATCAATGGACAACTTTATACTGAAATTGTCAACTTAAAATCAGCTCAAAGTCTAGAATTATATGCCATAATCATGGCTTTTCAGCATTTGCCATATTCCCCCTTTAATCTATATACAGACAGCAAATATTTACTTATGGTGTTTCCACTATAAAGACTGCTGTCTTAGGAACAAATGCTGATGAACTATTTTAGCAGTTCCTCCTTCTTCAAAGACTTGTATGTCAACATAGAGCTCCATGTTTCATAGGACATACTCGAGCTCACTCCATGCTCCCTGGAGCTTTAGCACAAGGGAATGCCCTTTTTTTTCTTCTTTCCTTCTTTTTTTTAGTTATTTTTTATTTTTATTTATTTATTTATTTATTTTGTATTTTTCTGAAGTTGGAAATGGGGAGGTAGTCAGACAGACTCCCGCATGCGCCCGACCGGGATCCACTCGGCACGCTTACCAGGGGGAACGCTCTGCCCATCTGGGGCATTGCTCTGTTGCAACCAGAGCCATTCTAGTGCCTGAGGCAGAGGCCATGGGGCCATCCTTAGTGCCCGGGGTGGCTTTGCTCTGGTGGAGCCTTGGCTGCAGGAGGGGAAGAGAGAGACAGGAAGGAGAGGGGGAGGGGTGGAGAGGCAGATGGGCGCTTCTTCTGTGTGCTCTGGCCAGGAATCGAACCCGGGAATCCTGCACACCAGGCCGATGCTCTACCACTGAGCAAACCGGCCAGGGCCTAGGAATGCCCTTGTTGATCAAGCTACCCAAAAGAAAATTATTTGGAGCAACCATGACAGATCGAGCAATTCAGTCTCATACTATTCATCACCAGAACACTGCAGCCCTGTGTAAACAGTTTCAACTTTCTCGGGAAGTAGCATGGCAGATTGGGAAATCCTGTCCAAGGGGTCCTATACTATAATCTGCCCCTTCATTTGGAGTTAACCCTCAAGGACCCCTACCAGGACAACTTTGGCAAATGGATGTTACTCATATACCTTCATTTGGCAAACAGTCCTATGTCCACGTTACAGTGGATACATATTCTGGATTTATAGTAACCTCTGTCAGAACAGGAGAGGCTGCTAAGCATGTTATAGCTCATTGTCGGTATGAATTGTTCTATTATTGGATTTTCTAAGCTAGTTAAACCAGTGGTTCTCAATCTTTCTAATGCCGTGACCCTGCAATACAGTTCCTCATGTTGCGGTGACCCCAAACCAAAAAAGAATTTTGGTGGCTACTTCATAACTGTAATTTTGCTACAGTTATGATTCGGAATGTAAATACCTGATATACATTATGCATTTTCCGATGGCTTTAGGAGACCCCGCCGGGGTCGCGACCCACAGGTTGAGAACTGCTGGGTTAAACTGAAAATACTCCTGCATATGGAGCAAATGCATCTATTGTATTTTGTCATTCTTACAATCTTTAAAGTTAAGGTATTATTAAAGTGTACCCAGAAAATATTTTAAGATCAATTTAAAAAAAAATTTAAAAGGGGGTAGTCATATCCTGGAACTCCTACGGTTCTACCATATCATGCTTTTTACTTAAAAAAAAATTTTTTTTTAATTTCTTTTGAATGCTGATGAAGAGGAGATGCCAAGTCTTTTTCACCTGCAGACTACTACCTTCTTTATTCGATCCAGCTAGTAACACTGTTTTCTCTTTCCCCAAAGTGCTCCAGATATATGGAAAAGATTTTCCTCAAACTCCTCAGCGAGATCTTCTGAGCATGGCTTTTAAGATACCTAGAGGCAGAAAAAGCCCACTAGAGATCAGGGGAACTACCAGCTTTTAGGATACGCCCTTAAAGGCTCCAACGCCCCAAAGGGGTCTCATAGGATGTCATGTGGGTTCTGCTTCAATAGTGGAAAGGAAGGTCATTGAGCTAAAGCCTGCCAGACTTACATGCCTCTGCTGTGAGGAAACAGGGACACTGGAAGGTAGGCTTCCCCCTCGCTCCCCTAAGGGAGGGTTCAGTCTCTTCCAGCCCTGCTCCAGCCACCTATGACCTAACCTTGCCCAGAATGCTGGGGTTTGCTACTGAAGGCTGAAGGTGCCCAGGGCCGTCAGCCCCATCTACGACACTGTGGACGAGCCTAGGGTATTTCTTCCAAGAAGCAGGTAAACTGATCTCATTTGCACAAGGGCCACTTAACTATGTCTTGCCTGAATAGTCAGGTTTTTTATTCTTCCCTCGAAGATCTCTGTTGAGGGTGTTGATAATCCTATTTTCTGCTGCTTTGTTTAATATATAGTGTTTCCTTTATTCTTCCTACCTCAATGCCCCATTCATATTTCAGGCTAGGACCTACTCCTAATTTAGAGCTCTCTTTCCCCCTTTTGCCAACTTCTATTATGAATCTACCTTTGCCACCCAGCTTAGTGTATCCCAAGGTTCTCTTTACCAAGCCAAAGTCACAGAACTTCAGGGAAAAGCAACCTGGTCTCATCTCTCCAGGCAGAGGAGAACAGAAACTCCATATCCACACATGCTGCAGATGGCTTTTCCAGTCTACCTGAATCATTACCAGCTAGAAGCAGCGGTCATTGGGACTTGGACATGAGCTGCAAAGTACAGAATTGTGACAACAATTCCAGTGCCATGCGGACTTTTCCTGGATGTGGACTTTTCCTGGACTCCTGCTCCTTGTGACAGCTCCTAACAGACTGAACTGGGGTTGGGTTGCATTTTTCAGGGATTTGACATGGTGTTGAGGCCAACTTGGACTTGGGGAACATGTTAAGGACACTACTCTTTTATGGATTCTTGCTGTATGGGCCAAGAGTTTGCTTAAAGGCTTTAATCACTGTAAAAAAAAAAATAGAAGACTAGATAAAGAAGATGTGGCACATATAAAAAAAATTTAAAGATTAGAAAACAGCAAAATCAACAGAGATGTGAGGCATCTAGAAATATAGTTAAAGATTTTTATAATAAACATAAGCTTTTACAAGGCCCTCAAAATTCATTTCTTAAACCTTAAATCTTTTGCCTACAAATTTTTTTTAAACAAAATGTGAATCATATTACACGGGTAGGTATAAAACAATGTCTTTTATAAATAAATATTTTAATATAAACTTTACTTTTTTCAAGATTTATTTATTTTAGAGAGGAAGGATCAACTCCCATATGTGCCTTGACCAGGCAAGCCCAGGGTTTCGACCAATGACCTCAGCATTCCAGGCTGATGCTTTATCCACTGTGCCACCACAGGTCAGGATTTAATATAAACTTTATAATTTTCCTTCACTCATGTAAGTTTTTAAATCTTAAAATCACTTCTTTATCATATAGTAGTCAAAAAGACAAAGAAATTCCTGAGTGTTTGTGTTGGAGGATGGTTAGGGAGGAGGAAGAAAGATGGGGAAAAGATCACATTATTGGGAAAGAGGATTACAATTTAAAAAGCAAAACAAAACTAAAAGCGCAGTTTCGCAATCCAGCGCAGCTATTAGCTCTCCTGGGCTCATGCTCTGGGCTGCCTCGCGGCTGTGCGCATATGTACACGTGTGTGCACATGTGTGCGCGAGGCAGAAGGCTCTGTTACAACAAATGACATTTTCCCTCTGCCTTCTAAGTGCCCCAGGAAAGGTTTTTTAGATCCTTATTTATAGCTTCAAATTCTTTATAGAAAACTATAAGTAAATTAAAAAAGCCCTACTTATAACAGTGCCAGGAAAACACATAATGTTTTCATAAAGAGAATTGCGGACTCCACTTAGCCGATTACTTTCCATGTGGACACACCAGCTCCTCCTCCAACCAGCTCTTTGGCGTTGAACTCTAACCCAGGACCAACAGGGAAAATTAGCTCCTTACATGAGCGGATGGCGTACAACCAGTTTGAACATGGGCCACACTCCTTTCCCTGGAAAGGTTACCTAGTTCTCATGAATGTGAATCTGAAGAGATTTAATATGAAACTAAACCAAGTCAGATATCTCTTCTGGAAATTCACCAGGCCTCTACAAAAGCAATCTGGGAAAAAGAATAAGGAGGCAGATGTCCATACCGGGCTCCGTTTTAGAGACGAATTAGTAAGTAAAAGGCATTAAAGCCTAAAGAGGAGACACAAACTTAAATCTCCACCGAATGTGGAATTCACATTCCCAGGGTTTACTGGCACGCTTGTCGGGGCTCTGGAGCAGACAGGTGAGCGCCGTGACTGGCTGGGGGGGCGGCTTTCTGTGAGACGTGGCGTGAACCCTGGGCGTGTGTGCCGGATTCTTTCCCATGTGACGGACAGGAGTTTCTGCTCCGTATTATTTATGATGACAAGCGGTGAGGGCTGAGACTGTGTGGTCGCCCTGGATACCACATTGGAGCCCAGATGACCTCCGGGACGGAGCAGGGCAGAAGGACTCACCTCCACGGCCTTGATGCTGGTGACCTCCACTCCACATTTCTTGCCTCGCTCCACCAGATCAACGCCATAGGAGTCCATGAGGACTATGATCTTAAGGCATGGGGTTAGCTTATTCTCCACGCCCTCTAGTAACACGTTGGCCTTCTCTGGCTTGTCCACAAAGATTATAGAGAGTTCGGCTGGAGATAAAGAGACACAATGAGCAAAGTACTCTGGAGTATTAAGAGCTTGGCTGTGTAATTTTTTATTTTTAAGGTTAAGTATTACACTTTTTAAAGTAGAAGTGTATTATAGATGTACATTTAAATATAAAATCCCTTTCAAATTAAATACAAGCAAATGTAAATCACTGACCCGAACCAATAACAAGGTGAATATCCACCCAAAGACCACAGACGTACCTTTGTTGATTATGTAAGTGATTGCTTCAGCTCCAAGAGTGTCGTACAGGGGAACAATCACCATCGAGAAGGCAAAGCAACCCTGTTCAATGATCACCCACTAAACAAACAGTAAAAGGTGGGGAGAGAAAACGAGATGTCATCATGGAACCACTCTACTGAAGACGGCTGCTCTAGATGTAAAGTAGAAACTCTGTAGGTAGATTGGCACATCTACGACTATATGCCAGGCACCATCAGGGAGTCACAATGAGGACAAACCACCAGTCCCCTTCTTTAAAGGAAGCATAAGGTACCAGAAGAACAGAGGCAATGTGAAAGGATGATAATACAAGCTAGGGACTGACTCAGGGCCCAGACGGCGGGGCCACCACTGTGGGTACCGGGAAGGTTAGCCGTGGGCGGGGGCAGGCCCTTGGTTGTGGGGGGCCTGGCTCGGTCCCCAGGCAATGCACAGCCACTGGGCTTCTCACAGACCGCGGCTGCTCTGTCTGAGGAAAATCAGCCTGGCAGAGTGTGTACCGGGCCTAGGAACGGGGAAGGAGGGACACACCAGTTTTAGGGGAAACTGTCCTGGCCCAATCTCCCCAGAAAAGGAATGATGGCAAGTGAGGCAGTAACTACCCGTCTGGCCCCACACCTGGCAGCCGCACAGTGACTCATCTCTACAAGGCAAAAGGGCGCCACGCTCGGGGAGCCCATTGCCTCTGGCGGCAGCGCTCACACCAGGCCCGGCTCCAGCGCAGCACGGACCGCTCAGGCCCAGGCCCAGGCCGAGGCAGAGCTGCTGCACAGAGCGAGCCCACCCACTCACACTCACTTGGCCTGACACTGTTTTCTCTCCTCTTTCCCCTCCCCCTCCTTGTAACCAATTTCAAGCTGCCAACAGGGAGATAAGCCCAAGCTCCTTAGCATGTACAATGGTACATAAGGCCCTCTCTTCCCTGTCCCTTCTGAGACTCCCAGCTCTTCCATGCTGAAATGCTTCATTCTCCAACACGGACATGCTACTTGATGAGAACATTTCTTTGGCTTCCTCACACTCACTTCTGTCAAGACTCTATTCAGCTGCCACCTCCAGGAAGTCTGCCTTGACTGAGGTTCTATAATTATCTTGCCCTCTGTCCACACTTAGCATGTTAGAGAGAAAAAATGAACTTTAGGGGCTGTCTTTTTTTTTTTTTCTTTCATTTTGAGCTGTATTTACTGACACAGCAAAATGAACATGGGCAGAAATAGCCCCTTTGGAGTTATGATTAAACCTCTATAAGAAAACACAAAATGTGACTTTGCATATTTACCTTAGAAAGTCCAGGGCTTAAAAGGTGTGGGAAAGATAAGAGGTTTTATCACTTTCCTTTTAACTGTTTTTTACACATTTTTTTGTGGTAAAATATACTTAACATAAAATGACCATTTTAACCACTTTTTAGTGTACAGCCCAGTGGTATTATGCACATTTACATGGTTGTGCATCCTTTGAACAGTTCCATTCTTACACCTCCCTTCCTTCTTGCACAGGCCTGCGTGTGTGTGCATGCAATATCTTCATATTTTGTGGTTCAGAAATGTTTCACATTTTAGGTGACATTTATGGGTCAGGTGCTTTCCCACTTTTCACAGTGACCCATTTTACTCATTGTACAATTCTGTGGTTAGCTGTGCAGTTCTGATCGGAGCCAGCTGGTTCGTCCTGGGGTCAGCTGGTGGGGCGGCTGGTCGGCAGACTGTGGGTGCAGGAGCCTCAGCTACACGGCCTGCCCCAGCCCCACGTGGTGGTGTGCCCAGCAGCCGACTGGCCCCGGCTTCATCACAGGGCGAACTCGGGGCTCCAGCACTGAAAGCAGCCATGCCTCCCAATGCCTGGGCTGTCCTTCTTTGTGGAATACCTCACAAAAGGCCCAGGACACTGTTGTACTTTGGTGCCCTGCACTGTGCCTGGCATATAGTAGGTGCTCAATAAACATTCATTGAACTAACTCATAAATATAGGAAGGAAATGACTCCTTAAAGTAAGGAATGCGTGTCATGTCCTAATTGTAGATTTATCCTAAAATTCCCCTAAACCAAAAATATAAAATATAAGGAATGCGTGTCATGTCCTAATTGTAGATTTATCCTAAAATTCCCCTAAACCAAAAATTTGCCGTTCATTTGAATAGGTTACACTTCAAATGAAAAGGAAAAAGAAATTCCATGAGCCTAGAAAAGGCCTAACTGTGGAAACTGCTGTTTCACCCTTAGCAAGACATAAGACACTAAGCAACCATTCTAAATATAAAACTGAGCCACACGGACTGAGCCAACACTTTCTGGACACAGTAGGTTGAAGAATCAATTCAATTTCTTCAGGCCAGGTGCCTGAACTTTCCCAAGCAGCCATGCCACAAATCTGTTCACTGGCTCTGTGAGCGATGCCTCCATAGGAGCTGCTCGCATACATTTCCTTAGCCCCAGGGTTTACAGAGGCACCGTGCGTGTCCCTGTGTCCCTACGCCCTCAACCACAGACTGTGCGCCTAAACTGAGGCCGGGCCAAGGTGAGACTGTCCGTGGTATTTTAACCTGATGTGTGTGTGTGTGTGTGTGGGGGGGGGCTTTAACCTTTCTGAAAGAAAACATGAGTTTGCTACTGACAAAACTGATCCCAGCTTCTCTGTAATTCATTAATGCTATTTTTCTAATCACATAAGATTTCTTCATTAGTTATCTGTTCTAAGGATTTTGTGTGGGGACCTGGTTTAAAAAAAGGAAAACCAATCATTTTAAAGAAGTGGATCTTTTTCTACCTAAACGCTAAGCCCTGGTTTGGGCTTTTCCATATGCGACTTTCTCAGGTGTAACCCAAAGCCATATCCTCCGAGAACTCGCACAGCTGCGGGCAGTCAGCCGATGTCAGTACCTCGGGTCTGTTCTGGCTGAAGATGCCGATGAACTGGTCGGACGCCGCCCTGAAGCCCTTGTGGATCAGCGCGGAGCCCACGCACTCAGATATCTCCTCCACCTACAGGGGAGGAGAGTGGGACGGAGTTAGGCCTGCCTGAGGGGACCAGCTCACTGGGGACAGCGGCGAGCAACCGCGTACAGGGCCCCGGCACAGGCACAGACAGGCATTCCTCCAGCGACACACGTTTGAACAACACAAGGTTTTATTCACCAGAACCCACTCTGACGAGAACCACTCACACAGTTCCTTCTGCACAGCAACCGCCACAGGTCACAGGAGATGGTAGGTACTTCAGGGTTTTTCTTTTAGTTTTTAATTAATTAATTAATTTAGTTATTGGGTGAGGGGAGAGAGACAGACAGGAAGGGGGAGAGAGAGGAGGAGGAGTGAGAAGCATCCACCTGTTGTTGCATCACTTTGGTTGTGCATTGATTGCTTCTTGTATGTGCCTTGACCGGGGAGTAAGACCACGGGCTCAGGCAGAGTCAGTAACCTGTTGCTCAAGCCAGTGACCTCTGGGATTGTGCTGATGATCCCTCACTCAAGCTGGCAAACTCAGGGTTTCCAACTGGCCACCCGAGTGTCCTGGGTCAACGCTCCAACCACTGCGCCACCACCAGTGAGACACATCAGGGATTCTCACCCAGTTCTGTTTCATACTTCAGTTCTACAGAATCTCATAAAAGTTTAAAAGGAATATAGGGACAAAGAATTTTTATTTTATATAAAGAGCACCAAAGCAGCCAAAACTTGTCATTTGGTACAAACACAGAAACAGCAAGTATTAAGGAGTTCTTTAAAAAAAATAAGAAACAACTTATTATTGGACTTTCCAAATTCATTCTTTAGGATTTATTTTTAGGAAATAATCCAATCTTAGAAGGAGTTTAAAAAAATTTTTTTTCTTTTTTTTTCTTTTTTCTGTATTTTTCTGAAGCCGGAAACGGGGAGAGACAGTCAGACAGACTCCCGCATGCGCCCGACCGGGATCCACCCGGCACGCCCACCAGGGGGCGACGCTCTGCCCACCAGGGGGCAATGTTCTGCCCCTCTGGGGCGTCACTCTGTTGCGACCAGAGCCACTCTAGCGCCTGGGGCAGAGGCCGAGGAGCCATCCCCAGCGCCCGGGCCATCTTTGCTCCAGTGGAGCCTCGGCTGTGGGAGGGGAAGAGAGAGACAGAGCAAGTAGAGGGGGAGGGGTGGAGAAGCAGATGGGCGCTTCTCCTATGTGCCCTGGCCGGGAATCGAGCCCGGGACTTCTGCACGCCAGGCTGACGCTCTACCACTGAGCCAACCAGCCAGGGCCTAAAAATTTTTTTATGTACAAAGATACATATTGCAAAAATACCTAAAGTCATAAAACTAGGGTACAAAAGACCAATGGCTGGTGGATAAGTACATGATGGCAAATCTCTGGGAAAATGCCATATAGTGGGTAAATATTACAATTATGAAAACTATACCAAGTTTAGAACATTTATAATAATTTTTTTTTCGGGGGGGTGACAGACAAGACAGAAGGGAGAGAGATGAGAAGCATCAACTCATAGTTGCGGCACCTTAGTTGTTCATTGATTGCTTCTCATACGTGCCTTGACTGGGGGGCTACAGACGAGCCAGTGACCTCATGTTCAAGCCATTGACCTTGGGCTTCAAGCCAGTGACCTTTGAGCTTATGCTGGCGACCATGGGATCATTTTGATAATCCCATGCTCAAGCCGGCAACCTTGAGGTTTTGAACCTGGGACCTCAGTGTCCCAGATTGACACTTTATTCACTGTGCCACCATCAGTCAGGCAATATAACAATTTCAAGTAAAATAAATAAATTTAAAAATGCATACTATTAATACAAGTAAAAATAGGTAGATTTATAAAAATTAGGCAGAAGGAACTTACCCCATTCTCTCCCAATTCCTACCCCAAAGTAACTAAAAAAACCAAAAGCTTTTTAAATCCTAAAATTTGGAATTCTTTTCTTTATTCCCAGTTGGTGGGGTCTCATAGGCACTCTGAATTCACACCCACATGTCAGAGGTAAAGCCACACCTATCACCTTCTTGCTCTGGATGCAGGGCCACCACCGCTCACCAATGGGAGTGAGGGCTGAGGCTGGTGACAGAGAAGGCCATTAGTATGCTAATTACAGTCACACCCCCAGGCCTGTTTCACAACTGTCCTGGCATTTAAGGGCTAGGAACTGGTGCCATGCCGAGAGCGGCACAGAGCACACTGGTATAACATGCATGCCTTTCTAGCTCTAGAAAGAGGGTCCACACCCTTCCTCAAAGGGGTTGCTGGCTCCCTCAAAGGTCAGAATCATTGGGGTAGTGAAAAATGATTTAAATGTACAAATCCGTAGTTGGCTTCAGGGGAAGTCCAGTTTCTATGTTCGCCAGCCTGACTAAAATGTCCAGGATACAGATTAACACCTTCAGAAACCCCCGTGACTTTCAGTCTGCTTTGACAAATCCATTCTGCAATGGAAGTGTCTTCTCTCTTTCAGTCAACACACAACGGAAGTAATGTGCACAGAACAGGATGGAGTAATCCAGAAAGTGCCTGAGGATTCCGCGGCGCTTTGTGCCGTCACGCAATGTACTCGTGCAAAGCACAGAAGCTCTTTGTACACCACATGCAAAAATGAGGTGCCCTCAAAACTGCTATGTGAACACTGCTACTTGGCTTTGGTAAGGCAAAATAAAAGCAGCGAAATCCGTACAGTCACCAGAACTGCAGCTCGTTGCTCCTACAAGCAAGGTATGCCCTGGTCTCCCTCTCTGCTCTCTCTCAAGTGACGCCCAAACAAAAGCCCCTTGCGTTTCATAGACCCTCAGATGAGGGAGAGGAAGAAAATGTGTGTGTCGGTCTAGGGAGGATGCGATGCTTGACTTCTGAGCTGATGGTGTGGCTCCTGATGACAACCCCTTGACATACACAGCCTGGAACGCACCAACTACTAACCACACGTTCACACAGAGCACGGAGGGAGGAAGTTCACTTGCATTCACAAATGCCACAGGGCGACCTGGCCCGAGAGCGGGGAGCCACTTCCTGGACAGCTGTGCTGGGGACAGACAGCAGAGAGACTGCCCGCAGCTGCTCCTGCTGGTCCTCAGCGCTCCCTGGACTGCGGAGACGCAGGGGCAGAGAGGGTTATTATAATCGTGACACAAACATAAATAAGTAGCGGTGTCTTCCGGCTCTGCCACCGGCACTCACAAACTACCAATTTAAACAGTTGTAGCTGTGGACGAGTTGGGACTACCGCGTGATGAGATAGAACCACCCAGCCCCCAGCTTCCTTCATTTATGAAGAATACAGGTGCCCTCGCTGACCATCTGTGCTGCTGCTCATGGCTGCCCTGGGGTTAAATGTCACACAGGTCCCAAGCTGGTCACGACGCACCGAAGGACCCTACACCAGATGGAACGGACCGCACTTCTGGTCCTGGTTCTGCCACTCACCAGCTGTGACCGTGGGCGAGACACATCCCTTTCTGGGACCTGTTTTCCTCATCTGTGAAAGGAGGGGGTTACTCTCTATTGGGGCTTCTCAATTTTTCTAGAACCTCTCATGGCAGAAGGAAGTAATCCTATCCCTCCACAGGTCTCAGAGGAGAGCCACCGGCTTCAAGCACATTTCTAGAATTTGATCTTCAAAATTATACTCACTCCACAATACATCCACAGTAGTTCTGAAATAAAGGCTCGGAACCACCAGCTAAATCACTTCACTGGTTTTCCCCAAATCGTAGCGTCCGGCTTCTCCGCCTGGACGCTGCGGGCTGTCCTAACGCTCTGGGCCAGTCAGGCACGCACACCCTGCAGGGCCCCTCACCCAAACGTGCGACGGCTCCAGGGACTGGTCGAGGGGACACTACAGCTTGCATCGGGTGTCCCAGAGCCAGGAACTCACCTGCTTGTATGAAATCCACTCATAGGGCTGGTCGGGCTTCCGGGAGCCTAAGCAAGGGCCGTTATCTAAAACGGGAAAACAAAGAATAGGGTAACAGTCTCAGTGTGTACTCCACCTCACTGCACAGAGTACCGAGTAGACCCTAGGAGTCCTCGGATAAGAAATAACAGGTTTAGACTGGAAATAGTTCTCCCTCGGTTTTGGTTTGACTTTTTGCTTGTTTACTTATTTCTGTTTTGTTTCTCAAATGGCAGGGGAGAGGAAGAAAATGAGAGGGAAGAAGGCAAATCTAACAGCTAAGAAATATCAGGATATGTTCTGATTCCAACTTAGGTACCTCATAAACAGAAAGAAAGAAAACCTATATGAATTATATTAATTATTCACACTAAAGGCTATCACAATAGTAAATATAATCTAGATTATTTACATTTGGAATCACACATAAATGTCTTTCTACAGATTAATCCCAAGTAAACGTTATGCTCAGTCTGTAGTTGTTGAAGGTAAAAGCTATGTTCACCTGGGGGAAAAAAAGCTGCCACATTTAGATGATCAGAGCTGACCACATACAGAAACGTTCCCTAGCTAGAAACATGGGCTCTGCCACCAGCCCCGTGTCCCGCTGGGCCTGCATAGCTCCTTCTGCAAGGACACCTGAAGTCAGTGTTCTGTCATCTCTCGGCTGACCGAGGCACCTACTTTTCTGTTTTGAGACCAGACACATCTGGCTTTTCCGTTCTCGGTTTGAGTACCGCTGAGGGGCTCAGATTTGGGTTGGGGGCCTGGGGGAGGGGAGGAAAGGCAGAGCATGGTCCCATCGGGGACCCTGACAAGCCTGAGCCTACAACACAGAAATATACCCAACAGGGGAGAAGGGGGGTGCTATACCCAACAGGGGAGAAGTGGGGGGTGCTATAACCAACAGGGGAGAAGTGGGGGTGCTATACCCAACAGGGGAGAAGCGGGGGGAGTGCAGTTCCCTGGTCAGCTGTGAAGACCCAGGCTGGACAGACACGCCCCTTCACAGTCACTTCCTGACCCCCAGGCAGTCCTGATGAAAACAGAAGGGAGCTCCAGGGGGCCTTACTCTCAGGCCCTCTTCAATGCACAGCAACTGAGACTGGTCTGTCCCAGGCTGACAGGGACCCAGTGAGCCCCGTGGGTGCAAGGAACAGCAGGGGGACAGCAGTCAACCAAACCGTACTGCACATGTGAAAACTGCTAAGAGTGTGAATCTTACAAGTCCTCATCACAGGAAAACAAAATCTTGACTATGTGTGATGATGGACGTTAATCAAACTCACCTGTGCTGATTGCTATGTTGTATACCTGAGATTAATAAAATGTTCTATGTCAACTTTATCTAAAAAAAAAAAAAAAAAAAAAGACCAAGCCAAATGTGACAAGTTCTATCAGATGTTGTTTTCAGATGGAAAAAAAAATACATTGGCCATATGAAATATTATTACTTTGTTCCTTAAGAAAAGGAGTCGGCAAGCTACAGCCCAAGGCCACACCCGGCCTGCTGCCCGTTTCTGTACTTTCGATGTCTTTAGCACGCAGCCTCGCTCATTTACGCATGGTCTAAGGCAGGGGTCCCCAAACTTTTTACATAGGGGGCCAGTTCACTGTCCCTCAGACCGTTGGAGGGCCGGACTATAAAAAAAACTATGAACAAATCCCTATGCACACTGCACATATCTTATTTTAAAGTAAAAAAACAAAAACAAAAAAACAAAAACGGGAACAAATACAATATTTATAAAGAACTTGTAAAACTTAATACCAGGAAGACAAACAATCCAATCCAAAAATGGGCGAAAGAAATGAATAGACACTTCTCCAAAGAGGACATACAGATGGCCAATAGGCAGATGAAAAAATGCTCAACATCACTAATCATTAGAGAAATGCAAATTAAAACCACAATGAGAGATCACCTCACACCAGTCAGAATGGCACTCATCAACAAAACAACACAGAATAAGTGCTGGTGAGGATGTGAAGAAAAGGGAACCCTCCTGCACTGCTGGTGGGAATGCAGACTGCTGCAGCCACTGTGGAAAACAGTATGGAGATTCCTCAAAAAATTAAAAATCAAACTGCCTTTTGACTCAGCTATCCCATTGTTAGGAATATACCCCAAGAACACCATAGCACTGTTTCTAAAAGAGAAATGCACCCCCATGTTTATGGCAGCATTGTTCACAATAGCGCAGATCTGGAAACAGCCCAAGTATCTGTCAGAGGACAAGTGGATTAAAAAGCTTTGGTATATATATATACTGGAATACTACTCAGCCATAAGAAATGATGACATCAGACCATTTACAATAACATGGATGGACCTTGATAACATTATACTGAGCGAAATAAATAAATCAGAAAAAACTAAGAACTATATGATTCCATACATAGGTGGGACATAAAAATGAGACTCAGAGAGATGGACAAGAGTGTGGTGGTTACGGGGTGGGGGGGGAGGAAAGAGAGGGGCACAAAGAAAACCAGTTAGAAGGTGACGAAAGACAATTGGACTTTGGGTGATGGGAATGCAGCATAAGCAAATGGCAAAATAACCTAGAGCTGTTTTCTCTGAACATATGTACCCTGATTTATCAATGTTACCCCATTAAAATTAATAAAAAAATAAAATAAAATAAAGAACAAGTAAATTTAAATCAACAAACTGACCAGTATTTAAAGTGATATGATGCGCTTCCAGAGCCGTGATGCGTGCGTCCCGTGTCACCGAAAGTAGTACTGTATGTGAGGAACGCTGCCTTTACGGTGCTGCCACATACAGTACTCTCACTGACCACCAATGAAAGAGGTACCCCTTCCGGAAGTGCGGTGAGGGCCAGATGAATGGCCTCAGGGGGCCACATGCGGCCCACGGGCCGTAGTTTGGGGACCCCTGGTCTAAGGCTGTAGCTGAAGAGTTGTCACAGAGACCAGATGGCTCAAAAAGCCTGAAATATTTACTATCTTGCCTGTTACACAAAAGGTTTATGGGTTCCAGTGTAGTTAACCCCAGGCTCACCTGGGAAACTGAGAAATAAATACTAGACCCTGGCCCTACTAACAACTTTTCTGGTTTAATAGCACAGGGATGGAACCTGGGCCTTGGTATTTTTCAAAGGCTCCCCAGGGGACACTGAAGTCCAGCTGGGGCTGAGAACCACTGAGAGGCAGAGGACTTTTGAAAAGCTAGGTTTAAAAACTCTAGGCTGGCTCCATCATTCAACACACTCCTAACCACCTTATCTAGGTGCAGGGTTTGCTCTCCTGTAGAAGTTTAATTGTATGATAGCCCCTAGGAGAAATGAAAGCTCAGAACGAAAGCTCCTGTGGGCGGGGTGGGGTTGGGGGTGGGGTTGGGGTTGGGGTTGGGGGTGGTGGGGTGGAGTATAACATGACCTGCTGAACAGCTTCCTTCAGTCAGTACAGGCTGACAAAAACTAAACTTCCTCTTCTTCAACTTCTCTGACACATTCATATAAGCCAGAGGTCTCAAACTCGCGGCCCGCGGGCCACATGGGCCCGCCCACCAATTTTGTGCGGCCCGCAGACTGGCCCGCAGATTAATCCACGAAGTTTGATTAATCTGCGGGCCGCACAAAATTGGTGGGCGGGCCGCACGGCCGCAAGTTTGAGACCCCTGATATAAGCCCTTCATTTTACAAGTAGATACTGACACCCCCCAAAAGTTATGTGACTTGTCTTAACCTCAGAGGACACTCAGAAGCATAGTGTACATCACCATACTCCTAGATGAGTCCCATCCTCTGTTACCAATGGAAAAATGTATGCAGTGTATGCATAATTATACACATACATGCTTTGTGGTAGTTAGTGGTCAAGAACATACACAGTTATACACAGAAAGTATATATATGTATTTTTCAGGCACCTTTACATGAGGCTGATCTACCTTATATTTACTCTCACAGACAAACCCTGACCCTGACACTCACTCTGAAGAAATCCATAAGCTCAGAAATCTATGTGAGTTTGCTTTCCCTTTACAGTGGGGCCTAAGAAACCTGCTACCGGAATGCGGGCTCTAACACTCTGAACTGAGAACCCAGCTCTGCCAGCATCAAGGAAAAATGACGCTGGTCTCTTGAACATGTGTCACACGCAACGTGCTGTGCGGCTCGGGGGCAGCAGAGCCACAGTCCATGACCCGGAAGGAGATTACCGGCCACCCGCAGCGGTGGAAGTGAAAGCTGACCTCCAAAAGATGCAAATAACCATGCACGGACCCCGAGGGCACTTCTAGAGAGGAAGAGGGAACACGCTAAAATAAAGAGACTGAGGACCTGGCTGGCTAGCTAGTTGGTTAGAACGTGTCCCAACAGGCCAGCGTTGCGGGTTTGACCCCCAGTCACGGCATATACGTGAATCCACCAGTGAATGCATAGATAAGTGGGACAACAGATCAATGTTTCTCTTTCTCTCTCTCTCTTTCTCCCTTCCTCTCTCTCTAAAATCAATAAATAATAAAAAAATAAGACTTAAACAAAAATCGTGCGTGTGGGGGGTCCTCTGTTGAGGATACATGAATGAAGCACCCACTGTGTGCTGGGCTGCTGGAGCTGTTCCAGGGCAGCCACCGTGGGACAGAGACCAGGTGAGCACTTCCGTTCCCTGAGAGGGCTGTTACGGGAACAGGTGCAGGTACTGGGAGGGTGTGAGGGTGGGGGGGGCGGCTCACCTGAAGGGAGGGGATGAAAAACAATAGACCAGGAAGGCTTTACAGAAAAGGTGAAACACAACCCGAGTGTCACAGGACTAGTAAGACCAGATGGCCCACGCTGGCTGGGGCCGGGAAGGAGAGGCTTGCTGAGCGGTGGGGGAGGGGGGAGCAGCACCCAGAGGCGTGGGCTTCGCGGGAAGTTCCGCGTGACCGGACCTGGAAGACAGAGGCTGGAAAGGAAGGCAGGTGCTGGACAGTGTGGGGTCCCTGCTGCCATCCTTAGTAACTAAGGGTACTTCCATTTCCAAAGTGCCGCTGACGGCACGCTGCTTCCGTGGCACGTCAGTATTTATTTCTTCAAATACGAGTCTCCTGATCAGTAACTCTGGAAAACATTAAAACTGGGTCCAGTAAAGCACTTCTTGACCGCAGGAAACGTCAGCCCATAATGAGCTACTGTTCGTGTGACTGTAAAATACGCGACATGCTGAACCTGTATTTGACTGTGGAAGCCACTCTGTTGCCACAGGCGAAGCCTAGAGGGGCAGTGAGCTCTGGGGCTCACTCTGGAGAAGTCACAGGAGGGGACAGGGAGGCTCGAATGATGCTGAGGAGGTGACAGACACAAGCATATATGTTTTTCTGAAGAAGGGCCACTCCTGAATGAAAACCACTGCACATCAGCCACGCAGATTCGGTGCGATGCTTACTTGACACGTGCACGCCCCTCTGGAAACCTTCGTACAAGGTCTTGACATCATCATAGTAATACACCAAGGGCTCATCGCTATCAAGTAGCACGGATCTCCGAGCTCCACCAGTGCCCTGTGGAAAAAGACAGACGGACCGACGAGCAGTTAGGAGGCAGCATTAAAACTGAAAAGCCTGCCGTGCATGCCTGCCCCCCCACCCCCGCCCCGACTGCCCGGTGAGAGTTGGCAATGAACTGAGGCGCAGGCTGTGGCACAAAGGACCATTTTCTCTTGGCTCTGATGGAAAAAACACACCATTCTGTAATGAATCTATATTCCACTTCTGTAATGTTATCTATATTCTTTCTATCTTTTTCTTTTTTTAATTGTTTTATTAAAGTACCGTTGACTACATTCTTTCTGAGATTATTTCCATTATTTCTCTCTTTGCACACTGCACTGTAATTTGTTAGGAACTTCCGTTTCTCAAAGCATCTAATAGTGACGATCGTTAGCTACAAGACGCAGGCTGTGCGGCCCTGCCTATGCACGGGGCTGTGCAGCAGTCACGGCACGCAGGTGGGCTGCCGTGGCACGCCCTTCTCCACACCGCCTCCACCCGTGGGCTCAGGGAGCACCTGCTCTGCACCCGAGCTCCTGACCAGTCGCTGAGTCAACCTAAGGAGCAGTGGCTCTCACCCTGCCAGCTGCTGCATCCTCTGGGCCCACAGAGACGCTGCCAGGGGTCCAGAGAGCCACAGGACACCAAGCATTCTTTAGAGGCTGATGAATAAAAGTCCAACTATTGTGATGCCGGAGCCTATCATTCTTCTTTCCCTTATTTTATTATTATTATTTTTTAAATTTCAGAGAGGGGCCTTCATATTCGCAACAGTCAGGAAACACTTTCTTGGGGGAAATTAGACTATGATACAAGGACTTCTGGTACCATACGAAAGGGCTGTTCAAAAGTGGGAAAGAGAATTTCTGGCTTGAGGTCTGGGGAAAAGAGACAGGAAAGCCTTCATGAAGAAGCCGAGGGCCAGATCTCTAAGAGCAGAAAGGTTGTGCAGGCAGAGCTGATGAGGGGCGGGAGGCATGCAGGGAAAGGACCACTTGGCGACTCTTCTTTAAGGAACAACTGACAGGTTTCGATGGATTCTTTTTCTTTTTGTTTTCTGTTTCTTTGTTTTTAAGTGGGAGGGGGAGAGGCAGAGAGACAGTCTCCCACATACACTCTGACCAGGATCCACCTGGCAAGCCCCCTATAGGGCAATGCTCTGCCCATCTGGGGCTGTTGCTCTGTTCCTCGAAAACTGAGCTATTTTTAGTACCTGTGGTGGAAGCCACAGAGCCATCCTCAGTGCCCAGGGCCAACTTGCTCAAACCAATTGAGCCATGGCTGCAGGAGGGGAAGAGAGGGAGAGAAAGGAAGAGGGGTGGAGAAGCAGATGGTTGCTTCTCTTGTGTGCCCTGATGAGGAATTGAACCCGGGACAATCATATGCCGGGCCAACGTTCTACCACTGAGTCAACCAGCCAGGGCCAAGTTATCATTTATATAGTAAAAAATTTTTTTAAATAACACAGAAGTATATCAAGAAAAAAAAAAGACTAGCCCCTATTACTAGTTTGATGAGTCCTTTCCCTATCTACTCGGTGCTATATATGGGTATTTTACTCTTGATCTAAAACTGCTAACAATTTTCAGTATCACCCAGTTATACATTCTAATCTTCACACAATCTTCTTTAACTTGGCAGAAACTTTCTAATACCTGCAGCTATGATTCCAAATATAATTATTTACTACAACATGCTACTTTAGAAAACAAAGAATTTATTCTTGTTTATTTTGAGAGAGAGGAAGGGAGAAAGAGAGAGGAAGGGAGAGAGAGAGAGGAAGGGAGAGAGGAACAGAGGGGGGGGGGAGAGAGAAAGAAACACAGAGGAAGGGAGAGAGAGAGAGAGAAGCATCAACTCATTGTTCCTCTTAGTTTTGCCATCCATTGCTTCTCATATGTGCCCTGAATGGGGCTTGACTTGACACCCTTGAGGTGTCCTTCGGGATCAAACCAGTGCCCTCAGGGTCAAGTCCTGACCAAAGCTTAAACTGCAACCTTGGGGGTTGAGCCGGTGACCTTGGGATCAGCAATCCCATGCTCGAGCTGGTGACCCCAAGATTGAACCAGTGACCTCAGTGCTCTGGGACAATGCTTTATCCGTTGCGCCACCAACCACGGCACAGGAGCTATTCTTCATGTGCATAAAGATGGAAATAGAATCATGCATCATTATTACTTAATCTCTGAGTCTGCTTTCTCTTCTGTAAAATGAGGATAACATGTGTCCACGTCCGGGGTTATTTTTAGCTAAACAAGAACTTTCCTGTAAAATATGAATATGTAGGCTATTACTCAGACACCCTCTAACATTCCCTCACAACAATACCAGTCCTTCTTAGCCAGTATCTTTACTACAAGAAATATCCAGATTAAAATTCAGCAGCAATCTTGTGGCTTTATAGTAAAATTTAGAAAACCCTGCAACCCAAGAAGCCACCAAGACCCAGGGCCCCATGGGAAGTAGAAAGAGAAAAGGAAAGGGGGACGGACTGACAAAATGGGAAGAAGGAAAAAGCTGAGAAAAGTAAGAGGGGTGCCTGGTGAGGAGGAGCCAGCCGCCCAGGACCACTGCCTCCTGGCCACTGCCCGTGACGGCGGCCTGGGGGTATAGGCCGCTGGCAGGTCACCTGGTAGGTCACCTGGCGGGCCACAGGCCCGTCCTCCTGACGCTCTGCTCCGTGTTTTCTCCGCAGAAGCCCTCCCTGCACGTTCTGCGGAGCAGTGCCCACAGCTATCACTGGGAAGATGGAAATCAGGGGGAGAAGACACAGAGCTTGTCTGGCAGGAGCCTGACTTCTGTGACCAGAGGGGCTCCCGTGAGCGCTGGCTGAGCACAACAGCAGGACGGAAGTCAGAACGAACAGACGGGAGCAGCCGGGACTCGACAGAGCATGGCTCTCCCTAGAGCCAAGGTCCTCACAGGATGATCGGCGGACACACGGCCCTTGTGAGGAAAGCAAACTAGCTAGCCCTTCACCAGATCACCGGAATCAGAAACTTTGGGGGTGTGACTCAGCAGTCTGTGTTTTAGCAGGAAATGCACAGGGAGACTGAGCAGTGCGTAGAGCAGGACCGAGGGGAAGAGACTAGGGAGAAACCGCGACGCAGGGGCGTGGTCGCGGCAGTGGAGAGTGGGGGCGGGAAAAAGGTGGGCATCGCAGGGGCGTGGTCGCGGCAGTGGAGAGTGGGGGCGGGGAAAAGGTGGGCATCGCAGGGGCGTGGTCGAGGCAGTGGAGAGTGGGGGCGGGGAAAAGGTGGGCATCGCAGGGGCTGGTTGAGGCAGTGGAGAGTGGGGGCGGGGAAAAGGTGGGCATGGGGGACAGAAGACAAGAAGAGCTGGAGGACTGAGAAGACAGCAGCTCCCTTTTATCACAAACACAAGACTGGGGTGGGGGGTAGTCTGAGGAAAGAGAGCAAGCTTAGCTTTGGATATATGGCGACTATATCCCTTACAAGATAGGAGGTCAACTTCCCAATGCTTGTTTTGGGAATCACTGCCTTAGAGTATGATTGGATTACAAACTTTTGGCTAAATAACCTTTTGGTTAGGTTACTCTTTTGGGGGTATATAACCCTCAGGACTTTGAGAAGCATGAAGGTAAAACAGTCAAATCAAAGTTCAAGGAGTCAATTTATATCCCAAATAAAGTCTTCCTCTTGACAAACTACCTGAGGACAAGATATTTATTATTATTCTAATTAGCAATTAGAATACATAATTAGCAAGAGCTTGAAGATGAAGCAGCACATGGGCTCTATACCAAAGTAAGGCACAGGTGAAAAAGGGTAAAAGGTCACATGTCACTTGATTGTAAGGCACACTCCATAATTTCAAGAGAAGAGATCCAATGAAATAGGGGTGTCAGAGGCTAAGCAGCAAATCTGTGCTTTGAAATGTGTTGCTCTATGAAATGATCATGTTTCCATAAAGAACTGTTTCTGACGTGCATGCGTGTGACCATCCTTCCTGAGCGAAACACTATTTGTAAACACTGGGTGTCAAGACCTTAGTCGCCAGGGCCTGCAGCTGAGTGCTGGGAAGCACGTTTGTGTCGGCTGAACTCGACATGTCAGCATACGCTGGGGATTTAGTTCCTGCGTTACTCAAGCACACGTGCCTATGCCTAGGAACACCTACTTAAATGAGAAACTACTTCAAGTTTGGCCTTTTGGCCTTCCGATATGACCTACAGCTTGTGGGTAGAGGTAGGGGTGTAGTTTTGCTCAGGAAACAGGGTGAGCTAAGCAGATAACCCCGTTGTATGTGCAGGACCGCAGTGACCCTCTGTGTGTCAGTGGCTCCCGGACTAGAACTCCAGCCAGCGTTTGACAAGAAGGGCGCTTGATAGAAAGACTCATTTTGTGCTACTCCCACAGTTAGATTCAAAAGCAAATCACATCCCGGAAGACTTCTGGGGGAGAGAAAGGCCCACGCTTCATAAACCTCCATCTAGATCTCTGCAGGCCATAGCGGCCAGCTGTCCACCTCACTGCCCTTGTGTGTTCCCTCTACGGAGAGGGGTGGAGGTGGGCAAAACGGGGAAGGGACACAGGGGCAGGGCGGAGGGGAAGAGAGAGCAGAGGGAGGAGGACCCAGTAGCTTCCAGAGACTGCTGAAGACTTGGCTGGATTTCACTGTTCAGTCTGTCTCCAGGGAAGAGGGGCAGCAGGTGGAGGCACAGTCCAGGGGGGGCAAAATGACGGGGTTTTTCTCTGCAATGTCCTCCATGTGCAGCCAACTCCTCCCAGCGCGTACACTTCACAGGCACCCCGCCCTGCCCAGACCACATCGCTGCTTCTCCCTATAGGCAGAAACAAGACCACTTTCCATCCAGGCACCTCCTAGAAGGGCTCCCTGGCCATTCATTCTCAGCTCATACCCAGCAACACCAGACCTCTGACAGATCAAACCAGGGCCTTTAAGGGCCAGCCCACACGTGATCCTCCGGACACACTTTCTGAATGACAATGGACAGGCTATGTGAAAGAATACCTAGACTCCCCCACTATGCCGACCTGTAAATGTCACAGGGTAGCCACGAACCCTCTGGCTTACTACTTCTGCCCGAGACCCTCTGCACAAAAGTAAGTAAAGAAGGGGCAGAACCTCCCACGGACGACCAATGCCGGTGCTGCCATCGGAGCGCAGGGCAGACGGCGGCAGGTGGGGGGGTGTTCACTGTGTGCCCGCGACAGGCCAGCTACTTCGCAGATGAGAAAGCAGACGGAGAGAGGCTTTCTTGCCCCAGTCCCACACTCCGGACCACAGGGGAGCTGAGCTCCACACCCAGCACCACCGGGCCACCTGGGAGGCTTCAAGATGTGCACGGTGCCTCGCAAGCGGGCTCACACTGCCCACAACACATCGGTCACCTTCACCTTTGAGGAGACAGGCCTAGGTCGCCACTGCCCGGTGGGCTTTGGTTCGTCAGTGCTTTCTCGGGACCCTCTGAACCTTTTCCCTGTTCATTCTCAGGTTCCCAACTTCCTGAGCTCCCACTGTCCCCATCTGAGGACGTGCTTAGGGATGCAGGGCTGACGGTACTTAGCAACCTCTATTCTCCACTGCTAGACACACCTCTATCTCCTCGCCAGAGAAAGCCAACCACAGAAGGGAAAACAGCACCGCTCACTCCATGAAAGAAGAGAAAATTTAGAGTCACAAAATGCAAATTCCCACAGAGACACATCATCCCAGCAAAGCAAGATGGCCTTCAGAAGACGAGTGGATCAAAAGGCTTTGGTACATATATACTATGGAATACTACTCAGCCATAAGAAATGGTGACATCGGATCATTTACAACAACATGGATGGACCTTGATAACATTATACGGAGTGAAATAAGTAAATCAGAAAAAACTAAGAACTATATGAACCCATACATAGATGGGACATATAAATGAGATTCAGAGACATGGACAAGAAAGTTATGGTAACAAAGGGTGTGGTAGAAGGGTGAGGAGGGGGCGAGGAAAGAGAGGGAAGGGGGAGGGGAGGGGAGGGGCACAAAGAAAACCAGATAGAAGGTGACAGAAAACAATTTGACTTTGGGTGAGGGGTATGCAGCATAATCAAATGTCAAAATAATCTGGAGATGTTTTCTCAGAACATATGTACCCTGATTTATCAATGTCACTGCATTAAAATAAATAAATTAAATAAATAAATAAATAAAAGACGGCCTTTGGCACCTCCTCACGCCTGCATTTAGGATGAGCGAGGCACCCTGCCTGACCTGTGAAGTGACCCCTGCAGGACCAGTGTCTGGTGCTACTCTCTGCTGGCCTCTTAGACGTGGGAAAGCCGAGATTTGTCATTCACTTGGTGCAAGTTCACCCTGCTTCAGGGAGGCTATTTTTAACCTTAAATAAGCATTGCAACACACATTTCTGTCACTATGTGCATACACGCTCCCTGACCGATGAAGCCTGGAGAGGTGGGGTCAATTCTGCAGAATGACCTTGTGTTTTTAGACCCGCCATACTGTATTCTGATACCGTGAACTTGGGCTTTTCTTCCTGGTTAAAAGGAACCCAGAGATATTTGTTTTTCCTACAACAATCACCCTCCCTTTTTTGAATTCCTAAAGGCAGCCACTTGATACTTCTGTGGCCTGGTTCTGGCACGAGGCTCAGAGACACTCTCTCCAGTTCTCAGCAATGCCCACCCCTCGCCGGCAGCCCCTCCACTGCACGCCACTGCCCGTGGCCAGCGCGAACCCTCTACCACCGTGTTCGAATCACTCGCCACTTTTAATTTAGGGGACAAGTCCCACAACACATGGAAACTCAGTTGTGAGTAAGAAAAAGTAAGTCAGCAAGGTTTCCATAGTTTATTAAAAAGTCCACACTTAGGAAAGGTGTGAAAGTTACCTGCAGATATAAATGTGCTGGTGTTTGCACACCCCCAGAATCACATGTCCAAAAGAAAGCTCCCAGAATCACATGCCCTCAGTAAATACCCTCTCTCCATCCCACCCACCCTGCCTGGCCGCTGTCCCTCCCCCGGCCGCAAGAACAGCCTGCAGAAATGCCCTCGACACCGCGACACTTTGGGACACAGTTATACTTCAAGCAGGACCGGGGGAGCAGGGCATGCGCATAGTAACTGGGGACCTGCAGTTACAAATGGTGCGGAAATGGAAGTCAATGCCTGAAAACAGTCAAGGCTTACACGAGGATGACTGAGGAAACCAGAGCATCGAACCAGGAGAGTCCTCCAAAGTCTCACACACACGCCTCTCAGCAGCTGGAGGGGTCCCTGTTCTTTCTGCTGCCTCCTGCAGCCGTTACAACGGTTCTCGTCTATACTTGGCAGTGGTTTGCTGCCTAAGCCCCCGACCTCTGGTAGGCGGGCCTACAGCCCCCTCAGTGCCACGATCGGCTCTGACCCCGTCTCTGTCCCACCTTGTGCAGGGGTGCAGGGTGAGGAGGAGGCAGAAGCTCACCAGAAATCAGCATCTGCTGCTGTGGCCCAGGTCTGCCAGCTGTTTCCCTCGCCCGTCCTTGCTCCCGTCCTGGACAGGTTCGGATCCTACACCCAGCCTCCGTGCAGCGTCTCAGACTGCATCTCTCACCCACCTGCCCTTCCTCCTTCCATTCCATCACCACCTTCATGTCCATTTGCCTGCATATCCTTTTTCAGAAGAGCCTGTTCCTGCAATCGGAAGCTCTAGCCACCGATTCTTCAGATTTATCTAGATAGACCCACGTTTTCTGTATTGCCCATGTTCATCATCCCCCACACAGAGCCGTGGTTATAGTACATGACATTAGGTCATTAGTGAAGGCCGCAAGCCGAGCTCAGGAGCTCCAGCTAACTGTATGACATAACTTCACCCCTCAGGACGCAGCTGTCTTCTCACGTATAAAATGGGAGGGCTGGGGGAGGAGATCTTCACAGAAGCAGAAAACTGACATTGACTGAACATCCACTAGGGGCCAGACAGACCTCTGCACATCCCTACCCGGTCCTCTTAACAGCTGTGATGGAGGGAAGGTATCCGCATCTCTGGTCTTCCAGACCAGGCACCGGAGATCAGAAAAGCCAGGTGCACTTGCCCAGGGCTGCCGGGTCTAAGCAGAGCAGCCAGGTGCAGCCTCCACCACATCTCTCGGCCCCTTTGGTCCCTTCCAGCTCCAACATGCTCTCCTGTGTCCTTTAACTGCTGCCGCCGCGGTCTGCATCCTGACCAATCTCGAGGGGTTTCCAGTCCCACCAGTGAAGATCGTCTTCAATGGGAAACACAGGGACCACAGGCTGAGACAAGCTAAAGCCAGAAAACTTGCATTGAAAAACAAACAAACAAACAAAGAAACAAACAAAAAAAACAGACAAATGCACAAAAACCTGCTTCTATCCACTGCTCAAAGTTATGGAGCAGCAGCAGCAAAACACTTTGGAAGATGGACGTCCTCCCCGACACGTGGGGAACGGCCGGCCTTCAGATCAGCACTGCAGGCTGGTGAGCTGCAGGCCCAGACAGGGGACATGGCTCTCCACACAGGGTGCTGATCAAAGTATGCTCACAAACTTAAAAAAGACTTGGGATCCTGTTGCTAACTCCAGCGTCCCTGCCCCATTCCACAGCTATGTCTTCATCGTCTTTCCCGCACAGGTGCACAGCACGAGAGCTAACAGCCTCTTTACAACCCTGACTTACAAAGGAAATTTTACAAGCTCTAACTTAAAACAAAACCTCTGTGCTGCTGCTTTAAAAAAGTGTAGCCGGGAAACGGCCAGTGTGGGCAGGGATGAGATGCAACCAAACCGAAAAGGGCAGGTTCTTCTCATTTCAATACCCCCGTAAAGTCTGTGGGAAGGGGGGGAGGGCAGAGGAGGGGGGAACACCGCCCATGTGAAATGGGAGGGGGCAGGGGCCAGGTGCAGGGTGCTCCCTTATTTCCAAAGTAGGAGCAGGGCAATTCTCCTTTCATCTGGCTATCAGTCCCTGCAGGAGTGCCGGATATACACGCTCCTGATCAATACTCACTGAAACGAATTAAGTTCCTGATGTAAGCTCTACAAAGGCCTCTATAATTACTAAGTATCATAACTCCAAGGCTAATCTGAAATTCAGTGTTTTAAGTTCTTTAAATTTTTTATTTGAATGATGTGAGAGAGGGAGAGAAGGGATATAAAGAGAGAGAGAGGAACAATTTGTTGTTCCACTTATTCATGCATTCATTCATTGATTCTTGTCTGCGCCCTGACCAGGGATCAAACCTGCAACTTTGGTGTATTGGGATGACACTCTAACCAGCTGAGCTACCCGGCCAGGGCTTTTAAGTTACCTTTCTTAGAAATGCAAATTATTTATACCTATGCCCTATGAATTCCGAAAATCACACCTAAATCCATTTCTATAAGCAAAGAGAAAAATTAGGAAGATGAATACCAGTTAATGAAACTATAGATTTTAGTTTTCTTTCCGCTTATCTGTAGTTTTAAACTGTTCTACAGAGAATCTGTATAAGTATTTTAGTAAGGCTCAATGACTTCATGCTAAGCTGAAACTTAAAAATCAAACTGTAAGTGCCTCCACAATTCCTTATACAAGAGATAAGAATTAGGCATGTCCACAGTTACTGCTAAATTACAGTATCGAACTCTGCACTTGCCTGGTTTCCTTCCTATACTGATAGCAACGTTACCATGGGACATCAGGTCCTTTGCTGAGAGAGGAGGAATGCCCCAAACCTCACACATTAGGAAATATTAAATTCTACTCAGTATTGGCATATGATTAGCTGAAGTGGAATATTAAGTGTGTCTTCTCTGTAGAAATAAAGTATCTTAAAGCCATCTTTCCCCAGCAGCAGTTCAGTCCTTCTATTTTTACATTTTGGCATGAATAAGGCTGACATATCTTGATATATTTTAAGAGTTTCACATGAATGTACCCAGGAAATTTCTAAGGGAACTAAAGTCCTATAGGGGACAATTAGCTAGGAGCCAGGCCTGGGCATCATTTGGAAGGTCTCACTCTCCCCGGCATGCCCGTCTACCGGCTCTGGGACAGGGAAGCCTTTCACCTACATTGTAAAGTAGTAAATAACTCAATTCTTCATTTTATATTGTTTTTCATATGTGTCGAAACTAATACATACTGAAAATTCATTCTGATTTGGGTCGAAAAGCCAGAAACGACAAAGCAGAGAGCAGGTGAAGCGTCACGGCACCACTGAGAACGAAGCCACTTAGGGCCGTCAGCCCCTCCTACTCCACCACCTTTGAACAGAGATTCGGGGGTAGGAAAGAGGAAGAGCCCTCAGAAAGGATCTGTCTGGGAGGGTCTTCAGATCTCCTCGGCCATCCCACCCCGCCAGCCCTAATTATGGAACACATGCTCTGGTGTGATTTTCCTAACGATGACAGCATGACCTTTCGTTTGCCCAAGTGCTACACAACTGTGGCACTCAACAGCCCAACCTCAGATGCCTCCTGATGTCCTTGTTTCTTCACGTCCTATCCGAAATTCTGCAGCAGGTTATTCCGGCAAGTTCCCAGCCTAGCCTCATCCTATCTGAAACCCCACCGGCTCTCTGAACACCTGGGGGCGTGTTCTAACTATCAGATACAGCACAAGCGAATCCTTCTTTCTGTGACACCTGTTGGACCACCCTCCCCTCTGCTAGAACACAAGCCCTGTGAGAGCAGGGACCCTGTGCCTGTCCTTCCTGTCACAGAATTTTCCAGACCTGCCGCATGCCTACCACAGGGCAGAAGTTCCATGGGACTTTTGGAGTGAGCCCTTGTGTACTGTGGGCACACACCCAGCCAACACCACCTCATCTGACCCTCCGCCCTACACTCTGGCCTGCACCTCCGCTTCTAATCACCGGCAGACTTCTCTGTTGAGTACATTCTGCCTTACAAGGTGCCCTCGCAAGCGCGTCGCATTCGACGGGGCTTAGTGCATCTGGGGGAACGCAGGGCAAACCCCGGCAGGCCGGCCCCTCCACTTACCGGCACCTCCACCGACTGCATGGAGAGGTCACACGGCATCTTCATGGCCCTGGGTCTCGTGGCGTACCAGAAGGTGGTGAGCGCCGCGAAGGCGCCGAAGCCCATGAGCGTGTTGGTGGGAAGGGAGCGGATGTACTGTCGGACGTCGGCCAGCTCCGGCATCCGGAAGTATCGGGACAGCTCGTGGGCCTGCATGGTGCTGCGCTGGCGGTGCCCTACGCTGGCTTCTGTCGGGAGAGAAGAGTGGCACGTTCATTCCAGGGAGGCAGGCCTCTTCTCCAGAGTTCCCCACGGCCAGCCGCCCTCCTCAATGGCCGGCGGACTCATCGGGTATCAAGCCCACAGTCTAATGGTCTAAGTCTTTTCCTCGCTGTCGAATTTCATTTGTATAAAAACCACTTTAGGAATTTATTTTGGTTCTATCATCTTCCATCAAGTTTTCATTAACCACATTTAAAAATGCTTACTCGAAAAGGACTTTGGCCCTGGTTGGTGGAGCAGAAGATAGAGCGTCGCCCGGAGCACTGAGGGCGCTGGCCCCTCCCCCAGCCCGCAGTCAGGGCACAGATGCAAAGCAGCCAGTAGAACGAGTTGATGCTACTTTCTCTCTCTCAAAAAAAAAATCTTGCCATAAAAATGCTCAAATAAGTGGCATAAGTTACTATTTTCTTCCCTGACATTATATCTCCGTTTTCTTCCACCTAATCAAACAGACTCAACTGCCATCATCACAGCTAATGGCAAGAAGAGTGGAAAGACACAAACAAGCCCAAACCACCTAAGGGTCATCAGTTTTCATTTCTTCCCACAAAACTCAGAACAAGCTCCCCACCAGGTAAAACAGACCAATGCAATGTCCATGTGCCTGTCCCCTTTCCCACGCTCTGTACCAAAAGAGCAGCATGTGAATTCAGGGGAAACTACAGTTGGCTTTTCTGATAAAATAGTTTCTTTAATATTCCTCAAGGTAGTAGAGCAAAAATATAATAAGGAATTGATATGCATAAACTTTAAACCAACCACCACATATCTGGCAAGATACTGTAGCACAGTATTTCAGAGAAAGTACAAAATGATATTTATGATCCCAGATTCTAGAGCCAAAGCCTGCCTCCTCAGCTTCTTAGCTGTATGATTTGGGACAGATGACTTCATCTCCCCGTACCTCACCTCCGTTTCCTCATATATAACTGCAGGTGAAAACGTCCTATCTCCTCGGATGTTTGTACAGAGTAAATAACTCACATAGAAGTCAGATGGCACCAGGCATCAGATAGTGCTCAATAAACAGGAGGCATTACTATTACTTCCTCTGCCACCACTCTGTGATTAGTCCCGCATGCAGAATGGTAAGGTACAGAGGATACAAAACCATGTCTGAGTAGAAATAGTTTACAAACAAAACTAAGAAGCCAAAACACAAAGAATAAAATAAGATGAACAACTCAATGTATATTAAAGCCTCAAACTGCATGATATATAATTTATATATAATCAGTATAAAAAAGGTGGAGTACAGATAATAATTCTCATTGAAAAAGTCTTGATGAATAGCTGCTCTACAGTATGTCTGGCAGCAAAGGGAAGAAGATAACAGTAAAAGATCTGAAAGAGTTTTCTCAAAAACTTCCTGGCAGTCCACGAAGGGTTAATGTAGCTCTTAGTTCAAATGGTACTTGGGAGCTACTTATTACATGTTCTTTTAAACAGGTAGGTCAGAGTGAAAGTAATCCTCTTTTTCCAAATTTAGAAATCCTCATTATATTTCAACCTGTACTACTGTATTTTTATTATCGAGTAGCAGCATATTAAGTGTTTTCACTGGCCAGCAACACTGTATGGGCCAATATAATGTATTTGTTCAGCTCATGCAATCTTGTGCTACAAGAGCACTGTGTTGGTATATAGACACACACTTGTGCGAGCGTGCGTGCGCACGCACACACACACACACAGAGGAAATTCCAAGGCTTGACAGGACAACAGAGAAGGAACAGATAAGCAAATTTCTCAGGTCACAATTCTGGAGAGAGAGCACCAGCACTCAGAGCCACTCACCGAAGGAGCCACCGGCAGCTGACTGCTAGGTGACATGCCACTGCAGACAGAAAAGGCCGTGGGGTGGGGGTGGGGGCAGGGCAGGGGTTGGTGGAGCTCAGCCTGTGCTCACCCCGCCTGCCAAGGTCTCTCAGGGCATTAGTCACATGCCGAGTCCTGTGCTGCTGCCCACTGGGCTAAAGGTAACTAGCAGACAACGTCCATACATGACTCCCCAGGAGGGGAACGGGTGAGGATGGGCCAATGAAAAGCTGGGAGCAGAGTCACCCCATTGCTCCACCCATGGGCAGGGACAGGCATCAGTTAGTGTCACTGCCAGTGCTAGTTATGAAAACAGACATTGTTTTTATTCTGCTCAGCTTCCCAATTAGAAGAGACAATGGACATATTTTTAAAGGCCATTGAAATGATCAGATGTTGGGTGGTATGTTGAACCAACATAAGACAGACCAAGAAAGAAACAGATTGTCAATGGTACACTCACAGCAGATTTCATTCTAGATGAATTCATAGGAGTTGAGCTACTCTGGGCATTTACATATTGGGGCATCTAGTGCGTGCCAGGCATGTGCAAGGCTCTGGGGAGACAGGGCTGGGCTCCCCGTGGGCCAACTGGCTGGGGGAGGATGAAAATGAAACAAGCCATACCTACAAGGTGTGGTGACTGTCACCACTATCAAGATCCAGCGACCAGGCAAGGGCTTTGAGACAGAGACATGCTTACGCGAGACTTTGAGGCTGAGCAGAGAAACTGAGTCAGGTCCTCTTGGCACAGAGCTGCCAGACTTCATACCACATTGAATGTGCAGACCTGCCTGCCCCTCACCAACCCCTCCTCCGGTCATCGTGGTCCCCACAGCACTCCAAGTGTGCCTGGGAGTCCCCTCCTTCCACCCAGCACCCCTGCCATTCCCTCAGCTCTCCCCGAGGCCGTTTCCATAAAACCTAGATCATGTGAATTCACAGGGTTGTTCAACAGAATCACATCCCTCAGTAAGAACACTAACAGTCATGCACCGGTGAGTAATTTTTTCTATTTTAAGCACTGGCAGTAGCCAAGCTATAGACAGCATTATACTAGAAATGAAAGACGTTTATTTATAGAAATGTCTAGGAAAGAAGACTTTTCAAAACCTTCAGAAAATTACAGTAGCACTCATGCAAAAGCATTCTTGGACACAAACCTGCCACGCTGAGGGTTTAAGGCCAGCTGAATTCTTATCTGTGGTGACAGTGACAAGCTGCGGCAGTGTCTTCGTGCCGCTTAGCCGGCAGCCAGGAACCGGCCGCGCACCAGCCACGCCGAGCAGGCTGGTCGGTGCTGTAGGTGGGAAAACCGCAGCCTACACAACACCTCGTCTGGAGCCGGGAGAACAACTCTTAAAGTGAAACTAAGAGTGGTGTAAATCTTTCCCCTTCTCTTTAGCTGCTATAAAGAAAAGGTACTCGGGATATTTAGAAATGGAGGCAGACCCACATTCAGAGAGAATGAGCCTTGGGTGCTGTGGGTGAACTTGCACGCCACGCTTTACGACAGCCTCAGTTGATTGTTGGTCGCCAGGAAGTATCAAGATTCACAGACAGGTCGACAAATGGTTAAAACTCAGAATCTATTCTTATTCCAATGCTGTGGTGGTTGGAATATTTTTTTAGAACTCTTTCAAAAGCAAATCTGCACGTCATCATCTCCGGAAGTTTATAGCCTGGACATATAATCGTGCTGCTGCGCGCTAAGAATATGATTCAATTGGCTTAAAGGCTTACGTAAGAAGGGAGCCAGTATTTCTCGGCTGGAACACAGGACACTGTCGGCAGCTGGCCTCTCTGTCCCCTCCGCTATTCCTGCCCACCTTCCTCTCTGGACCCACGAGAAGAGGGTTTGCTCAGTGGGGTCTTTTGAATATCCTAAATGACAGGGAACGTGACAATGGTCAGGGAAATGTGGCACAAGCCCAGTGCAAAGAAGCAGAGCAAAGGACGCCTTTAAATAGAGCTGGGCAGAAACAGATGCACAGGGCAGGGTAACGGACAGGGAGCGCATGGCCGTCAGAGGGCAGAAATAACCTGGCTCCCAGCTGCCCCGACCTGGAGAAGATCAGCTAATCACACAGTTAGCATTGATCTGTTCGTCTGAAAAGGCTCACATTCGCTGTCTTCTCTGAATGTCCCAATACAAACTGATGGCGGGAAAACCGAGGCCGAGACCTCAGAGGCCTTTCTGAGGTGTCCTCCAAGGCCAGTACGCCAAGAGGACCCTAAACTCACGCATTTTCCTCCATGTGCACAATTCTTAACTTCGGGTGGGCCGCCGACCCTCTCCGCTAGGAATATCCACATACGTCTTTGCACGGGGGTTCACAAGTCCCTGCCAGCCCATCCTGAGTTAGGAACCTTCAGGAGCAGGTGGCTTCTGAAGGCCCTTCCAGCACCACAGTCCACGGTATTAGGATAACTCAGCATCTGCACTCCACCCATACTCTCCGCATCTTACACAACCACTAGCCTTTACACCATCACTCTGGCCTCTGAATATGGGGGTTCCAGGCCCACTGCGCACAAAGGTTCACCTTTCATACCATGTTTACACTGGAAAAAAAGTGGTCTAGGGACAGAGGTGACCCACAAGGGCATCGTTCTCTAAGGACACGGGACACACACACACACACACACACTTCCTGCAAACTTATACTTACATTAGCATTTTATTTTCTTCATGTTACTTACAAAACAAAAAAAACGGGTGATCTGGGGTTTCTCTCCCTCTGGAGTCCTCAAGCTCTCCTGCGGCTGAATAATGGTGGTTTGAAGGAATACTTCACTAGAAATGCCGCCCTCAAACAAACCCACACAAACAGCACCCCGGCCCGGGCCGGCAGCAATGAACGAAGAAACCCTGACATCTTCCCTTAAAACAGCAAGCCAGGCTGGCAAGATGCTGCCATTCCTTGCTCCGCCTCCTCGCCTGGCACAATGGGCTGTTGACAGAAGCTGAGAGCCCCCACCCTGTCCTGCACCGGCCGGACACGGCTCTGGCAGCAGCCGGCCGCGTGCTGTGCTTTCAATGCACCACTCCACACCGGGGACCTGTGCTCCTTAGCCCTGGCTGGCAAGTTCCCTAAAGCCAAATTGGCTTAAGCCATCCCCTCCCAAACCAAAACAGCAGCCAGGCTCTCCCTGGGGGGAGGAGGTGCAGAGGCTGAGATGCCAGGGGCCACCAGGTAGAGAGGGAAGCAGAGGCCGCTTCCCCCACCCCATCCCATCCAGGACTTCCTGACCCTTGCGGCCAGTCTGCTGCCCTTGGGCCATCTCATTCAGCCCCAGGAGGAAGACCGCGTGGGTGACCTGGGACCCCACGCCCAACGAGGCAGTTGGGGCACAGGGATCACGATTCCCATCCACCACCTTAGAGCTTTTCTTCTCAAGTGCAGCAAACCTGCAACCCACCGAGTTGTCAGGCCAGCGATTCTATGAATCACCACTTCAATTTCCGAGATTTCTGAAGGGACAAACGAAGCAGAGACGCTCTGTTTTCAGAAACCCGATTTATTAAACTATTCGAGTCGAGCTGAATATCTCTACACTACTCCACTTCCTGCCTGTCTCCCTTCAAGTTCTCAGAGGAAGAGTGGGACATGACCCTTTTAAGGACGAGGACAAGGCCAGACCCATTTTAAACCAATGAGATCAGGACCACATCTCGACTGTTCGTATCGGCCACAGGCCACGACTACAATATATGCCCCCAGATGAAGAGACTCCAAATGTAAGGTGTCCAACTTGACTAGATAAACTATTAGGGGTTAGATGAAATGGTCCAATGTCTACTTATAATAGCTTCTGGACTCATAAAGCTACATGTATATTTAAGTCACATGACAATATAAATCACTTTAGAAACACTTTTTTCCCCACCCACATTTCATTAGCATTGTATTCAAATTCTTCGCACATGCTTCTTTAAAGAGGCTCCAAGGCCCCTCTAACGCCACTTTTGGGGAATTGACAGTTTCTGTGGCGTAGCTTCACATTTTTCGCTTCCACTTAAGTTGTCTAAATTGAAATATTGTTTAAGTCACCTACATGAACCACTGGAAATAAACCTCCCAAGTCACAGGAACAAAGCTGTATAACATTAGGACAGTTTCAAAAACGTGTCCTACAGGTCCACATTCATATAACTACACTGCACACTTTACGGCTTTTTAACTTGGTCTTAAAAAGCCTTTTTACAATAATGTCCAGCACTTGCCTTTGTAAAGTCAGGTCCCCAGAAGTAACTCCCAGCTGGTGTTAAACTGCTAGGTGACATACCACTAGGTAAAATGTGTTTAGCTGACCTTTACGAGGACCCAGGACTAGAATGGGGAGACGTGGTTTCAGGTGCCTCCTCTACCCAATGTTGTTCAAAATAAAGTGACTGAGAGCTCACCCCAGAAAATGAGAGAGTTTGGGGGAGACCCTCGCCTTCTACTGGCGTCTACATGACTTAATATTTATACGTGAGGACAAACTACAAAACACTTGCAGACCTCATTCATGAGGTAAGATGTGTAATGCAAAGAGACACACAGAACAGTGACGAACACAGTGGCAGCAAGTACAGAAGACACTGTGAAGTGGTCACAGGCTCAGGGAGAGCGGGTGTGGCAGGCACCCGGTGAGCGGGTCCCCACGGGCGGAGGGTGAGCGGCAGGAGCGTGAGCTCTGCTTCAGGAGAGGGGGCAGAGACAGGGTGGCGAGAGGCAGCTGCCACTGCACCTCTAGGCTTCTGGGTGAGTTCATCTGGAACAAGCGATGATTATACTGGCTGGGTGGGGGGAAGGGAGACATTCGGGGCCATCAGTTTGAGATGATTTCTGGCAACAGCCGCTGTGCGTCAAGCACTTACTATGTGTCAGGCGCTGTGCCGAGCAGTTATGCACATGATTAAGTGTAACCCTCACCATGGTCCTCCCTCTATAGATTGTTGCTACCTTCATTTCAAAGATCGAGAAATTGTGCCAAGAAGTTCGATGTCCCACCCCAGCTCCACACAGGAACAGGACTGGAGCCCAGGCGTGAAACCAAAGCCTACGGCCCTTCAGAGACAAGAGCCACGACCCAGGCACGTAGAAATTCAAGTCTGGAAAAGGGGGAGAGACAACGTACAGGATGACAAAAGACCAAGATACACAGCGAGGAAAGCCAGGATGAATCCAGCGTCCATCCGCAGAGTAAAGGGACAAACAAAACGTGAATGCGCATGCAGTTATTCAGCCTTTAAAAAAGGAAGGAAATGTTGATGCCTTGCTACTCCATGGCTTACACTTGAAAACGTTATGCTAAGTGAAAGAAGCCGGACACAAAAAAACAAGTACTGTATGATTCCACTTATGTGACCTAGAATAGGCACATTCATAGAGACAGGGATAGAAGTGGCCAGGGCGGGGAGGGAGGAGTTACTGTTTCACAGGTAGAGTTTCTGTTAGGGATACTGAAAATGACAGACCTAGAAAGTGGTAATCTACTGCTCACAAACATTAGGGGATATTTCCAAACGAGTACGAAGCAGTAAAATATCCCCTATTGTTTGTGAGCAGGACATACAACATCGGGAATATTCTTAATGCCTTGAATTATACACTTAAAAATGGCTACATAGGCAAGTTTTATGTTATGTATATTTTACCACAATAAGACTTTTTTGTCAGTTAAAAACAAACACCAGGATTTGGTAACCAGATGGATATAAATGGAAAAAAGAGACACAACTGAGGGCTACATTTCTGAGCCTGGGGGAATGATGATGGAACAGGGAAGAGAAGGGGGAGGGGAGACAGGAAGGAGATCTGTGAACTCCACCCAGTCCCTTTCCAGGGTCCTGAAAGCCCCCTCTATGCCTGAGAAGAAGTTCCATCCTCTGCCCACGCTCCTCCGGGCAAGCTGGCCCCTGGGCCCCGGTCTCCCCCCGGCCATGGAGGCAGGACCACGGGTGCCTGCTACCTCTGCTCCCCCTGGAGCTCCGGCCCTTCCTTGGAGCCCCCAGGGGGTCCCCCTGCTTCTCCCTGGGCTCTGCATCCTTCTCTTCTGTTCCCTTCCTCACTGCGCATTCCCGGGCCCGGCTTTCCATGTCCAGATCCTACCCAGATAGGTCAGAGGCCACTTTCTGTAACGAAATCCTGAACTGCAGGAACACGTCACTGCGTGCGGCCCTCAGCACGGCCTGTTTTACACTCAGGTGCGTGTATGCTTCTCCCTGCAGACGCCTCCCTGCCCTCCCCGGGCCAGGGCCCTTCGCAGCCGTCTTTGTATGCCTTGCTGCCGGACACAGTGCCTGGCCCAGAGCAGGTACTTCAAACATTTACTGAGTCACGTATCTACTGAGACCGTCTGTGATTCTGACCGATTCCCTGGTCTGAGCCCGGGGAGGACATACTAATAGAACAGGGAGTCTGCGAGGAGAAAGGGGTGTTCAAACATTCCCCAATCTCCCTATTCCCCTCTGTGCCCTGCGGAGTGGTGGCGGGCCAGTGTGCGGAGGAAGTGAGAGGCTGCTTCCAGTGATGGAGGGAAGATGGTTGCAAGACACTGATGTGAAGTCTTGTTCCTCTCTGCCCATTACTTCTCAAACTGCTTCACTTACGCATGTCACCCAAGGTCATCTACGGACAAGGGTCCTCTCTTCTCCTTAGCAGACACTTAGACAGACATTTAGACCTATGGCTGCAGATTAGTTTAAAAGAATTCAAGCTTGCCCACAGGGAAGGAAGGGAGTGAACAAATCATTTTCTTAAGTAGAACAGCAAATGTCAGGAGAAGGGCTCAAGGCTAGAACATGACACTCAGATGTACATTTAGTCCTATGGCTGTGGATTGGTTCAGAACAGGCTTGCCCACAGGGAAGGGAAGGGAGTAAACAAATCATTTCCTTAAGTAGAACAGCAAATGCCAGGAGAAGGGCTCGAGCCCAGAGCATGCCGCCAGGGATGGCCCCCAACTCCTGAAAGTGAGTTTCCTATGTCAGAGAGAGTCCTCCGGACCAGAGACGCAGCCCAGGGCCTGGAGTGTGGGGCAGGACCCTGGTGAGGCTGCGTGCGGGTGGGCGGCCACCCGAGATGTAAGGAATGCTGAAGACCAGACCTGCCCAACATTCTCCAGAGCCAAAAGGGGAAAAATAGCAGCAACAACCATCTGGCTCTCCTGCCTTCTCTCTTCTACATAGACACGAAGACCTGTCATGCACATCCACTTGGGAAGATGAAGATTATATTTAGTTAGGACGCGCCTAATGAGGATATCTATATAAAAGCCTCTGTGTGTGACAGCAAGGTCAAATTTTACTGCTGTGGATTTAAGAGAAAATGTTTTCATTCAAAAAACTCCTAAGAGAAGGAAGATGTTTCTGCTGGTCTTGATTTAATACTGTTAGTGATTTCTGTTCGTTTGCAGTGATGAAGCAGGGATGTTTCCTGGTCGGACCCAGAGAGGAGACCATGTGCGCACAGAGAAGATGGCCTCAGCCAGTGGGCTCTGCAGCAGCTGATGGAGACAGGAGGCGCCTGCTGGCCTGGCTGAACCCACCCTTCTGCAAGAACCAAGACACAGAGGCTTCTGTAGGTTAAGCTGCCCACGCATCTCCTGGATGGATGAAGGTATGCCATTCCAGGTGACATTTGGCATAGGAAGAGTCATAATTACATCTGTAAGACTGCATGCTAAAGAATTTGACACCACGGTCTGGGGGTGTTGGGCAATACAAGTAGAACCTGTTATGATAATAGCTAGAGAAGGAAACACAAGTCCTGTCGCCTCTAAAATAATCCAGAGGAGACTCTCCACTTTTCCTGGCCTGTAATAAACCAAAGTCAACCCTGAGCCAAGAGCCTCCAAGAGAAGAGAGACCCACGTACCAGGAAAGGGGATGAATGTCCTTTCACAATGGTCACAGCTGGACCCAGGTAGGCAGGACTCTCCTCCACTGGGAGGAGGAAGTCCACGTGTTTGAGAAACTGCACACACAGGAGACACCTGGGTCCTGGGCCCTTTGTCCAAAGCCACTCATCTCTGGTCATGAATACAGGAGACAGAACAGAAAGATGGGAAGAGTATTAGACTCAAATGCAGAAAGCTTATGTTCTAGAAACGGGCTGTGCCCCGATGAGCTATGAAATCTTGAGTCAGCTTCTCTGCTGTGGCCACTGGGGCCTTGGGGACAGAGAGAGGGGCGGGAACTGAGGAATGTGCTGTCCCTGTCCCTCACCAACCCTATGGCGCACCACTGCCTAGACAAGGCTTGAGAAGGCGAGGGCTGGCCGGCTGCAGGATCCTGGCTGCCAGGACCCACCCAGCCCCAGAACCCGCGGTGACAGCAGGGCATGTGAGAAAAGCCATCAGTTCTATGTGCTGGGCACACAGGCTCCATCTTATTTCATTCTTCTCTGTACTTTGCTGTGATTTTTAAATTTCCCAGATAAAGAAGCCCTAACCAGGTCAGGTCGGCTCCTCCCTTCTGGTATTAATGGGTCTCCCACCTGCTCCAGAAAGGGTGGCAACCTGTCCTTCTAGCAGGATGACAGAGGAGGACCCAGCCCCTCCCAGAAAACACATATCTAAGCTCTCACCATCTGCCCCGGGTTGGCCACTGATGAGCTATGTGGGCAACTGTCACTTAACGGAGCCAACTGCAAAGAATCAAACAATGCTCTGAAAAATCACAGGGGGAAAATCTAGTTAGTGCCTAGTAAGCAGAGGCTATCGGCATGAGGACACAGTGCCTGCAGGGCTTTCTCTGCCCTCACTGAGCCCAGGAGATCGGGGAGGACACAGTGCCTGCAGGAGCTGACCAGCCCAACAGGCAGGAGTCAGCCCTGAGGATGTGAGCAGGCCAGGGTTCCGGCGTCGGGGGCGGGAGAAGGCTCTCTGCCTGGGCTGCAGCGCTGAGGAAGGCGGCCCAGAGCCCCTGGGAGCAGGCCAGGTGGGAGGAGGCAGGGTCAGGTGGGGTGCAGGGAGCAAAGAGGAGGCCACAGGGCAGGCGGCTTAGGAACAGCAGTGTCCTAAGCCAGAGGCCAAGGACAACCCGCTCCCTCCCCGGCCAGCACCCTGTTTGCAGGCCAAGGCACAGCTGGCTGCAGGAGGCTGGTCCCCTGTAGCCATGCCGTCCAGGGAGCCCTCAGGTCCCTGCCAGGGCGGGGCCCAGGGCGGGAGATGCAGAAGAGTCTCAGTCCACATGGCTGGAAGAAGTCACCAAGATCAAATGTCAGTGACCTGGGTAAGCAGTCTGAAGGGACACAGGTTGGGTAGAGTTACTTACACCTCTTAAAATAGATCAAGGTTTCACAGGGCCTGAAAAACTAGAGAAACGGTGAGCAGAACAGGGTAAGTGGGAGACAGAACACAAAGATGGGCCAGTGCCCAGAGAGAGCACAGGCAGCTCCGCACTCCAGCAGGGAACTGCTGTGACCCGAAAAGGCAGAGGTGAACGGAACCTACAGAACACTCCTAGGCTGTGCGGTGTCCTCATGACCTAAGAGCCTTGCAGGAGCCTGGGACCCCGTATGACCTTTAATTTTGTCAGCTCCGCCCCAGACCTCGGTGGGGCTGGAGGAAGCAACATGTGAAATGGAGGAAAGGTTAACAGGGTTTAGTTCATTGTATGAGGAGAGATCAGGCAGGTGTTGGTGACAACCACAGGACGAGAGCTAGAATTACAGCAAGCGTTCAGGTAACTGTAAGACTGCGGGGCTGGCCCTGGGGGAAGCGTAATGCAAAACAAATCCACCAAGCTGCCGAGAGTTATAGGATAATAGGCCAGTGTTTAAAGGAGGGAAAGAAAGAAAAAAAGATGTTCTAGTCTGGCCATTACCTACTTGGGTGACACCAGTTTTGGTCTCCATTTTCGTGTGTGTGTGTGTGTGTGTGTGTGTGTGTGTGTGTCTATGTGTGTGTGTGTGACAGAGACAGAGAGCGAGACAGAGAGAGGGACAGATAGGGACAGACAGACAAGAAGGGAGAGAGATGAAAAGCATCAATTCTTCGTTGCAGCACCTTAGTTGTTCATTGGTTGCTTTCTCATATGTGCCTTGACTGGGGGGCTCCAGCAGATCGAGTGACCCCTTGCTCAAGGCAGCGACCTTCTGGTCAATCCAGCGACTATGGGGTCATGTCCATGATCCCACACTCAAGCTAGATGAGCCTGTGATTAAGCTGGTGACCTTGGGGTCTCGAACCTGGGTTCTCCGCATCCCAGTCTGACACTCTATCTGCTGCACCACTCCCTGGTCAGGCTAGACCTCCGTTTTCATTATATTTTGGTTAAACTTTTATTATGAAAATTTCCAAATCTATTCAAAAGTAGACAGAGCCGGATACTAAACCACCATGTACCTATAACCTCAGCTTCAGCTTCCGAAGCGATCAATATTTGCTAGTATTGTTTCATTTTGTATCCATGTAAAAAAAAAAAAGATTTTAAAGCAAATCCTGAATATCCGAGCACTTGGGTGACACTTGCAAGGCCCCTCCAGCCCCGTTGCTGCAGCCTGAGAGCTCATCAGTGGGGACAGGGACTGGCACAGGGACCGCATCATGCCAAACCGACAGAGGGCACAAAGAAAGCCAGCTTAAATATCAACGTAGAGTGGCCAACCCCGCATATCTGCAAGAAGAAGATCCATATATTCAAACCGCAAATCTCTACTGAGACCTGATCTATATGAGGCACCGCTCCAGGCTCGGGGACACAACAGAGAATGGCAGGGAAAATCATCAGATCCTTGTCCTGATGAGGCTCCTACACTGCCAAGTTTTGGGTCTAAAAGCAAAGCATACTCCGTATTTAACCTGACTCTTCCGAAGTCAGAGACCAATGCAACAAGAGTCACAGCCTAGACTCACAAAATAGTTCCCATGCCTGAGCTGACAAAGCGCATTCTCTCCTTCTAGTAATGGCATTCAGAGTTCTGTTGTCTCACTGCTGGCAGAAAAGGAAATAATTTCCTTATTCCCCAAACTTCTGACAATGCACCCAAAATAGTAAGTGCAGCCTTAATCTGTAAGTGCATTTACATATAAGGTATGTATGTATATTTTCCGAACATGATAGAACACAGATACAAATTTTAAAAGAAAGCTAAAAATAAGTATCTATAGAAGTTCTATCATATCCATGCTACACCCTAATGGGCTGTCTACCCCACCACCGTGGGGCATGCACACGCCACTGTAGAGACGCCCCTCAGGCTCCTGAGCGGTACCTGACGTCTCTCTGGTCACTGGCCTGGCTAGCGTCTTGGGCAGTTCCCAACTATGGACAGCAATGAATGAAACAAACTGGAGCGCCCTGAAAAGCCTGCCACACCTGGGGCAAAGGAACAGTGCCTACCGAAGCCTGCACACTGACCTCCAACTGGGAGAGAGACAAGGAAAGATACTCAACGTCACCCCACGAAGGAGAGAAGTTGGCTGAGGAGGGCAGGTCACTGCCAGTGACTGCCACCTGGCCAGGGAGCCTGGGCCAGCGCTCCAGAGGAAGGAGAATCATGCCCCTGGGCCGCAGCAGGCTCTGGGCCCCAAGGGGGTCTGTCTCAGGGACCCCGCAACTCCAGATCCTGCGTCCTGGCCCAGGACCTCCGGCTTTCCTGAACACAGGAGAGCTCCGGGCCTCCTGGTGTTTATCTCCGGCACCTGTTGGGAGAGAAGAACACAGACTGGCCCTGTCTTCAGAGCTGAGCCTGTCTCCGGCGGCTCGGCTGCCCCCTCTGGGTCCTGGTCCCGTCCTCTGTGGGGTGGCTGCCTGGAAGGCCGGACGGGCAAGGTCCCTGCCAGCTCCTCACTGGCTGCCTCAGAAGCTTGCCTGAGGCACAACGTCTGTCACTGTCCTGCAGTATTTTGACCGTTTTACTAGAGGCCCAGAAACAAGGTATGACCTTGGGTAGGAATACCAGGTGAAGGAAGGCCACAGTCCAGTTATGTAAGATGATCAAGAACTTGACTGATCGCCCCCCACCCCCACGTACACACATCCTATAAAGCCCACACTACCTGCAGCTCAAACACAACCAGAAGAGCCTGGCAGGAGCACCCCAACACACAGTGCAGCCCAGGGAAGCACAGGCTGTGCTCTAGGGCGCCAGCTCTGCCCAGCATCACAACATACAAACCTGGAACACTTAAACCTGTATTTTTGTCAGTGACCCTTCTAGGGACATCGAGCATCGGAATGCTCGCAGACCGTAGGAAGAGCTCGCTAACAGTAAGGTCTCATGCCAGACGCTGCTGGGAAGCCAGGACAAGGTCTCTTTGAGACTACGACTAGGACTGGCTCAGCTTGAAGTGTGGCTGGGTGTTCAGCTGGGGACGCAAGATATGCACACCTGAAGAGTCACATGAAGGACAGAGGGAGGGGTGCTACTCTAAACACCGACTAACCAGTGTAGCCAGGTATCAACCAGCGGGAACAACAAGGTTCAGATCCCCGGCAGGCCAGGCACTGGCCCCCCACTGTTTGAAGTAGGGCTGGGGCCTATCTTCGAACCAATATGGCAGTATTTCAACATTTTAGCCACCAGTGTGTCTGCTGGCGCAGCCCCTCTGAATGTCAACCAGGGGTTCCAGAGGGTGCTTTGCAGTCCGAGGACAGTGAGTGGCTCCAAGACAGAGCCTCTGAGGACCAGGGCCGTGAGAAAAACGAGTAGGATGAGGGATATCGTGGCTGACAGATAGAGGTAGGCACACAGGGCCCAGAAAGCCCTCCGGACAGAGGCAGGCAGGTCAGGTAGGGGAGAGAGCTCACATACACAGTCTTCGGCTACAGAGACCTTGGTTGAACCCTGTGTCACCAGACTCTGTGCTCCAAAGGTCCCAGCATGTGGTAATTTGGGATGCATGGGAACTAGGTTGGAACCAGACCCTAGAAGCCCTGAGAGCCAAGCTAAATGAAGACTTGGGACCTCACAGAAGAATACTGGCTGGCTTCTGGGCAGAGAAGGGATTGAATTTTTTTCCTTCTTTTCCATGTGAGAGGAGGGGAGATAGAGAGACAGACTTCTGCATATGCCGCAGCTGGGACCCACCCAATAACCCCCGTCTGGGGCCAATGCTTTGCCCATCTGGGGCGATGCACACACTGAGCTATTTTTAGCACCTGAGATGGAGGCTCTAGGGAGCCATCCTCAGCACCCGGGGCTGATGCACTTGAACCAATCGAGCTATGGCTGCAGGAGGTGGGGGAGGGAGAGAGAGAGGGAGAGAGAAGGGGGAGGGTTAGGGGTTGGGGAAGCAGATGGTCATTTCTCCTGTGTGCCCTGACTGGGAATTGAACCTAAGACATCCACATGCTGGGATAATGCTGTACCACTGAGCCAACCGGTCAGGGCCCAGAGGAGGGATTGATCAGAGCTCTATATTAGAAAAAGTCATCATCCTCCCCTTCTTCTTTTTTTTTTTTTTTTTTTTTTTTGGTATTTTTCTGAAGTTGGAATTGGGGAGGCAGTCAGACAGACTCCCACATGCGCCCGACCGGGATCCACCTGGCATGCCCACCAGGGGGCGATGCTCTGCCCATCTGGGGCATTGCTCTGTTGCAACCAGAGGCATTCTAGTGCCTGAGGCAGAGGCCATGGAGCCATCCTCAGTGCCCGGGCCAACTTTGCTCCAATGGAGCCTTGGCTGTGGGAGGGGAAGAGAGAGAGAGAGGAAGGAGGGGGGGGGAGGGGGGGAGAAGCAGATGGGCGCTTCTCCTGTGTGCCCTGGCCGGGAATAGAACCCGGGACTCCTGCACGCCAGGCTGAAGCTCTACCACTGAGCCAACCGGCCAGGGCCCTCCCCCTCTTCTTTTAACTGAGGGCCTTTGCTGTCTACACTAGAGGTGACAGACTCTGGGTCTGGACGATCACATTGAGAATGACGGAGAAGTGGGAGGTGTGGGGCAATCTGGCACCGAGAGTAAGTTAGAATAAGCAGAACCTGCCAACTCTCTGGGTTTCAGGGCACAGATCAAAGATGAAATCAAGGTCCAGCGATTCCTCAAACAGACACAGCACTCAGGAATAAACTCCACTGCGTGTCATGGCCTGAGGGGCACAGGATGTGTAAGATGAGGCACCCCGCCTCCTGCACCAGTGACTGCAGCGGTCAAGTGTGTGAGCCAGGCTGTCTGAGTGTTCTGGGAGGCTGGGGCTGGTCGGAAGTGCTCTCGTTTCTGTGTGATCTGGGGTTCCCATCCCCGGGCCTTCGGCAACCATGGCACCCTTGCTTTTAATTATTCTGTACATTGGGGTTCCGCCTACAATTGTGCTGGGAGAAAAAGGCCATAACTACTAACTAGGTCAGTGATGGACAATCTTTTGAGCTTGGTGTGTCAAAATTCGCCAAAAAACTGAGCATAACTCAGGTGCTGTGTCACTTCGAGAAAAAAACCTAATTTTGCAATATTTATAGTTTAAATAACAAAAATGTATAATTGTAATATATAACTGTATTTAATAAACCAAAAACTAATTTTTTAACTTGCCTGCTTAGTGAATTCTTTGTTCATCTGTCAGTCGGTTTCTTTTGTTGGTCTTGATATTATTTAACTTGTGTGGGGTGCCATGAACTAAGATAAGTGAGGGGGAGGGGGAATTCTTTAACTCACCTGCCTACTAGTGACTTTTTTGTTGCTGAATTTCATTGGCTAAATCTTCAATTGAAGGTTGGTATTTTGTACACTTCAAGCCCAAGCAAGCGCTACTAACTTCATCTGTCAATCTGTTTCTTTTGTTGGTTTTGATATTATTTAATGCTGAGAATAAGGTCTCACAAAAGTACATAGAGGGAAAAATTGTGAGTAAAGCCATTGCTATATTTTTCAGGGTGCTAAAAGTGTCTGGTAATCGGTTCCAGGCACTCCAAATTTCCTGTTCGTAGTGGCACTCCTCTTGATTCTCCAAGCGGCACCTTTCCAGATTCTCAAGCTTTGACCTCAAGTTGACAAACACCTGAGCCCAGATGCTGTCTTGAAATTCTGCAAGTTGCATCTTATGTAAATTAAGATGACTGCCGCTATTTCTAATGGTGGGAAATGGCACCCATAGCACAGGCCCTCGCCTCTCGCAGCCTCCCCCTCACTTATCTCAGGATTGATGGTCAATTACAATAGAAATCCAGGACACCCCAGAACAGTGGATTGGATGATGGTGCTGTGGTTATGTGGTTGCTGGTAATGGCGATCGCAGGGCCCCCAGAGATGTGTCCCCCACAGCATTCCGCTGCTCCTTGCTCCGCCGGCCAGAAGTGAGGTCAAAGATCCCCTAACAGCCTAACCACAAGTCCCAGAACTAGATGCTCTGTGCCGGAGTCCTGTTGTTTTGGCCTACAGACCTCCAGCACAGAGTGTCTACACTACAGCAAATGTTTTATCCTAGGCTACTGCACCTGGCCATGCAGGAGCCGAGGATGAACCGTCCTTCTCGGCATGCGGCCCCATACTTCTCTGGTATGCGGCCGTGTGTCATCGAAAATGGCTACGCGTGTCAGTGCTGACACGCGTGTCATAGATTCGCCATCACGGAACTAGGTGATACCACTGCACCTTCAGACCCTGAAAAGTCTCCATTCTGTCCTCTTGTCTGTTAAAAGTTTTAAGCATAATTTAGAACTGGTTGAGAAGGTCTGTTTCTGGTAAAAAACAAAACTAAACATGGTATGCAGCAGAAAGCAAACCTGTGTGCCACGGTGAGGCGGATCTCCTTCCTCAGTGAGTGACACTCCCCTATCCCTGCTGAGCCTGGGTCCCTGCTCCCACCCACCCCACGCTCTTCCTTCCGCTCACAGTTCACCGATCATGGATCTCAATGGTTCTCCAGTCTCACAGAACCGTCCAGAGCCGGCAAAGCCTTTCACTCTTTAATTCTTTAGAAAGTTGCAGCTGTTAAGCAGTTGGTCACTCACTGAACCAAGCTGATTCAAAATCTGTTGTCCTTTTCAGCACTCCGGGGGTCCAAGACAGCATGTAAATGAGACAGGGAGAAATGAAGGAGCCGTGACACCAGAGAGGACCAGCTCTGTCCTCGGTCTTGTCGCCCGCTGGCTAACCTGGAAGACCCAAACAAGCAGTAGCTCTGGCCCTGAAGCCAGACAGCCTCGGTTCAAATCCTGGTTGGGTGACCTAATCTCTACACCTGCTCTTTTGTCTTTCATAAAATATGGAGAATAGTAGGACCTAACCTACCAGGTTGCTGGGAAGACTCCGAGCAAGCACCTTGGAAGCCCAAGAACAGGGCCTGCTACTGTCTGCTACTCTCATCATCTGTGGGGTCCTGAGCTGCCCATGCTCGGCTGGCAGCCACCATTGCAGTCAGCCGACACGGTGCTAATCTACAGGTAATGGCGGAGCCTTGAGGGAGAAAAGGGTTCCTATAGCAACCTTCCCTTTCTGGTTAATAAAGGAATGAACATATACAGTGCATTTGGCCTTATATATTAGGGACCTCTCTGCCTCAACAAACCCAAGGGCAAAGGGCCAAAACTGTGCAAACAGGCAGATAATACATGGGGCAATGGGGTGAAAAGTCACTTCAAATTTCCTCCGTCAATGCCCTGACTTCTTTCCACTTATCTTTACAAACCATGAAATCTTTACTAAACAGCTTCTGAATGGAACACATGAACCCCAAAGTCCATTAAAACCATTACTTAATAAAAATAATTTTCAAATCATTTAAAGCAGAATGTGCCCTAATTTCTAAATGAGACAGTAAAACATGGAAAAAATGTGCACAATATAATTTAGGTAGTTAAAATTAAATTAGCAAAATTGTTATCTTCAATGAAAAAATATGCTCAAATTAAAAAATTGTTTAGAGAAACAAAAAGAAAATACACAAAAAAGTTAATAGATTGAATCTCTTTAAATACCTTTATTTTTTATAGTTCCCAAGTTTTCTATAATAAGCACATATTTTTATAATATAAAAAGTATGTAATATAAAATTATAACATAAAATAATGTACTATATATAACTTTTATAAGGCAAACGGTTTTGATTAAGATATTGGAGAGCTTTCAAGTCTTCCTTTAAAAGTTGAAGACTGGTAACTGATTCGTGAAGAACATTAGCACAGGTACCTACACTCAGCCACCAGTTTTGAAATCTTAGCTTTTAGGAGATCAGACATCCACCCCAGTCGAATGTCTTCTTCAGAGGCAAGCAGCACAGGGGACAGAGTCCTGAGCTCCACCCCAGTCTCTGTCCCCAGAATGTGTTCCTCTCCACGCCAGCCCCGCTTCAAGGAAGGGTCCGCCGTGCTTTCTCCTCCCTTTCAGACCCCAAGGAGGTCACAACAAACTGAATACTGTGCTATCTCTGACACACTCAAGAACTTCTAAATGCCAGGATGTAAAAAAGCAGAAAAATGATCATAACTCAGATTATGTGACAGTTTTCTCTTGCCATATGGGCAATTGTTTAAATTATGTGTCACTTTGGGCTTACACAAAGTAGAATTTCTCATGAGTTGGCATTAAGCATTTTAGGTAAGGAACTGCAGATACAGTGACAACCTCAGAGCTGCAGCCACCGACACGGATAAAATTGCCTCTACTTCTAGTTCGTAAAGTCCAGCGACTACTTCAGGGCTTGTATTTCTTTAGAAGCTCTTAGAGAAGCCCCTTTAAGTACCAGAATGTTGAAACTCAAAGTCAAGTACTGGCAGCTTCATATCAGTTCTGTTCACTGAGACCTACTCTTCAGGCGTGTCCGAGGGACCCTTATGTGTTTGTCTGACCACCTGCTGGATGGCAATGCTCAGTAAGAACTCTGGCATCTTGAGTGCCCGACTAACTATGGCCTATCAGGGAGTGAGGCATGAAGTGGTCTTCAAACACCAACAGTTTTGAGCTGCCTTAAAAAAGTAGTACTTTTGTACTTTGTAACACACTGATCTAATTTATGGGGTCTACCAAATAAGACCTTTCATAAAACATCAATGGATTTAACTTAACAGAATTCGGTTATAAGAGAAAGTAAATGCAAAAGAACAACAGACATATGTTTTAAGCGGCAATGGTATCTATTTCTCTTCGGTTACTGAGTATCAACATCTAGAAATTACTACTATTCCGATAGTCTTGCTCTTTCCAGAAAAGTGAAACTTTAAGAAAGAGAGAAGGGGAAATTCCAAGCTGTGATGACAAGACAATGTGATCTTTCCCAGCCCCTCCCAAACACACAACCATTTCCCACAGAGCTACATTAAAGCCAGAGATGGAGCCAGACCTGGACCTTTAAGCATGACACTGGCCAGCTGGTATACTTTCAGTCATTCCAAATGTCATCCAAGAGCAGGCTTACCTATGAAAACTCCACCTGGATAGTAAAAATAGATACCCACCCAGCCTGACCCGTGGTGGCGCAGTGGATAAAGCGTCAACTTGGAAATGCTGAGGTCGCCGGTTTGAAACCCTGGGCTTGCCTAGTCAAGGCACATATGGGAATTGATGATTCCTGCTTCTCCCCCCTTTCTCTCTTTCTGTCTCTCTCTCTCTCTCCCTCTCTCTCCTTTCTAAAAATGAATAAAATAAATAAATAAATAAATAAATACAGTATTCATAAAAAACAAAATAGATACCCACCCCTCCCTGCCTTTGTCACCATTATCTATCTCTTAAGTGCCAACATTTAAAAAGCCCAGGGGTTTCTCTTTCATCAGGCTGCCTATAATAATAAAAATATGCATAATGGAGACAAGATGAAAATACTTATAATTGTGGGGGAAGGGTGATTTTCTTTCTAAGAAGTCTTTTCTATTTACAATAAATGCAGAAAACAGAAGTCTATAGTATATGGTCTATAATATATAATATGTCTGTACTATTTTAAGGGAGAGAAGGAGGTATCAGGCATGCTGCTTTTAAGGATCTTTTTTTTTCTACTCTAGAATTTTAGCTCCTGAAATACTTTCATCTGATGCAGTCCTTTCACAAATGAGGAGTCCAGTTTCAGGTGGAGAAAGGATTCTCCCAGTTGAGTCAGAACAATATAGAACCATAGTGATGGTTAACAAAGGTTCCTTTAGAAGTTCCACCTTCTGAAGCACACCCAAAGCTGACAGCCACCTCCCAACTCAAGTTTTAACCCAGTCTAACCGGCCACCTCCACCTGGAAATGCAGAATCAACAACAAGTTTTCGACTGGCCTTGTTTGTTTGTGTTTAAAAATAATTGTTCGCATTGGGATAACCTACGTGAAATCGGTCAGAAACTGCGAGATTGAACCAGCTTCTCTCACTCTATGCAAATGTCAGTAAATAAAAAGAAGGGTTTTGACAGTGGGGGCACTTGGATATTCCTGCACACACGAGAAGCTTAAAAGTCTTAAATTTAAAAGACAAAGAGCACTTGTATGATAGTCTGTATTAAGCTCCATAACCCTGAAAGTGAGTGGGGTGGGGAGGGGTATGTAATGAATGACACCGATTACCCGGAGCACCTGTCTCTTGATTCTACTACACTGTTCACTCAAGTCATCTATTAGAACTCTCCGTCTACGATGCCATGTAATAGATATCATCTCTGCTTATTTAAAAAAAAAAAAAAAAGCCGGACTGTAAATCAATGGCTGCATCATGGCTCTGTGCAGAGGCTACCGGCACTCCTCCTGAGACACCGCCAAGATTCCGCAAATCGCAACCGGCTTTTGATGCTGCATTTGACCCTCCCGCAAGCGCTCCACGCAGGGGCCACCGTCACACCGAGGTAGGAGGGCAGTCAGGCTCTGATGCTGCCACGCGCGGTTCGAGCGCACCTCCAAAGCCTTGCCACGGGAGCAGGAGGGATGCCCGTGGCCGAGAGCCCACCGACACCGACCTCCCGGGGTCATCTCTTTGCATCTGAAGCACGGGCTCGCCCAGGCCGAGCGGGTCCCCGGAGCCGCACAAACAAGGGGCCGACCCCGCGGCGCACGTCCCCCGGACCCCGCCGTTAAGCAGCCCCACGCCCGCGCGGGCATCCCCAGCTCAGGCACAGGAAGCGGCGGCGGCACCGAGGCCTCCGCTGCCGCAAGCAGGGCAGCCGCAGGGCAGAGGCCGGAAAAGCGGAACGTCCCGGAGAACCGGGCTGCGGCTCCGGCGCCTCCGCTGTGACCACCGCCTCCCGGGCTCGGGCCGGCGGGACAGCCTCAGCCCGGCCCCGCCGCCGAGCCCACCGGCCCGGCTGCCGAGCCCACGGGCGCCGCGGCGGGTACGCGCGGGGCTCCGGGCGGCAGGAGCACTCACCTCCTCGGCTGGCCGGGCCGTTACGCCGCCGGCTGTCACAGCAGACCACTGCCTGCCCTGCGCTTGCTCCGGATGCTATTTAAAGGCGCCGCGGTCACCTCTGTGCGCTGGCTGCGCACCAGCCTCCGCTGCCATGGAGGCGGGCCGATGTTTGTGCGCTTGCCGCCTTCGCCCCGCCCCCGACCCCGCCCCGGCGCCCAGGCCCCGCCCCTCGCGCGCTCACACGAGGCCCCGCCCCCGCCGCGTGCCCGGCGTCCCAGCGGCGCGGCGTTCCAGGTGCTGTCTGGACTGTCAGCGGGCGGTGAGCGGGTGGTTACCCGGCATCCGCTAGCGAACGCAGCTAGGATCTCCTGAACTTCTCTGGGATTTCGTAACGAATCTGAGGAAGGGCAAAGGGTAAATTGTGATGCCTCACCCCAGGAGCCCCGCCCACCCCGGGGTCCTCGGAGCCGCGTGGGCCTGGAGACACTCGCATCTTCACCCACCGCGGCGTGCCCTGCTCCTTGGCTAGCAGGGGGTTCTGCAAAAGGGGCCCTGGCGGCTGGAGAGCTTTCTTTTCCTATTTGCTTTGGCACCGACGTGCGGGACCTCTTTTAACCCGATTTCACCACGGTCCCTACATGGGGTTTTGCCACAATCCATGGCCGGGAATACTGCTGTGGACTTCTGCAATGCCCTGGGCATGAAGCAACCGGGGGCTAATCGGCCGTGTGGAGTTAGAGCAGAAGGCAGGCTCGAGGTTGCTCAAGAGCGGTATTCAGCCGCCGAGCCCTTGCTGTGCAGTTTTCAGGGGTTCTGCGTCCATGTGATAGCCATTTGGTGGTTTTCAGAGGCCAATGCAATCTGTTTTCAGGCTGGCATCCCAAATGTCATTGTTCCTCTTGGCTCCTGAGGCCTGCCAGCCTTGCCCTCTAATAATGGTGGTCCCCAGTTGCAGTGAGTGGTGCTTGTGCCCGGTATAAGGTGGAGAGCTGTTATCTAGTTCTGATTTGCACGAGTCATGAGAAGAATTCTCGTTACTATGCACCCCTCTGGTAAAGGCAGATAACCGTTTATTGAAACTCTTCACTTATCTTACTGAATTTCTTAACTTTATAGGTGGGTGTTGCCATTAATCGCCTTTTATAGATGAGAAACTGAAAGTTCAGCAGATTCAGTCAACCGGGGATTTAAAATATTCAGGAGGGAAAAAAGGTTGTTGCTGGGTCCATCTGTATTGAAAAAATACAGACTTTCTTTTTTGTCATTATTCCCTAAACAATACAGCATAATAACTATTTACATAGCATTTACCATGTATATATTAGGTATCGATAATCTAGAGTTGATTTAAAGTATATGAGAGGCTGTACATAGGTTATATGTAGACACTGTGCCATTTTATATAAGGGACTTGAGCATCCACAGACTTTGGTACCCTGGAGGTCATGGAAACTCCCCCACTGATACCGAGGGATGACTGTGCTCAATCAAGCATACTCAAGTTGACTCCAGCCAACAATATCCTAAGGATTTTCCCTGGGCTTTTCTCACTTCCCAGAGTATTTGAACAAGGGCGCAGCAATTGTTGCCCCCATGGTATGCAGGCACCATGGTACAGTGCGGGTGTGTGTGTGTAGGGGGCACACTCCAATGGCTCTGGAGCAGTTTAGTTCTCCTAGATGCCCTTCTAAATCCGGATCGTCCAGACCTAGACTCTTCATGTAAAAGAAGAAATGGACTCCACTTTCATTTTTATTGGTTTCCACTTGGCTGGTCCTTGGTTTCTCTGCCCAGGTCTCTTTCTGCCCACCCAAGATTTCATCATTTTAGCCTCTCCTTTTCCCTCTTACTTCTCCAACCTGTCCTGCAGCCCCGGTGCCCGCTCAGGCGCACCCCAAGTTCGGTGGGGTATTACTTTGCTAGGGCAGCCGTGACAAGTACCACAAACTGGGTGGCTTAAACAACAGAAATTTATTGTCTCATAGTTCCAGCGTCTAGATTTAAAATCAACAGTGAACAGAGCTGGTTCCTCCTGAAAGCTCTATGGGAAGAATCTGTCCCAGGCCTTTCTTTTCAGCTTGTGAATGGTCATCTTTTCCTTTATGTATCCTCATGCGGTTTTCCCTGTATATGTGTCTGTGTCCAAATTTCTCCTTATATGGACACCAGTCATATTATATTAAGGTTTACCCTCCTGACCTCGTTTTAACTTGGTTGCCTCCAAACAACATCACATTCTGAGATACTGGGGGTTATAACTTCAACATATAAAATTGGAGGGGAGGGGGACACAGTTTACCTACAACATGTGACAATTGTCATTGGCCCCTCTTGCCTTATCCCTCCCCACTCCAAAACACTTTTCTCCCGATCGCATGCCTGTCCCTGGGTTCCAGCTCTCCGTGCCGATGACTGACAGTTCCGGAGTGGGAAAGCCGCAACCAGGGACCACAACCAGTTGCCCGCCCCTCCGGCAGAGGCAACTTTATTCCCCGGAAACCCAGGTTTCTCCCCTGGGAATAAGGGGGCTAGACTATTTTCTCAGGTCCCTTCAAGTACTAACACATAAAAAAAAATAATCCCTAATCATTTCAAAAAGTTTCACAATTTGTGGGACTGTCCTGTGACCATCAGATAGAGACTTGGATGCACAGTGGTTAAGAACACAGGTTTGGGAGTTGGGATACTCTGCATTAAGCCCTATTTCATCCTCTGTAAGACAGGAATAATAGTCATCTCATTATCATAATAATAGTCTTATTCCTATAATAATAACCTAACAGAAGGATGTTGCAAGGACGGACGGCCATGGCCTCAGTTTTCTCATTAAGTGGAGGTTCAGATTCCATGGCTGGGGATTCCGTTTTGAGACTCAGGAGGAAACAGACTGCTCTTCTACTTTCTCTTGAGCCAAGAGAACAAGAGCCCCTTGGAAGTTGCAGCAGAGCAGATTCCTAATGGAGCTTTGAGTCTCTTTTCAAGTTGTTCTCACTCCATTACATTTTTGGCTTGATTAAAATTTTGTGTCTAATTCTGGCTAGATCCAAATCTGCACTTGACTAAAACTGATTGATCAATCTTCTAGAGAAGCTAAAGGCAGTCAAAATCCTTTTTGGGACATGTTGAGGGGCAGGTTGACTATGGCCTTGTCTTTAAAGCTTCCACTTGTGATGGCCAAGTGCAAAGTTGTAATTATTATTGATCTTCTATATCTATTGCTTTTGAGCATGAGCATCTGAAGTACAGGCACATCAGTGAGTAATGGCCACTGTACTTTTAACTCCAGGTCTTGATAAGTGAATGATTAAAGAAAGGGTTGGGGGTTCTGTTCAGTGGATCAGTGGTAGACCATCGGCCCAACATCTGGACGTTCTAGGTTTGATTCCCAGTCAGGGCACACAGGAGAAATCACCATATGCTTCTCCTTCCCCCCTTCCCTATCTCCCTTCTCTCCCTCTCCCTCTCCCTCTCCCTCTCCCTCTCCCTCTCCCTCTCCCTCTCCCTCTCCCTCTCCCTCTCCCTCTCCCTCTCCCTCTCCTTCTTCTTCTCCCACAGCTCAACTGGTTTGAGTGTGGTCCCAGGTGCTGAGGATGGTTCCATTGGAGTGCATTAGCCTCAGGTGCTAAAAATAGGTCAGCACTCCAGCATTGCCCACATATGGGGTTGCCAGGTGGATCCTGGTTGGGGTGCATGCAGGAGTCTGCTTCACTATCTCCCCTCCTCTCAACTAAAAAAAGCAAGCAAGCAAGAAAGAAAGAGGGAATGAAGGAAGGAAAAAAGGGTCAGTATCCATGGTTGGGTCTTTGCCACTCAATTTATTTTGAGACTACATCTATTAATACATTAGGCAGTGACCTGTCTCTCCCATGAAACTGTAAGTGCCCGTTAATCTTCATAAACCACACTGCTCTGAAGGACCCAGCATAGTATTTACACATCATTGGCACTCAGTTGTTGAATTAGACACATTTTTCTAACTATTCACATGTGATCAATGGCAACCAAGGGTAGATCCAGGCTTATGGAGTCTGAAGTTCACACAGTGTAAGGGACCGTTTTAAGAAAATTACAAATGCCAAAAAAAAAAAAATGTCATTTTTAGAATGAAAACAGAAATACAGTAAATGCAAATTTAAAGTTTATAACATCTTTTTTTCTACCTCTGTAATAAGGTATACTTACACCTTACCTTTTTGGCTGTGTAATCATTACTTGCTTCTTTACATGGTATTTCAAATAAACTTTATTTATATAGTTTTAGATTTACAGAAAAATCAGTTTTCATACACCCCACACCCAATTTCAGCATCATTAAAATCTCATGCTAGTGTGGCACATTTATTACGGTGGGTGAGCCAGTGCTGATGTATTTTTGTTTTTTTTTTTTGTATTTTCCTGAAGCTGGAAACGGGGAGAGACAGTCAGACAGACTCCTGCATGCGCCCGACTGGGATCCACCCCGCACGCCCACCAGGGGGCGATGCTCTGCCCCTCCGGGGCGTTGCTCTGCCGCGACCAGAGCCACTCTAGTGCCTGGGGCAGAGGCCAAGGAGCCATCCCCAGGGCCCGGCCCATCTTTGCTCCAATGGATCCTTGGCTGCGGGAGGGGAAGAGAGAGACAGAGAGGAAGTGGGGGGGGGGGTGGAGAAGCAAATGGGTGCTTCTCCTATGTGCCCTGGCCGGGAATCGAACCCGGGTCCCCCGCACGCCAGGCCGATGCTCTACCGCTGAGCCAACTGGCCAGGGCTGATGTATTTTTATAATTGAACTTATGCTTTGTTCATATTTTCTTCATTTGTACCTAATGTCCTTTTTCTGTTCCCTCCTAGGGCACCAGATTACATTTTGTTGTCATATCTCCTTAGGCTCCTCTTCGCTGTGACAGTTTCTCAGATTATCCTTGTTTCTGAGAACCCTGACAGCTTGGAGGAGTACTGGCTATTTGATTTTGTAAAATTTCCTTCTGTTGGGATTTCACTGGTATTCTTCTCACGATAAACCTGGGGTATGGATTTTGGGGAGGAAGACATTTTCATAATATATTTCTCTATAGAGAGAAGAGGAAGGACATGCATTCTTTCACCATGGTTGATGGGATTTTCTTAAATGGATGGTTTGACAAGACATTGATGGGACCGAAACCATTGCTTTTCACTTTATACAGTGCTGTTCAGAAGAACTGTCAATAGGATAGCTTCTGGCTGTGTCCCGTCCATCCTGCCCACGTACTTCCAGATGCCTCAGGACAGGTGGAGATGTGACTGCTAGCCCTGAGGGCCCGGGATGCTGGGCATTTGAGAGGGTGTGGAGCTAGTGCTGGTGACATTCTGACACTGCGAAGGTTAGAAACATACATGCAGAGACTGGAAATCCCATAAATATAAAGAGAACTATCCAAGCCCAGTTCCCCTAGCTGGGTTCCAAAACTGGGGTGGCCACTTCAGCCCTACCAAGGGGTGGTGACAAGAGGGGACTTGGAAGAGAGAGTGGCAACAGTATTAACTGATGGCAGCTAACTTATCTTACTTTTGCAAATTTGGCAGAAACATTTAACTATGTGAGCACGTGGCTGGAGCCCTCTGTGAGGGAGGGGCCCTGGAAATGAAGCCACATTAGCCTCCACAGTGGGAGGGACTTCCTGCAGCATGATTGTGCTACTGCTCAGACTTGCTAGTACAGCTCTCCTGGGGTTCCACCAGTAAGGAAGAAGGCTATTTCCACCAAATGGGCACTTCTCTGTAACTACTGATGATTATCACATGGTCTTCAGTGGCTCTGAGTTAGCTATAGTCCTCCCTTCTCCCACACCCTTTTTCTGTTTTAAGTGGACTTGATCCGCTAACTTCATCAACTTGGTGAGGGAGTCCACCAGCTCCCCCAGATCCACTGTGCAGGCCCTCTACCGGCATGTGGTGCTGCCCCTGCACAGCTGCTGGATGAGGTCGGGCTTCCAGAGTTCACCTTGCAGCCCCCGCAACACTTGACTATGTCTTGCGGTGATATTACTTGATTTAGTCAATGCCAAATATAAATTATAAGTACCCCAATCTTTGAATTCAACTAGCTTGTCATTGTCAACCAGGAAGATTCAAACTCTTAACAAGAACTTCTGAGATGTCCTTTGAAACCTGTTCCTGCGACCCTCACCCCAGCTCTGCAGCCACACGCCCCTCACCTGCGGGTTAAGAGCAAAGGTTCTGGACTCAGATTGCTTGGGTTCAAATTCTACCTGTTGCTGGCTACACACCTCGGGCAAGAAGCCCTCTAGTCCCTAGCCTTCTCATCTGCCAAGTGAGCACAGCATTATATTGCATCCAATCTACATCACAATCAATTGTAAGAAGCACCATTATTTTATGTATCTCTGAGAAAGAACATAAATGCTGCCCATCAAATGGTAAGACATCATGAATTAAAACACGCACCCCAGATTGATTAGCTTTTACTGCATAGCAAATCACCTAAAAACTTAGTGGCTTAACACAAAAACCGTTCATTAATTCATGATTGGGTGGGCTGACATTTGGGACGGGTTCAACTGGGTCAGTCCTCTCTGGTCTGTCCTGCAGCTGCTCAGCTGGTGGTCTGAAAATGGTTTCCCATGTTCGGGGGCTGTCAGGCCATCTGCAGGGGTCCCTTAGTTCTCTTCTACATGGCTACTCTGCTGAGCTAGTTCCCGTGTGTTCCATCAGTGATCTTGCGGCTCCGAGCTCAGAAAAGAGACAAGCCCCAGTGTAAAACCGCTTTTCAGATCTCTGCTTGCATTGTGTCTGCTGCTGTTTCATTGGCCAGAGCAACCACGGACCAAGTCAAGAACCCGTGGGAAAGGACCGCCCAAGTACACAGATGCAATGACGGGGACTATAGTGGCCATACTATAATCTATGACACATCCTGATTCCAAAAGTGTTAAAATAAAAAAATCTGCATCTCAGAATACACTAAATACAGTAACAGTGATGGACATTAATTACACTTATTATGGTGATCATTTTGTTATATATACATATATTGAATCATGTTGTATACCTGAAGCTAATGTTATATGTCAGTTATATCTAACTGTTTTTAAAAAGTAAAGCAGAAAAGAAACATTAGCTACAGGAAACACAGAAGAATATTTACTTTGGCCCTGGCTGGGTAGCTCAGTTGGTTAGAGTGTCATCCCATTACACCAAGGTTACAAGTTCAACCCCCCAGTCAGGGCATACAATACAAGAATCAACCAATAAATGCATAAATAAGTGGAAGAACAAATTGATGTTTCTCTCTCTCAAATCAATAAATTAAAAAAAAAAGTACTTTGTAGCTTTATCTTATAGAGGCAGGAGAGATTAGAGCATGCGTGAACCTATGCGCTTTGAGCTAGGAAGCAGTAATACAGAAGAGATTGAAAATCAAATAGGAACAGGGACGTTGGCGGAGGGAGAGCCAAGGATGGAAGAGATGGGAGGCAAATGTCTCTGAAAACAGGTTAAGCCATTAGCTTCTGGATGAGGAAAGGCCTCGCCCTAGAATTTAAGTGAAAGAGGTACAAGTAGCTACAAATAGCGTTTGAAGACAGTAGCATTGAAAGAGGAAAGAATCCTGCCCTCCACTGAGGACTAAAGTAAATCAAATGTTCTCCATTCTAAAGTGTGTATATTCACAATGTCTTCTGTTCAGAGATAACAGTCCTGAAGTCCTTCTGTTTTCACAGAAGAAATAATATTTTCACAAGAAAAATAATGCGCTGTGAGTTTTAGCCATGGAAATAGCTCCTTGGTCGCTCTGAAAACATGAGAGACTGCCCCGCTCAATGGACAACGATGGTGTATTTGCTCTCCTGAAGGAGTTTCTACTCGAGCATTCCCGGCAGGCCCACATTAGAGTCCTCCAGCCTCACAGAAGTTTCACTGAGTCAGCAGGTTTATATTGATAGAACTGACGCTCCCAATTCATAACTGCTACTCCTCTGGCAAGCCATGACTTTCGAGTGTAAAACCTGGACTGTTACTTTAAACAGTTTAGGATGACAAGATGAAAAATCTCAACCAAAAAAGCTCCTTTCAAGGTACTGAAATATTAATTACATCCTTGTCTTCTAAATATAGTGCTCTCTTTTCATTCAGTAATCACTCAGCTGAAATATAGAGGAATACTTAAGCCAATACCTTTTTTTTAAAGTGAGAGATGGGGGGAGGCTGAGAGACAGACTCCTGCAAGCACCCAGACTGGGATCCACCTGGCAAGCCCCCTATGGGGCGATGCTCTGTCTATCTGGAGCTGTTGCTCCGTTACTCAGCAACCAAACTATATTAGTGCCTGAGGTGAGGCCATGGAGCCATCCTCAGTATGGGGGGGCCCAGCTTGCTCCAACTGAGCCATGCCTGCAGGAGAACAGGAGGGAGAGAGAGAGAGAGAAGGGAGAGGGGAAGGGGTGGAGAAGTCGTTGGTACTTCTCCTGTGTGCCCTGATAGGGACATCCACAGGTCAGGCTGATGCTTTACCACTGAGCCAACCATCCAGGACAAGACAATACTTTTGAAAGTGCATTTTCTGCTTATTAGAAGAAAAAAAAAACAGAGTTTCTCAAAAGACAAAATCTTATATCTGATTCCTTAATAAGCACTGGAATAGATATGGATACAAGGGTAGATGATGATAGACAGATAGATCAATAGAGACAGACAGACAGATACATAGGTATCCCTGGAGTATGGTGGGCCCTTTTGAAATCAAGTGCTATCTTGTACCCAAGAAAGGACCATTATGTATAAAAGAGAAAATAAAAAGGTCCGTCTGTGAGATATCGTCTGCAGAGCACTCGGCCCCGAGTGAATGCTCAATAAATACTATCAGTTTCACTTCTCTTTGGAAAGCCCTTGTGTATATATCTATGCTTCTTTCTACCTGAAACCCTGTAACTTCTTATTTACCCAGCAAAAGGTAACTCGAGCATCGCCTTTTCCAGAACACACACACACACACACACACACACACACACACACACACACAGCTTCTCCCAGAACTGTGCACCCTGCACTTCAAATGCAGCACCTTTATTTTGCAGGTTGTCATTTCTGTGCTTCTGGACCCGTGGGCTGGCTCTGAGCTCCGGCTAGACACCTTCTGTCCCCATGGCAACACCGTGCGTGGCCCCTGATGCGCAGGTACTTAATTGAGCCTAGGCGTCACCTCCATAGAAGCACTGCTCCTTCCCCTAGGTGTAATCGTTTTTGTCTCTGGAGCTGCCCCCACAGCAATTTGTAACAGTTCCGGCAAAGGACTTGTCACATTCAATTGTGATTACTTGTCTGTGGAAACAACACGCCTAGGGGATGTGCCTTATTCACATTTATATCACACAGAGCCTCCCAGGACCACTCCTAGTGGAAGTAATGACAACTCGACAGATACCTGATAAAGGAATAAAAAAAGTAGTTCAAATCAACACCCCTTTCATGCTGAGGGAGGCCCGTGGCCGAGCATTCCAGAGTAAAACTAGATTTAGTATTGAATTCATCAATAGCTGTTTCTACTCCCTTCCTGAAGCCTGAGCTCCACTGCGGTTTCTCTTCCCTCAGACCATGACACAGCTAGCGTGCTCAAGAGAGTAAGTACCTGCAGGCCGAGTCCTCATCCTTGTGGCCTGACACCCCCCCACCGAGGACCCTATTGTGTGTCAGGCCCACAGCACCCACCAGTATTTTAAATTTCTCTTAATCAGTAGAATGTGCCTACAAATACCACGGGGGCACGCGAGACATGGACCAGGTCATTTGTCACGCAGGTGCTTGGAGTCGGGACACTGGGATTGATGTATCAGCTCCAAGTGATGCTTCTTCCTCTCTGCTCTCGCCCCTCTCCCCCCACCACACCAGGCAAACACCAGCCCAGCCCCCTGTGGCCTCAAGGTCCCCCCCAGCCTCCTGGAGTCCATGGACCATCTTAAGAATCTGAGGAAAGATACAGACCCCCCCCCTTAAACAGTTCCCATATGCTTTCTGTGGGCTTCCTAGGGTCCCTATCTTAAGAGCCTCTCATAGACTAAAAAGAATATTAGATTTGGAGTTATAAAGATCTAAGTTCAAGGCCTGATTCTACCTCTTACTAGTGTTTTAGTTCTCAATGATTCTCAAATGATGGGAGAAATTGGAGATGTGAATTTGGAGAGTCCTAGTGAAATATTGTAGGAAATCAGAAAAATTCAGGATCCAGTCTAGTTTACAGGTAGAAACAAAACCAGGCTGATATTGTCAAGGGTTTTATTGGTTTCCATAACTTAATCTTAATTCCTTAAAATCGTCTGCTCACATATGACTGGATGTATTGTTTCTGTACAATGGCAAATATGACATTGTAGCCAAAGACTTTGGAATAGTTTCCAATTGTCTTGTTACAATGAAAACAGATCTTATTGAACTGATGCAAATAACAATATTGCCATGAAAATAAGAATATTTACTAACAGGCTCCATATTCTGGAGGGATGAAGAAGGGAGAAAAAGAGAAACATTTCAATTCTTCTCAAAAGGTACAATTTGCCAAATCACTCTAAATCACAGCTTAAAAAAATTTCCTTATACCTAGAAAATACAATAAATTAAAGAATAATCAATATTTCAAATAAAAGGTCATAAAAATTGTAATCGTCCTCATTAGTTCTTTCAGTCTTTTGTTAGCAGCTTCTTTTATGTTACCAGTTTTTCTTTAGTGTTCTGCAAATCCTCACTCAGCTCAGTGGTATAATCTGAAAGTTTATCAGAAACCTGTATTTTATTAAAGTGAGTGTCAGAGTTTTCTCCATGGTCTCTGAGAACAGGAACCGTTTTTCAAAAAGTATCAGAGTAAGATAGTGACTCTCAATAGATGACAAAGACTTCAAATGATCAGGTTAAAGGTCTAATTACAATGCAAATGACAAAGAAATTTGTTTCTCTCTGCAACACACATTTTAAGGTATCTAGAATTGCAAAAGAAAACATTTTTATCAGGACATTCTAGGTTCTTAGAAATTTTATATAAGTTCTAGAATATTTATTTTAATAACAATAATATGCATACAAATATAACATAATTGTTATTTTATTTGACAATGCGTTCCATGTAATTTTAACATATCAAATAGGTCTAACTAGTTTAATTTCCCTGTTTTATAAAGAGAAAGAGACATCTTTTGAAATATTTTAGGGATCCTTATTAATAGTCTCAAAGTTTTTTTCAGGTTAAGAAATAGACTGTATTTAGCCCTGGCTGGTTGGCTCAGCGGTAGAGCGTCGGCCTGGCATGCGGGGGACCCGGGTTCGATTCCCGGCCAGGGCACATAGGAGAAGCGCCCATTTGCTTCTCCACCTCCCTCCCCTCCTTCCTCTCTGTCTCTCTCTTCCCCTCCAGCAGCCAAGGCTCCATTGGAGCAAAGATGGCCCGGGCGCTGGGGATGGCTCCTTGGCTTCTGCCCCAGGCGCTAGAGTGGCTCTAGTCGCGGCAGAGCGATGCCCCGGAGGGGCAGAGCATCGCCTCCTGGTGGACAGAGCGTCGCCCCTGGTGGGCGTGCCGGGTGGATCCCGGTCGGGCGCATGCGGGAGTCTGTCTGACTGTCTCTCCCCGTTTCCAGCTTCAGAAAAATACAAAAAAAAAAAAAAAATTAAAAAAAAAAAAGAAATAGACTGTATTTAATTTTTGAGTTTTGGAAAGTTTGTCAAATGGATCAAGTTTTAAAACCTTAGGTCCAATAGGATCATAGGTCCCTGTGAAAAAATATTTAGTTTTCCCTGTAATCAGGGTGACGAAGACTTAGTTCCCTATGTGTCATGCTGACAATTAAAGCCCAGGCCGGCCTGTTGGGGATCCCGCCTGTGTGCTGAGCCTCGGACACCGAGCAGACTTCTGTCTGCGCACGCGCACATGAAGGCCTGCCCGCAGGGTGCTGGGCACTTCATGCTTGCACCACCGTCTTACAGCCTGCGGTCTGTGTGCTCCGTGGAAGCGTATCTGTTACATACAGATACAAATCATCCTCCAGTAGAGTGTACTGGGCATTCATTGTTTTGTCTTTGCCAGAAGGACAATGAGCGGTCACAGAACCTCTGCAGCAGTGGCCGCAGCACATAGGCCAAGTACAGGCAGCAGAGCCAGTGAGAGACCACGGCGGCTGGCACCACGGTGGCAGGTGTGAGGGTGGAGAAAGCAGAATAAGATTTGGTTCTTTTCCTAAATTTCTTTTAGAAATTAAATTTAATGGGGTGACATTGGTCCATAAGAACACATAGGTTTCAGGTGAACATCTCAACAGCATTTGAACTGTTTACTGAGTTGTGTGCCCATCACCCAAAATCAAATCATTTAGACTTTATATTTGTCCCTCTTTACTCCCCTCCCTTTGACCCCTCACCTCCTAATAACCACTTCACTTTTGTCTATGTCCATGAATCTCAGTTTTGTATCTCACCCCTGTGTAAAATCGTACATTTCTTAGCTTTTTCTGATTTACTTATTTCACTCAGTATATTGTTCTTCAGTTTCCCATGTTGTAAATGGCAATCTGTCATTTCTTCCGGCTGAGTAGTATTCCATTGTATACATGTACCACATCTTGTCCAGTCCTCTATCAGAGGATACTTTGAGTAATGTGTCTTGGTCACTGTGAACAATGCTGCAGTGAACGTGGAGGTGCACGTGTCTTTGCGTACCAATTTTTTGTTTTTTGAGTAGGTACTCAGCAGAAGGATTGCTGGGTCATATTAGCAACATTAGCTCTATTCCTAATATTTTGAGAAACCACCATCCTGTCTTCTATAATGGCTGTACCAGTTTGCATTCCCACCAGCAGTGAATGAGGATTCCTTTTCTCCACAGCCTCTCCGACACTTGTTATTACCTGTCTTGTTGATAACAGCCAGTCTAACAGGTGTGAGGTGGTATGTCTTTGTAGTTTTAATTTGCATTTCTCTAATAGCTAGTGAAGATGAGCATCTTTTTATATATCTGTTGACCATTTGGTGTCTTCTTGGGAGAAGTGTCTGTTCGGGTCCTCTCCCCATTTTTAAATTTGATTGTTTGCTTATTTGTTGAGCTTTGTGAGTTCTTCATATTTTGTATATTAACTTTTTATTAGAGCTGTTGTTTGAGAATATCATCTCCCATTTGGTTGACTGCTCTTTTGTTTTCTTGCCAATTTCTTTTGCTATGCAGAAGATTTTTAGTTTGATATAGCCCCATACATTTATTTTTTACTTTACTTCCCTTGCCTTTGTGGTCAAATTCATAAAATGTTCTTTATGGTCAAGGTCCCTAAGTTTAGTACCTAAGCTTTCTTCTATGTAATTTACTGCTTCGTGTCTATATCTAGGTCTTTGATCCATTTTGAATTTACTTTTGTGCAAGGAGAGAAACTGTAAAGTTTCATTCTTTTGCAAAGATTTGGCTTTTGATTGGATGGGTTTAGGTGGTGGTGTTACTGTGGGAAATAGAGTTCTTAAGAATCAAGCCCTGGCTCAGGGGATCAGTGGAAGAGCGTCATCCCGGCATGCTGGGGTCACGGGTTTGACCACTGGTTGGAACACATATGAGAAGTAATCCAATGAGCACATGATTAAATGGAACAATAAGTTGATGCTTTTCTCTTTCTCCCTTTCTCTCTCAAATAAATGGGAAAACTTAAAAAAATCACTAGGGCCCTGACTGGTTGGCTCAGAAGTAGAGCATTGGCCTGGTGTGTGGATGTCCTGGGTTCGATTCCCAGCCAGGGCACACAGAAGAAGTGTCCATCTGCTTCTCCACCCCTCCCCTTCTACTCTCTCTCTATCTCTCTCTTCCCCTCCTGCAGCCATGGCTCCATGGGAGCAAAGTTGGCCTGGGAGCTGAGGATGGCTCCGTGGCCTCTGCCTCAGGCACTAGAATGGCTCCAGTTGCAATGGAGCAACAGCCCAGATGGGCACAGCATCGCCCCTGGTGGGCATGCCAAGTAGATCTCGGTTGAGCACATGCGGGAGTCTGTCTCTTTGCCTTCCTGCTTCTCACTTCAGAAAAAAATATAATAAAAAAATCACTAGGCTTTTCCTTGACAAACTGATGGCTCACAGTACCATTTGCTGAGATGAGAAAGTCTTGGGCAGGAGCCAGTTTATGGGGGAGTGAAAAATGCTGCCTCAGAGATGTTAAGTCTGAGATGTCTCCCACCCATCTGGTTGGAGTCTCTGAGCACTCAATGGAGCTCAGGGCTGGACATTCAAATTTGAGAGAGATTTTAGCAATTCTCTAACCTCCTTCCAAGATGTTAAGTTAAGGTAAGGAAGGGTTAGAAATACTTCTTGGCTTCAGATAAATGAATAACCGATGTCTAGTTGTTCACTCATATTTTCACTCATTGCTCAAATAGCTATTGAGTGCTTTTTAGTGCTGGATACTGTGTTAACTTCTATGGGTATGATGGTGATTTAATAAGCAAAAACAGACACAAGCAACACCTTCCTTCAGTCTGACATCTAGAGCAGCACAGGGTAATATAACCTGAGCTTCATATGTAACTCTAAGTTTTCTAGTAGCCACATTAAAAAAGTAAAAAGACCTTTCTCCTGTCATGAGTTGTGTGAAGTTGGCTCACGGGTCCTTGAGACCCTAAAGGGGAGAGCTTCGTGCCGGAACTACACCCTGTGGCGGTGGCATAACCAGGCGACAAAACAAGTGTGTGGACTCACACTGTAAACATTATGAGTATCGCTTGGATTACCATGAAAAAAAGAGAAAGAAGGAAGGTCAAGAGGCTTATGAACGTTCAAAGAAAGCAAAATAGATGTTTGGTCTGAAGGCTAAGCTCTACCATAACAGCGCCGTGTGGAGAAAAGACAAATGGAAGGAGCTATCTAGAAGCATGGGAAGAGAAACATTAACCGGAGGAACGGTGAAAGGACCCCACCAGGGGCAGTGTCTGTATCTGCTGGGCTGAGGGGACAGTCCCGAGCTACCGGACTTTCCGGTGGATTAAACAAAAACAGAAAGAGAAGTCTTCTGCCCAAAGCTTGTGCCCAGGAGACACAGAGGTACTACAAGTTATCTGAACAGGAAAGAGAAAGGAGAAAAATGTGGAAGAGGATGGCTACCAAAGCCTGCTTTTTTGGAGGTGGCTTTACTCAAAACCACCTAAATATGAGAGATTCGCTGGGCTTGCGTTGCGAGAAGGCCCACAGGACACACCCCGCACCGGAAGCCCGCTTTGCTGCTAGTGCGTGGTGTGAAGAAGAGTCCTTCAACCCCATTTACACAGCTGGCAGTTACCACCAGTCCTGTCACCGACGGGAATGTGAGTGAGCTGGGCTGGTGACACCAGGAGGCCAGGCTCTTTGGGGGAAACATGCCCAGGTTACCAACCATTCTGGGAGTGATGGATGCATGAATGCGGGCTTACTGGTTTGACAGCAGCTTCCGCCAGTACCTCCTTATAATTACAGAGGACTGCGCACCAGCAGGAGACTCCCTGGCCGGGGTGTCTCTGAGCGCTCTCGCACGCGTACGGGCTGCAGGCGTCAAGAGAACTGCTAGTGCTGTTGGAGAGAATGGTGACATGGCCCGGTTATATAAAACAGAAACAGTAAGAAATAGCAGATGAAGTTAGTTTTAAGGCGTTATTTAAACCAATATGTCCAATGACAGTATTTCAACATGTAATCAATTATCAAAATTTGAGTGAGCTAGTTTGCATTTTTAAAAATTTGATCTTCAAAATCTATTGTGTGTTATATGGACAGCACATCTCAGTTTCGGTTAACCATATTTTAACTTCTCAATAACCGCATGTGGACAAGACAGACCTGAAGGCTGTTTGTTGTACAACTTTGCTTCTTGGCATGTAAACCAATCCCTTCTGCCCACTGGTCATCTCAAGACGCCGGCGGGGACGGTGGGGGCTCCAGGACGCTGTGTAACTGTGACGTGGAAACTCTGAGGACCACTGCCCTGGAGCGAAACGGTCCGTCCACGCTACCTGAGGGCCAGCAAAGGCGGCCTGGTGACACAGGCGCCGTCCTTACACAGACTGGTACTCAGCTGTCCCCAGCCACACCCGGAGTAATTAGTGATTGCCTAGAAGATAATTGCTGTGTGTTTTTAAATTGGAGCATTACCTCCATGGTAAATATGTTTAGTGGCAAAATTTTAAAATATTGGTTTTTGGTAAATCGAGCAGTCTCAATCCCAGAGTCTCCCTAGACACTGTCCTTTGTCATGTTTCCCTGACATATGGTAGCGACTCCATTAGACAGGATTTCTTCTCTGGACCCCAGCATCTGGCCATGGCAGGACTCAGTAGGTCTTTTAGTGAGTGACCGGAGGAATGGGATGCTTCCTCCGTGACTCAAGGGAGGAGAGTGTGTGAGACCTGCGTGTGCAACTGGTTCCTTCTTCAGACGACAGCTACAGACAAAACTAATGTCTTCTCTGACATCTTCTCTCGGGCGACTCAGCACAGATGTTTCTTTAACAAGTACTCGTCATAGCTGGTGCCTCTTCCCCATCACATGTCATTCAAAGGTTAACAAGGACTGATCTTGAGGACAGTGCCTTTTGAAACAAGAAGGTCAAACAGAAAGAACTAGTTTCTCACGTTGAGGCGGGGCTTCATCAGGCGGAGTTCCTGCTCGGGAACCACCAGTTCCTCTTGACCACTTCAAGAAGGCTGCCCATGCAACATGCCATGGCAGTGAGAACTTCTTCCCAACGAGTGCATGTCTAAGGACAGATTTAGCCCAGCACTCTCATGCAGGTTGAAATTGCCTACTCTGTCTTTCGCCTTCTTGGTTCACCTGCTACCTCACTAGAGAGTCTGAACACTGGGTTACACAAGTCGGATATCCCCAGCTCCTGAGTCATTCCCGGATGACAATAATTCATGGAGAGTAGGTAGCTGCTGACTGCTCCCCTGCTCCTCTTTTCCAAGTGGGGAGGATGCTGGGGGTGAAAAGCTGTGTTAGTTCAAGAACATCCCTCAGTTGTTGTTCTAGGGAAGTGCTGAGATTTCAGAGGCTGGGGAGGGAGCCACCTCTTAGAGATTACAGGGCGCGGTCACAGGTGTACGGGAGCTCTGAGACCTCATTCAGACTCAGACTCCAGGGCAGACTCCCCCATTTTGTGCATTTTGTCAAGGATTCTAGAAGACAAGGAAGGTGAAGCTGGAAGAACAAAGCTGCAAAGACTCTGTTGATTTATTTCTAAACAGTTGAAGGATTCAGAACTGTGTAGATTTTAGTCTAAAAAAAAAAGAGAGGTTGAAGTGGATAATCTGATATCAGAATCTATGGTTCTAATGTGAGCTCTGGGGTTATGAGTGAATGAAATGAGATGTTAGACTGGTAGGAACCGGGTAGCCAAGGGTGGAGGCTGAATTCACAGAGTGATTCACCCCGTTAACAATTTACTCGACTGTGAGGAAACAGATCACCCCACCCCAGACACCCTCAGACAGAAGACTCCCCAAACAACCAGGCTACTTGTCTCTCTGCTGATCTCCATGAAGGCTTTGCTTCATTCCGCCGCCACCCAAAGATTACAGAGTGAGTCTCGTTAAAGACAGCCCAGCAGCTACGGCTCTCCCAGCTTCTGTCCTCCGACCCACGGAGCCGCCTCACCCCTCTCTGCGGTCCAGCACCACCGCCAGGTCGGGGGCGCAGGACTAACTACCGCAGGGGGAAATTAACTAGATACGAACGGAAGGGGTCTGGATCAAGCGTCAGTCACTTGGAGAGCTGCTTAGGAAGGAGATTTCATCAGCCCCACCCAGACCTACTTATCCAGAATGTCTGGGGGCGGGATCCGTGATCCACATCCTCTCCCCCCGCCCCCGCCCCCACGCGCACTTGGTTTCCCCAAGTGATTCTTCTGTACACAAAAGTGTGAGAACCGCTTAGAGGATCTGTGAACTCTCAGATCAAGGATCCTGGAGCTTCATGATCCTGGCTTGAGAAGATTTATCTTATTTCTCAGTTATTTGCAGTTCTAAAGTTTTAAGTTCCTTTTTACCCCTAGGTGTTCTCTCTGGACCTCATCTTTTACTAGTCAGAGAACTGTTTTTTAAGTTTCAACAAATGACTCATAAAATAATGTACACGGTCTATTACCTGCGAGGCCCACAGGGGATGGGGACACGTACAGAACTGGAGGAGGCGCCCTGCCCTGAAGGTGTGCACAGGCCGGGAGGGGGGCTAAGACTTGTGGGACCACCCTGGCCTGAGGCGCAGGCCATCAGAACAGGGATCAAGGACTCAGGAGGCCTCCCTTCTGATTGGCCAGGACTTGGCCTTGCCAGTTGATCAATACATTAGATCTCAATCCTGGCAATAAGTACTATATAAGTGATGGAAACACAGTTTTCCAAGATTTCTGAGGGGGAAGATATCACATCCAGCGGCTGGAGCAACTGGGAGAGCTTCGCAGAGGAAGTGCCAGTTGAGCGAGCCCTTCAGGAGAGGTGCGATCTCAATGGGAAGAGGACACTCTGGTGGGAGAAATGGGCTGGGGGAAGGCACGGGGGCAGGGGAGGAGGAGGTGTGGACGTGGCTGGGGAGAAGCTCAGTTTGCAGTGGGCGGACGGGCGGGGTATCAGTGATCTATTGTTGCATGACAAATCACTCCCAAGTGTAAAGGCCTAAAACAATCATTTAGCTTGCTCATGACGCTACAGCTTGTCCTTGCTTTACTCAGCGTCAGCTTGACTGGACCTGGGGGGACCCCCTTTCAAGATGGCTTGGTCACACAGCTAGGAAATTGGAAGTGGCATTCTGTTCTTTATGTGGCCTTCACTGTAGCTTGGGCTTCCTCACAGCTGCTGGACTGCAAGAGACAGCACCCCAGAGAGCCAGCTGGAAGATGTCTTACCTTCCATGACCCTGTCTTGGGAGACATATGACCCATTGTGCTGTGCTCACAGCCCACCCAGATTCAAAGGGAGGGGACGGAGACTCTACCCGTCAAATGGGAAGTGTCAACACTTTTTGTAAGAAGAGAATGTGGGAAGGGAGATATTGTTGTAGCCAATTTTGGTAAATATATGTGAGAACAAGCTCTTTTGGTGCATTAATTAGTAATATAAAGTGTTTTTTTTTTTAACACTAGATGATTTCCTTAGTTTCAAGTAGGCAGAGCAAATGTTATTCTTCTCTTGCAGATGAGGAAACAAAACTTATAGAGATGGCATAGAAAGGTAAATTTGCCATGAATTTTGTGAAGCTGTAGCTTCAGAGCCTCTCACCAGCAACGTCGCCTTCTTCCAAGGCCCTAGGAGAGACCCAGAATGTGTGCATATGCACCGTGTTCTGTAAATTCTCAGAGGCGAGATATCGTAACTGCAATTAGTTACATCTACTGTCTTCTTCCACTTCAACCTCTCCTCCACCACATTTCTCTTTGTGTCAGGTGTCATTGGAATGGTTATGGGCATTTTGGAGATCCAGTTAAGGGGAAATTGAATCAAGGGCTGTGTTTAGTTTTGGTGGAGTGGGATATATTGATGTGGTTTTCAGTAACTTTAACATATAAGTTATTACTGAGCTTCCTGAAATAGAAACGGCTTCCAGGAAAACTCCTCTGGCTTACGGGCTGACTTGCCCAACATTGTGATAGTAGAGTCCAGAACAAGAGGTTATACTGCGATATAACTGTGTCCTATGGCAGTGGAACCTTTTTTGGGCCATGGACAGGTTTAATGTCAGAAAATATTTTCACGGACCGGCCTTTAGGGTGGGATGGATAAATGTATCACGTGACCGAGACAAGCATCAAGAGTGAGTTTTAGACAAATGTAACAGAGGGAATCTGGTCATTTTTTAAAAATAAAACATCGTTCAGACTTAAATATAAATAAAATGGAAATAATGTAAGTTACTTATTCTTTCTCTGCGGACCGATACCAAATGGCCCACGGACCAGTACCGGTCCGCGGCCTGGGGGTTCGGGACCACTGTCCTATGGTATCCGGAATTAGAATGAAAACATAGGGGTAGTGGAGGAGAAATAACATTTGAAATGTGTGTAACCGCAAGCTAGTCTGGGGAGACTTCTTCCAATCAGGAAAAAAATCGCTGTACCTGTCCAAAGGCAGAATAGATGCAAGGACATCAGGAAGACAGTATGATCCACGTATTAAGACAGAAGCTCTTTCCTGACACTCTGAAAGGAAGACTGGAATTCAAAACTGTCCACAGCTAAGGCATTAATGATGCCTGCAATGGGTTTGCAGGAAATGGAAGAAAAACAAGGCTATATCTAGTTGTCACCATAAAAGAGGAACTTATGGAGAATAGGAATGGGGTCACAATCATTGTCAACTCATCAGCAGAAAGCATTTGTAAAGTATCATGTTTTACAAGACACTGGGTAGGGATAGTGGAGTGTAGAGGGTGACCTCTAGTTAGATGCACTGAGTTAGACATGGCTCTGATCTGTAGACGGTAATGTAAAATGAAGCTAAATCACACTAGCTTATCAGAGAAAACCAGCAATGGAAGGAAAAAGAAGGCATTGCTTATACCATGCAGCAACTGTGTCTATACTGTTCACTGGCACACAACATTTGTCACTTGCAGTGGAATGCAGGTAGCATGTTTGGGGAGGGGCATAGATGGGAAATACCTGTGGAAGTCCGCTGCTTATGCTCAACCCCGGGCAGCAATGAGAGAACTCCAACCGGGACACTGTGGAGCAGATAGGATTCTAAGTGGGCTGGGGCAGGGAGGGCATCCCTGTGCATGCTGCAAATAACAGTTGGGTACAGCTCATGAAGGAATTACGGTGGAAGAGGTGAAGGAAGTTAGAGAGTATTTGCGAGAAGTGATCCGAAACCCGCAATGATAATAATCATCACTGTCATCTTTTAGGTACCTGTGTCAAACCCCCAAAATAAAAATAAATTAGGTAAAATAACTTGCAATCCTAATGATGCCTTTGAAAGAGAAACAGACGATCTTCAATGTGTTTGTTAAAGGTCATAGGATCCACGGCATCCTCAGAAATGGGGCTGAATGAGTCGGGTTGATGAGTGTGGTAGCAATGGTGAAATGGAAAGGAGAAGACGACGGATAACATGTCAGACGAAGACGGCGTCTGATCATGGGAAAAGGGCGTGCCCACGAAGAGCCGGGCTGGGAGAGGGGCGGGGCTGACCCGCAGCTCACTCTGAGGATTGGTGGTGGTCCCAGCCCCGCTCCCCAGCGGCTTCTCGGTGGCTGGGGTCCATGCCCTCACCTACAACTGCAGAAGTCGTTTCCCAATCCCGTCCGTCTCTGCCCTCAGCAGCCCTGGGCCTGGTCGGTCTCCCCCTCCTTTGGGAAGTCCCATTCCTGTTTTATGACTTCGGAGAGATGGGCATTATCGCGGACCCCTCCCTCCGCTCCGCCCCTGTGACTGACTCCGGCTCCTTCCCCCTTGCACGGCCCTCACGGTGGGCGTCTTCTCCGTATACCGGACACTTGTCCCCTTGTCTCTTTCAGATAAACACACTTACTAAAATAATCCTCAAATCTTTATTTCTAAAAAGGCAACCTTTTTACCAAAGCTTCTAATCCATACTCCTTGATGTATTATCATTTCGAACTCAAAATATCCAGAACTTAATTTACCCTCTAACCCTCAGCCTAACTTCTTCCTTCATGTCCTAACTTCTCATCATGTTATCATACTTCTCCATTTCTCCGAGCTTGGTGTCTTTGGGCCTTCCTTTCCCTGTGTCCTTTACATCAGTCACCAAGTGCTGGGGACTCATCCTTGCCATGCTTGCAAATTCATTCTTGCCTCTCTCTCCTTATCTCAAAAATCGGAAGCCATTTCTTTCCATCTCTCCAGGGAAGAGCCTGTTAGCTATTTTCCTCTAAAGTATCTTCCTTAAACGCTGTTTCGTTAGCAGTGGTAGCAGTAGTATCATATACTAAGTGCTCACTGTATACCAAGTGCTTTAGTAGAAGCTTTAAAGACACGACCTCATTCTAGCCTCTCAGCCCTATGAACTGTTACTACTGTTAAATACATTTTGCAAGAGAGAAAACTGAATCTCAGCAAGTTTAACTCTGTTTCCCAGAGTCATACAGCTCACCTGGACTATGGCCTTGAACTCGTATCTAGTCTACCTTCAATGTTTATCATTCTGCATATGGTGCTAGAAAATCTACAACAGTTTCCTGTTACTTATCAGGTCCAGCATCCGTATTCGACATTGAGTGTGTCTCCATGAAGCAGCCTCACCAATCTGTCCACCTTGCTGCCTTCTGCTGTCCAGAGTGGTACCTTCTTCTTAACTGCCCCAGCTGCCCGTGTGGTGGGTGGGGCGCAGACACTGGGTCATGGTTCTGAAGTGTAGTACTTCTCTAAGTCTAAGTTCTCTTGTGAGACACCCATCTCCTAATCCTAGGGTTGTTGTGAGGATGAGATACAATGACTATGAAAAGTGTAGCATAGCACAAGGCTCGTAACAGGTGTGTAATAAATAGGACCCACTGTGACTGTTACTATTATTTCTGCCTCTAGGCCTTTGTTCATGATATTCCCCACATATGTAATGCTTATCCTTCCTATTGCTCTAATGCCATCTTTGTTAGACCTTTCCTTTTCTCCAGCACACATTGGTCTCTCGTCTCTATAATTCTAAATGCACTTTTTATACACACTAGATAGCTAGTAGTATTTACTACCTTACTCTCAATGTAAACAAGTCATACATCACTTGTGATCTTGTTAGTATTTCTTCTGTTCTCATCTCAAAGGTCCTGGCACAATGTCCCAAAGTGATTTGTTAATTGATTGGTGGAGAAACTTAAACTGAGAAAATAAAGAGCAAACTGGATATTATGTTGTTTGAATTGATTTAGCAATCAATGGTTTGTGTTTGGGTTATGCCGTCAGGGGCGTGGGCCAGGAGGGGAGGTGCACAAAAACAGCTGGTGCCAACTGTGGTAAAGGGAAAGAGAAACAGTATGTCTCAGTATTGCTGAACTCTTACTTTAAAACTCTTCCTCTTAAAGAAGAGACAGACTCAAGAGGAAATGATTTGAGTTACATTATCAGGGAGATGCAATGAATGAGGCACAGATGGGTGTGCAGAAGCAATGGGTGTGCAGATGGATGTGCAGATGTGATGGGACTGCATGGCTGTGCAGGTGTGATGAGTGTGCAGATGCGATGGGTGTGCAGATGTGATGGGAGTGCATGGCTGTGCAGGTGCGATGGGTGTGCAGATGTGATGGGAGTGCATGGCTGTGCAGATGCAGATGCGATGGGTGTGCAGATGTGATGGGAGTGCATGGCTGTGCAGATGCGATGGGTGTGCAGATGTGATGGGAGTGCATGGCTGTGCAGATGCGATGAGTGTGCAGATGTGATGGGTGTGCAGATGTGATAGGAGTGCATGGCTGTGCAGATGCGATGGGTGTGCAGATGTGATGGGTGTGCAGATGTGATAGGAGTGCATGGCTGTGCAGATGCGATGGGTGTGCAGATGTGATGGGTATGCATGGCTGTGCAGATGTGATGGCTGTGCAGATGTGATAGGAGTGCATGGCTGTGCAGATGCGATGGGGATGCAGATGTGATGGGTGTGCACATGTGATGGCTGTGCAGATATGATGGGTATGCAGATGTGATGGGTATGCATGAGTGTGCAGATGTGATGGGTGTGCAGATGTGATGGGTATACATAGGCGTGCATATGTGATGGGTATGCAAATGGGTGTGCAGATGTGATGGGTGTGCAGATGGGTGTGCAGTGGTGATGAATCTGCAGATATAATGGGTGAGCAGATGTGATGTGTGTGCATGGGTGTGCAGATGTGATCGGTGTGCATATGCAATGGGTGTGCAGATGGGTGTGCAGGATGTGATGGGTGTGCCAATGCGATGGATGTGCAGATGTGATGAGTGTGCAGATGCGATGGGTGTGGTGACACAATGGGTATACATGGGTGTGCAGATGTGATGGGTGTGCAGATGGGTGTGTAGATGTGATGAGTGTGCAGATGCAATGGGTATACATGGGTGTGCAGATGTGATGGGTGTGCAGATGTGAAGAGTGTGCAGTGACAAGGAAGAACCCAAGTGTTCACATGTGTAATTGCACAGACAAAACAGGAAGCACACTGAAACAGAAAAGCCAGAGGTTACACTAAGGCAGTGAGATGGTGACTGACAGAGGCAGAGGAAAAGCCTTAAATGAACTCAAGGACCCTACAAATTGGGTAATGCAAAGCAGAAGCACTGCGTAACTAGCTACTAATGAAGGAAATTAGATAACCATGTGATTTTGAAAGAAACCAGGTTATGTTGACTAAATGATCTGAGAGAAGTGAACAGGGTTAGAGACAGAAGCTTAGTTTTGGTTTCTGAGATTGTGTAACACAAGAGAGTCCATTTTGCTGTATTCATGAAACTCCAGTCTAGAGAGAGACCTCGACAGGCTATGGACTCTAGCAGGGGAACTGACCACCACGGCCGGAGCAGCAAAGGTACATGGAAAGCAGGGTATGTATGTATCCGTGGCTCTGATCCCTTCTGACGCTGTGGGGGAATAGAGCTTACTACTACATGGAGCAAAGGCAGAGTAAGCAGTAGAAGGTTTGCAAGTCACTGGTAAAGCACACTCCTTGGCCATGCCATGTAGCCAGCCTACTTACTCTGAAGACTCTGTAGACTCTAATCTGTTCAACTTAGAGGATGAGAGGAATGTATCAGGCAGGTCTCTGCTAACTGCTGTAGCAGACAAGCCCAGAACCCTAATGACTATCCCCACAGTCTAATCAGGTGTGAGCAGATGATCTCACACATAATAATTCGGTGAACAATTCCTTTCACTTTGTTCTGCAGTCTCAACACGAGCTTGCAAGACCATCCAGTCGGTAAACGGGAGGTGGAGAGAGAACGTCCGTAGCCCAGAAGTGGAAGTCTCGCTTCCCCTACGCCTCACTGCTCAACACTAGTCAGATGGTTCCTCGATGCAGCACTGAATGGGAAATCAGTTTGGCTGTGTTCCCACGCTTGGTGAGCCAATCTCTGTAGAGTAAACTATAGTATTGGGTTGCGTAAAAAAAAAAATCTAGGTGATGATTCATATTTTTCTACCAGTCAACATTCTTATAAATATGGAATGATTACGTTTTCCAGTTCAAACAGATGCTTTGAGTTGTGAAGACCCAAACACTGCGTGGGTCTCATTTTTTGGTAAAAGCACAGGAGTAAATGAGGATTGCACAAGTTTATTTGTTGAATTGATGTGTTAATATTTATAGATGGATCCAGCATCTATAGTGATATGGTGGGAGCTCAGGCTGCCCCACCAAGAGACAAAAAATAATAACAGATATTTAAGAAGCAGACATGAGAAAGGAACTACAAAAATTAATCACTTGGTCAACAATCACAGCATGTTGGAAGAACACGGACATAGCTGAAGTCCTATGGCTTCGATGTTCCATAACAGCATCAAGGTGACATTTCACTTTAGAGGTTATTTCCATTGTCTTAGGTCTTTAAACCACTTTCAGGCTGAAAAAAAGAAATTATCATGTTTTTCATGCAAGTAGCTGAATGTACAAAGCTAGGGTGTTTTATGGAAGTGTCAAAGATAGTTTTGAAGGTAAAATAAATAAGTAAATACCCGTTTGCTATAGCTCATGTAGATAGAAAAGGTCATTCTCAAGCAATAGCATGAGGGCTATGAGTTGCAAATAAAGACTTGAGCTCTCTATTTACGGTGGCAAAGGTTTTCACAATCTCCTCCTGCAAGACAGACATTAGCTGTATAACCATGCTTTTTCCCTCAGTTATCAGGTATCAGAAAAGATGTCTCAGCTCTAAAGTCACAGAGTTTTATGGCAGAAAGATGTTATCTAACATAATGCCCATTTTAACTAAAAAGAAGTCAAGTCTCACAGCAGTGAAATGATTTGCCCAATGCCACAGTTGGAATGGATAGTCTAGTTTTACCCAGTAAAGAAACATTAGCAATCCGGTGGTTGTGTTGAAATCAAGTCTATTTGAATGCAAATACCATGGGACCTTTGACAAAATGGCTGGTGGGAAGTAAGAGAAAGTGGGCTTCTTTTCTGAAGCAGTGGATACAAGAGAATCAATAATCACACGGTCAAGGTCTAGGACCGGGGGATGCAACCAGCCTTCAAATACTCGGGAGCCAGGAGAAAGCCGGGTTGCCCGAAATCTGTGTTTATGGGAGAAAATGACACTATGGGTCAGTTAAAGCCCATGATATGGGGAAAGGCTGGGTACCAGGGGATTCAGAATGAGGCCGGCTTCCCCATGGCCCAGAGATGAGACAGGGAGGAGGTCAGCCCCAGGAGGAAACGACCATAGAGACGAGCACAGGGAGAAAGAGTTGTCGACCCTTTAGGTCTGACAGACAACAAGGCCCCTCAGGAAGTCGCCTGAACCATGCAGGCATGGCCAGACCTGGTCTGGACTGGCGACTTATTCTCAAGCCCACCAGCTGTGTGCAGAGGGGTAGAGACCCTCGTGTTCTGCGTGCGTGGTCTCCAGGGCTGTCTCCAGGGCTGAGGGTATGGGATGACATGGTTGGGAGCTGACTAGGAAGGCAAGAGCCCCAGAAGCAGGGTGGATTTAGTGGCAAGGTGGTAGATTAAGTGGGAACAAAGAACAGACCCAGCAGTTCGGTGTCTCCGGAAGGTCCTAGATTGACCCTCTGAAGACCTGGAATCTCAGCTCAGCTGTGTCACTAATTGGTTCCTGACCCTGGACAAACTGTGTGTATACCTAGGCTTCAGCTTCTTCTGTTTGAAGGGGGAGTAACAGAGCCGACAAGCAGGGACACCGGTTCTCAGTGATGGACCAGTGCTGGCCTTTGCGCAGCTAGTCAGGGTGCTGTAAGGGTCAGAGGGGCTGGGACCTGCGGAAGTTCTCGCAGGGCTGGCGGGGGCGAGGCAGTGGGAGCTGTCGCCCTCTTCAGTCACCTCTGCTCTGGGGCAAACAGCCATTCTTCCAGATTTCTCATCACAGGCCAATTCTCCATTTTCTCCTTGTATGATCAAGTCTCGATTTGGACAGAGACCATAAGGAACGGGCTGCCTACCTAAATAATGTTATAATTTATAACCATTTTGGTGACATCACTAACAACTAACCTTTACTGAATCCTTCTTCAGTTGCCAGGTTCCATGCCAGATACTTCACACTCGCTGCCCCTCCCCCAATAACCCGAGCACAGTTTCTGCCATCAGCCCCGATTTATAGACGAGCACACTGGGGGACACCGCACTTACAGAAGGTGGTGGCATCGGAATTTGAGCTCAGGCAGTCTGTGCTTTCTAACCACCAGGTGACACAGCCGTTCCTTGATTAAAGCTACTGGATCCTGAACAAGTAGGAACAGAGAATAGAGAAGGAAGTTTTAATGGGAAGAACTGAGAACTGCAGATTTTGGGGAGAGGGAGATGAAAAGAACGAAGACAAAATATAGGCAGTCTTTGTAGGTAAAATAGAGTAAAATTTGTCTCAGGAATAGGGTTACAACAAAGCCATCAAAGCTGGTTTATTCATGCATCATATACTTATAAATCAAACATTCATTGAATAGCTAGAATTAAACATGGTATCAGTCTTTAGGGGACTCACCGTCAAAAACCATTGTTCACACATCTGCAAAATCTAATTCAATGGCAAGAGAGGTTTCTCACAGAGAGAGAAAGACAGTGTGTGGAAATTACTGCCTAAAATCGATCCCTAGGCCAAAGGTTACAGAATTACAGAGCAGGAGATCAAGAAAGTCGAATTCCACTCAGCCATGCCAGGTCCCTCTTCCACTCCCAGCCACGATCAGACAGGAATGAACACAAACTCAGGTTCCCTTATCTGCAGGTGGAGGGGGTGTAGAAATGAGGCTACTGAGGGCTTTTTACATGGAAAAGCCATGAAATTATTCTCAGGTTTGCTCTGTCGTAAGAGGAGCCAAAAATGAGCCACTATTTCTTGGCAGAGAGGTGCTAATTCAGTAAGTCCACTAACCCCGGCCTGATACTTTCAGATCAGCTTGACGAGTCTCTAGAAGACGTTTACTGGTCTAGTGTAGGTGGGGAGAGGGCCAACACAACTATTCAAAAGTTATTGCAGGACTGTCTTTGAAGAAATAAAACCCTGACACCAGAAAAGAAAGCTCTTAATCTTTCGAACACTGATGGATGCCACTGGAATGGACAGAGTAAGCAGGATTAACAGAGTGACTGCGTTCCCGATGCTTCGGAAAGCCAGCAAGCCCAAAACGTCACAAGGAGAAGAGCAGGGTGGTGGGCTGGCCACACAGCGCAGGTCTGCCCCAGTCCAGTCCGTAGGCTCTGGTCCCCCTTCTCATCCACCATCACCAGACCTGCCTCCGTACTGATGGGGTGTGAGTCTACACCAAGGGAGAGAGTCTCTCTCAAGCCAATACTGCTTTTCATAACTTTTTCCCTTCTTCCAAGTTTCCCCCCCCCCCATATATAAAAATAGTGTACTCACTGAGAAGAATTTAGAAAATATAGAACAGGTAAAAAAATAAAGACTTTCTTATCATCTCGGTATCTCTTATCCCCTGCTCTAGAGTGAGGGCTCATTTGTCTTATTTACCAAATTCTCTTTCCAGACCGTAGAATAGCAACTGGCATCAGTCAGTGTCCAGTGCAACACCTTTTCTGCAGGAATCAATCCATGTCTTTTTTGATCCATATTTTTAAATGAACCAATCAGTATTCAGATTACATCTTCATATCTATTTATGCATTATTCTATATTTCAAAGCCTGAATTTTATTTGTAAATGTTTATATAACTTTTTTCTAGGATTTCTTATTTTGGTAAAAATACACCTAACAAAAATGATCGTTTTAAGCATGATAAGTGTACAGTTCAGTGGCATTAAGTACAGTAATAATGTTGTGCAACCCCTACCACTATCTATTTTCAGAGCATTTCACCATCCCAAACTGAACTCTGTGTCCATTAAACAATAACACCTCACTCCCTCTTCCCCCAGCCCGATAACCTCTATTCTCAATGAATTTACATATTCTAAGTATCTCATCTAAATACAATCATACAGTACTTTTCCTTTTGTGTCTGACATTTCACTTAGCAGGATGTTTTTAATGTTCATCTATACGGTAGCATGTATCAGAATGTCCTTCTTTTTTTAAGGCTCAGTACTATTCCATCATGGGTATATCACACATTTTGTTCATCTGTTCATCTACTGATTGATGAACATTAGGTTTTTCTGGTATGTACAGTTTTGCATTTCCTTTTTTTCCCTTTATAATATTTCATGAGCATTCTTCAGTTTACTATGAATTTATAAAATATATCATAAATATAGATTTATATGTTATAAATCTGTAATAATCTAGTTATTATAACATGATATATTTACCCATTTTATTATTTTATTTTTGGAGACACATTTTATCTGACTGAGCATCTCCCCTAGGTGAACACTAGATCCTTTCATCATTTTTTTATGTGTGAACGTTTAGGCTACCTCAGACTTTTGCTGTAGTCATGTGAGGCTGTCGCACACTTGGACACAAACCTTTGTCTTAGTGTGTGACTGATATTGTTGTTTCCTAAGGACAGATTCCTAGAAGATGAACTTGTGCGGCACTTACACTATCTAAACTTCTCTCTCTCGATGTTTTCTTTTCACTTTGCCTGCCAAATGCCTTCTCAGAGAGGTGTGTGGCCCTTGCAGTGTCCGTCAGAAAGTTTATTGTATTCTTCCCAACACTGGGTAATACCATTTGAGATGTCTTTGCTAATTTGATTGATTAGGAGTGATGGACTTGATTTGTATTTGATGGGCTACCTGACCTCGCTGAGACACATCCTCTGACATCCCTGTGTTTTCACGGTCGCTCTCACGATACCGGCAGGAGAGGGATCGTCCACAGGTGCTACAATAGGAATCGCCAAAAGAAATGTCTTTAAACAGAAAACCACTTTAAATAAAATTTGTTGAAAAATCAGTTTTGCATAGATTAAACTATTATTTCCTGCTGCAACAGCTGCATTGCCTATCACAGATTTCAAATTCTTTTTAACCTTAGGACTTTATAATCAGTTCTTTAGGATCACCGCTTTGAACCGTAATCTTTACTGATCAGACAGAAGTACTCAGGGTGTATGGGAAGAGGAAGAATCTCCACGGACCCATTGTACCCTGGACCACATTTTTTGGAAGAAATTTCTAATATAATTTTTGTTTTTCTTGTATTGGCTTCTTTCTCATAAAAAAATTTCACCTACAAAATAGTTCCAGTGAAGTGGCTGATCAACAATTTGAAATAAGAGGACTGGTTTCAGAGTCGCACTTCAGGACCACAGTACCAAATCAACAGATACATTAAAAACGGGGGAGAGGACAGGAAACAGAATTATCGCAATGGCGTGTGAGTGGCAGCTGAATGAATACTTTAGCTTAAAGTCATCCCTTGGTTTAGCTTGAAGTCATCCCTTGGTTATTATGATAAGAAAGTATATCAGGTGATGGTGAAAGTAAAACTAGCCTACCAAGGCTGGGACTTACGTGCATCATCATTAGTTTACCTGAGAGTGAAACATGCATCAAGTACAGCACGGCAGGTGCGCAAGCTTGGCGCATTCCGGAAGTCAACATGGAGCACAGGGTGCTAGATAGACATACAAACGCTGAGCTCTTTTAGTCTTGCTTTTGAAATGGGAGGACAGCTTGATGACATGGACAGTGTATTACAGAAAATATATACAGTATTGTATAACAGAAACCTGGCATAGGAAACCTGGAAACTAGGTCTAGAAAGAGTGTGTTCACACAATCCATTAAAATATGTGGCCAAGCCTGACCAGGCGGTGGTGCAGTGGATTGAGCATCAGGCTGAGACGCAGAGGACCCAGATTTGAAACCCCGAGGTCACCGGCTTGAGTGTGGGATCATGGACATGACCCCATGGTTGCTGCCTTGAGCTCAAAGGTCGCTGTCTTGAGCCCAAGGTCACTGGCTTAAGCAAGGGATCACTCACTCTGCTGTAGCCCCCCCCCCACCCTGGGTCAAGGCACAGATGAAAAAGCAATCAGTGAACAACTGAGGTGCCACAATGAAGACTTGATGCTTCTCATCTCTCTCCCTTCCTGTCTGTTTGTCCCTAACTATCCCTCTCTCCGACTCTGTCTCTGTAAAAAAAAAAAAAAAAAAAAATATATATATATATATATATATATGGCCAAAATATGAGTGAAAAATGCATGGACCACACTCTCCAAGTGAAATAGATCTTTCTTAATCTGACCTCTGACTCAGGATGTTTTCTTTATGCGTTCTTTTCACTTGTTATTATAAACCATTTTAATGAAATCATTTACTATATTGACCCAGAAATCCTTCTCTTGTTTCAGTTAATCTAAGTTGTCTCCAGCTTATGAAATCCTTAAGCAAAAAAATAGTTCTAATTTTCTTTAATTTAAATCTAAATATACAGCAGAAGGGATCTTTAGAGATCATGTGGGGTATGGTAAACCCAAACAATTGAAGTATGCATCCTTTCTAAAAAGTCTAATGATAGCTGAACTATCTTTCTAGAGTATATCAAGAAACACTAGATAATTGCTATACAGGTGTCTGAGGCTGCGTTATCAAAATCCAGAGAATTGAGTGAAAAAGTCTTGCACCAAGGAAACGATCAAAAAAATTGGGTGATTTGTGCTTTCTGCTTTTCATCAAGTTGTGTCATAATAATGCTTCTCTTCTGCTTGGAATGCTGGGGCTCGAGTCTGGACACCTTTTCCCTCCACCAGCGGGCTCGCCCTTGGACTGCCAACAGAGGGGGGGGGGTCAGGCCCCTGCTCCTCTCTGTGGCGTCCGGTGGGCTCCCCATTCCGGTCAGCGTCAGAAGCCTGGCCTCCTCCGCCTGCAGCCGCGCTTCATTCTGGATGCAGCAATCTGCCCTTCTCCTAACTTGCGGAGAACCTGCCTCACTGTGCTCCTTCACAGACACGGCCTCTTGTCCTCAGAGGCCCAGGTTTCTGCTCTGTGGGCCCCTTTCCTAAGCTTTCCACCGTCTTCCCTTTGCTGGAACCCTAGGGGAGTGGCTGCCTCCTGCAGCTGCTGACTCGGTCTACAAAACGTGATAACCTAACATGCTGTTCTGCCTTGTCATTTACTCTGATGGATAGAAAAATGTATCCCCCAAAGATGTTCACGTCCTAATTCCCCAAACCTGTGAGCATGTTACCTTACAAAGCAGTCAACCTTGGCAGTTAAGGCTCTTGAGGTGGGAGGGTCATCCTGGATCATTTGCATGGGCCCGTGTGATCACGTGGGCCCTAGCAGAGGCAGCAGCAGGGGTCAGCATGGCGGAGACCTGATACTGGAAGCAGAGGTTGCAGTGTTGTGGGCCAGGGAGGCAGGAAATGCAGGTGGCCCCTCGGAGCTAGAAGGGACGAGGAAACAGACCGTCCCTGAGAGTCCGAAGAGGGAACACAGTTCTGCCAACACCGTGATGTTAGTTAGCCCAGCAAAACTGATTTCTGGTGCCCTACCTCCAAATCTATAAAGTGATAAATTTCTGCTGTCCTAAGTTACAAAATGTGCAGTAGTCTGTTACGGCAGCAATAGGAAACTGCTACAGTTACCTAGTTAATAATACTTTGTATTAATTCTGTCTATTAAAATACCGTATTTCTCCATGATTAAGATGCACCTTTTTTTGGAAAAATTTGGGGTCTAAAAACCGGGCGCGTCTTATACAATGGTTGTAGATTTTTTACTTGCATTTCTCACTTTTTTGCGCAGATGAGGACTTGTATGAATCTTATGATGAATAAAACTTGAGTTCAATAACTTTATGTAATACATTTTTTTTTCCAAATTTTGGGCTTCGTAATTAAGGTGCGTCTTATACATTGGGACATATGGTAACTGCTGTGCGTGCGCACCTGTGTGTGTGTGTGTGTGTGTGTGTGTGTGTCTGCACACCTAGTCCTAGTCCTGCAGGATTAAAAGGTGAAGTACTGTGCATCGGTTACCAACTCATAGTCTCAGGTCTCCAGTGTATCTAACAAGGTGAACATTAGTTTGTGATGACATATTTAGTAGCATCGAATTTTTATAAATTCATTTTATAAAGTCATCTCATTTGCAAAATGTTGTCCTTATTAGGGCCAAGTTGATATGATAGAATATAACAATAAGACATATAAACTAAATTAGAACTGAAAGCAAAGGACATTGAAGGGTCAATTTTTAAGGTTCTCAGGACAAACCATGTAAGATCTGGGCACTGGTACGGCCACTGTGTGGAAAGCAGGGTAGAACACCTGGACGGGCCGGGACAGGGAGCCTGGTGAACGATGGAATGAGAGAAGGGTTCCTGTCTGGGCAGGAAGGCCCAGTCCCGTGACTGGGGAGTCCAGGCTGACTGGCGGATGCAGGTAAGAGCATCTCTAGGGACTGAGTCTGGGCACGAAGCCATAGAGTGTGTGTAGTGAGTGGTTCAGGTAGCTGAGCTGAATCCAACATCTAGGAAGTGCCTCACACACTCGAAGCAAGGCTCCCATCATGGTTTTCAGTGGACAAATAGAGTGCACAGTCCAGGGAAGTGTACACAGGCAGTGAGGAGCAAGTGGACCCACAGAAAGGTCTCTAGAGAAGGCATGCCGACCCCTATCTCCAAGGCAGATACGTGAGTATGTGTAATGTTTACTCTGATTTCTGTAACACCTGCCCCTCAGTGTGAAGATATTCAGGGACTCCAAGTGAATTTAGGGGTTTTCAACATATCAGTACAACATACATATATGTATATAGATATATGGATGATAAATATATATAAAGATGTATTTATATAAAGATACATCTTTATCTGACTACATGTACTATATAAGGAGACTTATTTTAAGAAATTGGCTCATGCAGTCACGAAGGTTGGCAAGTCCACGCTGCAGAAGGAGCCGGCAGGCAGGCTGGAGACCTGGAAGCGCTGATGCTGCCATCCAATCTGCTGGCAGAATTCTTTCCTGCTCGGGGAGGTCAGTCTGTGTTTACTGAGGTTTTCACCTGATTGGACGAGGCCCACCCACAGTATGGAGGGCAATCTGCTTTACTCAGATTCCACCGGTTTAGATGTATATCTCATCCAAACACCCTCACAGAAACCCTGAGATTAATGTTTGACCAATATCTGGCACCATGACCCAGCCAAGCTGGCACACACAATGAACCATCCACAGCCCTCTCGCCTCGCCAATACAGTAAAGGATATAATGATATTTTAAGAGCACAGAACATTAACATCGCTCTGCTCTAGGCTTTTCCTTCCTCCCATCCCCTGAAAATAATAAAACTAAATAATATAGTGCTTTCTTCAAAGGCAGGCTCTCACCTTAAACAAACACAATTTTTACTTTGTTTCCAGGTTTCACGTCATATATTTCAAAAGAAGTAATCAGGGAAGCTTTTCTTTTTCAACACAGACTGTTCTGAATGCTGAATCGGCACTCTCTCCCGCACACACCATGTGACAGCCACGCCCTTTCCTTATGATGCTGCCCAAAGCAATGTTACTTTCACTGTCTCATACCAGACTTTTTAATTCATCTTGATGTGTGCATGCGTGGTGCCTGTGCATATCTGCACAGACGCACACATACTCACGGACGCACACAAATGTGCTCATGGGCATCCAGAGTCATCCCCATGTTGGTATCCACTCAAAACCGGGTTGGTTCTACTTCCCGGCATGCGTACACACTGTCAGTACACACAAATGACACCGGACCCAACTGATTCCCCTTTACTCACTCCTATAGGAGATTAAGATAAAAAGCTTTTTAAAAAGCCAAGTAGATACTTTTTCTTATATAATGCAATTGTAGAAACAGAAATAATCTCCTCCCTGAAAGGGGCGAGGTGGGAGGGAGCAGGAGTTGAAAAGCAAAAGCTTCCACAAGGCACATGCAGTGTTTTGTTGGAAGGAGAGGCAACCATCTGAAGCCTGAGACCAGCAGTGACAAGAGCCAGACCCTGAAGGAAGTGGGAAGTGCTCCTTCAGAGCTAAGGAAACGCCACTCCCCCTCGGACTGCTTCTAAGTCTTCCGCACACAGCTGTCGCTCACGTAAAAGAGTGCTAACACCTCCAGAGCCCCTGAAGGTATTATAGAGCACTGAATGATACTTAGCAAGATAGCTGAGTTATGAAATTGGCTTATATGCAGTGCAGTACTGTATCTCTGAGAAAGAGAGAATAGATATTGAATCGAGATGGAAAACTGGGTGCACATTTCTACCTCCTACCCAAAACAGCCATAAAATACCCTTAAAATATTAAAGGAACAATATAAAGAGATGGAAAATAAGAGGCACCACCGGAAAGCTTAAAACTTTGAGAAAGTTCACGGATGATAAAAAGCCGATGGGATCATATTGATTGAGGGAAACTTAATCAGAAACACAGGCAGGAGAAGGTGGCTATGGAGTCAGGAGAGGCTTCCGGAAGAATTCCAAGTTCAGGGTCAAGGGAAAAAGGAGCAGTAACTGAGTAAACAAGCAACTTTGCAACTGGACAGCATGTGGAGGCGGGTCCCTCCCCCAGCCCCTTCGTGCGGAGCAATAGGCACCAGCGGAGTTTAGCATCAGCGACAGCGGGCTGACCAGGCAGGGCACAGGATCTGTGTGACCATCCTCAGAGAGATCTGAGATGCTTATTCTATAGATGTCCAAATGGGGATGTCACCTACGCAGCTGCGGATTTGATTGTGGAACTTGGGGGAGAGGCTGGGCCGGAGAGATAAATTTTGGATCGTCATGTATATATAGATGGTGTTCAAAGCCATGAGACTATGTGAGTCATCGGGAAGAGGGCCCAGGATTGAGCCTCAGGACACCCCAGCATGTGGAAGGCAGGTTTTATGTAGGTGACACTGAAACAACCAGTTAAGTTAGCTTTCAGTTTGTGGGAAAAATTAATTGAATGAGTCATTGGTGGTTATGTAAAATGGGGCTTGCCAAGACCTGGAACAGAACTGAATCCCACTCTAGCCCCTTTACCACATCCAGACCAGTCGGCACCTGGGAGCTCTTCTGGGAGAAGAGACTGTATTTGTCCCTCTTTCTATATCTGAGCTGCCACACAACACGTGCTTGATAGACGTTTATTTAGTCAACAAACTTATAAATAAGCCTCCCATTGTTTGGGGAGAATTTAGATGAATATTCTAGTTGTTTAGCATATCTTCCACCTGCCTAAGACATTTTCTCTCCATTTTGCTACTTTTGCAAGTAATGTCTAAAAACATACCTTTCAGAGTCAAACACTCTGAAATAGGGGCATGCTTCCTTCTGCCTACCTCAATATTAATTACATACTGAATTATCTTTTTCTATTTCTAATATTTCCAACTATACTAAAAGGGAACCCTCGTGCACTGTTGGTGGGAATATAAACTGGTGCAGCCACTATGGAAAACAGTAGTGAGGCTCTTCAGAAAGTTAATATTAGAGCCACCATGTGACCCAGCAGTTCCACTTGTAGGTATCATCCGAAGAAATGAAAACACTAATCCAAAAAGATGCATGCAGCCCCACATTCACTGTAGCATTATTGTCAATAGGTAAGACATAAAACCGACTTCAGTGTCCATCAATGGGTCAACATGTAAAGATGCGAATATACCAAATGGAATAATACACAGCCATGAAAAGGACATCTTGCCATTTGTGAAGACATAGATGCATCTGAAGGTGCTATGCCAAGTGAAACAAGTCAGACAGAGAACAACACATACCATATGATCTCACTTATATGTGAATTTAAAGACAGTAACAAAACTAGAACTCATAAATACTGGTACTTGCCAAAAGTGGGGCGGGGATGGTCAAAATGGGTGAAAGTGATCAAAAGGTACAAATTTCCAGTTATAAAAATAAATCGGTCCTGGGGATGTAATGTATACCACGATGACTAATTAATAATACTGTATCGCATATTTGAAGGTTCCTAAACAAGTAGATCTTAAAAGTCCTCATTACAAGAAAAAAACATACCGTACTTTTTGCTCCATAAGACGCACCTGACCATAAGACACACCTAGGGTTTTAAGGAGGAAAATAAGAAAAAAAATATTCTGAACCAAATGGTGTTTTAACATATTGAATAAAATATACCACAATAATATTTCAACAATGTAAACTCAACAGCAGTGTTAATGACCATTAGCACTGCTATTAACAAATGAGAAGAGACTTTAATGTTCAAATACTCTTCTAGTTGTCCGGGAACCTGCAGCAGCTAAATAAAAATGAACATTCGGTCCATAAGCATATGGGCATTTCCCCTCCACTTTGGGGGGGGGGATAAAAGAGCGTCTTATGGAGTGAAAAATACAGTATTTGAGTAACTGTATATAGTGATGGATGTTAACAAGATTCATTGTGGTGATCATTTTGTAATATACACAAATATCGAATCATTACATTGTACACTGGAAATTAATATAAATTTAGATGTCAGTTATACGTTAATTAAAAAAAGAATAACTTTTAAAAATAAATATTGTATTAACATTTTGACTCTGAGGTCCAGCAACTTTTCCTCAAATGGAGATTTGACCTCCATCACGGCCTCTGAGTTTGATTTCACTAAAGGAATCAGCAACTTCCCTGTACTGTTTTACAGAAACGGTAACAATACATCCTCTCAGCATTCTGAGGTCTGGATCACTATATAGTACAGTACCTGTTTGTTCACTTATGTTAGCTTGTGTTTGATGGTAGCATCCATCTTTCTTTTATATTTATTTTATTGATTTTAGAGAGAAAGAAAGCTTACAGAAATGTTTTTGTAAAGTTTACTGATTTTAGAGAAAGAGGAGGGGAGAGCATCCATCTTGCAGGTGGAGGAGGGGAATGGACAAGAAATAAATGCAAAAGAAAGGAAAATGCATGGTGGAACATATTTAATGTAAATAAATATAGCACTACCTCATAATTTTTTATGACTTCAGAGATTGCCAAGTGTCCTCAGGGACCCAAGTGCCTGGGCAGCCACACAGCGGGCACTGGCCAGGCCCGGAAAGCTGAACCCGCGTCCCACGCCCTTGCTCCTTGCACCGAATCTGTGGTCTTTCACAAGACAGCAGAATGGTGTCTTAAGACTGAAGAAATACCAGCCTTTTAAGTTGAATTTATCTCATGGTGAAAGACCTTTGCGGCTGGACACGTGCCGGAGCAGAAATCAGAATGTGAAATTAACCAACTCTGTGCAAAGCAGTGACCACAGCAAGAAGCCCTTCACTTTCTGGGCCAAAGGTCAGCCAGGACCCTAATCATCACCCATCCCCTCTAATAATTCCGTTGCAAAGTCTGTAACTCTGAGATGACGGAACTGCAGTGCCAGCAGTTAGAGTGTGTGGTTTATTCTTGCTATTTCTGTTACTGTATATTAATTATAGTTGATATACAATATTATGTTAGTTTCAGGTATACATATAGTGATTAGACATTTATATAACTTATGAAGTGATCACCCTGGTAAATCTAGTATCCATCTTACATGATACATAGTAATTACAATATAACTGACTAAAGTCCCTTACTTTCACCTATGTTTGAAGCCTTTCATAATAAAATACTTTTCTTCTTTCCAATGTCTTGTATTTGCCACAATCTTTTTAAAGCAGAATATGATTTGAGTACTACACTTCCATTTGCAAACCTTGCTCTGAGTTAGTTTCGAAGGGCTTTACAACATGCCAAAAAATACTTTTTAAAAAATCAAGAGACAGTAAAACAACAAAAACACAAAAGGAATCTCTAAAAATCAGGATGAGAGGTTCTAGGAGGTTCCCACAGAGCACTGGTCTGGTGTCCTGCACATGGCTTTGGTCAATAACCATGGACAGCAGGGATAATGATCCCAAATAACGACACGTGAAAAGACAGGTGTAGGGAAACTGAGCAGATAGAAAGGTCGACCGGGAATCGACCCTTTCCACCAGTACTGCAGACGGTTCAGGGTTCAGAAGTCCGAGGCCCAAGCCCACAGCTTGAACAACCCTTCACTAATGGGCAAAGTAGCCTGAGCTTTAGCTTCCAATTGAACTCATTTCCTCTCGTCAAGCAAGGCCACTCTAAGAGCAGGATGTGGACAATTAGCTTATCTCATTAGCCCAAGGATCTGACAAGTGTGATGATGGGTCACTTCTTCCCCAATGCCACATACCGAAGTGCTGTACCCCCAACAGGCTTATGAACAGAACAGCCTTCCAGTCCCTACACTTCTTCATGCATCAGACTGCAGAAAGCACCTGCTAGCAACCTGGCTCTCAGATTTAATAGAGAAAGTGATAATTGCTGAGAAAAAGAAGATAGTAAAATACTGTAACTTCTCAATATAAAGAAAAGCATTTGATTGAAAGAATTTTTTCAGAAAAATTTACATCACTTATTTGAACAAAATACTACTATGCAAGGATCTCTTTGGTAGGTCCAGGGAGCCAGGTCACATTCAGGGGAAGAGGTAAGTGCCCTTGCTGTTTTCTGTTTCCTTCGCAGTTCTTGTCATAATTTCCAGGCATTTTATCTCAAATCATAAGTTTTATTTTGTTTGTTTGTTTTAATTGATTTTAGAGAGGGGTGGGGAGAGAGAGAGAGAGACAAGAACATCAATCTGGTCTTGTGTGTGCCCTGATCACAGATTGAACCAGCAACCTCTGTGTACCTGGACGATGCTCTAACCAACTGAGCTATTTGGCCAGGCTGAAATCATAAGCTTTTTAAAGCAGACCAATGTCTGACTTGTATCTCTAGGGTGTAGCACCTGGGAAGCAGCAGGTTCTGTTGAATGGATTAGTGAAAAAGTCTTGTTCAGTCATATTTTAATTTCTTGAGTAGAGTAGAAACTTGCATAGATAACTACTAAAGTCTCTGTTTCCAGCTTAAATAACATCTGTGTCTTGTCTAGACTAATTTGGCACAATCTCCCCAAAACACACACCCATTCCCCCCTTTTCTAGGGAAGTGAGTGCTTGAACTTGGATTGCTGCAACACTTGCATGATTGCAGACTGTGCTGGCAGGTTCTGAAAGCCATCAATCCTGTTTCCAAATCGGGATATTTCAGAGAAACAGAATCTGAATATTTCAGAGCCGTAGCTCCAACAGGACATTAGCTTCACTGTTTGCATATATTTTTTGCAAAATCTAGAATTATTTATAGCAGTTTACATAACTAACATGTTATTCTGCAGGGACTAAAGTAGCAGAGTTGACAAGAAACTTGCCAATTGTGTATTGTTTGGGGCCCCTCTGCACAAATCTATTCCTTAACAGACCAAAATCTATCTTCTTCTGGGCTGCTTTCCCACCATGGTGTCTGTTTTCCATTTCTGCTTTATAACTGAACTGGAGAGGCTACAGCTCGCTCACTTCAGGGGGGAGCACTGAGGGACTGTCACCCTACACGAGCGCTGACTCACCTCCCCACCGATGTCATCAGTGACATCAGCTCAGGCAGAAATGCACGCCCGCCGGAAGCCAGCTAAAGGGAGCATACAAAGTGCTTTAATTGTTTAGTTGGGCTCTGCAAATTATTATTTTGATAGTGTTTTCACAGTCACCGTTTAATCAAATGTTCTCTCCTCTTGCCTTCTAGAGCACTGAGAATGTCTGAGAGCAATAGAGCTGTGGACGCCCCTCCAGCCCTGGCCGGGTGGCTCAGTGGTTAAAGCGTCGTGCCGGCGCAACGAGGTCACAGGTTCGATGCCTGGTCAGGCACAGTCAAGAAGCAATCAATGAGTGCACGACTAAATGGAACAGCGAGTCAATGCTTCTCTCTCTGCTTTTCTCTCTCTTTATCCCTTTCTCTCCCTCTCTCTCCAATCAATGAAAAAAAAAAAAAAGACCCACTTCAGGGGAGGAGATGGAAGCCTGGATGTTGGGATGGTTTGCCCACAGCACAGGAGGAGGAATCAAACTCTGGGCCTGCGGGGCGCCCACCCTACAGGGGCTCTGCTGGCCCTGAGCATCAGGCCCGAGTCCTCCCACGCTACCCCAGGCCATGTCCCCGCCCACCTGGCCACGCCCACCTGTCCGCAGCAGCGTGAGACGTGAGACGAGGTCTGCTTCTCCTACTTTCTGTCCGCATCCGGCTGCCTGCCTGGCCCAGAGGAAGCGTCCCATCTGTGATAATCTTCTAGGGCTGTTGTAACAAAGAACTACACACAGGATGGCTGCAAACAATAGAAATCTGTTGGCTAGCAGTTCTTTCTGGAAGTTAGACGCTCAGGATAAATCAGGAGCCAGCAGGGTCGGCTCCGTCTGTGGGCTGTGGGCGAACATCTGCTAACGCCTCTCTCCCAGCTCCCGAGGCCCTGGGGGCCCTGGGCTGGGGCAGCTTCCGTCTCCACGGGGCGTCCTCCCCCTGTGGGCCGCAGCCCCATCCTCCCTGTGTGCAGGTCTGTCTCTGTCCACATTGCCCCTTTTACGAGGACACCAGTCTATTAGATTAGGACCTACCCTAGTGACCTCATTTTAACTTGATTAGCTCTCTAAAACCATCTCCAAATAAATTTATATTCCGAGGTGCTGGGGGTTAGGTCATACCTTTTATGAGAGGGACGCACTCAACTCATGACACCATCTAACACCTTTTCTCCTTCGACTGAACTGCAAAACCACCATTGGACCATGGGGGAGGGGGGGAGACAGAAGGTGGAAACACAGCTAAGGGAGTCTTTCTAACCCAAGGGGGGTTTAAACAAATCAGCAGATGATAGCTGCCACCAAAAAGTTTCCACGTTATTATTGTTGTTCTTGTTATTTGCTTTAAACATTCTCCCTGGGACCGAGCTTTCTATCAGTTACTCATTAATTCATCGTAGCTTTACTGAACTCCTGCTATGTGCCAGGCACTGTCCTAGGGGCTAAATGCACCACTATAAACAAAACACACCAATTCTGGCTCTGGCTGGTTAGCTAAATGGATAGAGTGTCGGCTTAACATGTGGACATCCGGAGTTCAATCCCGGGTTAGGGCACACATGAGACGTGACCACCCACTTCTCTTCTCCCTGTCCAAAAAACAAACAAACAAAACAAGACAAAACAACCCACGAATTCTGGTCTTCATGGAGCTTATCTGCCAGTTGCAGGAGACTGACATAAATACGTAGTAGGTCCGATGAAAGGGGAAGAGTGCCCAGGGAAAGAAAGTACAACTACAGGTTAGCGGGCAAGGAAGGAGGAGGTGGCACTGGGGCAGAGATGTGCGGAGGTGGAGGAAGCCGCACTGCCATGCGGGGAAGAGCGTGGGGCAGAGGAAACAGCGATTACAGAGCCCTGAGGCAGAAGTGTGCCTGGGGCAGGAGGAGCAGCGAGGAGGCCAGTGGGGCTGGGGCAGAGCGAGGAGGCACGGGGCCGGAGGAGGCGAGGCCGTGGAGGGTCGAGGGAAGTACACAGGACCACAGGCCCCGACGGACATCGTCCAGATGCTGGCCTTTCACTCGGATAGAGAATGCAGCCAACCACCGGCTTTGAGTGAAGGAATGACGTGACCTGACTTGCGCAATGGGCTCTGGGGCAGCGAGGGAGGAGACAGGGTGGTCAGCCAGGAGGCCACAGTGGTCATCCAGGCAGGAGGTGACGGGGGTCTGAGCCAGGCTGGTGAGCGGATGTAGCCACAAGGGGTGCGAGTCTAGAATCTAGACAGATTGCACAGATAGAGCCGAAACTCTTTCCCACTGGACTGGATGTAGTTTGTGAGAGAAAGGGTCAAGAAAGACTCCAAGATTCGAGGCCTGAGCGAGTAGAAGGATGGGGCTGCCGTCAACTAAAACAGGAAAGACGGGTTTGAGGGTAGGGTGCAGACCAAGAGCTCAGCCTGTAACAAACTGCGTATCAGGCACCCAAGTGGTGATGCCGGAGCGCTCGCAGGCCCCACGTACCCACAGGACAGAGCGGACACTAGGCGCTCAGGGCTGCTTCTGTCAGTGCCTCACGGCTACCCACTGCTACCCCCCCTCCTTCCCAACACGAACCGCAGTTTCCTTGCTCCGCGTACTGATCCTGCCTCTTCTGTGGCGTTCTTCCTCTTCTTGGAACGTCATCTCAACTCATTTTTTCCCCATTGGAATTCAAACTACTCTTCAGTTTTCACTTATTCATTCAACAAACATGGACTCCAAGCCAGACACTGTACAAGCTGAAGGTAGGTGGATGTCCCTACTCCCTACGCCTCTTGCCTCTGGGGAGCCCTCTCCTCCTCCACATGCCTCTCCTCTGATCTGACAGCCTGCTGAGCCCTCCCTCCTGTAGCTCTCCTCTGGCCGTTGTCATACACAGCACTGTCACTGAACACTTGGGGTGAATACCCTGCCCTGGTGAAGATGCCCAATGTCTGCATTGAGCACTTGGTGGTACCCGTTCAATGACTCCCAGTGGGATTGGACTCAGAGCTCTGGTTCATTTGTTTGGTCTACGGAGCCTCAGTCTCTGAGTGTACCTCCAGACCCAACCTCAACTCTCCCCTCCTCTCTGGGGGTCCCGCAGACTGGTAAAGGAACGGGAGGGAGGAGGAAAAGAGAAGACAGGAGGAAAGGTCTAAGTTGTCAGTACTACACTCTCAGCCTTGATCCATAGGGCTGCAACCCTTGACTCTACCTCCAGCACAGGCCCTTCCCCCGAGTCATGTTAATGGGCCCGACTTGAGAAGGATGTGGGTGGTTTCATATAAACAGCAGAGGCTTTGCTCTCTAGCAAACTTGAGCTTGAATTCTGGCTCTGCTGCCTGCTAGCTGGCAACATTAAGCAAAGCACTTAACTTCTATCACCTTCATTTTACTCACCTCTAAAACGACATACTCTTCAAGGATTTTGTGGGAATCAGCATATATATACACACACAATACACGGTATGTAGCACTGTGCCAGACATACAGAGCCTGCCCCGGAAGTAAGTGCCACCTTCCGTGAGAGCGTTCTCCCTCTCTGATCCTGCGCTGGACCAGACCAACCCTAGCATGGCCAGTTCCTCGTCTACTGGCTTAGTCAGTTCCAGAGGACAGTGTCCCAAGCACGCTCAGAAGCAAGTCCAGCTGGACCCCATTGGGGTGGAGAGTGGCTGTGTCCCCACAAGTACAGGAACTACTGGCAGCCTGTGACGGGCCAGTCACAAGAAGCCAAAGGGACTCCATGCGAACCCCATCCCCCTCTTCTCTTGGCTCTCGATGGCTCCCCCACTCCTAGTTTGCTGCGATTTCACCCAATCACTTTAAGTGCATGGAGAGTGAGAGGAATGTTCACCCCTCTCCGCGGCTCTAGGAGAGTAGGTGTGATTGCACACAAGGTGAGTTGCTGCTAGAGGGTCCTGCCACCACCAAGCTCTTGGGGGACAGTGAAGTCAGTCATGAGGCTTGGTCTACCCTGACCCTAATCAACCTGACTACTCACTCCTCGACTCAGCCAAGAATATCCGAGTAGCTGAGAGGAAGGGGAGGGAGTGTAGACCTACGTTGTAGGAGAGCAATTCTCTGTAACTTCCTTCAAGGAACTTGCAAAGATTTAATTCCACTGAATCCTTTTTCCTCTCTGGGCTGGAGAGTATCCAGGTCACATGCGGACACTGCCCAGAGAGCAGCTGCCAAGCAGAGTTGTGCTGACGCCCAGAGCAGTGTGTGCCTGCCTCAGACACGGGTCTCAACTGTCCTTGTCCCGCACGGGTACACATGACAACCATCTCACTGAATGGATCCCGCATCGTATGCCCTGCTTGACCTTTTTTTTTTTAAAAAAAAGATTTTTTATTTATTCATTAGAGAGAGAGAGAGAGAGAGAGAAGGAGGGAGGAGCAGGAAGCATCAACTCCCCATATGTGCCTTGACCAGGCAAGCGCAGGTTTTTGAACCAGCAACCTCAGCGTTTCCAGGTTGACGCTTTATCCACTGCGCCACCACAGGTCAGGCCCTGCTTGACTTTTTAAAAGGACGCCCTATGTCAAGCACTCTCCTAGTGCTTGTGCAGAATTTGGAGCTCGGCACAGCAGAATCTGAGGGCTGCAACTTCCCTTTGCTGGAGTTACCCGATGGACAACCGCAAATCTCAGTGCTGTCTCCAAACTAGCAGGAGCAAATCAAACCCTTGGATCTCTTTAGCCTTTCTTTCATTTGTGGTTTTTAGGTACAAGGGTGAAAAGTCCTCAGATCCACGGAATTTCTAACAGATCAATATTTAGGGGGAAAGAACACTGAGCTAAAGGTCAGCACAAAGTTCAGCCTGGTCAGGGCAGCCTTCCCCTTGGTCCCTGCACCATCCCCTCAACCTCAGTCCAGCCTTTGGGCCCAATCCTGTCCTCAGCCCCGTGGTTTCAGCCCAACACTCTGACCCCCTGTTCTAGCCCCGGCCTTGTATGCTTTGGCTTTACTCCCCCCAAGTGAGTCCCAAATTTAATCCAACCGTTGGGTTCTGCCCTAGTTCTTGAATATATATTTTTGTCTTTCGCAGTCCACTTCAGTACCTGTGGAGCTGAATCCCTGGCTTTCTAGAGTTAGACACCCTTCCGGAAACAGTGAATTCCTGAAAAGGGGCTCAGTGCCTGCTCCCGGCTGCCGGGGCACCTGCCATCACTCAGACAGAGACATGGTAAAGCACCCAGGGGCAGGGTTGGAAGCCACCCCAAAGGGTAAGGAGTTCTGCTGGAAATTCCCCAGGGTCCCGGATTTAAATCTACTTTGCCAAGCACAGTTGCAATAGCTAATCTCAACAATTAAAAGTAACTGTTAATATCTGCCTAGAAGAAGCCTGAGTGGGGAGTTCTATCTTTGGTTGCCAACGGATACATTAAATCCTTTTTAATGTTTGTTTGAATAATGCAGTAGATAGTTTGGGTTCTTAGGGGAACACAAAGCATATTTTTATCCGGAACAGGCAATTAGAAATCCTGACTTCAAAACAGCAACACATTCCTTCTCTGCTTGAATCAGCACATCAATTGGTTAAATAACAAATATTTATTAAGTTTTTTGCCTTCCCTGTTGAATAACTCTTGATGGATTCTCTAATATCCTATCAAAGAAAATATTTCCTCTACCCTGTCATCTTAAATCATGTTTATTTTTCCATTTTATTTTTGGACTACCTAAAGGTGCTCTTTTTGTTGTCGTTCTCTCCCCCCCCCCCCCCCCCCCCCCCCCCCCCCCCCCCCCCCCCCCCCCCCCCGGCAAGGGATAGATTGATCAATCCTATGTCTCTTTCCAAGTCCAAGTTCTATAACCTTAGGTCAGAAAAGTAAAATTATATTTTTTATGTTATAAAAGATAGGCTCACGGGTCAAGATAACCCTAGTCCAGTGGTTCCCAAATCTGGTTTGTTTCAAAATCACATGGGTTACATATCGATATATAATCGAATGGAAGCCAATGTGCAATAAAGGCATAAAATTTCAATTGGGAGCCGCTGGCTTCATCTCATAGGCAAGGAAATTGAAAGGCACACAACTTACGGCCAAGGTGGCAGAGAAGCCCATGCCCTCTCCCAATCAGAGTCCTGTCTCCATTTCCCTGAAGCTTCCAGTACATTCGATGCACTCCAGGATTAAAGAGATAAACAACTCTCAGTGAAATGCTCAATGGATTTTTGGACATATCTGTATTATTTCTTCCCCTTAGCTCTTCCCTCTCTGAGAATAGAGTGGGTCTCAAGTTCCTCAGTAGCAAAGCCCCTATTAAAAGTAACCGGTAGCACATGACCCCATACTAACTACTGTCAGAAACAAGCCACAGAGCTTCACCCCCCTGGAGCTGGTTGAATCTCTCTCTCAGCGCTTGCCCAAGGCTCACCATGTGCAGGGCTCTACGTTATGTTCTCTGGGATATAAAAAAGATTTTTTTTCAATGTATTCCGGAGGAACTTGCAGTCTAATTGAAGAGAGGGTGTCCAAACACACAGAAAGTTGATGAGACCAATCTGTGCAATGTTAAGTTCTCTTCTCGGGGTGTATTAGTTAGGGCAGGTTAACCGCTGTAACGCACAAGCTCCCAAGGGTTCAACAAAAACCACCGGTCGGTGGGCACCTTTCCCCCGGCTGTGATTGGCTCCCAGTCTCTTTCACTTTTTAGCTCGGCCACCTTCCAACGCGCTTTCCACACCGCATCAGCTATCCCTTGATAGTGCTTCCACATGGTTAGATGGACCCGTGTCATCTTGTGTGTGACAGGCACAGTTCTGCTTCCTGGCTCACTCCTTACTGACCAGCTGTAAGGTGAGCCTCCATTTAGAATTCTCTTTAACCACTAAGGGGCTCCGGCTGAGGGTCCCACCCCGTGTTCGTGTTCGCATCTCTGCGGGACCAACCCGCAGGCATCCTCCGCACGGACTTCCTTCCGGTCCCTCCTCCTCTTTTGTTTTCCCTTTTCTCTGATTTCATCCTCCATTACTTCCTTCCTTTAAAAAAAAATATGAAAATATAAATTATGGTAAACCAAAAATTCTGTATTTAATAAGTGAACGAAAGTGCTGTTGGATCATCTCAAAGTCTTTTCCCAGAAGTACATGACGCCTAAGTAAATGCGTGAGAATAAAATGTACTGCTACAGAATCCGGAGAGGACAGCTCGCTGCCTCCGCCGGCCCCTCTGCCCTGTGATGTGTTTCAGTCCAAACAACAGAGAACTGGGAAAACATTAGGTTCTGTCCCTGGACCGCGCGGTGACAGCCCCTTACCTAATTCCCCACCCATGGGGCCACGGGGACAGAGGTCTTGAAGTGGTTCCCCTCTGTGGCCGGGCAGAGCCACCCAGCATTATCAACAGAAGTTCTTTGAACACAAACAACAAAAACCTTCCCCTAGAAGGAAGTGGAGGGGGGAGGGGCAGAGAGGAGATAATTGAGAAAACAGATTAAGCCTGTTTTTAAAGATCGTGTGATAGTAGAAAAAACTGTCGCCATGAGTATGCGCACAGCTGTTCCTGCCCCTCCGGTGACAAGACTCCCCCCTTTCCTTCTTGCCACGGGACAGGGACAGGGCGGAGAGCTGGGGAAGGGGAATCGGTGAGGACGATGCTTGCTTAGCTGGGAGAGGCCGCCACTAGGCTGAGTGTAAGAAGATGACACGGATCTTCCGGCCAGCTGGGGTAACGCCACACGGACCACGTGGAAAACAGAACATATACGCACATATATGTATATTTGGCTCTACTACACCCATATAAAGTGCTTTTTTCCCGGTTATGCAACATATGTCTACTGTCACAACAACAAAAAGAAACATGGGAAATTTTAAAAAGACAAAAGTTATTTCTCACCCCATCTTCCAGAGGGAAATTATACTTTTATAGACCTCTTTCCTGCTTTCATATATATGTATATGTGTATGTAATATATATGTATATATGTGCTACACAATTGGGTTTATATTATACATGTCATTTTGTAGTCTTTTTTGGATTCAACACTATAACATGAGATTTTTGTCCATCTTACTGAACACTCTTTAAGGACACTATTAGTAAAAGCCACAATAATTTGAACAGACTGTGATTTCCCAGTCGTTTCACATTATTGGATATTTTTGTTGTTCCTAGTTCGAAGCATAATGGAAGGGAGGGTCAGCTGACGTAGCGTCAGTGGCTGGGTTTCCACGGCAGGTGGGGCGGGAGGCCCGTGGTGGCTGCCGGCTCTCAGTCCCTTGGAAACTACTGAGGACGAATCTGCTCTCCGCGCCCTAAACCAGCGGCTGTGTGTCCGGCTTGGCACCGCTTTAAAGACTGTTGTATCTCACTGCCCCCAAAGAAGGACGCTCTCTCCAGCTGGAGCTGGACCCGGACCCCTCCTTCCACACGCCTTCTGTCTGAGCGGAGCATGGATCTTGATTCGCCTGGATGGTTCCTCTTTACTCCAGCCATCCCCATGCAGCGAGTAGCGGCATCCCTTCTTACTCTCAAAAGTGTTTGCATTTGGAAGAGAAACGACACGGTCTCCATCCTGCACCTTGCCTACTCCACTTGTCTAAGTTTCTTCCAGGAAAGCATGTGAGGTGACAGTGTGCTCCTGCCCTGCCAGGAAAGCATGTGAGGTGACAGTGTGCTCCTGCCCACTCTCAGGTGTGCAGAGATTCACAGGAACAGCGGGGCCTCCCGGACCTCCCTAAAGCTGCACCTGTGGACACCATGCCCATGGGCGTGCTTAAGACTTCCCCCTTCCAAGCACACAGAGCCTGTGATAGAAGCGTTTCTAGTGAGGTGCTAGACATTTGATCTGGAACCTTGTATTTGATATTGCATGGATTTAGTCTGTTTTTTTTTTATCATGTTCCTTCTTATATGTATCAAAACTCATACTGCACCATGAGTTCTGGGTTGCAAACGAGGATTTATTTTTTGCCCCTGTGTGTAGTCTTTGCCTACAAATCAAGATTTAGTCTGTTTTTGACAACAGTAACTCCCTATATCTCTGCCTCGTCTGTAGCATTATACACACAATCAAGGCTCAGTTAGTGCCATGGACTCTCTGTCTTGACGTTGGACATCAAAAAACCATAATAAAATTTGTGACAGCTGTTACGCAGAAAGCTTTCCTGCTGGACAGATAGAAGAAGGGAAAGTTGAACTGGAACATTGACAATGTTTCTACTTTGAATACAAGTACTAAGACATAGTATTTTGTTATTTTCCATCAGAGTAATAAACTGAGTTTTATCTTTTAAAAATAGGAATAGTTCAATTTTTATCTGACATAAAAGCCAATAGCACCAATAACTCCAAAATAAACACTGTAAACATTCTGGTTCATGCCCTTCCTGACTTTCCCATGTATTACAAAGCAATCACTAAACTGATACGGACTAGGCTCCCCCTTCCCGGGGTGGGCAGCACCCTCTTATACAGAGAAGTAATCGGAAGGTTGGCCATACTTTCTCTGCTGCAAATAACCTCTGCTACCCTGGGCTTCCACCTTTGCCCATGTGGCTGTGTGGGACTCTAAGCTGCAGTCCCCTTCAGCTGGAGACTGGGTGGAGGAGCTAGGTGGGGCTGGCGGGCTAGGACCTCCCCTTTGTCACCTGACCCTTTCCATCTCCACAGGAGGAGCATACCAGACTGCCAGATGAGGGCAGCTGGAAAAAGGAACCACAACAACTCGTGCACCCACGCTCATAGCTGCAGTAGTCACAACAGCCAAAAGGTGGAACCACCAAGTGTTCATCAACAGATGAATGGGTCAGCCAGGGGTGGTCTATACATGCCACGGAATATTACTCAGCCTTAAAGAGGAAGGAAACTCAGATACAGGCCGAAACATGATGAGCCTTGAAGACAGTATGCTAAGTGAAAGAAGCCAGGCACAGAGGACAAATACTGATTGTTCCACTTACCTGAGGTGCCTGGAACAGGCAAGTCCATAGAGACGGGGAGCAGAACAGAGGTTTACCAGTGGCTGAGAGGAACAGCTAGCAGTGACTGTCTAGTGGGTACAGAGTTTGGGTTGTGGTTGAAGAAAGTTCTGAAGATGAATACTGGTGATGTTCACATAACATCATGAATGAATTTTTTGTCTCTGAATTCTACATTTAAAAATGGGTAGGCCCTGGCTGGTCGGCCTGGCATGCAGAAGTCCTGGGTTCGATTCCCGGCCAGGGCACACAGGAGAAGCACCCATCTGCTTCTCCACCCCTCCCCCTCTCCTTCCTCTCTGTCTCTCTCTTCCCCTCCCGCAGCCAAGGCTCCATTGGAGCAAAAGATGGCCTGGGCGCTGGGGATGGCTCTGTGGCCTCTGCCTCGGGCGCTAGAGTGGCTCTGAACGCAGCAGAGCAACGCCCCAGAGGGGCAGAGCATCGCCCCCTGGTGGGCATGCCGGGTGGATCCCGGTCGGGCGCATGCGGGAGTCTGTCTGACTGCCTCCCCATTTCCAGCTTCAGAAAAATACAAAAATAAATAAAATAAAAAATGGGTAAGTGTTGTATTTTATGTTACATATATTTTACTACCAAAAAAAAAAAAAAAAAAAAAAAACTTTAAGAAAAGGGAGGAATGACGTTGTAAGAGAGTGAGTGTTAACTAAGGTTCCGGCTAAAGACCTTGTCCTCCTGGTGGCTCCGTGGCCTTCTGTGGGCTGGCCCGGCCTTGCTCCTCCTCTGATTGGCATGCCTGCTCCTCCCATCCCAGCACAGCCCCCACCTGTTCCAGGGCCTCTGAGTGCAAGGTCACCCCACCCTCTGAGAAATGCCCCTCCTTCCCATGGAACACACACTCCCTCGGGTGTCCCCCTCCCAGACTGGGCACCAGGAACAGGGCAGGCCCAACGGCTTCTGCTGCTGGTCTAGTGAGACAACACATCCTTTAGAGCAGGAGTCCCCAAACTTTTTACACAGGGGGCTAGTTCACTGTCCCTCAGACCATTGGAGGGCCGGTCTATAAAAAAAAAAAAAAGAACAAATCCCTATGCACATTGCACATAACTTATTTTAAAGTAAAAAAACAAAATGGGAACAAATACAATATTTAAAATAAAGAGCAAGTAAATTTAAATCAACAAACTGACCAGTATTTCAATGGGAATTATGCTCCTTTCACTGACCACCAATGAAAGATGTGCCCCTTCCAGAATTGCGGTGGGGGCCAGATAAATGGCCTCGGGGCCGTACGTGGCCCGCGGGCTGTAGTTTGGGGACCCCTGCCTTAGAGAACATGCTGATTCTTCTCCCGGAGACAGCAGAGCCGAAACCCCTGCTAAGGAACTCCTGGTTAGCAAGGCACTGGCCCTGCTCTTGAGGTCCGTGTGTCCCTGTCACGAGGCAGGGCAGGTTTGGTTTCTGGTGATCTCCCTCTCAGGCCTGCAGGAATCACGGAGATGCTTTATTTCCCTTCCCTGTCTGCTCTCTCGGGCCCCAGGGAGGGTTGGCACTCCAGAGCTGTTTCTTTTTTTTTTTTCTTCTTTTTTTTAAATTATTTATTTATTTATTCATTTTAGAGAGGAGAGTGAGAGACAGACAGAGAGAGAGAGAGAGAGAGAGAGAGAGAGAGGAGAGACAGAGAGAGAGAAGGGGGGAGGAGCTGGAAGCATCAACTCCCATATGTGCCTTGACCGGGCAAGCCCAGGGTTTTGAACCGGCAACCTCAGCATTTCCAGGTCGACGCTTTATCCACTGCGCCACCACAGGTCAGGCCAGAGCCGTTTCTTGAAGAGATGGAGTGAGGCTGGCAGCTTTTCCTGTCACTTAAACATAGAAGCTCTGGGAACAGAGTTTTGATTGAGCCAAAGCTGAGACACACACGCTGAAATGTGGGGATGCAGGGACCGTCAGGTGCTGGGGACAGCCAAAGCCCCTAAAGCCAAGGGATGCTGAGGGGCGTTCGCACAGCTGTCTGGTCGTACCCTGATTTGTCACAAGATCCACGGGAGGAACTGGAATCCTGTCCAGAGCTGGGAGTACAATGCGCGCAGAAATGTCTGATGGGCTCCGGGAGCCTGGACAGACTGAGGGTGGGAGTCCAGGGTCTCCAGAAGACAGACTCCCTCACAGGTGAATGAGCCAGACCCAGCCACAGGACTGGCCTTGGGCTCTGATTCGTTGTGAGGTAAAGGGTGACATGCCCTGACTCATCCTTGTGGCGGGGCCCACGCAGCCGGGAAGGAGCTCTTGTGAAGAATTAAATAAAACTGAACTAAAGAACGACCTGCTTGGGAGCTTCGGTCACAGAATAAGGCCCCGGGGAAAGGCTAGACCGAAGTGGTGGGAGGAGCTTTTGTGCAGGCGGGAGATGCGTGGGAGCCCGTGACTAGGTAGGGGTGTGGGGGCAGACGCCTCCAGGGCAGTCCGCGTCGTGGGTGGCCGCGCTGTGCCTGCGGCTCTGCAGCCAGCAGGCAGGTGTCCTCAGCGGGGGCAGCTGCAGGCGGTGGGAGACCGCAGTACCAGGGCGGCCAGCCGGGTTACCCGTGGGAGGTTTCCACCTCCATGCTGCCTCATTCTAGGAAGCTGGCCAAAGGGTAGTGCCTCTTTTCAGTGGCAAAAATTTCAACCAGTTGATCTTGATAAAAATGAAATATTCTTCTGTTCTCTTTCCTTTATCCATTTAAACAAACAAAATTGCGATATAATAACAGCAAATAAGAGGTCTAACCTGGACTCTCCTACAAGAAGAAAGGCCTCTATCAACCCCGTAACGATTTGTATCACCCAATCAGTCCCCTAAGAATGAGACAGCTGCCTGGATGCTGCCGTCACAATCTCAGCCAGACTCAGCGCTTCCTTTATGTGTTTGTCCTCGGGTTATCGCGCAATTTCTTTGGAAGATAAAGTGATGTTCCGGTTCCTATGTGGGTTTGGGCAAACAGCCCAAGGGGAGAAATAACCTGTTTTTAAAGAGGGGAAAGTGTACTTCTCCCAAGCACCTTTTATTTTATTAAATGTATTGGGATGACATTGGTTCTCAAAACCACACAGGTTCCAAGGGTACAACTCAATAAAATATCCTCTGCACCCTGCATCACGCGCCTGTCACCCGGCCCCATTTCCCCTGCCACCCCCTTTGCCCACTGCCACCTATCCCCGCCCCTTCCCCTCGGGCTGTCACCACACCGTTGTCTGTGTCTGTGTTATGTATGTACACACACACACACACACACACACACAAAATGTTTTTTGGTTAATCTCTTTACCTTCCTTCATCCCCCTCCCCTCTGATAGCTGTCAGTCTAGATGATGTTTCTATTTTGTTTGTCACTATATTTTGTTCATTAGATTCCACATATAAGCAAGATTATATGTGTTTGTCTTTCTCCTACTGGCTTGTCTCACTTAGCATAGTAATCTCCAGGTCCATCCGTGCTGTTGCAGATTTTGATTACTGTTTCTGTGTGTGTGTGTGTGTGTGTGTGTGCGCGCGCGCGTGTCATTTTGATTTCTTTTTTCTTTCTTTTTCTCAAAACAGGTCCTTTAAAATTTCTTGCAATACAGGTTTTGGTGTAATGAATTCCTTTAACAATTTATTTATTTATTTTTGTCTGGGGAGCTCTTTATTTCTCCTTCAATTTTAAGTGAAAACCTTGCTGGATAAAGTCATTTTGGTTGTAGGTCCTTGCTTTTCATCACTTTGAAATTTTCATGCCAATCCGTTTTGGCCTGAAGTGTTTCTGTTGAGAAATCAGCTGACAGCCTTATGGGAGCTCCTTTGTAGGTAACTAATTGCTTTTCCCTTGCTGCTTTTAAGATTCTCTCTTTAAGCTTTAGCATTTTAATGCTGGTGTGGACCTCTTTGGGTTCATCTTTATTGGGACATCTGTGCTTCCAGAATTTGTGTGACCTTTCATTCACCAGGTAAGGGAAGTTTTCAGTCATTATTTCTTCAAAGAGGTTCTTTGTCCCTTGCTTACTCTCTTCTCCTTCTGGTATCCCTATGATACAGATGTTGTTATACTTGATGTTGTCCCAGAGGTCCCTTAGACTTTCCTCATTTAAAAAACTTTTTTTCTCTTTGATGTTCTGCTTGGGTGCTTACTGTTATCTTGTCCTCTAAATCAGTGATTCGACCCCCTGATTTATCTAATCTGCTATTGATCCTCTTAGTGCATTTTTCTTTCAGATACTGTATTCTTCATTTCTGACTGGGTCTTTTTTTTTAATGGTTCCCATGTCCTTTTTAGTGCTTATTACATCTTTGTTCAAGTTCTCACTGAGATCATCCATTCTTCCCTTAAGGTACTTGAATATCCTTATAACTATTGTTTTAAACTCTGAATCTGGTATTTTGGTTGCTTCCATTTCATGTCATTATTTTTCCATTTGGGGGATATTTCTTTGTCTCCCCAGTGTATTAGGTAGATCTGCTGTGACTCCCAAACTTGTCTATGATAAAGGTACCTTGTTGGGCTCGATGGCACAATCTTCCATATCGCCTGAGCTCAGTGTTCCAGGAATGTTTCTCATGGGCTATGCACACCCTCCTGTTGTTGTTGGATTTTGAATGCTGTTGCCCTTTCATGGGTAGAGTTAACCCCTTGGGCTGGCTAACTCTAAGTATAAACCTCACTCACTGTGTGTGAGTTTCTGTTCAGGGGCTGCTCCCCGAGGTGGAGCTGTTTCCAGCAGGGTCTGGTGTCTAACAGAACCCCCTCTTGGGTGTGCCACTTGCTGGGTCAAGCTCTCATGTGGTCTGACGCTTATCACTGGTTCACTGGTTGTGTTGGTTCTGGACCTACATGGACAGGGTTCAGGCACAGGTAGATGTCAGATACTGTATATAACAGGCCTTGGGCTACCTGTCTGGAGCTACCATGTTAGTCACTGTTTGTTTCTGTGGCTACTGGGCCTGGGTGTGCATGGGAGGGGCCAGTGTGTGTACAGAGGTTGGTTTTCTCCACCTTAAGGCGAGAGGCAGATCTGTAAAAGGTCTGAGGCTCCCTGAGGTCTGCTTCTACTTATCACTACTCCACCTGCCCCTGAGGTTTCCGGGTCTTCCTCCAGAATCTTCTGAAGAAAAACTATAGAGTAGGTCCAAGCTAGCCACGACCCATAGATCCTTCCTCAGCTTGCAAGCTCAGTAGGGTGGGGTAACTGAGGTCAGGAGGACAGGGCTAGTGGGTCCCCTACTTGGGGGTCATGTGGTCAGACAACCAGTGACGGGAATGTGGACCCTACTCCAGAGCCAGTCTGTGCCAGAGCCTCCAACTCCGGCTCTTGCAGGAGGGGCGTGCCATAGGCGCAGGCTGGATACAGCCAGCTGTCCCCGCTGCGAGAGTAAGCAAAGCCAGGCAGAGCCGCTGGGCTCGGGAAGATGGATCCAAAGACTCTCCCCATTGGGGTGATGCCACTCGAGCCTGTAGGAGGGGGCAAACCCTTCATCCCGGTCCCAAACAATAGCCCCTGAGGGACACACACTGCAAACGTCCCGGCTCCCAGCAGCTGTCCCTTCCCTTCATGGAGCTGAGCTCAGCAGGTGGGGTATCCGGGACTTGGAAAGGCAGGTACAGTCCCCCATTGGAGTGGAGCCCATGGCCTGTCGGAGGGGACGGGAGCTCTTCCCCTTCCTGGGAAAGTGGAGGCTGAACATGCAGAGGAGACAGGAATGCTCCCTGTGATGTAGCCACACAACCCAGCACTCGCCAGTATGACTCCCGGGAAGAAACCTCCACACAAGACACACTCTGAAAGAGCACCTCAAAGGTCAGCACTGGGTGCAGGCAGCAGACCCCGTGCAGGACCCGAGCATGGCAGAGCGGCCTTGCCAGCTGTCGGCGCCAGGCAGTGCGCCCCCGGGCAGGTGCTGTAACAACAGGAGTGGCGTCTGCGTCTCCAGCAGACTCCCTGCTCTCCCAGGCGGACTGGATCTCCACTGATCTCCACCACCAGATCCTATGCGGGGTCCTCGCCAGGCAGGGCACCCCCAGGCAGGTGCTGTAACAACAGGAGTGGGGTCTGCATCTCCAGCAGATCCCTGCTCTCCCAGGCAGACTGGATCTCCATTGATCTCCACCACCAGATCCTATGCGGGGTCCTTGCCTGGCTGTGCTGCTCCCCGAGCAGGTGCTGTAACAACAGGAGTGGGGTCTGCATCTCCAGCACATTTCCTTCTCTCCCAGGCAGACTGGATCTCCACTGATCTCCACCACCAGGTCCTATGCGGGGTCCTCGCCAGGCAGTGCACTCCCGGGCAGGTGCTGTAACAACAGGAGTGGGGTCTGCATCTCCAGCAGACTCCCTGCTCTCCCAGGCGGACTGGATCTCCACTGACTTCCACCACCAGATCCTATGGGGGGTCCTTGCCTGGCTGTGCTGCTCTGGGTTTGGGAGCCTGTGTAGGGATGAGACCCCACACTCCTGGGGGACAGAGTTTTGCCTCTGAGACATCCTTCTGGCTCCTCAGCCACCGCACGTGGGTGCAGGGCCAGCTCTTTCCCTGTCTCCGCCCTTCTTACCAGTCTCTGTGCGGTTTCTTCTGTAAATCCTTGGTTATATTTCAGTTCAGCTAGCCTCTAGTTCAGAATTCAGATTGATTGTTCTATAATTTAGTTGTAAATTCGGTTTGGGGCCAGAAGCAGGTGAGTGCAGCTTCCACTTACTCTGCAGCCATCTTGGAACTCTCTTGCCAGAGAAAGAGCACAGAGGGCCTGGTTTCTTCCCAGAATGTTATTGCTGTGGGTTCCCTGGTATATGTAGCTGGCACAAGACACTGTCCACAGAAAAACTGGCTAAGTGGTAGACAGTTTCTAGAAAGTCCAGGGTACAGTTAGTATGTTGATCTGTTAGGTCCCAGGCCAGTGCCAACATGGGGCCTCTCTTCTCTGAATTCTCAAACTGGACTTCCAGCCAGGACAGGGAAGCTCTCCAAAGAGGTCATAGGAACAGGCAACAGATGCAGCTGATGTCAGCCTGCACACACTGAGTCCATTTGGGAAGTACATCAGGGACCATTCCATTCCACGAGTAAAAGACCCCTGTCTTTGATTCGGCCTCAAGAGAACTTTCATCCATGTTTCAGCATCGTATCTCCCCTAACGACTGTGCTGCCAGATACTGGTTCTAGTGAACACCCCAATGTCTTAAAAATGTCTTAGTCCTCAATCTAGACAAGATACAGACCATGGTTATAGGAACAAGAAATGTTTCAACTGAGAGACGATACCAGGGATGTCCCCAAAAATTGAACAGTGGCAGCTCATGGACTGTATCACTACTGGCTACAGAACTTTTATTTGTTCAGTCATTGTTTCATTTACAGAAGTGTGTGTGTGTGTGTGTGTGTGTGTGTGTGTGACATAGTATACAAAGGTGATTTTTTTTTTTTTTTTTTTAGAGAGAGAGAGAACAGACCAGAAGGAAGAGAGATGAAAAGCATCAATTCATAGTTACGGCACCTCAGTTGTTTACTGATTGCTTTCTCATACATGCCTTGATGGGGGAGGGCTCCAGCCACGCCAGTGACCCCTTGTTCAAGCCAGCGATCTTTGGGCTCAAGCCAGTGACCCCACACTCAAGCTGGATGAGCTCGTGCTCAAGCTGGTGACATCGGGGTTTTGAACCTGGGTTCTCAGTGTCCCAGCCTGACTGATGCTCTTGTCACTGTGCCACTGCCTGGTCAGGTGCAAAGGTGACTTCTTTCTACCCTGAGTATCTCACAGTTTACCAGTTCACTTGGGGCCACAAGACTTTCAGTAGCTAAGTAAGTGGTGAGCTGGATTGAAGGACGCTGGAGGCACAGGGGTTTCTGTTTGCGCAGACGCAGCTTTTCCTGAACGCCCTCCCAGGGCCCTTCCAGGCGATGAGGATGTATGTAGGGTTGGGCCTGGAGAGGCTGAAGGAGGAACTTGAAAAAGAACCAGTGAGGAGAGCACAGCTGCCCTGTGGAGAGGGAATCTGGCGCAGAGGGATCTGTGGTGTTACTCCCTGTTCCACATGCCCAGGAACCCCCCACTAAACACCCACATGTATCACACGGTAACAGGGACAGGAACGGGGGACAGGGGCCATCTCTGACTCAGGGAGTCCGGCAAGACTCCCCTCAGGAACCAGCACGCAACACTTGAAGGATGGGTGGGAATTATCTAGAAAGAGAAAGATGGGTAGGGAAGTGGGTCTCAAAGGCAAGCCCGGGGTAGATGATAGTGATGCACTTTTCAATGGTCTGAGGGGAAATGGGAAGTTTTTCAGAAAGCTAGATTTATTCAATGTAAAGCACCTTTGGTTTGAGATGACAGGCTTTCTACTTTCGAAGTGTTGCAATTTTTCTTTCTCTTATGAAATCAAGGTGAGAATAGATGGTATTATTATAATTTATAGTCTCTCTTACTTGGCCTAATGCAACAACACACATTTCCCACGTTTTAAAAAATGCATTGGGCCCTGGCCGGTTGGCTCAGCAGTAGAGCATCGGCTCAGCGTGTAGGAGTCCCAGGTTTGATTCCCGGCCAGGGCACACAGGAGAAGCACTCATCTGCTTCTCCACCCCTCCCCCTCTCCTTCCTCTCTATCTCTCTCTTCCCCTCCTGCAGCCAAGGCTCCATTGGAGCAGTCAGTGCGGGTGCTGAGGATGGCTCTATGGCCTCTGCCTCAGGCGCTAGAATGGCTCCGGTTGCAACAGAGCAATGCCCCAGATGAGCGGAGCATCACCCCCTGGTGGACATGCCGGTGGATCCCGGTTGGGCACGTGCAGGAGTCTGTCTGCTTCCCTGCTTCTCACTTTAGAAAAATACAAAAAAAAAAAAAAAAAGCACTGGTCTTTGAACTCAAAAGCCTGCAAACTGTCAAGTGCATTCCAGGCTGAGGGAATGGCGAGTGCAAAGGCCACGCGTGGGACCAGTCCAGCATCTGGGCAGAACTAGGAGGCGTGCAGTGTGTGGCGGACACTGGGATGGAGCAGAGCTTTCGGGGTGGGTGTGGGAGGTCTTTCATAAGGAGCTCTGACTCTATCCTTAGGAAGCAGGGCTTTCTAAGTGCAGGAGGAAGCTGACTTACTTTGCTTTGTTGGAAGATTAACCTGGGTTCCAGTAAAACAGACTGGAGAGAAGAGACCAACAGACTACGGGTGAGACTAGGGTGTAACTCTGACCCACGGTGGTGGGAATGAGGGAACAGTAGACTCCGAGGAGCATTCTGAGATAGCACCGGCCTCAAGGACACTCACTGGAAGACTAAAGAATGCTTTAGGGCACCATCAACTAAAAGAAACAACAGGTGTATCCAAGTGTGTCTAAGGATGTCGCAAAGCTGAGTTGTAGAGATTGCAAAGCCCAGCATCCTCTGGGCTTGCAAATCTCAGTTCCAGAGCTAACTTGGACAGTTCAGAGCACTGGGGTTAGCACAAGTCTATTTAACCCAAGAAAGTGTGCCTTTGGGTCCATAGGCCAGGATTTAACCTGGAAATTTTTGAGAGTAGGAGATGAGAGATTCAAAAGACTTTGGGAGCTGGGTAATGTAAGGGAGCAGAATGAATTTGCAAGTGTGATGATAAAATGCAACGTGACACTCAGCCTCGGTGAGAGGGCTGCCACCGGGAGTGGGAGAGACAGACTGTGACGAGCTGGGGCTCAGGGGCTCTGCCTGTCCAGCGGGCAGCTCCTAGCCTGGGCTGGCCTATTTATTGTTGCAGGGCGGCAATGAAGCCAGATCGGATTTTTTTTTTAACAAAGCTAAAAATCTGGACTTTTACTATTAGCTAGTTCAAGTTTAAAAACAACCGCAACACTATGAGTCAAAATCCATGTTGTTTGCGAGCTGAATTTGCTCCACTGATCTCTCAACTGAGACTTGCTGTCCAGGGATTAGAAAACTATTCAGCTAATATAACCACAGCAAGACCTCACGCATGCGAGCGAGACGTGAGGCCATTTAGTGATGCAGGTGATATCTGAACGGTCTGGGGTGGGGGGAAGATTATGAAATCATTTTAAATTCAGAATTAACAAACTTAGTTTCCCGAGTCTCCACTTCTGTTTCCAGAGGGTGTGGCAGTGTGTTTAGGGAATGACACGTGTGACCACCGAGCAATGCTGCAGCTATTATCACATCGGCTTTGCACAACTGCTTACAGAATGGAGGAACAAACGCAATGTTCCTCCTCTGACTGCTGAGGAAGCCGAGGTGGCTGGAACCTGTAGTGTCCCTGATGGCGGAACCGGAACCGAGGTGGTGGCAGCACAGCCGAGGGGGAGCCTCGCCTGTCCCACTCCCGCCCCCTCCCCTCGCCCCGCCCCCTGCATCCCTCCGCCCTGACCTCAGACCTGCAGCCCTGGTTTACAGGGACAGGCCGGGAGCTCCCACCGCGGAGCTGTGTGAGGGCAACTGAGAACACGCGATCTGCTCAGCCAGGTCACAGCAGGCTGGCTCGGGACTGGTGCTGAGCGTACACAGGCTTCCCAAGCATGGCTTCTGGCTTTCCAGTTTTAGCTAGAAATGTTGTCAGGGAAGGCTGATGCACAGAAAACAGTATTTCTACAGACGCTGGTCCTGGTGTCCTCACCTCTTGTCTATTTAGAGTCTGGTCCTAGAGGCCTGTTAGGTTGCCAGGGCAACCAGCAGTCCTCTGCAAAATGTTCCCTGCCTTGCCCATGAATACACAGGCATTTTGCATCTACCTGCTATGGTTTGACTTTTTCATAAGCCCAGAGCAGAATATTAGCAGGTCTCAGGTTGAAGAGCGTAATTTCCACCTCACAAGCCACGTGAGAGCCCAGAGGCCAGGCCAACAGGCAGACAAAGGGGTGATAAACCCCACAATCCCCCACCCTAGAAGTGACTGCGTCTCTGTGCTCTTCCAGGGGGCCCGGACCCTCTCACGGTTTGTCTCTGACCTGCCCAAAGACCCGCCTATGTGAGAAGTATTTAACTAGGTGACTCTTCAACTACACCAGCTAGGATCCTATCTCTTTCCCTCTCCAGCTAATGTTCTGGGTGCTGGTCCAAAATGAAATAAGGGTCACAGAAAACAAACAACTGTAAGAATATAAGTCAGTGGTCTGGCCAGCGGTTAGCCCGAGCCTGTGGCCTGTCGTGGTGCTTCTAGAAAAAGGGGTGTTAGTGTGATGAGAGCAGTAGGCCAAGCATCAGAGTCCTGGGCTCCGCTCACTGTGTGACCTTCTCATCCAAACCTCAGACACATTGCCAGTAAGACAGAAATCGCAACACGGACTTCCAAGCTTGCTTTAAAGTCCTTTGTAATATTTGGTGAATTCTACAGGAACTTTAAAAAAATCTTTAAATTGTTCATTTTAAGGATAATATTAACCAAATTTTCCAAATAAAAAATAATCCAGAGTTATTTTTACAAATTTAAGCCTTCAAAAGAACAAGATGAGCCCCGGCCAGTTGGTTCAGCAGTAGGGAGTCGACCTGACCCGTGTAAGTCTTGCGTTCGATTGCGGTCAGGGCACACAGCAGAGGTGACCATCTGCTTCTCCTCCCCTCCCCCTTCTCTTTCTCTTTTTCTCTTCTCTTTCCACCATGGCTCAATTGATTCAAGCACATCGGCCCCGGGCACTGAAGATGGCTCCACTGAGACTCCACCTCGGGTGCTAAAAATAGCTTGGTTGCAAGCATGGCTACAGATGGGCAGAGCATCGGCCCCAGACGGGGGTTGCCCTGTGGATCCTGGTCAGGGTGCATGTGGGAGTCTGTCTCTATATCTCCCCTCCTCTCATTTGGAAAAGGAGAAAAACAAATAAAACGATTGTGACTTTCATAGGATGACCTACCATCCTCTGAATTTCAGAATCAGAAATTTCAACATGGAGACTAATTCACAGGAATTAACAGTACCTGGGGTTTACTCATTACGTGGGACAGCCCAGGACCTGGCTCAGATTCATCCTGCAGTAAGTAAACCAAATGACAGATGTACACCATTAGACACAGAACACAGACACAGCCAGAGGCAAGGCACATGTGCAAAGCGGATTGGATAAATAATCTGATAAACTGGCTAATTCTGAGTCAGGTAACATCTATAAAATGGTCTGGAAGATCTAAAGCAAACTGTTTTCTTTATCTAGGAAAAAAACTCAAAACCCTGCATAATAAGACTAATAAAGCCAGCCTCCTTGAGCCCACTTGAGCAATTCAAATGCCTCCTTAAGTCTAAAGATTCATAATTCTCCCATGAATGCAGAATAAAAAACTAAAAATATTTTTCATTGAATCCACTTACTATGCAGTGTTTCCTGGCAGGTGAGGTGAGTGAGGTGAAGAGATCATGTGACCTTAGCAGACCTGGGTTGACTTTGGGCTCCTGCAGTAATCAGTTGTGCGTACTTTGGCAAATTACTTAACCTCTCAGAATTTTACACCTTCCTATATATAGTAAAATAGCTTCAACTGTGGTTACATGGAACAATATTTGTTACGATTCTAGACCTCAATTTACTACTACTAAATTCCATAACCGCAGGCTAGCCATTTAGTCTTTTTGGTATTTCAGGTTCTTAATCTATAAAATGGGACAATAACACCCAGCCTACACATTGTACAAGGATGCTATTAAACCTAATTAAGCAGTAGATGTGAAAGTGCTCTGAAGCTCATGGGAGCCTACATGCTGACAGGCGCGCAGACAGCCCAGACCCCTGACTGTCTGCCACAGTCTCGGGGCCTGGTTCACACGGCCCCTTTGCCCCCTCCCCCCCCCCTTTCCCCAGCACGCCTACCTATCCGCACTCTCGGCTGCTGACCTCACTTCCTGTCCCACTGAGAGTACAGAGGCCATTAGACAAGAACGTCCAGGGGTTCCCATCGTCACCACTGCCCCCTGCAGCCACACACTGTTACTCCAGATGCTCTTAGCTAAAACCAGCTTCTGACTTCACTGATTTTTTTCCCCCTATTATTTATCCATTTTCTATTTTGACTTCTGCTCTAATCTGTAATCTCCTTCTTTCTACTTAGTTTGGATTTAAATTTGATTATTATTATTATTATTATTTTGCTTATCTTTATTTGGCTTCATAGGTAGAAGTTTAAATCCTTTTTAGACTTTCTTCTTTTTTAGTATAAGCCTTAAATTATACATTTCCTTCTCAGTACTACTTTGGCTGCACCTCATAAATTTAGCTACGTAAATGCAGTGCTCATCTTAAACGGATCGCACATCGACAAGCAGTACCTGTCCCAGTGGTTCACTCCCTCCTCCCGGGGCCTCCAGACACTGCACCCTCTTGGTTTCCTTTCCCGCCTCACTCGTCACCCCTTTCTAATCTCCTTGGTAGGCTCCTCCTCTTCTCCCCAACTTCTTAATACTGGAGTGTCCAAGGGTCTTGGCTCCCCTCTCTTCTCTGTATACTTTCATTGCCATGGGGATCTCGTCCAATCCCGTGACTTTAAATACCATATCTTATCCTATGCTGACTATTTATACATTTATAGCTGCAGCTCAGACCTCCCATCTGAATGCCCAGTTTGACTATATCCACGTGGATGGCTAAGAGAAATTTCAGAGTTAGCACGTTTAACACCCTCCCCCCTTAACATCCCCCATCTCAGTCAGTGACAATTCCACATTCCAGTCGCCAGCCGGCCTTCATCTCACCCATGCCATGTCCATTAGGAGCTCATGCCGGTTCTACCTGCAATGCATACACAGGACCTACGTACTCCTCACTGTCTTCCCTGTTACCACCCCAGTTCACGCTACCACCACCTCCCTCCTGGGGTATTTCTCTACCCTCCTGAGGGTCTCCCTGCATTTGTCCTTGTTCTGGTATCAAAATAGTTCACGTTTATTTTCAACATAACTGGTCAAATCATGTAGTTCTCAGTTCCGAGTTCTCCAGTGCCCCCCCCCATTGCACACAGAGGAAAAGCCGCCAGGAGCCCAATGATCAGTTCCCATGACTTCGCTGACCTTGTCCCCTGCCATTGATAGCCTCTACATACTCTTCTTTGCAGTCACACTGGTCTCCTCCTTGTACCTTGCTAAAACATAAGTTCTGTGGATCAGGGACCTTTGTGTATTCTGCTCTCTGTTGTCTCCCGAACTCACATAACAGGCAGAGCCCGGCATCGGGACAGGCTGCGCAGCAGGTGTCTGTTGAATGAATGCATGGATGAACGAACACAAGAATTACCAGGCACCACCTGAAAATAGTGGGGAGTGAAGGAACTTCCTCATCTGACTCCAGAGCAGGGGTGGGCAGACTACAGCCTGCAGGCCAAAACCAAGCCTGCCACCCGTTTTCAGGAGCCAAGACTTACTGCCGCGACAGCCAGGCCCCTTCGTGCGCATACCACCCGCGGCTGCCTCCCACCACCGCACCGGCCGAGCTCAGTGGCTGCTACAGAGGCTCCGTGGGCCACAGAGCCTAACACACTTGAGGTCTTGTTCTTTACAGAAAACGTTTTCTGTCCCTTGATCTAGGGGGTGCGTGCTGAAGGGGGGAATTTGGCTATTCCTTGTCGCGCATGCAAAACTCCAGGCACCAAACTCCAACAGTGAAACACTCCGAGTTGGGCAGGCGGGCCAGCCACTCGGTGCTAACAAGGAGGCAACAACCTCACTTGGGGGCAACAGTTCTCCGAGAGATGCTCCTATCCCATGCACAGGTGACCTGAGCAGGCGGCAGAAAGTGGCCGTGTCAGCACGCACCTGTCACCAACGGAAGATGAGGGAAGTTAGGTCTATTTTTTCCCTGTCTACATCAATTAATCTCTCAAGAGTTGAAAATTTTCCCCTAACGGCTCTGCTTAATCATTTATATCATATTCTTTGACGAAAGGACGCATTTCAGTTCCTTAAAATAGAGCCAGCTCTCATTCATCTTGAAGACGGAGCTTCTCAGACCCAGATGGGCACAGAGGGTGACCTGGGGCCTAACAGGTGCCTCTCTCCAGCATGTGACCCGTGCTTGATGGAAGCACGGCTGCGGGGCCTCCTCTGCCATGCGCCCGTGCGTGCGTGCGTGCGTGCGTGCGGGCCAAGCGGCGCTGGCCTGGAGGCCTCTCGGGGAGGCTGCCGGACGCTCAGGTGGACGGGCTCAGGGCTGGGGCTGCTCTGGGCCGGTCACAGCCTCCCTGGGGACCTGGACGTGGAAGGACTCTGTATGAAGGAGCCAGCTGAGAGCTGTGCAAAATCTAGATTTACACCCCTGCTGATGGCTAGACCCACACCAACCTCCCGGGCGCCTGCTGACCCTGGACCCGTGAAATATGGAGCTTAGATGCCTTTGCTTTATAAGTCACTGTGGGAAAATATTCCCACTTCTCTACTCGGGCAGCCACCTCTCTCCAGCCACATCTCCTGTAGGCCTGTGGCCCTCCCTTCAGGAGGAAGAAATAATATTCTGCAGTGTCAAGAAGAGAAGGCTGAGCAGGATCCATCAATCAAATAGTCCACCACAAACCATGCCTAACCAGGACGTCGTAAAACATAAACAAAACCCACTAGACGTCGTGCAAAGCAAGGACCTTAATTTAGAGGTAATTCCACCTCTCTGTACAAGTAGCAACTGAAAAGGCCAAACTAAACCCTGATTTGAGAAACAGTTGAAACAGATTTGCATACCAGAAAGAAAGACACACCTTGGATGACAGTCAAGCACAGTAACAGGTCCCTGTGTCCAGGTCCCTGTGGGTGGTTCTGGAGGCCTTATTCTCCGGACAATGTTAAGACCAAGGCGGCTCAAGATGTGGCCGGCTCCTTCCCCAAATCCAGAGAGCGGCATTGGGGAAGCCTCGAAACGACCCTCTGACTCCATGAATACTTAAAGTAAGAGGAAATTCAAGGAGAAAGAAGAGGCGAGGGCTACGGTGGACCTCGCTGAGGCCACCCTGCGTGCCGCCCTGGGCTTACGTCTCCCCAGGGTCCAAATCAAGACTGGGCTTCTCATGGGAGATAGAACCATCGTTATTAACAGCAGCGCTCACCAGGAGACGGGATGCTGGGGAGACGGAAACTCCTGCAGCACATTTCAAAGGCACCTCGGACTTGCCCTCTGCTAAGTGGCTGTCCCTCTCCGTGGCCTGGATGGAAGGATGAGCAGGGACAGCTCAGTGGATCGCTCTTTGATGCACTCATTACCTGAGAGTCACGAGGCAGTACTCCTGGGGCTCCCTTCTGGCCACTTCTCCAGCTCCTACACAAGATAGCCAGAATTCACAATCATCTACTAGCTGATACGCGGGAAAGTTCATCTGTGCAAAGCTTGAATTTACTGTATTAAGCGACGGAGTTAACTTTTACATAGTAAGCCACCAAATACGGCGAGGGGAGGAAATAGAAGAGACCTACAGGGAACATAGGGCCACACAGAGGATTCTGTGTTAACTAAGGTGTTAAAGTGCCCATTGCCTTTGACCTAAGGAGAAACGCCCGTGATAAAGTCACACAGAATGAGGGCAGGAAAGCAGGACCCCCTCAGGCTAACATGAATGTATCCCTGTGCCTTCTGCCCCACAGGGCAGGGCTGCTAGAACCTCTGCTGTTCGTGGGGCAGGAAAGCCACTTGTCACCAGTGGAGGCCACCAGAGTGTCCAATCTGAGCATGTTTTAAGGAACTCTGACCTCTCCCAAAGACCTCTCTACCCGCAGTGACAGCCTACTCCTGTGCCTCCACAGGCACGTCCCATCCCAGCCGGGTGCTAGAACCTTCTCTGTGGAAACCCAGCCCCTTCCCTAACGTCACAGAAGCCCAGCCTCCTGTCCCTGTGGAATCTGGCACACTGTAGCCTGCGGCTGTGGCCACCTACTGGCGTGCTGGTCTGGATTCCGCTGCTTGTGAGGGGCCGGGAATCAGCTCACCCTCTGCGAGAGGAGGGGGGAGACAGGGTGCCTGCGAGTGCTGTCTCCGGTCTCCCCGGCAACCACCAGTGCTGCGGTTTCCCCCCAAAATCCACTGCATCACCCCGAGTACCACCTGCTTCAGAAAGCCTCAGCCTTCCATCTGTCCTTCTCACCTGAGGAAAGTTCTTCTAATTACTGTGACTGGTACCTCCTGTGTCCATTTAAATTTCAAAAGACACTCCTGCTCTTCCAGTTCCTGGAGAATTCCTGTCAAGCCATCTGGAGGGAAGGTCCTCACCCGGAATCATTCATTTGTCCCGATAACGAGATGAGGGTAAGGGCACAATGTCTCTGTTTATCCCCCCACCCACCCCAGCAGAACTGTCCATCTCTCTGATGCTTCCTGCACCGACCTGCCGGACGCAGGGAGCCCACCTGCACCTGTTCTCCCGGCGCGGGCCGCTGGGCTGCACCCAAGGTTTCTATCCTGTCAAGAACAAGCCTGCAAACGGTGCCATGTGCGTGTGGGTCCTGGATGGGGGTGAGCTGAGCTAGAGAAGAGAGGAGGTCCCCTCTCACCTCCTCATCTAGGATGGAGTGTGCTTGTCCTTTCCAAACTCAGGAGAAGTTACTAGAATCTTGGGATTCAGTGAGCTGGAAGGAAACGTTGTCTAATGAATGAGGAAATCAGGTCAAAGGCTGAAGTTGGCCTCTTGACTCTTAATTGACATGCTTTCCACTACATTAAGCTGCCTCAGCTTTGCACTGCCAGTCGACTGATCTCTTCCGTCTAAACTCTTCAGGCCACAGAGCACCCCAAACCCAGGGAGGAAGAGAACCCTCCCAGCTGGTACTCCGGAGGGGGCGGGGATAGGAGAGTGGAGGTGGGGTCTCCTCATGCCCAGTCCCTGGAAGTGTAGCGGGAGCGAGTCCCAGAGGAGGGGGTGCAGACATACTGAGACCCCAGAGGTCACACCGCTCGAGGTCACCCCACTCGAGCCAGACAACAGGACCTCCAAACTCAACTCCACTGCAGTCTCCACTGAACCCTGCTAATTCCCTTCTAACAAACAGGTTTGTAAGGCCAGGAGCCATGGCTGTCACTATCAAAGCAGCCGCCTGGCCCATGCAGGTTCCCATTGGATTCGGGCAGATGGTAAAGAAACGGCGGAGTTGGAGGTTGGTGGGCCATCCTGTTTATTGGTGTCTCACCAAGACAGGCAAACCACAAAAGAAGACAAGGGAAAAGCAGAAAACCAGCTTTTCCCATGAAGGGCAAGGGATCAGGGAAGCCCCTGCAATCATGATAGCAGGAACTGAGTGAGCAAGCTCCTGGTCTGTCCCACTTTATAGTGTAGAAAACCAAAATCCCTTAATCCAATATACAAACAAGGAAGTCTCTGATACAAAGTCACTTATCCAAGGCATAATTGGATTCCTCATGAGAGTGCACCACCCAGATCATACAATCAGTCAAGGGTGTGGGGAAAAGCTTAGTCCCAAAACCAAACCTTAGGCTACAACGACCCGGCCTGCTTATAGCCTGTCCCCCACACCCAACATAAGTCGCAAGCGAGCAAACATATATATCATGTTTACAAACTCATTTGACCAACAGGGTTCTACTGGGAATTCCTTAAAACACCCAGCTCTCTCAGTGCTCCCGAAAAGAAATTCGAGGAACACGGTTTGTATCTACACAATGCTTCTGCGATAAACCTTTTGCATGAAGTGAGAAGAAAACTTGTTTTATTTGAGGTAATTAATAGGGACTAGATTCATTTTTTTCACTCAGCATAGAGACTGGTTGACAACAGTCATCATCGATCATTTTAAACAGAAGGTAAGTGTTTCTATAATTTCCATTTTCAGGCTCCTGAGGCAGGGGTTGGGTCCAGCGGTTCTGTAATCTTTTTAGATTTGTTGATAAATGACAATACAAATCTAGGAAGTAGAGAAATCAAAGTAATGTTTGTTCCAAACCGAGTCTTCTTTTTTCTTACTCCAAATCTGTCCTGATAATGCAAATTAAAACAATGAGATAGCACTGCACATCTGTTAGCATGGTTAACAATCCCCTCCCCTCAAATAGAACCCACCCAGTAAGTGCTGGCCAGGATGAGGAGCGACTCATTAGGATGCTCATGCCCTGCTGATGGAGATGCAAAAGATGCGGACACTTTGCAAAACACCTTGACAGTTTCTTACACAGATAAGAAACTGACTCACTTAGTGTATGACTCAGCCATTCATTCCTCTCCTAAGGACTATTCAAGAGAAACCAAGACTTAGGTTTACTGAAAATCTACATGCAAATATTTAGAGAAGCTTTCCTCATAATTACCAAACACTGGAAATAACCCAAATGTCCATCAGCAGGTCAGTAGTACAAAGAATGAACTACTGATACACACAATTTCCCAAGGGCATGGTGCCAGGTGAAAGAACTAATCTCAAAAGGTCACATCTTGTCTGATCCAATTTATGTTAACATTCTTAAAATGACCAAATTATAGAGATGGAGTGCAGATTCGCGGTGGCCACGGGTGAGAAATGGGCGACTCTAGGAGCTGCCCGGGGGCGACGCTGTGCTGGGGGGGACAGCCGGACGTGCTGGTTGAGGCGGTGGCTGCAGGGTCTGTGCTGTGCGTGTGGTAGAACGGCCCGCTGGTGCGTGTGGTAGACAGCCGGGCGTGCTGGTGCGTGTGGTAGACAGCCGGGCGTGCTGGTTGAGGCGGTGGCTGCAGGGTCTGTGCGTGCGGTAGAACGGCCTGCTGGGTGGCCGCGTCAGCTTCCTGAAACCCACCTTGCGTTACAGCTATGCAGGATGCGACCGCTGCAGGAAACTGTCTGGAGGGTCCAGGGAACCAGCCGGTACCACCTTGGCAACTTCTTGTGACTCTACTTATTTCAAAATGAAAAGTTTACGTACACACGCGTATACACACATGCATGAGCGCACAAACATATCTGATACGGACACCAACATGGATGACTCTCAAATACATCGTGCTAAGTGAAAGGAGCGAGGCCCAAAACGGTTTATGTGGCATTCTGGAAAAGGCAAAACTTCCGGGATGAAGAGCAAGTTAGTGGTTTCCAGGGACTGTATCAGCACGAGGGGCTTTGGAATGACGGAACCGTTCTGGATCCTGACTGCTGTGGCGTCACATGAATCTATACATGTCAGACTTAATAAAGGGAAACTTCACTTGGAATGGAGTTGGGAGGCCCAAGCGGGGAGTCCCCGAGCACTACCCCCGGCCATCAATTACAGACCCCTACAGGAAGAATTGTCAGTGACAGACCTGGACAGGAGGAGACCACCAGGCAAGCCAATGCTATAGACTTCGCTACTCTCGCGGGAGGAGGGAAGGTTTCCTTCTTCATCCAGCAGCGCACGCAGCCAGCGAAACACTGTGAACACCCTCACTCTCGCTCTGGCTTTCCCCCAGGAGACTTCTGCTCCAGACAACTCCCTCGACTTCCTCTTTTCTCCCCATAAAACGCGCCTCTCCTTTGCTTGCTGGATTGGCCTGTGGTTTTGCTATCATTTGCTTGTATGAATTGCAATTCTCGGCTATTCCTGAATAAACCTGTTTTGCTGGCTGTTGTATTTTTAAGGATGACAATGTGTTAAAACTCATGGAACTGTACAACCAAAGAAAAGAGTGATTTTTGCTGTTTGAAAGTTTAAAAGTGAACTTTAAGAGACGAAGTCAGCAAAACACAGAAAACCTCACCCCTATTTCAAGAAAGTGTTGTGATTACTTTTGCATACGTTACACATTTGCATACATTACACGATTTAAATGCCCATAGCAACTCTACCCAAAAGGCAAACAATTCCCTGAGATTATGTGATTAACCAAAGGTTTACCTTTACATTTAATCTCTTCAGTGGTTTAGATTTAGCAATACACATGAGAAGTTTCGATGGTGTTTGGTTTTATTGACCATCCTGCTCAAATTACAGCTGGATGGTTACCAAAGCTGGAAGGATTACACCATAAAATAAAAGTCTGAACAAAGTAGGGGAAAGCTAACTTGAAACCAAAGCAGGGTTTTGGAAAACAAAGAAAGAGAGGGGAGAGAGAGAGACAGAGATGGGAAGAGAGAGAGGGAGAAGCTTGGGAATTAATTGCATTATAGGAATTCATTCCCATTTCCTTGAAAATGTTTTCACTTAGCTCTCACGGGGTTCAACGGTCCATTCCATATTTAGCAGTTGATTCTTTGGACTCGTTTGGCGTTTTGGAATGTAATAATTTTCCCTCCACCCACCCTACTCCTGTGAGCCTCTTTTAGCAGATTTATTGATTCACTGTTGAATACTTTCTCACCTGACAATGTCAACAATAGGGTAAGACTAGAATATAAGCAACCGTAAGCTAAAGTCAATGGGGACAGTTGACTAACAGGTCGATACCTTTAAATCTCTAGTCACCACTCTGTGCTCGACAGTTTCTTTGTTATTTTTGGCTTGGTTCCACATCAGAAGGTTTAAACTTAAAGTTGCAGACACACTGCTTTTAAGAAAACACCAGCTAGTCTTTTGACATCTGCTGAATTGCTCAGGCATGTCTTCATACTTCTCAAGATAGATTTCTTTCTCAGCATCATTGCACATAGACATTAGAAACTGACATTTCAGGTTGCAGTTGGTATGTAATCACCAATAGAAGTGGTAGGTATCACATACTGGCTGTGACTTTCCTCCTCTCTGGGAAGGCGTAGCTTCCCACTTCCTGTACCACGGTGCCAGAGCTAGCTCCCCTTCAGACTGAAAAGCGGGACCTTCTGGCTCTGAGCTCAAAGGGCCTCCAGCGATACTGCTTGAAATCACTTGCTCTAAAATATTTATCAATCAGTTTCATTTACTAGTTCAGAGAGGCATGCCATGTGGAGTTCTTTCTGTTTGTTTATAGTTTTTTACTTTAATTTTTATTAAAGTAATACTGTTACTGGACTGAAGGGGTCAACTGCTTGCACGCATCAAAGCCCAGTAAGACATGAACAGGAGTTTGCAGCCAAGAAAATAGTATTTCTTAAGGAGATGGTGTCATGTCCGGTGTCACAGGTAGTTCGTGCTCAAGACCTGGCTCCCCAAGGGCTTCCAGGGGATGGATTATACAGGGGAAACAGCACTAGTCGTGGCGACTAACAGAGTTAGGGCTGCGGTCTCTACTGACTGGTTGGTGCTAGGGTAGGGGGGATCACTGATCATTGAATTTGATCCTGATGTCAACCATGGAGTTATTCTGTCCAATTTCACCAGAATTTTCAAACGTGAGAAAGATCATTCCACTTTCCTGGGTCTGGACAAAAACACAACTGAGGCCAAGGAATTATGTTTAGTGTGACTGAAAACTCTATCTCAATAGTCAATAGACCCAAGACCTTGTTTCTTCAAGACTACTCAGGGCTGAAGAGAGCCTCACTGTCCTGAGGGCTTTGACAAAGCAAGGGAGAGGTGAGTCATGACGGGTGCTAGGTGAGGCCACCATGAGTCAAAGGAAAAAAATCAAAATACAGGCCTAATGAAAGATAATAAGGTTTCTGCATGGTTACAACATGAGCATGAATTTTATAGAGTCTAACCGTTCTATTGTATTTAAGACAAAGAGAGCACCCCACTGTCTCTTCCTAACCCTAACCCTAACCCTAACCCTAACCCTAACCCTAACCCTATTCCAGAAGAAACACTTTCAAGTGTCTGAGCTGATGCTTTCGGGATTAAGTTCTATGTCTCTAAATAAAATATCTGCTTTGCTTCTAAAAGGCAGTAGAATATGCCACCCCAAAATATGACAGTAGGAGTTCAGGACATACCACCCCAAACAGGCCACTTTGGTACGTATATATTGATTATGCTGAGCTGTGGGCAGGTGAGAAACAGCAAGGCAGGAAGAGGCTTTCCCCCGAGCTTCCTTACCTGCTTAAAGACAGATCCTTCAAGAGGAAGTCAATGATCATAAATCCCCGCCCGGGAGTTTCATCAACCAAGGAGGACTGAGTGAGGGCCATCACAGGACAGGAGACCAGAAGTCAAAACCGCTTAGTCACAAACCATCAGACCTCCCCATCTGTTCTTCTAAGGGCCCATCATCTTCCCTAAAATTGTTCCCTCTCCCCATAGAGACTCACTTGCCCCGCCCCTGTCCCCATGAAGATGGTACTTAAGTATAAATTCTAAGCCCCTTGGGGAGTTACTCATTTCCCCTGAGTATCTCCCATGCATACATGAGGTATATCTGATAATAAACTTCTATTTGCTTTTCTCTTGTTAATCTGTCTTTTGTACAGGGGTCTCAGCTAAGAACTCAGAAGATTACAGGGAAAATGACTTTTTATCTCCTCTACAGTTTTCTTGGTTTTTTCCTTTTCGGGCATTATCTATTGACTAAACAGATTGCAAGTCAGGGATTTTGCTCTCTCCTCCCTTAACCCCCATGTAACCTTTCCCATCCCTTTAGCCTTCCTATACAGATATCATTTTTGTTGGATCTTTATTTGGTGTTTCTATCATTACGACTATGTTAATTTTACTCTGAACTAAGCCATATAGTAAACTGCAAAGACTTTTCCTGTCCTGAACAACTTTTTGTTTCCCTGGATAATAATTTTTATTATTACTATTATTGTACTTACTGTTGCTTATCACTATTTCAAACACAAACTCTAATTCAAGTATATAAACTTCTTCTCAAGGCATTCAGAGCATCACATATTTTATCAATTTATTCACCTTGAAGAAGTGTCTCCCAGATCCTCTGACCTGTTCCAGTCTGGACTCTTTGTTTCTAACATCTGATGTACGACTGTCATCTTGATATGTCCCTTCACCATCTTCCTGGGGATTCCCTTCACTTCTTTCTTGTGTTGGATCCCCTGTTTCCTGTATCTTATGTCTTCTTTATTGGTTTTCTCCCTTGTTGTGGTGAAGCATATCCTTTAGTAGCTTTCTGATAAAGGCATGTGGGAAAATGCAACTTTTGAAACACGGTCTTTCTAAAATGTCGTTATTCAATTTCCACACATAATTGGTGTTTAGCCTATGTATAGAATTCTAAGATGGGAGTCATTTTTCTTTAAAATTTTGAAGACATTGCTTTATTGTCTTTAGCCTCCCGTGTCACTGTTGAGAAACCAGAAAGGATTTTAATTTGATCCTGTGTAATCTTTATCACAGAAGATTTAATCTCACTATGACATGCTGTGGTTTTTATCTGTTTTTATCTACTCTGTGTCAGTCTAAAAACTTACACCATTTTTACCTGAGAAATTGTTTTGGATTAGTTTGTCAATGATTTCTTCCACTCATTTTGTCTGTTTCTTTCTCTCTCTCTTTCTCTATCTCTGAATCTTCTATTATTTAGATATTAATCTCCTGAACTAGTCCTCTAGTTTGGGGTTTTTTTTAAAACAATTTTGGGGGCTTACACTGCTTTTTGAACGAGTTTTTCAATTTTATCTTCCAGTTTATTATTATTTTTTTAATGGCTGCTACGCTTCTAAATATCTAAAACTCCTTTTTATTTTCAAGTTCTGTTTTATTATCATTGTTACTGTTTCAAGGTTGGAATATCTTTTCTCCTATCCTGAAAATATTACTGAAAGGTTTTTTTACAGCTTCTTTTCTTTGGACACCAGTTTCTTTCCTGCTGCATTTTCACACGCTGGTGTGCCTGAGTCTGCACCCTTCACCTCTGGGTGTGCCCCACGTGTGGTAACCCCGATCTCACGCTCGGCAGGGTGGACAGGGCCTGAGGCTTTCACCAGCAGGCTGCACACGAGGGTGATCTGGCCTAGCTGCCTCACTGGAAAACCCATCAGTATTTTTGAAGACTTTCTTCTTGGGCTGGTCAGACTCCCCAGGGGACTTCCAGTCTCCTACCTGTGGGCGATGGCCTGCTCCGAGCGCAGGGGAGGCGAGGGAGGACTGGGGGTCTCAGAGTTCAATAAGAAGGCACTGATTTTCCTCTCTGTTTCTCGGATAGCACCCGCTTCATCTCTGCCTACGGTCCTCCAATCCGGAGACCTGGTGTCCCCTCTGCAGAAAAGAAGCTGCTCGTATTCTCTTCGTGTGGAGGAAGCCTACTGCCTGACTGCACAGACAGGAGACGGTGATCTGGGGAGTAAACTCGTCCTTTAAACATTTTCGCAAGTCCTGCTCCTTGGGTCACCAGTTTGCAGCCTCTCAGGGGAACTTGTGCTGTTAGTCTGCTTTCCTGAGGGCTGAGCTGGGATTCAGCTCCCCTCCGTCTGCTAAGTCAATGACATTATTTATTTGCTTTCCAGATTCCAGAAGTTTGCTGTGGTTTTCTCCTCTCCCATTCTCCCTAAGCCTTTAAGAAAATCTCCTCTAAAGTAGTTTTAGAGGGATTTTAGGAGAGAGGGATACTATCTAAAAGCACTTTCAACTTGCTATCTTTATGTAGAAGTTGCCACGTAGGTGAGAGGATGATGTGTGACCTATCAACCCTATGACCCCCCAGCCCCAGGTCTTCACAGACCGTGCTGTGGATCAGGGTTACAGCTCCGTCTCAGACCCACCTCCTAACACTCTCAGGACACCAGCAGGCAGCCCCCCCCCCCCAAGCACTCTGCGGGAGACACAAGACTCCCTCCCTAGGGTACCCCTTCGCCCAGGTAGGCAGGGAGGCGTGGCTCTGGTCCGCAGGGAGGCGTGGCTGTGCGGCCAGGCGCTTGCCCGAGGGCGTGTTGGGGGGGAGCAATGCTTGCCTCGGGCAAGTGGAAAGGAACTGTGTGCTGAGGGACGGAGCAGCTGAGGATACCTTCACAACGGCCTACTTCTGCCCCTAATATCACAAAGAAGAAAGGAGGACCCAGAGTAGGGGCATGACATGGTGGAGGGCTATTCCCACGAGGGACTCAAAGCCAGTTTCCTTCTCCCTAAAAGTATGGACATCCCCCAAACCGCACAGCTAACTGGTGGCAGGGCGGAGGTCAGAACGTGTTGTCTCTGGCGTTGCCACTGTGCCCTCCCCCGCTGCCTCCACTGTGCAGAGGACACAACAGATCCAGAGAAGCTCCAGGCTCCGACTGTCCTCGTGCAACTAGTGTCAGTGGTTTAAGAAAGAAGGAACACAGAAAGAGCAAAAACAATACAGATTTCTCCTGTAGAAAAAGAAAATGTTCTTTTGATGTTGGAATGCAAACTCTATCCTATTAAAAATGTTTAAAGCCATAAAGAAAAACCTCCTGGCCTTGAACCAACGAAACTTCCTCCACACCCTGGGAACCCATCCAAGACAGCAACTGAATTAAGTGTCTGAAGCATGTGGTGTGTCCTTTATTACCCTGTGGCATCTGTTAGGGAGTTCCCGGATGCTGAGTTTCTCCCCTGCAGTTCTTCCTGATGAAAGCTGTTCCTCTGCTCCGCTCACCCGCTGCTCCTTCCGACCACATCTGCACGTCGAGCTCAGTAACTTGGGCTGGGCTGCGCACAGGGCTCAGTAATAGCTTCCCTTAAGCTTAATCCACAGCCAGTCCTTAATTGTTACCTCCTTAGTTCCCTTTGCTCTGGGCCCAGGTACATTCTACTTTTTAAAAAAAATCAATTTTAAAGAGAGAGAAAGAAACATCAATTCATTGTTACACTTATTTACGCATTTACTGGTTGATTCTTATATGTGTTCTGACTGGGGATTGAACCTGCAACCTTGGCGCATCAGGATGACACTACAACCAACTGAGATACTGGGCCAGGGCACCCCCAGGTACATTCTAGGAGCAACAGTTTCCCAAACACACCAAGTCTTACAAGTAGGATGACATTATGTGAGGTCTCACTCGCCATCCACCCGACCGCGACGGCTCAGGCATCTGCGGCGAAATCAGCCCCGAAATCAGCCCCGGGAAGGGGGCACATACTCCTTTGGCACGACATTGTCAGCACTTTCATTTTTGCAAGGAATACAGTCAACGTTCCATCGATAGGAAGGACAGACATTCTCCACCGGAGACGAGGGTATGGATATTTGGGAGAAAACTGTTGCATGCGTCGGTAAGGCGTGCTTTCCGCTCAGTTCAGGAGGAAAGCGGCCTCAGCCTGGGTGGGGGGAAGGGAGACGCACTTCCGCTCAGCTCAGGGGGAAAGCGGCCTCAGCCTGGGTGGGGGGAAGGGAGACGCACTTCCGCTCAGCTCAGGGGGAAAGCGGCCTCAGCCTGGGTGGGGGAAGGGAGACGCACTTCCGCTCAGTTCAGGGGGAAAGCGGCCTCAGCCTGGGTGGGGGGAAGGGAGACGCACTTCCGCTCAGCTCAGGGGGAAAGCGGCCTCAGCCTGGGTGGGGGAAGGGAGACGCACTTCCGCTCAGCTCAGGGGGAAAGCGGCCTCAGCCTGGGTGGGGGAAGGGAGACGCACTTCCGCTCAGCTCAGGGGGAAAGCGGCCTCAGCCTGGGTGGGGGAAGGGAGACGCACTTCCGCTCAGCTCAGGGGGAAAGCGGCCTCAGCCTGGGTGGGGGAAGGGAGACGCACTTCCGCTCAGCTCAGGGGGAAAGCGGCCTCAGCCTGGGTGGGGGAAGGGAGACGCACTTCCGCTCAGCTCAGGGGGAAAGCGGCCTCAGCCTGGGTGGGGGAAGGGAGACGCACTTCCGCTCAGCTCAGGGGGAAAGCGGCCTCAGCCTGGGTGGGGGGAGGGAGACGCACTTCCGCTCAGCTCAGGGGGAAAGCGGCCTCAGCCTGGGTGGGGGAAGGGAGACGCACTTCCGCTCAGCTCAGGGGGAAAGCGGCCTCAGCCTGGGTGGGGGGAGGGAGACGCACTTCCGCTCAGCTCAGGGGGAAAGCGGCCTCAGCCTGGGTGGGGGAAGGGAGACGCACTTCCGCTCAGCTCAGGGGGAAAGCGGCCTCAGCCTGGGTGGGGGGAGGGAGACGCACTTCCGCTCAGCTCAGGGGGAAAGCGGCCTCAGCCTGGGTGGGGGAAGGGAGACGCACTACCCCTGTGCCTGCTGTTCCCCTCACTCCCAGCACTGGGGCGCGCTCACTCACACAGTCCGCAGCAGCCCGCACAGAGGAAGTACTCACTGCGACCTGGCCAAAGCCTGGGGGATGGAGTACCTCAGTCACAGGAAGACAATGGGTAGGAAGCCCCTCTACTTTGTGCAGACAAGTCGGGTTTTCCAGGGAGGGTGGGCTTGGGGAAAGGCTACAGAGAACAATGAGCGAGCAAAACAGAAGACAGGGTGAGAAAGTTAAAGACAAAGGAACACCCATAAGGACACCTCTTCCAACATGGAGACCTGACAGTACTTCAAGGGGATGAATTAACTCCCACTCCTTGTCTCTCTCTGTCTTTTTTTTTTTTTTTTTTGTATTTTTCTGGTGAGAAACGGGGAGGCAGAGAGACAGACTCCTGCAGATGCCCGCGCAGATCCACCACGCATGCCCACTAGGGGGTGATGCTCTGCCCATCTGGGTCGTTGCTCCACTACAACTGGAGCCATTCTATTGCCTGAGGCAGAGGCCATGGAGCCATTCTCAGTGCCAGGGCCAACTCTGCTCCAAATGGGCTTTGGCAGTGGGAGGGGAAGAGAGAGATGGAGAGAAAGAAAGGGGGGCAGAGGAAGAAGCAGATGGGCACTTCTCCTGTGCACCCTGGCCAAGACTCAAACCCAGGACTTCCACACACCAGGCTGATGCTCTACCACTGAGCAACCAGCCAGGGCTCCCTGTCTCTCTTAAGTGAAATAATTACTTCAGTCTTCATCAGGGTGCAATATGGGTTTGACCATGGTCTATGAGTTCTCATAAGATTGTTCTTAAACTGTGAGAAACACAAATATTGATCTTCAGATGTTCAGGGTCGGCTATTATAAAAAAGTTGTACCCAAAGCAATAGTTATCCTCCCATTGAACAGAGAGAGAAGGGTAAGTCTTTCAATAATGTTATTATGTGCTTATAAAGCATCACAGCACAGAATGACATGGGACAATGTGGCATGCGGACCCAAGACAAGTTCTGACACTGCCAAATACCCTGGGGCGGGGGGGGCAGCCCCAGTGGAGAACCACTGGTTTAACATCTGTACACTCTGTAGCAATAGATCCTCAGTACTGATGATGGTAATTTGTGTTGTCTCTTCCCTGGGCAATCTGTCCAGAGATTCACAAATTTTATTGATTTTTCTCAAAGAAGAAGGGAAAGAGGAGGGGAGGGAGGAGGACTGTTTCTGCTCCTGACTTGGCAGAGACCTTACTTCAATTCAATTTCATCTCAACTGGTGTCAATTTGCAACTTGAGGCAGAGCCTCTGCTGAGATTTCCCCAAGCGCTGCCCCTCTGGTGTACACAACAGACAGGCCGGCCCCAGATGTATCTGAACATGGTTTGCATGTGGCTGGCTGGCAGCCCTACAGTGATTTACACAGGCCTGGAGACACTCCTGGGCTGTTGGAGGCGATTTGCAAGTGAAAGCCTGTTTTTGCTACTGTGGATACTGCTGATCTCGATTACCTCCTCCACTCTCATAGAACAGAAGAGGGCCGGTGGGTGGGAAGAGAGGGCAACCATTTCTGGGGAAGCCCTCTTCTCCTCGTCCTGACTCCTCGCCTTCCAATTCCTCTACCGAACTTCTTGACCTTCCACCGTGGCTTTCCACAGTCCCCACACTGAGACCTAGAGCCAATCACTGTGTGGCGATCGCGCTTTTCCCACATAGCAACCTCCCGACTGTGTCTCCTATTCCTGGCTCACTGTGAACTCGTGCTCTTGGCCAAGGGTCTCCGAAAAGGGCCCGATGCACATGTTTATGTTTGAGTAACAGCACTTTCATATGTGGCCTCCCCTAGGGTGGCTGCAGTGACTGGAGGCACGGAAAGGGGTGCCGTTTCCATGGTGCTGCTAGAACAGACACGGAAGGCTCTCTGCTATCAGAGTGGGTTTTCACACATCTGGTGGGATTCTGGATTCGATCGTGATTCCCAGATACTGTTATACTGCATAGCAGTAATCTATCTGTTTTCTCTATTCGAATACCCAGGAGCAAGAAAACAGACCATGAAATGAGGAGAGAGAATTTGAGGAGAAATCCTTGCCTCCAGGAAGAAACAGATAAGGAGAGCGGATGGGGGCGGGCCCCAAACCCCCAGTGCTGTGTTCTGGCTCCTACTTTCTTAACTCAGAGACGCAAAATCCCAATGACAAAAGCAGGTACCATGGCAGGCCCGGGGAGGGGTATTTCTGATGCAGGCATCCCAGGGGCCTGCGCAGAAGACAGGGTGACTGCCTAGTCCACCCACATGGAAAGCTATCCCCTGCACAGCACTAGATTGGGAAGCACTTGGGGAAACTACTCTTCCCTCTCAGCTGAGGTGGGCTTCGGGGGTTCTGCATCCTTCCAGGGGAGACTGAAAGGCACCTGTGTGCCCAGAACCACCCACACCAACCAATTCCTTTCTCCTGGTTCTCGTTTCCAGAGGCCCAGAGGTGGCCCGTATGGACAGGCTGGTGGGGAACACAGAAAGTGCCTTCCTGTTGGAATCCATGGGAGTCCGAAAAGACCAGAGTAACAGGCTCTATTGAAAGGAAGAAAGAAACCCTGCTGGGCACTTCTCCAGGGGAGAAGGGCACTGGTTACAGACTAGGGGAAATTTTTATAGCATTTGGGAGAGCCTGAGGGAGTACTGGGTCAAAAGTTCTGGTATGTCCCTTTTACGGTTTTAGGATTTCAGCTTTCTGGAATGCTCCTCCTTGGGCAGTTGAATAGCTTCCTAGAACTTTTCTGCCTCAGGGGTGATTATTCAGTAAGTAAGGGTGAGGTCAGGCAGCCAGGTGGGACAACAAAAGGGCAGTTGAAATTTCTTTTTTTTTTAATATTTTATTTATTGATTTTTTAGAGAGAGAGGAGTGAGAGAGAGAGAGAGAAGGGGGAGGAGCAGGAAGCATCAACTTCCACATGTGCCTTGACCAGGCAAGCCCAAGGTTTTGAACTGGCGACCTCAGTGTTCCAGGTTGACACTTTATCCACTGCGCTACCACAGGTCAGGCATGGAATTTCATATATCTATCATTTCTCAACTCTGTGGTATGATAAAAAGGAAAAGAGGTGGGGGAAGGAGAGGGTATGGGGTTCAGGAAGGAGGTTTGTCTCGGACCAGCCATCTTCTGGAGCTACTTCCTGCTGTTATCCCTATTGGGGGCCTCCTTCATGAACCCCCCCCCCTTGGGGTAGTTGAAATAGGGTTTGTAAAAGCATTTGATTGTAGGTAATCCTAGAGATTTTCTCATTCAAGCCTGCAGGAACTTGATAAAGAAAGAGGCAAGCATTAAAATTAGGCACAGAATTGGGATTGGTCCTATAATTGGTGCTAGCATTGAGAACAAGGGATTTTTCCACCATTGTTCGGAGTAGGGGTGTATTTATAGGGTTCCAAATTTTTCTATTTTGCAAGGGCAGGTTTCAGTGTTGGTGTGTAGGGTTAGGTAGATTTTTCCAATTTTCTGATTGGCAAAGGTCTGCATGTGGTTCTATAAGAAACTAGTGAACAAACGTAAGAGGCAGGGTCCAAAAGTTAGAAAAATAAATAGGAGAATGAGTGGACCAATGAAAGGCAATAGTCAAGACCCCTAGTTTATGCAAAACTACTGATTCCATGTTTACGAATTTGCTGGGCTTCAGAGAGAGAGAGAGAGAAGGAATAAGACTCCTGCCCCTAAACCTACTTCTGTAGAGATTCCTAAAGCAACAAAAAGAGGGATTACCTGTACAGCTCGTTTGGTCCTTAGATTGATGGGTAGTGTACTAGGAATTGAAAGAGGCTCATGGGGTGGGGTTAGGTTGATATTTGGGGTGAGATAGATTAGGGTACAGGTTTCTTCCCAATTAGTAGGGAGACACATATAGGTGTTATGATGTTTTTCTACTTTAGCAGCAGTGGGAGTTGTCAGGATCACAGTGTGTGGACCTGTCCATGTGAAAGTCAGTCTTTGGGTGATGTAATGCTGGAAGCGCCTCTTGGACAGTCTTTGAACAGTTTTCTGAGTAACCTGTAAATCCTGCAAGTACTTAAGGAAAGAGTGGTTACATTTCTACACTTTGTAGTTAGAGTTTAAGTCCTAGCGACCACTGCTTCCAGCTGGAATCAGCAGCAGGTCCCAGCCTACAATATGCATGGGGTATTGAGACAAGAGGAATAATGGAGACACTATACATTAAATAAAGTAACAAAATCAGACTGTCAATACCCACAGTAGAGATCTTCGAGGGATAAATAAAACTCAAATATTCAGGCAAGGCATAGTAAATGGCCCTTGTGTTTCCAAGAAATGAGATCAGCTTATCTGCTACTAGGAAGAAATACCTTAGGCTTGTGAATGATGTCCTTGGGCCTTCAGTGGCAATTCCCAGCATGCTGGGCAAGGTCTGGTCACAGGTAGCTGGAGCAGGGCTAGAAGAGACTGAACCCTCCCTTCATGGAGCAAGGGGGCAGCTTACTTTCTCGTGTCCCTCCTTCCACAGCAATGATGTGTTCCTTGATGGGGCTGGAAAGCCTGGCAGGCTTCAGTTCAATGACTTTTCTTTCCACTCTGGAGCAGAGCCCTGATGGAATCCTATGAAGCCCTTTAGGGCGCTGGAGCCTTTAAGAGCATATGCCAAAAGCTGGTATTTCCTGACTTCTTTTGGGCCTTATTTGCCTTTTCTGTTACTTCCTTGGCCATTATAGACCTTAAAAGCTATGCTCAGAAGATCTCACTGAGGGGCTTGACTAAGAAAGTAAAATTGGGAATCCAGTGTCTAACGAAGCCTATTAGACCAGGGAAAGAAAAGATTTGATCTGTGGTGGTAGGTGGTTGGAGACTGCGGAGGGTCTGAGTTTGATCTAGGGTGAGACCTCAGGTGGTGGGGGTTAAGGCGATGCCCAGATGGAATACAGACTGAGAGTGAAGTTGAGCCTTAGCAGAGAAGACATGATACCCTTTCATGGCAAGGAAGTTAAGGGTGGAGGTGTGTCTTCTTGAGGCAGGCAGGGAGGGGCTGCAGAGGAGTAGGTTATTTACATATTGTGAGAGAGTACTAGTTTTGAGATGACATGCTGTTAGATCCTGAGTTAGTGCCTGCCCAAACAGGTGTGGGCTGTTTTTGATCCCCTGGGGTAAGACAGTCCATGTAAGTTGCTGGGCTGCATTAGTGTCCGGGTCAATCCAGGTGAATGCAAACAGAAAGTAAGAGTCAGGGTGTAGAGGAATGGTAAAGAAGGCATTCTTGAGGTCTATGACCCTGAAGTGAGTGGTGTTTGAGGGAATGTGTGACAGTAGTGTGTAGGGATTAGGGACTACTGGATGGAGGGGAATTACTGCCTCATTGATTAGGAGTAAGGCTTGTATGAGGCGATAAACCCTTGAAGGTTTTCGAACAGGAAGGATGGGAGTATTACAGGGAGAGTCCGTGGGGATGAGAAAGCCTGGTTTAAGAGGTGGGCAATTATTGGTTTGGTTTAAGGCCTTTGAAACAGACACAGTTGCACATTAAACAAAGACTTCACATACAGATTATGAATTAAGGAATTTAAATGAGCACACCTTACTTGTTTCAATTAAAATTATACTAGAGATATTTTCTGACAAAGAGACAAAACAGATTACTCACTCACACAGCTCAATACACAACTCTGCTTTTTTAAGCTTTTTGAGATGACAGGGAGTTGTCAGCATAGAGGGGAGAAAGAGAGAAAGCAGACGGATGGACAGTGTGAACAGCTGAATGGAAAGAAGGAGAGTCAGAATCTGCAGGAGGAGGAGGAGAAGATTAAAGTGCTGGTGGTGGCGCCACGTGGTCAGAGGAGTTAAAAAGATTAGAGCTTGTAAGGAGAAGGGAGGGGTTTAAGAAGACAGTGGAGAAGGGAGGGGCCGCCGGCCAGCAGGGGAGGAGAAAGAGAGAATGGTATTTGCAGGTGAATGAGAAAGAGGATTCAGTGAAGGGAGGAGAGGGGGCTTTCTGGAGGGAAGAGATTCAAGTGAAAGAGATTTGCAGAGGGACCAGAGTGGAGTCCCGAGAGAGGGGTGCCCCTGGGGGTCAAGCAGGAAGGGAAGAGAGTTGGGAGTCTGTGGAGAAGGAAAGATTAGGAGCAGAGGTGAGGTTTCTCTGGCTAAAAAAATGGCCTGCGTGTAGTACAAGCGGCACAGAAATTAAGGACAGGAGAGAAGGTAGAAGAAAGCCTGCACATAAGGAATTTCAGAAGCTTTTCCCATCTGGTGGCAAAAATTATCTAGCCTGACCAGGCAGTGGTGCAGTAGATAGAGCGTTGGACTGGGATGTGGAAGGACCCAGGTTTGAGACCCCGAGGTCGCCAGCTTGAGCGCAGGTTCATCTGGTTTGAGCAAAGCTCACCAGCTTGGACCCAAGGTTGCTGGCTAGAGCAAGGGGTTACTCGGTCTGCTGAAAGCCCCCAGTCAAGGCACATATGAGAAAGCAATCAATGAACAACTAAGGTGTTGCAATGCGCAATGAAAAACTAATGATTGATGCTTCCCATCTCTTCATTCCTGTCTGTCTGTCCCTGTCTATCCCTCTCTCTGACTCTCTCTCTGTCTCTGTAAAAAATATATATATATATCTAGATCTTTCAGTATGTTGAAATCAAAGGTCCCATTTTCAGGCCAATGGGAGTCATTGTCGAGCCTATATTGAAGCCAGGCTGTGTTGCAAAAGAAAATGAGTTTCTTTGGCTTGAGGTCAGAGAGACCTAATTTAATAAGATTTTTTAGAAGACAGCCCAACGGGGTTTGGTCAGACAGCTTTGACTCCATAGAGCCCAATGTGGAGATCAGTGATCTAGAGAGGGTGTCCCCGCCTCCAATCACAATCTCAAAGGAGAAAGCTCTCCTGGGAATGTGGAGTTGTCCTGCTTAGGGGTCGTCACCACCTAAGAAGGAGCTCAAAGAGAATGTGGAGGGATTTAGCTAAGTGCTTAGAGTTTTGGAATGTGATGTCTCCTGAGACAGAAAAATGGCAAACCCCTCAAAATGTGAGGCTGATCAGAGAAAGCCATTGGATGATGGATTAGGGTCTTATGGATCAAATTAAAGCCAAACGGGAGAGGGAAGGGAGAAACTCCTTACCTTCTGGTCCTGCAGGGGTACAGGACAGGGCCAATCAACCTAAAACTACACATTCAAACAGAATCAGGGAGTAAGCTCAGGATGAGCTGCCGCTGCTCATTGCTTCCCTGGTTGTAAGTCTGATGGCAAGGAGGGATCATGCAGGCAGTTAGTAACCTGTCCCGGGTTTCGGCACCAAATGTTGGAATCCATGAGAGTTTGAAAAGACCAGAGTAACAGGCTTTACTGAAAGGAAGAAAGGAACCCCGCCGGGCACTTCTCCAGGGAGAAGGGCACTGGTTACAGACTAAGGGTGAATTTTATAGGGTTTGAGAGAGCCTGAGGGAGTACTGAGTCAAAAGTTCTGGTATGTTCCCTTTTACGGTTTTAGGATTTCAGCTTTCTGGAATCCTCCTCTTTGGGCGGTTGATCAGCTTTTTGGAACTTTTCTACCTCAGGGGCAATTGTCCAGTAAGTAAGGGTGAGGTCAGGCAGCCAGGTGGGACAACCAAGGGCAGTTGGAATTTCTGATAAATTCATATATCTATCAGTTCCTTCCATGCCCAGCCCCCACCCTGCCAGAGCACGAGTGAGCGGTCCTCTGGGCTTTTTCCGGCTCTTGCTTTGGGGGCACCTAGAAAAGGCCTTCCAATGATGCTCAGACATACCAATGACAACATGCGCCTGTGAGGGAGGGAGGCAGAAAGGAGAGAAGGCAGGTGGGCTCGCCAGTAACAGGTCCCAGACCACGCCCATGGGGCACCAGAGGGCCCCACCCCACCCCGCCCCTGGCACAGGCCCACCTCTTCTCACCACAAAGCTTCAGTAACACGGGGTCTCCGCTGCCAGCAAGAGGCCTGGCCTTTGTCCACTGACCTTTTTTCCAAACTAAGGCAGGGTTCCCCAGGAGTAACTGGCAGGTAATTGGTGAAGAATATCCTGCAGCCTCGCTCTTGAATCCTATTTTTTTTCTCAGATAGTGACATACACTTAATATGCACCCAACTGAAAATATGTTTTCTTTGCTTACACAAACTTTGAACACTGTACAGCTTCCTTACCTGAGCTATTTTTAGTTATTGCCAGCCTTGAAGGACTAGACAGGACATCGCTGAAGGAAGGAGAGCTGTGGCCAGAGCAGGGACTAGTATTCGCCAGAGCTAGGGTGGGTCCCACCTGTCAGGAGGCTGGGTTATTCTTAAATAAGCACGCCACCATTTCTCATTCTGGGTTCTAGTCTTTAAACTGTAGGTAGTAATACTCTCTCCTGCACAGGGTTGTTTTGGAAAACCAGTGACACCACATAAACAATTGGCCGATACGTAGATGAAGTAGCAGCCTGGTTGGTGGGGAACTGGACAGAGAACTGAGGCCTGGGTTCTAATAACAGCTCAGCCATAATCTCTCTGCTGACCTTGCACAAACCCCTTTATATCGCTGAGGCTCGATTTTCTCATCTAAAACAGAAGTGCCACTTCTCAACTTTAATGCACATAAAAATCAACATTGCTACGTCCCAAGTCCCACCTCCCGAGATTCTAACTGGGTGGTTCTGAGATGAGGCCAAGAACCTGCCTTTTTAACAAGCATCGTAAGCGATTCTGATGCAAGTGAGCTGGCAACCACACTGGATGGAGCATGGTTTAGGTCTTCATTCACCATCCAGCAAACATTTATTTATCACCTATTGTATACCCCTAGGACTGTAATGGCGAACCTTTTTATAAAAAACTGCCCACTTTTGCAGTGCTGGTCAACCTGGTCCCTCCTGCCCACTAGTGGTTGTTCCAGCTTTCATGGTGGGTGGTAGCGGAACAACCAAACAGCACTGCGATTGGCCCACCATGAAAGCTGGACCTCCCACTAGTAGGTGGGCGGGACCAGATTGACCAACACTGCAAAAGTGGGAGGTTTTTATAAAAAGGTTCGCCATCACGGCCCTAGGACCTGGAGAAGTGAGAAGGGTCTTGTCATCCTTGAGCTCATGCTGCAGTGGGGAGATAGCCACAAACGTGGCAACTACCGGAGGCTGGGGACGGAGGGGTGCGAACAGCAGGCGAGCCTTCCAGTTAAAGATTCCAACCGTGCCCAGCACTGGGGCAATCCTACAGCGTCCCCATCGCTCAGCAGGTTGCGTTAAGCACTTGTCCCGGCCTGACTTGCTAGAGGCTGCGAAGGGCACTGGAAAACTCCAGGACACAGCTGGGTGCCGACTCTTCAGCAAACTCACCCTACCACCAGAGAGCAGATAGCCACCCAGTGCACCATTATGTGCTCTGTGGGGTGGGGTGGCTTCTCAGGGCAGCGGACTTACCATGACTAGAGCCAGCCTGGGCCACGTGGTCACAGAGGCTTCTCAGAGGACAGGCTCTGAGGCGGCGTTCCAAGCAGGTGTTGACTCGAGAGGTGGGAACAGGTCCATTGGAGGCCACCGGGATCTGCAAAGATTTTGAGGTTGCTCAGGAGGTTGGCCAAGATGTGCACACCTACAGAGCTGTGATACCCACGGCTATCAAAAGAAGCAGGAAAAGCAGGGGACATAAGCTCTTAGTTTGCTTCTGCCATGGACTAATTTTAGAGCCATAGCTATGTTATTTAATCTCTCTGAGCTTTAATTCTTTTACTCATAGAAGAGAAATAATAATTTATGTCCATCTCTCCCACAGGCACAGGGAAAATAAAGAGTAATAAGAGAAGGCTATTAAGTATTATCTTTGTGATTTTGCAGCTCGCAGTTGGAAAATCTGTTTCACTGTCCCATGAAGAGACTGGAAGCTCTGAATTCTCTGGGGGCACTCCATGTTCAACCCCGCTGGATGCTGCGGAAGTTCATGCCCTGTTTCCATGGTGTTACTGCCACCATATTGCTTTAATGTTCAGGACCTGCTCAGATCTCTGTGTCTCCTTCCAAGTGGCTCCTGGCCTACTGCCCCGGGTTCCTTAGGCAGGAGAACAAGACCCCCAAGGTGTCTTCCCTGACTTCAGTGACACAAAAATAAAAACTATGGCACACCTTAAAATGGAACTTTCTCACATTTTGAGCACAAGCTCAAATCTGCATTTTGAATAATGACCCAGGGCTCTGTCTCTCCCTGAGGCAGGGGCTGGAGGTGGTGGCAGTCCCTGCATGACATGTCATCCTGGAGCCATCAGCTTTAGTTCATAAAAAGGAATTTTAAATCTTCTCGTCATAATAAGTCAAACACGCCCAACTCGGTGTCTCTGGTCTCATGTGCCTGTGTCTAAAAAGCAAATTAGAATTTTCTTCTAATCTTCACGGTGTGCTGTTGTGCCTTCACACCGGGCTGCCTGCTTCGCTGTATTCTGGGCCAGGTCCCTCTGCTCCGGCCGCCCTGTCCTCTGGGCGGTGCTGCCATACTGGAGCTTGGCTTTTGAAGGTTTCTTGCAATATCTGTGCCATCGCGCCCAGCTGCCCTTAGCTCCGGTCACCACTGTCACCCACACACAGTTCCACGAAGAGAGCTAAAAGGATGATCTCCTCTGTTGTTTCCCACAGCTCAGCTGAGATGCTGTACTGGCAACCAGGTGTTTGGGGACAACTGAGGGAGCCCCAGGAGGGTGACAATGCCTGCGCTGGAAGGGTCTAGTCCCCACAGACTCGGTCACCCTCATGGTCACCGTACTGCCCTCAGCAGGCCCCTTGCATGGCGCCACTCACCACCTGCAGCCCACCGGTGAGGACCCCCGGGGAACTGTGCTCTTTGGAATAGAGGCCACATAAGCCCTAGAGAGAAGAGTCCTACCTCTCCCAGTCTCAGCCGCCCTCTAGCCTACTCGGGGGTTACACTCTTTCCGGGATGACCAGCATCCACTTGTTCAGAGGGAAGCATTCACCTCTGCCCACAATGGTCTGCTCACCACCAGCCAAAACCAGTCAAGAGACTAATGATGCATCTCACAAAGTCCAGCCCATTCGGTCTCGGGTGCTGTCAAGAATCCGCGCAGGACCAATACTGTGTGATTCCACTCAGATGAGGTACCCAGAGTAGCCAAACTCATAGATATAGAAAGTAGCCTGGGGTTGCCAGGGGTTGGGGGTGCAGACAAGGAGGAATTAAGAGTTAAGGGGTACAAGAGTTTCAATTTGAGAGGATGAAAAAGTTGCGGAGACGGAAGGTGATGATGGTTACACAACAATGTGAATGCACTTAATGCATTCATATAAAAAGGGTTAAAATATGAAGAAAAAAAATAGCTTAATGGGTGGTGGCACAGTAGTTGGAGCATAGACCCAGAACGGCGAGGTCCCAGGTTCAAAATCCCAAGCTGGCTTGAGCACGGGTTGCTCAGCTTGAGTGCAGGCTCACCAGCATGGGGGTGGCCGGCTTGAGCATGGGATCATCCACATGATCCCAAAGTCGCTGGCCTGCTCTCAAGGTCGCTGACTTGAGCAAGGGGTCACTGGCTCAGCTTGAGGCCCTCCCACCCTCAAGGCATGTATGAGAAGCAGTTAATGAACAACTAAAGTAAAGCCACTATGAGCTGATGCTTCTCACTCTCTCCTCCCTCTCTTACTCTCTCCCTTCATTTCTGTCTATAAATAATCAATTTTAAAAAAGGTTTACAGTGGTAAATTTTTTGTTTTGTATATTTTACCTCAATAAAAGGAAAAAAAAATAGTTCAAGTTGCACTGAGCCAGGTCTTGTCACCAAGTCTGTCCACGTGAGAGGGGACAGCGACAGACCCGTAGGCAGAGCCCAATTAGGTTCCAGCTCTCCGTGAGCATGCTTGGAAGGAAAGGCACAGAAAAGCGTTTTCCAAGGTCAACAAAAATTTCCACATCAGGCTAAACACACATTTAGGGAGAACAAAAACTTCTGCTAACTCTGCAAGGGTGTAGTTCACCGCCCTCAAGGGTCCAGGGACTCGGTCAGAGCACAGAACACAGGGCTGGCTTCACAATTCTGGGGCCAACAGGCCCTGCTTGGTGGATTTTCTCAAAAAAGAAAGAATTCTCTCTAGGCATGTTGGGCTTCTACCTCTAGTGCAGAAAACTGCTGGTAACTTTTATTTTATATATGTATGTATGTATGTTGTATGTATTTATTTAGTGAGAGAGACAGACCGACAGGAAGGAAGAGAGATGAGAAGCATCAATTCTTCATTGTGGCACCTTAGCTGTTCATTGATTGCTTTCTCTTATATGCCTTGACCGGGGGGCTCCAGCACAGCAAGTGACCCCTTGCTCAAGCCAGTGACCTTGGGCTTCAAGCCAGCAACCGTGGGGGTCATGTCTATGATTCCACGCTCAAGCCAGCAACCAGCACTCAAGTTGGTGAGCCCTCACTCAAGCTGGTGACCTTGGACTTCAAGCCAGCGACCTTTGGGTTCAAGCCAATGACCATGGGATCATGTCTATGATCCCACTAACTGCTAGCAACTTTTAGATGGCAAACAGTAAAACTCCCGGCTGTGTGCACCTGGCCACACGGGGGCATGCTTCAGGGCACCGTCAGGTCTGCATGGGTTTGACAGATCAAACAGGCCTGCAGAGAAGTTCTGCCCTTCCCTCTGGCTCTGCTCACTTCCCCTCCAGGGGCTTCTCAGTGGAGAGGTTTGGGAAGCCTGATCTGGTGCCAATTCTTGCTGAAATCACCTGCCTTGGGAAAGACCCAGCTTGGCCTCCTCCTGGCTGGAGGCCTCACCTAGAAACATACCCTTGAACAGCTTCCTATTCTCCACTTGGACACACTGGGACCGTAGTGAACCTAAAGGAGTTTGCATGAGAGAAAGGGGGAAGAACCAGCTTACATGGTGCAGTGCAACCCCACAAGGAGTCCCCCCGTGGTTCCCCTGCCCGAGCGGACCCTTCACTGCAGAGTCTGCCCCATACTCTCATTTTGCCTGGGAATGCCAGACCCCCCATCAGTTCTCAGCAGGCCTCAGTGGGGCTTTGGGGTTCAACACAGTCACCTAAAAGGAGAAAACCATGAACTCCCTATGAATTACCCTAAAGTGGTCATCATTGGGTTCTTTCTTTTTTTCTTCTTTTCCAAGTGAGAGGAGGGGAGATGGAGAGACAGACTCCTTCCTGCATGCACCCCGACCAGAATCCACCCGGCAACCCCTGTCTGGAGCCAATGCTCTGCCAATCTGGGAGCATGCTTGCAACCGAGGTACTTTTAGCACCTGAGGTGGAGGCTCCATGGAGCCATCCTCAGTGCCTGGGGCCGATACACTTGAACCAATTGAGCCATGGTTGCGGGAAGGGAAGAGAAAGAGAGAGAGAGAAGGCAGAAGGGGAAGGGTGGAGAAGCACATGCTCACTTCTCCTGTGTGCCCTGATGGGAATTGAACCTGGGACACCCATGACTACTTCACTTGAATAAATAAAAAGTTGGCAACTCTAGATAAGTCTTGCAAATCCTTTCTTGGAACCTTATCTGTCTGTGCAACCCAAATATCTGGGAACTGTTAGATTAACTCAACTCGACGTTCCCTTCCACTTTAAACTCTTTGTGTCTATTGATCTGATTCAGTAGAAGTATCTGGATAGTATTCAGATAGTATTTTAATATTAAAAATTGAGCATAATACTCAGGTAGTAATATATTCTTCTGGCTTTGGTTTCGTTTCATTGACATCCCTATCTTATTCCTACCACCTGCTATACATAAATGGGACGCAGCCGAGATGCACTCTCAAGTCCTGGTCAGAATAGTTGATGTCAGCTTGTTACCTACACACTTTTCAGAAAACCTTGAGTGAAGGAAATTCTAACCTTTTACCTAGATAGCAGTTGGCATTCTGACCTTTTACCTAGATGCCAGAAGACACTAGCTCATCCTGCTGCTCCCAGGCAGGCCCCCTGCCAGTGCTGGGCCGTAGTCAGCACAGCTCACCACTGCAGAAATCATTGGGGCGGGGCTAAACAGAGGAGTCTGCACTTTGAGGACAGCTGGTTATTTCAAATTCTCCGTCAGTGAGTTACTTATAGTGCTCATTCTCATTCCCCATGTAAGAACCTGTTGGTGATAGAAAAATAATAGGAATCTTGCCCTGGCCGGTTGACTCAGTGGTAGAGCGTTGCCCTGGCGTGTGGAAGTCCTGGGTTTGATTCCCGGTCAGGGCACACAGGAGAAGTCTCCCATCTGCTTCTCTACCCTTCCCTCTCTCCTTTCTCTCTCTCTCTCTCTTTTCCTCCCTCAGCCAAGGCTCCGGAGCGCTGAGGATTGGAGCAAAATTGGCCCCGGGCGCTGAGGATGGCTCCATGGCCTCCACCTCAGACACCAGAATGGCTTCGGTTGCAATGGAGCAACACCCCAGATGAGCAGAACATCGCCCCCTTGTGGGCATGCCGGGTGGATCCCGGTTGGGCATATGCAGGAGTCTGTCTGCCACCTCCCCTTCTTACTTGGGGGGAGGGGGAAACCTAGAAAAATAATAGGAATCTTCACATACACCGACGTTTAAATATCACTACACTGACAATATGAAGTTTTACTAATTTGAAGAAAAAAACCCAGCTCTGTTATTTAGTTCTTGTTTTTGTCTGAGTATCTCAGCTTCCATTCAAGGTATAAGGAGATCCATACTCTTCCTGAGCCCTACTCAGAGCTAGGTTCTCCATTTTTATAAAACTGTGCTTCTTTCATTCAAAGCACTTATCTTGGTACGCAATGGGATGTAACTAACTACACACATTTATTTTTTGCGATTTGAATAGAAGCTGTCATTCCCTCTGGTTGCAGAATATTAAGAGGTCCTGAATCCGGCATAGTTCTGTGCACCACTGACCGCTGTCTGTCCAGCACAATGTGCCAGCACACAGCAGGAAGTAAATGGGTGTTTGCTGATTGAGTAAGCAAGAAAAAGTGCCGGGCACCTGTCTCTGCTTAAGGGCAAGTTGCCAAAAAATATATGTTCGCAACAACCAACATTTTGCTACACTATCCCTTAAGATCAAGTGGCTTGAGCTATGCGCTAAAACCAACCATTTGGGACCAGAATACTGGGGGAAATAAATTGGCAGCCTATTCTGGCTTTTTCTGGGATCCCTTGACCAGACTGTCAAACTGTCAAAATAGTTCTACAACTGGCCTAAATCGGTTGCAGCAAAAGGAGATAAAATTTATGGGCTGGGTTTTCTTTCTCTTCTTTAGTGACAGAATTTTTCAGAAGCAAAGACCACATGGACTCAATCAACCAAGTTAGCCCCTTTCAGAACTATAGGCTGGTGGAGGTACCCGCCTTATCCCATGAGCAAGAAGTGGCCCTACCCAAGGGTAAGACAGGCCCTGGGATCAGGGGACAAGCTTGTTCCAGGTCAGCGGGGGTCTGGGGCCCGAACAAGTCCCGGCACTTGGTCCTCGCTGGCGGAAGTCTGTGCAGACTGAAGGGGCGGACTGCTGGCGTGAAGGACCCTGGACTGCAGGACAGGAGAATCCCCTGGCCGGCCATGATGTGGGCTGCGGGTCTAGCTTTCTCGTGGCATGCTGAGACAAAAGCCCCATTCCAGAATCCAGGCAGAGAAGCCCCTTGGGCAAACCTTTCCAAGGCCTCGGTCTCCTCAGCTCCCAGCCTTGCTCCTCTGTGTCAGTGCCTCAGGCAGGATGGAGCCAGACCCACCCCCTGGGCTCCAGACCCTTAGGGAAAAGGGGGCTCACCTCACTGACATGACATCATCAGTGGGACTCAAAGAAATTCTTGCTCCTGAACACTGTTCAAGTCTGACCCTCCTACCCTAGCGGGAGGGTCCAGCCCAGAGGTGCACCAGGCGCCCTGACACCAGGGTTTCCTTATTACCTCTTCTCCCACTCTCCACAGGCAGGGGCGCTCTCCGACGTCCCGCCCCCTCCCCGTCGGTCACACAGGAAGCTCACACACACTCAGGACATTTTCAGGGCCCCCCAGTCCATGTCAGACCCCTGCTTGGGCCCCCCACACGTTGCTGAGCATCTCCTCCCACCTGTGTCCCCGTCACCTCAGGCTCAAGTGCGAAGTGTGCTCCATCACCTCCCCCCCGACCACCCCCCAGGGGAAGGCATTGGGGCCGCACTCTCCTCAGGTTCAGATCTCAGGGCGGTCGCTCACTGGGTCGTGACCTTTAACAAATCATTGAACCTCTCAGTGCCTCGGTTTCCTCCCCTGTGAAATGGGGCGACGTGAGGGTTGAATGTCACAATGCGCAGAGCCTCTAGACCAGTGTAAGTGTTATTTAGGGTTGAGAAGTTCCCGCCCAGCACGTCAGCCATGATGGACTTGTCAAAATACCACTGTCATGAAGTCACCCTTCTTACTCAAAACGGTCCCACAAGTCAAGTGCGGAAAGAGGGGAAGGATCACCTTACAGTAAGCAGGGAACCCTGACAAGCAGTACTTTGTCCTGGTGGTCAAGGAAAACATCAACAGTGACAGGTCAGGTGGAGAGCACATAGCCCCTGACGGTCCGATGGGTAGGGTACTTTACCTCTGCACTCTTCCTCCAAAAACCCACAACTACAGTGTAACCATGACAAAACTATAAGGCAAACCCGAATCAGGAAACAAAACGCCTGCCTGGTACTCCGCAAAATTGTCTGGGTTGTCAAAATCAAGGAAAGTGTGAGAAACTGCCACAACCAGGAGGAGCCCACAAAGGAGAGACAACCCAATGCAACGTGACGCTCTCACGGGGTCCCAGCACAGGAGAAGGACGTCAGGGCAAATGAAGATCTGAACACAGCATGGATTTCAGTAAACAATACTATATCGGCGTGGGTTTGTTCATGTAACAAGTGTACCACAGTAATGTAAGATGTTAATAATGAGAACCTGAATGCAGAGTGTATGGGAATGTAGATGTATATGAATGTAGAATGTAGAGCATATGGGAATGCATAATGTAGAATGTATAGGAATGTAGAATGTAGAATATATGGGAATGCAGAATGTAGAATGTATAGAAATGTAGAATGTAGGGTGTATGGGAATGTGGAGTGTAGAATGTATAAGAATGTAGAATGTAGAGTGTATGGGAATGTAGAATGTAGAGTGTATGGGGATGTAGAGTGTAGAATATATGGGGATGTAGAATGTGGAATGTATAAGAATGTAGAATGTAGAGTGTATGGAAATGTAGAATGTAGAGTGTATGGGGATGTAGAATGTAGAATATATGGGGATTTAGAATGTAGAGTGTATGGGAATGTGGAATGTAGAATGTATAAGAATGTAGAATGTAGGGTGTATGGGAATGTAGAGTGTATGGGAATGTAGAATGTCGGGTGTATGGGAATGTAGACTGTAGAGTGTATGGGGATGTAGAATGTAGAATGTATGGGAATGTGGGATGTAGAGTGTATGGGGATGTAGAGTGTATGGGGATGTAGAGTGTATGGGATGTAGAATGTAGAGTGTATGGGGATGTAGAATGTAGAGTGTATGGGGATGTAGAGTGTAGAGAGTATGGGAATGTAGAATGTAGAGTGTATGGGGATGTAGAATGTAGAATGTATGGAGATGTAGAGTGTATGGGAATGTAGAATGTATGGGAATGTAGAGTATATGGGAATGTAGAATGTAGAGTGTATGGGAATGTAGAGTGTATGGGGATGTAGAGTGTAGAGTGTATGGGGATGTAGAATGTAGAGTGTATGGAAATGTAGAGTGTAGAGTGTATGGGAAATGCAGAATGTAGAGTGTATGGGAAGTGCCTGCAGATTTGAGCAGGTATTCTGGTTGGAACCCCAGAAGAGAAAAAGGACATGAGGGGAAGTGTGAATAAATGAGGGACTTTTTTAATGATAATGTATCAATCTTGGCTCACTAGTTGTGACAGATAGACCATAGTAATGTAAGATCTTGACACTAGGGGAAACTGGGTGAAGGGTTATATGGGAACACTTTGTATTGTCTTTGCAACTTTTGGGTAAATCTAAAACTATTCAAAAATAAAGGTGTACTTAACTAAGAAGAGAACTCAACAATCCCCACTATCCACAGCACCAGCTCATTGGTCTGTCATCCAACCCCACATCCCCACCCTCTCGGAGGGGAACCCTCCACTCTGCATAGGTGGGTCTTACAGGGCCCAGGGCCCACAGCACCCAACCCCTGACCAGTGTTCTGCTCCGGGCTCTGCCTCAGTCCTGCCTCCTTTCAAACCGAAGGCCCGGCCCTGACTGCTCCGGCCTCTGAGTACTCTACTGTCTTACTCTTTCCCACCTTTTGCATTTGAATTTTGTCAGTTAATATTGTGGAACACATCTCTCCCTCAGCAAACTGTCACCTACTCCAGGACAGGGCCACCTGGCATTTCTCTGTGTCCTCCCAGCTCTTACCATGTCCCTCTAACCCTCCAGATCACTTCCCTCCACTTAAGAGAAGCTTTGCAAATTAGTTTTGAATTGTCATAAAATATACACAACATAAAATTGACCATTTTGGCTATTATAAGTGGCCTGTGGCAAAATGCTTGGCCAGATGCCTCAAAATTGTCCGGACCATCAAAACCAAGGAAAGTCTGAAAAACTGTCAAAACCAAGAGGGGCCCGGGTCACATAACAACTAAACGCGCTGTACCTTCCCACGCTGTGCAACCGTCGCTACCATCCACTTCCGGAGGTCTTTCATCTTCTCACATGGAAACCTGTCCAACAAACACTAAACTCTCCCTTCCCCCTCCCTGTGTCCCCCAGAAACCACCATTTTGCTTCCTGTCTATACATTTAACTACTCTTGGTATCTCCTATTAGTAGATTCATACAATATTTGTCTTCTTGAGACTGGCTTATTTCATTTAGCATATCATCAAGATCCAATCATGTAGCACGTGTCAGACTTTCACACACACACACACACACACACACACACACACCACCAAGAATTCTTTTTAATTTCCTAAAAGAATTACAGTGATCACTGGAAGACTCCAAGGAGGTCACGAGGGGAACAATGGCAGACCTAGTTCTGGGGCTCATCCCTCTGTCCCTGCCCCATGACCACTCATTCGGAGTAACTGTTATAGACTGAATGTTTGGCTCCTCCAAAATATCCTGGGTTGAAATTTTATCCCCCACACTCATGTGATAGTATTTGGAGGTGGGGCCTTTAGGGGTGACCAGGTCATGAGGGGTCAATTAGGTCAATTTGGTGCATAGCATCTGTCCATTTCTCTTATTGAATTTATCCTATAAAATAATTGAGAATGTGCACAAAGATTTCACCATAAGCTGTTTATTGCAAACTTGCTTCCAGTAACAAAAATATCAGGACTAAGTTTAGCTGCAATGAAGAGGGGACCCAACTTAAAGTGGCTTAAACATAACAAGGAGAGTGAACGTAGGTGGCTAGTGAGAGTGGGTCAACAGCTGTCAGAAGGTCTCTTACTGTTTTCTCAAGCCTATCACCTCATGGTCACATAATGGCTACTGAAACTCCAGACATCATGTCATGCTCCAGATAAAAAGAAGAAGAAAGTAAAGATTGCATTCCCTGCCTCTTGCTGTCAGGAAAGAGAGACCTGCATAGAAATCTCCACAGAAAACCTTCTTTCACATCTTATGAGTCAGAACTGGGCCCCTTACCCTGCTCTAGCTGAATGACTTGGCAGAGCTTTGGGGTGAGTTTTAGGGTGTAGAAAGCTCTAGGGTGACAGGTGTGTCACTGAGGCTCCCTTTTAAGGACTAACATTACTAAAGCATTCTGAATGAATGAGGACTGCTCTAATCCTTGGGGCAGGGGGAGGGGACTGGTGATGTGGGCTCAGCATGGGGGAGGGGACTGGTGATGTGGGCTCAGCTGGTGATGGTGGGGGGACTGATGCTGTGGGCTCAGCTGGGGGGAGGGGGCTGGTGATGTGGGCTCAGCTGGGGGGGAGGGGGCTGGTGATGTGGGCTCAGCTGGGGGGAGGGGGCTGGTGATGTGGGCTCAGCTGGGGAAAGGGACTGGTGATGTGGGCTCAGCTGGGGGGAGGGGGCTGGTGATATGGGCTCAGCTGAGGGGAGGGGGCTGGTGATGTGGGCTCAGCCAGGGGCGGGGGGAGGGGGCTGGTGATGTGGGCTCAGCTGGGGGGAGGGGGCTGGTGATGTGGGCTCAGTGGGGGGGGGGGAGGGGGCTGGTGATGTGGGTTCAGTGGGGGGGGGAGGGGGCTGGTGATGTGGGCTCAGCGGGGGGGGAGGGGGCTGGTGATGTGGGCTCAGCTGGGGGGAGGGGGCTGGTGATGTGGGCTCAGCTGGGGGGAGGGGGCTGGTGATGTGGGCTCAGCTGGGGGGAGGGGGCTGGTGATGTGGGCTCAGCTGGGGGGAGGGGGCTGGTGATGTGGGCTCAGCAGATGGACCCAGTAGCTCCATGGGAAGTGGCTGGCACTCACCTAGAGTGAGCCTTCCAGACTCAGCCCTCTCTTGGAAGCAATGGCTAAATCTATGAGTGTAAGCTTTAAAAAAAGCATCAGCCTTGGAAGGCTGGTTGAGGCATCACCATTGCTTGTGTGGGGACCTGGTACACTGAGATCCAAACCCATTTTCTACTGACACCCCAGCTAAGAAAGTGAGGACAGCAGGCCACTCGGTCCCAAGGGGTTGCTTAGACTCTCCTGCATCCTCTCCGTCCTGTCCTGCGTTCGGAGGAAGAACCGAGCCTTCTGGGTCCCGGGGATCATCAGTCCATTGGGGGTAAACGGGGCCTCCTGCTGCGAGCCGCCGCTCTCAATTCACAGGGGAAATAAAGATACTAAAATTGTTTTTAAAAGAATACAAATAGTTACTATTGACAAAAAACAAGCCCAATTTCTAAATTATTATGCTTTACATAACAGCAAAAAACTTTTGTAAACAGTCCAAATGCCCAACCTGTGGGGTACTGTCAACCATTCATTTGAACGACTATAGAGCCATTAAAATAATAAATACAAGGCTTGTGTCGACACACGGAAAAGTACACGTGGGAATAAAAAAGAACAAAGACACACATTCACTGCTCGCTACCGTGGAAAATCATGTTTAGACAACGATAAGAATGAAAAATAATGGAGCTAAGTAAATAGAGTGAACAAACAGAGCTAAGTTGGTGTTTTCAAGTGAATGGGTTCTTTGTGTTTAGGGGAGGTGTGATGTGTGTGTCTCCATAGAAATTGTCTTTAAATATAGCAAGTCCAGTCGATGCGGCCTCTGTAGGGACAGTGCGGCCACTCTCCCCGGGCTCGAGTCTTCAGGGCTGTCTCACGCAAAAGAACATAGGAAGGAGGTCCGTGTTCCGCCACCCCCCTCCCGTCCCCAGACCACGCTCCCTGGGCTCGCTCGCTCAGCCTTGCCCTCTGCCTCTCGGTAGGCAGCCAACATGGGTGAATTAACCTCTGCTTACATAACCAGTTGGAACACACCGGAGTGTTTGCTATCCTTCTTAGGAAATATTTTTCATTCTTGTCCAAGATTATTTTCTAACCCAACCCCCCTTTGCCTCTGTTTGAAAAGTAACAGGTACCCATCATGAAGAATTTTTAAATTTTCTGAGTTACACCGGGAAACAATCTGTTACGTTCCGTTCCGGGTCGGCCACCTCCGCCGTGGTCCCTAGGGTTCCTCGCACACAGTGGCTGTGCTGTGCGGCTCTGCCACCTGGCCACAGGGGCCGCCAAACCCCCAGTGTGGGAAGGCCGTGTCCTGCCTTCACCGTGACTCCCTGCGCCAGCCAGAGCCTCTGTCCTGCGGTTCAAACGTGGAGGGAAAAGTGGGAGGAGCAGCATTAGCCCAAGGCAGTGCTGAGAAAGGACGGAGCAAAAGCCGGACAGGACAAGCGGGGTTCCTGCACACACAGGTCATGGAGGGGAGCCAGCAGAATCCAGCTGTGGTAGAGGAGAGAGCTGGAAAGAGTGAGAAGGGGAGGGGGAGGGGGATGGGGGGGAGGGAGAGACAGAGAGAGAGAGAGAGAGAGAGAGAGTGAGAGAGAGACCAGGACAGCACTGGACTCTTCATGAGGGAAGAGACCGTGTTTGTATTGTGCCTGGAGATAGACAATACCTGGCTCTTGGAAGTCACCCAATAAGTTTGTGAATTGACTGACAGACATGAGAAAGCTCAGAGCAGGACAGATAGGCCCCTTGAGGGGTCAGTCACCTGTCGCATCTGCAGAGCTCCAAGCAGGTAATGGTCTCAATCGTATCCACATGGTCCCCAAGAGCCAGAGGTGATGACTGTTAACTTTCATGTTGAAACATATTGTTTTATGTTCCACTTTTTAAATACTAAACAAGTGAAATATTTCCATACAATAGATAGGCTTTTTAAAATGTGATTTCAGTGACTACATTTAGGGGTATTGGGTGTTAGGTGTTAGACACTTAGGTTATTTCTGAAAGCCCGCTTCATAAATAATGGCTGTTGCCCACACAAAAGCCTGTATAAGAATGTTTGTGGCAGCTTTACTCCTAATTGCTAAACACTAGAAACAACTTGAATGCCTGACAGAAAAATGGATAAACAAACTCCAGTACATCCATACAGTGGGGTACCACACAGCAATACAAAGGAGCGAACCACGATGAGTGCCAGACCATGGATACATCTCAGAATCATTGTGCAAAATGAAAGAAGCCAGACACAAAAGATTCCACACTGTGATTCCATTTATATGACGGGCTGAAAAGCAAACTACAGGCTAGAAAGCCGGTCAGGGGCTGCCAGGGGCTGCGGCTTGCGAGACAGGGCTGAACAGAGGGTAGCACGAGCTGAAGTTTTGGGAATGATGGTGAAGTGTTTTTATTGTGAGGGTCTGAAGCTCATGCCCAATAGCGTAGTTATGACCAGGCATTGCCTTTTATCACACCTTGCAAAGAGGTGCTAAGATCTGGTCGGCAATTCAGACTTGAAAGAACTCAAGACAGTTTTTAAAAGGGCTGGGCGATGAGCAGATTGAAGCGACCACGAGAGCTGCCACTCCGCCCAGCCTCCAGCGAGCCCCACATCTCGCGTGGAGCCCAATGCGCTCCATCTCTCCATGTCCCCGCCCCCTGGACACCCCGCCTGGCTGTCCACTGCATCTCCTGCTCACAGCCTCGGCCGGACGTCACCTCCTTCGGGAGCACCTGTGCAGTCCCCGAGGTGGGAACTCAGAGTCATTCTCTTCGTTCCTCTCTACTCCCAGCCACTTGGTCCCCAAGCCTGCAGGCGCTGGGTCATAAACCCGCCTCAGGTGCTACCAGGAAGTTTGTCTGAATCTTCCTTCTACTCACTGCAACAACCCACCCACCGACCGCCCTGCCTCCACTCTCCCAGAGTCCACTTCCTGAGACTACTCGGGATAAAGGGTTAAACAAAGTCCTTCAGTGTCTGACCTGCAGTGACCAAGGCTGTCCCTTCTCCCACCGATCCCCAGGACCCAGCTCTCCGGCGGCAGAGCCGTGCTCTGGGCCCTGACCACGTGGGCACCTCACACCTCATGCGCCCCTGCCGGGTACATCCTCCTGTGCATGGTGAACGCGCTCATCCCCCGTCCCTCTGCGAAGCGCTCCCCCTCCCTCAGCAGCCACACCTCCGGAAGCCCTGACACAATGTTCTGGGTTAGTGTGTGTGGCCCTCTACATTCTGAGCTTCTACGGGACGGCAGATGCGTGCCCAGAGCACGCCACCTAGCACAGAATGGAAGCCACACACATGGCCTGGCCTGATGCTACTTTTCATTCATGTAGATCTGAGCTGTTCCACAAGGCTAGGACAGGGGACAAGAAAAATGATTCTTTATAACCATGGCAGAGGGGGAAGGGTGGTGACTCCGTTCAGGGCTCAGTTCTGTGCCAGAAACTTTCTGCACTATCGCACGGACTCCCCACTACAGCCTCACGAGGACGGCGGTATTGCTGCATTCTATAGGAAACCAGATTCCATCGTGTACTGAGCCCGACAGGCCAAGTCCAGGCCCGAGGCGGAAGCTGGGACTCTTCGCTACTGCACTGGCCGCAGAACAAGTCCTTATAATTTATGCCCGAGAGTGAGCTGTGGGCTGTGCTCAAGCTGCCTATCCTTTGGTGACTCGTTACATGTTAGGGGTGGCTACAGCAAGGGGAAGGCAAAGTCGGTGAGTTGTTTTCATCTGAAATGGCATTTTGATTGGTTGAATGTAGTTTCTTTCCATTTCGGGCTGGACCTGCTGGATACTAAGTGTCCTCTAAGTCCACCTGGGAAGCAGAGACCCCCAGGGCCGGGGCCATCCAGCCCACTGACTGATGATTACATCTGACTGCAGCTCCCATGGGACCCTGCACACTTGTTCTCACATGATAAAAATGAGTTTGGATTTTAGTGAAATAAAATGGAGACACTATAGTCAAGCTAAATTTTTAACTTCAAGTGGGCTGAAGGGTAAGGAAACAATTTTTCCTGTTTTAACTGACTCTGGGAACTTTTCCACTTCCGCTGCTGGGTTCATACACGGATACACATCAGTACATGGTGTGTTAGTGCCCGATCGTACACCAAACCTGCACAATGACCTCGAGAAGAAACTGTTCCATTGTCTAGACGTCTGGCGATTACCCTTGAGCCAATCTGGGCACTAAGAACGCAGACCTGTCTGACCCGTGGTGGCACGGTGGATAGAGTGTCAACCTGAGATGCCGAGGACCCAGATTTGAAACCCCAAGGTCACCGGCTTGAGCGCAGGCTCACCAGCTTGAGTGCAGGGTCACTGGCTTAAGCGTGAGATCATCGACATGACCTCATGGTTGCTGACTTGAACCTAAAGGTCACTGGCTTGACCCCAAGGATGCTGGCATGAGCAAGGGGTCACTGGCTCAGCTGGAGCCCCCACCCTCCATTAAGGAATGTATGAAAAGAAATAAATTAACAACTAAAAAATGCTGCAACTATGAGTTGATGCTTCTCATCTCTCTCCCTTCCTATCTGTCTCTATCTCTCACTAAAAGAAGAGAATGCAGAGCTAATTCTTCCCAAGAATATACTTTTAACTGTAAAAACCCTTACCTTCTCTAGCTCCTTCGGAACACTCTGGGTATTGCCTAGTTGTTTTCACCGTGCAAACCCTAAGGCCCTTGAGTAAATCTCTGTCATTTATTTATATAAACCTTGTTACCAAATTGAAGGGGCCCAATTGCTTGCACGCATCAAAGCCCAGTAAGACATGAACAGGAGTTGGCAGCCAAGAAAGTAAGGATTTCCCTAAGGAGATGGCGCCATGTCCAGTGTCACAGGTAGTTCGTGCTCAAGACCTGGCTCCCCAAGGGCTTCCAGGGGATGGATTATACAGGGGAAACAGCACTAGTCATGGCGACTAACAGAGTTAGGGCTGCGGTCCCTACTGACTGGTTGCTGCTAGGGTAGAGGGTTTCTGCATGGTTACAACTCCCCCTTTTCTTTTAATCATTTCTCAATCTCCAGGAATATGGGTCCAGGTTCAACCAGGAGGGAGGGTTAGCTTGTAAAACGCAGTTAGCTTTGTCTGCCTGCCATGCCCTCGCCTCTGGCTCTTACAACCTCACACGCCCACCTTTATCGCAGTGGTCTCTGAGCTGAGAGGGGGCGTGCTAGGTGTTTAATTTATAAGCAGAGGCCATAGCAACAGCAGAAGCAGGAGGCTAGGATGCCTGCACCCTAAGTCAGGGGTCCCCAAACTTTTTACACAGGGGGCCAGTTCACTGTCCCTCAAGACTGTTTTGGAGGGCCAGATTATAAAAAAAAACAACTATGAACAAATCCCTATGCACACTGCACATATCTTATTTTAAAGTAAAAAAACAAAACGGGGACAAATACAATATTTAAAATAAAGAACAAGTAAATTTAAATCAACAAACTGACCAGTATTTCAATGGAAACTATGGGCCTGCTTTTGGCTAATGAGATGGTCAATGTCCGGTTCCATATTTGTCACTGTTAGCCGTAACAGGTGATATGACACGCTTCCGGAGCCGTGACGCGTGCATCCCGCGTCACCGGAAGTAGTACTGTACGTGAGCGACGCTGCTACATACAGTACTCCAGGAGCACAGGATATGGATGCTGACCACCAATGAAAGAGGTGCCCCTTCCAGAAGTGTGGCGGGGGCCAGATAAATGACCTCAGGGGGCCGTATGTGGCCCGCGGGCCGTAGTTTGGGGACCCCTGCCCTAAGTAATAACCAGAGAAAACCGTGGTTAGTCTCTGGGTCCGAGACTGTCAGCTGAGAAAACCCCTGGGTGAAAGGCTCACAGCTTTGTTCCTCCTGGAACAGAGGTGGCAGTGCCAATCCCACAGATGTCCCTGGCCCGCACTCCAGCCATCCCCGTGAACGTCCGGACACCAGCTCAAGCACGCTCCCTGTGTGGCTTCCACAGAGTCAGCCACTGAAACCGTCCGAGCACGAGCTGTTGTGATGATTTCTTCGAAGTATATATTGTCATCTAGCAACTGCAAGGCTCAGAAAAAAGTCTTAGTTCTCAATTATTCCAAGGCACAGGACAGGAGAAAAATGAGACGCCAATTTAGACGGCTGCAGACACTTTCATTAGAAAAATTCAGGATCCTGTCAAGTCTACAGGTGAAAAACAAGGTTTTAAACACAACCGATCTAGACTCTAGTATCTACAACTGAGCATTATGATTTAACTGAAACAATTTCTTTTCTCTAAAATCACCCTCAGTTGATCAAAGACTAGATTTTTATCAAAGATTAAGCTTAATTTTACCAAATTAAGATTAATTTATTGTATAAATCTAGTTTCAATAAATTTGGCCTGTTATTTGCAGAAGTATGATAGTTATATAATCACATAGGCTCTTTTAAATCTGCCTGCATGGAATTTTATGGACTAGCTCCAGGCTGAACTTTCCCCTCTCAGGGCTAATAGGCCAAGCTCTATACTTGCCTTCAGTGTTTGCCTGCAATTCCTGTCTGTTTGGGTGAACTCCTCGGGTTCTCGTGGTTTCCCTAAACATCTTGAGGCTCTTCCCTCCCCGCCCCCCAGGGAAGCAGCTCTTGTTCCTCAGCTGGAGTGGCTGCTGTGAGGCCATTTCTCCCGGGGCTTCAGACTGGCCTCCAAAGTCAGCCTGAACTCCTCAAAGCTTCCTGGTGACATGCAGAGTCTATGCAGGTCTCTCTCAAACATGACATTCCAATCCACTCTTGATAAGAAACCAATTTCCAATTGTGTGTCCTATTATAAAAGTATGTTCCTATCACACTTAGGCAAAATACCATATGGCCATGAAAATAATGGTATTCATTCAGAGTCTCCAAAACTGCTAGTGGGACCACTGGAGAGAAAATATCAATGTTTCAGTATTGCTTACAAGGGTATAATTTACCAAATTGCTCTAAGTCGTATATAATTTAAGAGAAAGTGTTTCCTTATATTTGAAAAACATATAGGTTAAAAATTAGCAATATTTTTTAACAAAAAGATATAAAAATTATCAGCCTTAGTTTATTCAATCTCATATAAGTAATTCTTATCTATTTTGATTTTTTTGCCAGCAGTTCAGGAATCCAGTTATTCCTGAGAGAATTCTAAATCTTCATTCAGTTTAAAGGTATGACCTTATATTTTTTTTAAAAAAGTCTGTTTTAGAATAAATCAGAGTCCTTTTATGGATCTTTCTGACGATGAAACATATTTGCAAAAGCATCAGAGGAGAACAGTGACTGTAAGTGACCAAAACACCCTTAAAATGACATGGTTATAGATAGGATTATAATGCAATTAACAAAGAACTTTGTTTTTCTATAACATAATATTTTAAGATAACAAGAATTTTATCAGGACTTTGTAGACTCCTGGAAATCTCAATATAATCTCCAATATATAATATCCATTTAATAATGAGGATATATTCAAATACAACACAACTATTGCCTTAGTTGACAAAGCTTCCCATGCAATTTAAACATATCCAATGGGCCTAATGATTTCAAAACCTCTCCTTGCAAGGAAGAAAAGAATCCTTTGAGGAGTTCCAGTTCCCACTGGAACAACCCAAAGCCATTTCTGGGTTCAGAAAAAGGTCTCCTGTTACGATTTAAACCCCAGGAGTTCATCAAATACATTTGACCCAAAAGATCATCTATCATTATGAAACAATATAAAATTACTTATCTAAAGTGACAATATAAAGGTATAAAATAGAAATGCAAGTTAGCAAAGCTTAAGTTCTTAGGATTAAGAAAAGTGTTTTCTTGGGAATCTAAGAGGGCGGCAGAGTAGGTGGAAGCTACACTCACCTCCTCCCAGGACCAAACTGGAATTACTAAATGACAGAACAATCATCCTGAGCAACCAACTGGAGATTAGCTGACAAAAACTCTAATAACCAAGAGGAGCCACATCGAGACTGGTAGGAAGGGCAGAAATGGGAAAAGGACTGGACCTGCTCCAAAGGGCGGGGGGGAGGTTGACTGAGTCTCTGGAGGAATATCTCAGCTGCAGGGGCTTCCTGCAGGAGAAGCATGGGCTCGAAACCCCAAGCCAGGCTGCCCATTCTAGAGCACCAGAGCTGAGAAGAGGCACCCAGAGAACGTCTGACTGAAAAGTGACACGGTTTCTGTCCTCCAGGGAGAGACAGGAGTCCACCAGAGACACAGGTGCCCTCTTAAAGGGCCAATACACATCATTTCATCTGCAGCCACTCACCCTGGTGGAGAGAGGTTGTAGTAGACTCTAGTTGTGTGATGAGAGCCTGGGGTTTGTGCCCCTGGGGAGAGAGCTGAAGGGAGAGCCTCCAGGGTCCCTGTGCTGAGTCACTCTCCCCTACCACAGATGCCCTCTTCTTGGGTGGAGCACTCCCTTCTGTGTTGCATCAGCCTGGGGCAAGCTGTAGCCCTACCCTCTGGGCTCCCTCTCATCCCACCTTGTGGAGTGTACAACCTACTGAGTAGTCAGCTACCTTGGTCACAGTGTAGAGGTCTGGGAAAACCCATGGGGCATCAGTGACTGAGTAGTGTGGCTTTGGACTGGGGACCATTCTTCCCACTGTCCCCTGAACTTGCCTGGCACTTCCTCCTCATGGAAGACCTGCTAAAACTACCCTCTGGGCTTTGGAGGATCCACTCTCCAGATTCCAGAAAGTCCACCAGACTCCACAAACTCCACCCATCTGACTCCTACTGGCTCTGCCCTGTCGTGGTCAGGGAAAAATCTAGGACAGATTGAGTTGTGTGGCTCTGAGGCGGGGGCCATATCCCCCTTCTTCCCAGAAGACTGATCAGGAGACCCTTCACAGGAGATCCACTAGCCTCATCCTCCTGACTCCTGGTGACCCCACCCTTCAGAAGACTGATCATACCTTCCCCTCACAGGGGATCCACTAGCCTCATCCTCCTGACTCCTGGTGACCCCACCCTTCTGAGCTCCAGCTCCTCCTGGCAGATTCTGGACGGACTGAGTTGTGTGTGACTCTAGGACAGGGGCAACTTTTCCCTTACACACCCGACTGAAGTGGAGCCCTCCCTTCACACAGCCAACTCTTGGTCTGTTTGGGCCTGATAAACTCTGCTGGCCTCGCTGATGACTCCCTGAAACCCTACCCTAACACAAAGATATGTAAGCACCCAGTGGGTGGCAGCTAGACTTGGGATACCTGGAGACATTCGCTGAGTGGCCGCAGACCCAGCACTGGCATGAAGTTTGAATCTGTATCAATCTGTTGAACATCACTCACCCTGACCTGGTGACTCACGGAGAATCTACCTCATTCCATTTGAGTATCATCAGAGACTCTTTCAGTGACTAAGCCTAACAAGCAGCTAGCAGCTGGAGGCAGGCAGAGGCAGATCATGGGGTGCCTTGGGACTTTTGATGACCTGTTCCCCAGACCCAGTCCTGAGGAAACCCAGCTTTGGCACACAGGTTGGTCCTGCCCACACACATTGAGGCCCAGCAGAGGCAGCAACAAACTATGGATCACTTGTATCCCCAAGCAAGTTTCCCAGGGCCAGTCACAGGCAGCGTCTGACATTGGCTTACAGCAGAGTCCCTCTCAAGAGACCCATCGCAAGCAAACCCAGTGGCCAGCTTCAGACAGCATCAGAGCAGGATCCAATTAGCTTCACAAGTGGCATATCCAAAGGGAGATCTTGGCAGGCACCAGACCCTGCTGAGGCAAATTCAGCTGCATGTGATGTGCACCTGAACAGCAGCTCACACGCTGTAGTTAAGGTTGAGCCTCACAGTCAGTAAGCCTGAGAGTGAATCCCAGACACAAACGGGCCAATAGCAATCAAAACACAATTACAACAGGAGGGCCCACATCATCCACAAGAGGGACATTCCTGGAGCACCCAGCTCAGGTGATCCAGGAGACTGCACCACTGGATCCCACAGGACCCCTACTACATGAGGCCACCCCACCAAGACTGAGAGTCGTAGCAGATCTATCTAATACAGAGAAACAAACACAGAGAGGCAGCCCAAATAGGGAGACAAAGAAACATGACTCAAATGAAAGAACAGGAGAAATCCTTAGGAAAAGAGTTAAATGACATGGAGACAAGTAATTGATCAGATACAGAGTTCAAAGTAATAGTTATAAGGCTGCTCAACAGCATGAAAAAGGATATAGACACCATAATAAAGGACCAGTCAGAACTGGAGAAAACAAGATCTGAAATGAAGAATACATAGGATTAAATAGTGGGTTGAATAAAGCAGAGGATCAAATCAGAGATATAGACAAGTAGGAAAAAAAACACCCAATCAGAGCAGCACAAGGAGAAAATTTTTAAAACGAGGATACTTTAAGGGACATTTGGGTCAATATCTGCACCATAGGGGTGCTGGAAAGAGAGAGAGAGAGAGAGCAAAAGATCAAGAACCTATGTGAAGAGGCCCTGGCTGGTTGGCTCAGTGGTAGAGCGTCGGCCTGGCGTGCGGGGGACCCGGGTTCGATTCCCGGCCAGGGCACATAGGAAAAGTGCCCATTTGCTTCTCCACCCCCCCTTCTTCCTCTCTGTCTCTCTCTTCCCCTCCCGCAGCCAAGGCTCCATTGGAACAAAGATGGCCCAGGCACTGGGGATGGCTTCTTGGCCGCTGCCCCAGGCGCTAGAGTGGCTCTGGTCATGGCAGAGCGACCCCCCTGGAGGGGCAGAGCATCGCCCCCTGGTGGGCGTGCCGGGTGGATCCCGGTCGGGCACATGCGGGAGTCTGTCTGACTGTCTCTCCCCATTTCCAGCTTCAGAAAAAAAAAAATTAAAAAAAAAAAAAAAGAACCTATGTGAAGAAATAAAGACTGAAAGCTTCCCTAACCTGGTGGGGGAAAGAGACTCACCAAGTCTGGGAAACAGAGAGTCCCAAACAAGATGAATTCAAAGAGGACCACACCAAGACACATCATAATTAAAATGGCAAATGTTAAAAACAAAAAGAATATCTTAAAAGCAGCAAGAGAAAGACAGTTACCTACAAGGAAGCCCCCATATGACACTCAACTGATTTCTCAACAGAAAATACTTCAGGCCAAAAGGGATTGCACAAAATATTCAAAGTGATGAAAAGCAAGGACCTACCACCAAGAAGACTACTTTATCCAGCAAGACTGGGAAAATGGAAGGAGATATAAAGAGTTTCCCAGACAAGTAAAAGCTAAAGGAGTTTGTTACCACTACACTAGTATTACAAGAAATGTTAAAGGACCAAGAAGAAGAAAGAAGGAAGAAGAAGAAGAAGAGGAACTATATTAAGTATTTTCTTAAGTTACCAAGGACCTAATCAAGACAATAGAAAACTGTTTTAATAAAACAATCTTTGTTTCCTGGGCAGAAAACTTTCTATAATATCTTATCTGGAATAGAATCAATACAAAAAACTTTTTTTAAACAAAAAGTGAAAAAGAACCAAACTCCTATTTGCCTTAGCTTACTTTTGCTATTTAAACTTATTTACTTAAGTAAATTCCAGCTGTAATCAGCTTAATCATATACAAAGTCTCCTCAAGAGTTCTCTTCATGGACCTTTTACAACTTTCTCCCTCCCTCTTAGTTTGTCCCTTCTTATTCTTTCTGAAATATCCAAACTTATTTTAGGACGAACCTCATTTTTCTAATTCTTTCAAAAAATGTATTTCCATATTTTTTATTACTAAAAACATACAGTTTCTCTTCATCTTAATTAGAAATATTAACACTTTGGAACCTCAAGTTTAGTGACAACTAAAAAGTAAGCAATTAGCCTTCTTTAGAGTAATACATTTACGAACACGTTTAATAATTTCTAAAAATATATTTTCTCACAGCACAGTCTTTTAAATGTGGAGAAGACATGTTTCTTAATGGGCCCAAATATCTTTAGCGGTCTTCTTTTTATCCCTACTGTCCCACTTATTCATTCATTGGTTGTTTCTTAGATGTGCCCAGATGGTGATTGCACCTGCAACCTTGGAGTATGAGGGCAATGCTCTAACCAGCTGAGCTACCCAGCCAGGGCTCTTCATTTATTTTTTTATAATAACCAGATAGTAGATAAATCTGTTTAGTAATGGTCTAGAGCAGGGGTCTCCAAACTTTTTACACAGGGGGCCAGTTCACTGTCCCTCAGACCACTGGAGGGCTGCCAAATACAGTGGTCCTCTCACTGACCACCAATGAAAGAGGTGCCCCTTCCAGAAGTGCAGTGGGGACTGGATAAATGGCCTCAGGGGGCCGCATGCAGCCCACAGGCCGTAGTTTGGGGACGCCTGGTCTAGAGACATTTAATGAGTATTATTTAAAAACTTTAAAGTTCTAAGTTACCAAAGAGACTTATAAAACCATGTAAGTACAATACAGTTTTTGCTCAGGAGTTAATCTAAAAAAAACCTTTTTATCCCATTTACTTTTTTTTTTAGATTTATTTGCTCCTAACAAGTTTAGGTTATTTATAAAGATTTTATTATACTGTTATTTTTCTTGCTGACAACTTTGCAACAAGAGATGACATAAACTTACTTAACTAATAAACTAAGGCAGAATAAAAGTATTATTTTCTGCTGATGATTTTAAAGGTATGCATTTTAACCAAACTCAAAGCAGCTTTAATATCAAATACTTTCCTAGAGCATTTGAGTTAGTTTCTGCCATATTTTTGAGAATTCTCATATAAGCAGTTGTTTAAGTCAATTTAACAGAGCGCTGTTTTATATTTTAACAATGTTATCTGGAGGTAGGAAGTACCACAGCACGCATGAACAGACAGACAAGACACAAGAGACCTTTCAGCTATGGGACAGGCACCTCGAAACAAAACCCACTGATTTGGAAAGGAACAGCCGAAATAATTTAAATTGATCTGTTCAGATGGCTAGGTGTTTTTTGCGTGTGCGTTTTGTCTTGTTTTGTTTTAACTAATATTTGTGGAGACAGCACTTAAGATCTGTACTTGTCCTCGGTAAGGACGTCTTGGAGCCAGAGAAGCAGGTCATGGTTGCTTTCAAAAAGCACTACAATCTCCCTTTGTTTTTCTTCAGCCTCAGAAATTGAGAGCGATAAAGATAGGTGGGCTTGAATTGCTTCTAGAGCTGCATTGCTGGTTTCATAAAGATTTTTAAGGAATGGATAACTACTCTCAAAATTCGGGTTGAGATTTAAGGGACATCATAGGTTGACCTACCTGTCTAACTATGTAACCTCTAGTCTGTTTCTTTCCCTCTAGGTATATAGTTTTACTTTAGTTGAGGGAGGGGGCTCAAAATAAAGATTTCCATCCGAGTCTGACATTAGTTTTCAATTTGGCCAAATTTCTGATGAAAATGTTATTAAATTTTTTTAAATATCTTGACAGGTGTCAGCTGCGACAAACGATAAGTATTTCTGGCGCTATTAAACTATTAATACTTCATGGACCCAAAAGAGATTCTGCAGAGTGTCTCCCTCTGACGGACGAAGGAAAGACTGACAGGCTTCACGTCCACTCCCCGGCGAGACACGAAGTTTGTGTCCACGATGCGGTCAGGTAAAAGGGACGTGATCAATCGCAGCTGACAGAACTTGAACAGAAGGCCTGTTTAAACAGCCCAGTATTTCCTAACCTTATCAATCCTTACAATTCCACATTGTAAAATTGTAATCTGAGTCAAGGGTTTCAGCATCACAGTTCAGAAATTCCCATATCAGAGAGTCCTGGAAAACTGTTTCTATCCCCTGACCCTTTGACCCACTCCTGAGTAAAGAGGTTTTGGGGTCCCCAGGAGACGGCAAGCCAGTGGACCCTGGACGGACTACTGCCCCAAGCAACTGCTAGTCAGTTTTCTCACTGTCATCTTTTCCTCCTGTCTTTTAAATTTCTCTACATTGGGGTAAACAGAGCAGACTTGTTTGAGGCCCGTTCATCTTAGGGGGCACCGAGGGGCGGTTTGGCCCTACTTACCTTTGGGAGTGTTGTACTAAAATCTCTGCTTTAACCCCGTCAGTGTCTGCTGTATTTCAGCCCACTTTTCTCTCGCATAGGTTCCTTGCTACATGTACTCCAGTTCTGGAAGACACAGCCCACAGAACTGTCCCTAAGGTCTTTATCAATCAGAGTTTAGCTCAAGCGATGTTAAGTAAGTCCTAGAATGAGACAGTTTACATAAAAGAATGACCCAGAAACAAACCGTTGTCACATCTAACAATTCAATAGCCCTTACTGCTTGCTCAAGTTCAGCTGGTGATGAGTCAGAAAACAGAAAAGACAGGAGAAGGGGCCGGTGGCTTACTCCTGTGACACCTCGAATTGCTCAGCGCGGTTGAGACGAGCCCACAGCTGCCAGGAGGAGGCCAGGGAGAGCTTCCAATGCCCCCTCCTTCCGGCAGCTGAGAGGGGCCAGAACTGGCCCCCTCCCATGGGATGAAACATAGACATAACAGGTAAATACAGCCTCAAGCAGACTGACAGACAGATTTCTCCCCCTTGGTTTCTGCCAGTTTCCCCGAGTCTGGGAGAGGGAGACCAGACAAACTAAGGTTTCTCCAGAACCGCTTCCCTCCCCGTCCCCATCGGGTTTCCCGAGCCTTGGAAGAGGGTGGTTACCTTGGGTCAGCACCTGCGAGACCCAACCAAAGACATCTTTACTTTCCAAAACCAAAGCAAATCCAAAGTTAAGCTTTTTAAATTCCTTGTCTTGTTGATGCTGCTAACATAAGTGCTGTCAGTCAGGGGCGCCTGGTCGTGGGCAGCTGCCCAGCCTCTGCCACCCAGACTACAGTCTGGGCAGCTGCGAGGCGGGGGCCTGGGGGCAGGCCCTGAGCCAGGGGTCCCTGAATCCACTGATGTGAGGTGGGGGCCTGGGGGCAGGCCCTGAGCCAGGGGTCCCTGAATCCACTGATGTGAGGTGGGGGCCTGGGGGCAGGCCCTGAGCCAGGGGTCCTGAATCTACCGCTTCGTGGCAGGCGCTGAGCCAGGGGTCCCTGAATCCACTGCCTCGTAGCAGGCGCTGAGCCAGGGGTCCCTGAATCCACCGCTGTGAGGCGGGGGCCTGGGGGTAGGCCCTGAGCCAGGGGTCCCTGAATCCACCGCTGTGAGGCGGGGGCCTGGGGGCAGGCCCTGAGCCAGGGGTCCCTGAATCCACTGGGAAAAGAAGGCCCTCATGTCGGCCACCAAAATTGTTACCAAGTGGAAGGGGTCCCTTTGCCTGCGCAATCAAGCCCAATAAGACATAAAGAGGAGCCTGCAGCCAAGAAAGTGAGGATTTCTTAGGGAGATGGCGCCATGTCCGGATGCTCAAGGCCTGGCACCCTGATAGCTTCCAGGGGGTGGGTTGTACAGGGGGAAGTCACCAATCTCAGTGACTAACAGTGAGTTAGGGCTGCGATCTCTACTGATTGGTTGGTGCTCGGGTAGGGGTCACTGCTCTTGGTACTGATGCCAGCCATGGAGTTGTTCTGTCTGATTTTGCAAGTGTTTGTTCTGCAGGATTGTTCTGCTTTCCTGGGTCCAGAACTAAAACACAGCTGAAGCCAAGCAGTTACATTTAGTTTGATTGAAAACTCTGTCTCAATAGTCAGTAGCCACAGTACCTTATTTCTTAATACTACTGACCAGAACCTTTAGAGGCAAGTAGGTGAGTCAGGGCGCTGGGCGATGCCAGCTTTAGTTAAAGGGAAAAAAATGAAAAAAAAAAAAAAAGGCCTGATTAAAGAAAATAAGGTTTCTGCACAGTGACAGCCTCCAGACACTTTGTGAGTTCAGTCGACAGGTTGTTAAGTGAGGAACCCACCCGAAAAGTCACATGTGATTTATTCTGTTTGTCTGCATCACCGGCGAAGGATCCTCCATTTACCTGGACCCTCCTCTGATCTGGACCCTCCACTGACCTGGACCCTCCACTGACCTGGACCCTCCACTGATCTGGACCCTCCACTGACGTGGGCCCTCCACTGACCTGGACCCTCCTCTGATCTGGACCCTCCACTGACCTGGACCCTCCACTGATCTGGACCCTCCACTGACCTGGACCCTCCACTGACCTGGACCCTCCACTGATCTGGACCCTCCACTGACCTGGACCCTCCACTGACCTGGACCCTCCACTGATCTGGACCCTCCTCTGATCTGGACCCTCCTCTGACCTGGACCCTCCACTGATCTGGACCCTCCACTGACCTGGACCCTCCACTGACCTGGACCCTCCTCTGATCTCGACCCTCCTCTGATCTGGACCCTCCACTGATCTCGACCCTCCTCTGATCTGGACCCTCCACTGATCTCGACCCTCCTCTGACCTGGACCCTCCACTGACCTGGACCCTCCACTGATCTGGACCCTCCACTGACCTGGACCCTCCACTGATCTGGACCCTCCACTGACCTGGACCCTCCACTGACCTGGACCCTCCTCTGATCTCGACCCTCCTCTGATCTGGACCCTCCACTGATCTGGACCCTCCACTGACCTGGACCCTCCACTGACCTGGACCCTCTTCTGATCTCGACCCTCCTCTGATCTGGACCCTCCACTGACCTGGACCCTCCACTGACCTGGACCCTCCACTGACCTGGACCCTCCACTGATCTGGACCCTCCTCTGATCTGGACCCTCCTCTGACCTGGACCCTCCACTGACCTGGACCCTCCACTGACCTGGACCCTCCACTGATCTGGACCCTCCTCTGACCTGGACCCTCCACTGATCTGGACCCTCCACTGACCTGGACCCTCCACTGACCTGGACCCTCCACTGATCTGGACCCTCCACTGATCTGGACCCTTCTCTGACCTGGACCCTCCACTGACCTGGACCCTCCACTGATCTGGACCCTCCTCTGACCTGGACCCTCCACTCACCTGGACCCTCCACTGATCTGGACCCTCCTCTGACCTGGACCCTCCACTGACCTGGACCCTCCACTGACCTGGACCCTCCTCTGATCTCGACCCTCCTCTGATCTGGACCCTCCACTGATCTGGACCCTCCACTGACCTGGACCCTCCACTGATCTGGACCCTCCACTGACCTGGACCCTCCTCTGATCTCGACCCTCCACTGATCTGGACCCTCCACTGACCTGGACCCTCCACTGACCTGGACCCTCCACTGACCTGGACCCTCCTCTGATCTCGACCCTCCTCTGATCTGGACCCTCCACTGATCTGGACCCTCCACTGACCTGGACCCTCCACTGATCTGGACCCTCCTCTGACCTGGACCCTCCACTGACCTGGACCCTCCACTGACCTGGACCCTCCACTGACCTGGACCCTCCTCTGATCTCGACCCTCCTCTGATCTGGACCCTCCACTGATCTGGACCCTCCATTGACCTGGACCCTCCACTGACCTGGACCCTCCATTGATCTGGACCCTCCACTGATCTGGACCCTCCTCTGACCTGGACCCTCCACTGACCTGGACCCTCCTCTGACCTGGACCCTCCACTGACCTGGACCCTCCACTGACCTGGACCCTCCTCTGATCTGGACCCTCCACTGATCTGGACCCTCCTCTGATCTGGACCCTCCACTGATCTGGACCCTCCTCTGATCTGGACCCTCCACTGATCTGGACCCTCCTCTGATCAGGACCCTCCACTGATCTGGACCCTCCACTGATCTGGACCCTCCACTGACCTGGACCCTCCACTGACCTGGACCCTCCTCTGATCTGGACCCTCCACTGATCTGGACCCTCCTCTGATCTGGACCCTCCACTGATCTGGACCCTCCTCTGATCTGGACCCTCCACTGACCTGGACCCTCCACTGACCTGGACCCTCCACTGACCTGGACCCTCCTCTGACCTGGACCCTCCACTGACCTGGACCCTCCTCTGATCTGGACCCTCCACTGATCTGGACCCTCCACTGACCTGGACCCTCCTCTGACCTGGACCCTCCACTGACCTGGACCCTCCTCTGATCTGGACCCTCCTCTGATCTGGACCCCCCACTGACCTGGACCCTCCTCTGACCTGGACCCTCCACTGACCTGGACCCTCCACTGACCTGGACCCTCCTCTGATCTGGACCCTCCACTGACCTGGACCCTCCACTGACCTGGACCCTCCACTGATCTGGACCCTCCTCTGACCTGGACCCTCCACTCACCTGGACCCTCCACTGATCTGGACCCTCCACTCACCTGGACCCTCCACTCACCTGGACCCTCCACTGACCTGGACCCTCCACTGATTGGACCCTCCTCTGACCTGGACCCTCCACTCACCTGGACCCTCCACTGATCTGGACCCTCCTCTGACCTGGACCCTCCACTGACCTGGACCCTCCACTGATCTGGACCCTCCACTGATCTGGACCCTCCTCTGACCTGGACCCTCCTCTGATCTGGACCCTCCACTGATCTGGACCCTCCACTGACCTGGACCCTCCTCTGACCTGGGCCCTCCACTGATCTGGACCCTCCACTGACCTGGACCCTCCTCTGATCTGGACCCTCCACTGATCTGGACCCTCCACTGACTTGGACCCTCAACTGATCTGGACCCTCCACTGATCTGGACCCTCCTCTGACCTGGACCCTCCTCTGATCTGGACCCTCCACTGATCTGGACCCTCCTCTGACCTGGACCCTCCACTGATCTGGACCCTCCACTGATCTGGACCCTCCACTGATCTGGACCCTCCTCTAACCTGGACCCTCCACTGACCTGGACCCTCCTCTGACCTGGACCCTCCTCTGACCTGGACCCTCCACTGACCTGGACCCTCCACTGACCTGGACCCTCCTCTGATCTGGACCCTCCACTGATCTGGACCCTCCTCTGATCTGGACCCTCCTCTGACCTGGACCCTCCTCTGACCTGGACCCTCCACTGACCTGGACCCTCCACTGATCTGGACCCTCCTCTGACCTGGACCCTCCACTGACCTGGACCCTCCACTGACCTGGACCCTCCTCTGATCTGGACCCTCCACTGATCTGGACCCTCCTCTGATCTGGACCCTCCACTGACCTGGACCCTCCACTGACCTGGACCCTCCACTGATCTGGACCCTCCTCTGACCTGGACCCTCCACTGACCTGGACCCTCCACTGACCTGGACCCTCCACTGATCTGGACCCTCCTCTGACCTGGACCCTCCACTCACCTGGACCCTCCACTGATCTGGACCCTCGACTCACCTGGACCCTCCACTGATCTGGACCCTCCTCTGATCTGGACCCTCGACTCACCTGGACCCTCCTCTGACCTGGACCCTCCACTGATCTGGACCCTCCTCTGACCTGGACCCTCCACTCACCTGGACCCTCCACTCACCTGGACCCTCCTCTGATCTGGACCCTCCACTGACCTGGACCCTCCACTGACCTGGACCCTCCTCTGACCTGGACCCTCCTCTGACCTGGACCCTCCACTCACCTGGACCCTCCACTGATCTGGACCCTCCACTCACCTGGACCCTCCACTGATCTGGACCCTCCACTGATCTGGACCCTCCACTGACCTGGACCCTCCACTGACCTGGACCCTCCTCTGACCTGGACCCTCCACTGACCTGGACCCTCCACTGACCTGGACCCTCCTCTGATCTGGACCCTCCACTGATCTGGACCCTCCTCTGATCTGGACCCTCCACTGACCTGGACCCTCCTCTGACCTGGACCCTCCACTGACCTGGACCCTCCACTGACCTGGACCCTCCTCTGATCTGGACCCTCCTCTGATCTGGACCCTCCACTGACCTGGACCCTCCACTGACCTGGACCCTCCACTGATCTGGACCCTCCTCTGACCTGGACCCTCCACTGACCTGGACCCTCCACTGATCTGGACCCTCCACTGATCTGGACCCTCCTCTGACTTGGACCCTCCACTGATCTGGACCCTCCACTGATCTGGACCCTCCACTGACCTGGACCCTCCTCTAATCTGGACCCTCCTCTAATCTGGACCCTCCACTGACCTGGACCCTCCACTGACCTGGACCCTCCACTGACCTGGACCCTCCTCTGACCTGGACCCTCCACTGACCTGGACCCTCCACTGATCTGGACCCTCCACTGATCTGGACCCTCCTCTGACCTGGACCCTCCTCTGATCTGGACCCTCCACTGATCTGGACCCTCCACTGATCTGGACCCTCCTCTGACCTGGGCCCTCCACTGATCTGGACCCTCCACTGACCTGGACCCTCCTCTGACCTGGACCCTCCACTGATCTGGACCCTCCACTGATCTGGACCCTCCACTGACCTGGACCCTCCACTGACCTGGACCCTCCTCTGATCTGGACCCTCCACTGATCTGGACCCTCCTCTGACCTGGACCCTCCACTGACCTGGACCCTCCACTGACCTGGACCCTCCACTGACCTGAACCCTCCTCTGACCTGGACCCTCCACTGACCTGGACCCTCCTCTGATCTGGACCCTCCACTGATCTGGACCCTCCTCTGATCTGGACCCTCCACTGATCTGGACCCTCCTCTGACCTGGACCCTCCACTGACCTGGACCCTCCACTGACCTGGACCCTCCTCTGACCTGGACCCTCCACTCACCTGGACCCTCCACTGACCTGGACCCTCCTCTGACCTGGACCCTCCACTCACCTGGACCCTCCACTGATCTGGACCCTCCTCTGATCTGGACTCTCCACTGATGTGGACCCTCCACTGATCCGGCCCACAGTGTCTCCTGGGAGCGGCTCCTAGCTGAGTAGGTACCGACTGTCCCTCTCCCCAGACACCCACCCTGCAGTTTAATCATGCGCCTTATCTATTCTGGGCCACATTCATTTCCTGTGGTGGAAATTAGGTTTTGACAGTGTTCCTTTCGCATGTCATCTGTTCCTTCTAATTACAGCCAGCCCCATCAGCTCTCCCTCTGTGCGAAAGGAATGCTACCACCAGATCATCAGGCCCCTTAGAGCCCCCCCTCCCACTGCCCCTCCTATGAGGCAGGGAAGCTTTGGATTTGTTGCAGACTCTTCCCTTCCACCCTCACCCCAAAAGTCGGTGCAGGAGAGCAGCATTCTAGATACAGTTTGCTGGACAGAGGGACACCTAGTGGCGAAAGTGATGAGCTACAACAGTGAGGGGTTAAGAAGATTCGGATTTTTTTTAACAGCTTAACCGAGGTATGACTAACATATAAGCACTGTATGTGTTTAAGGTGTCCAATTGATGTTTTGATACATATACATTGTGAAATGATCACCAAAATCAAGCTAGTTAATATATCCATTGTCTCCACATAGCTACCATGGTCTATTTGGGGGTGGGGAGTGCTGAGAAGAAGTAATTTAAGATCTAAGCAAATTTCAAGTATACAAAACAATATTGTTGACTATAGTCACCATGCTGTCTGCACATTAGAGCTAAAGGATTTTTTCATCCTGAAAAACTGAAACTTTATACTCTTTAAGGTTAAGAATATTCTTTTAAGTCTTTCTTTTTCTTCCTTTATTTTTCAGAGTTTGTAAACTCTATCATTTCAGATGGAATGCTACGGTTCAGACCCTCACCACACTCTACATCGGGCACTTCTGGGGAAGTTGGCATTGGCTGCCCTCTCACATGCATTGGGTCTGAGTGCTTGTTTAAAAACAAAACTGGGAACTCTTACTTTCAAAGTTCTTTGTCATCATCCCCCAAATATACAATATTTTCAGACATCAAATAATTTGAGGCCCTGGTTGGTTGGCTTAGTGGTTGATATCGGCCTGGCGTGTGGAAGTCCCGGGTTCGATTCCTGGCCAGGGCACACAGGAGAAGCGCCCATCTGCTTCTCCACCCCTCCCCCTCTCCTTCCTCTCTGTCTTTCTCTTCCCCTCCCGCAGCCAAGGCTCCATTGGAGCAAAGTTGGCCCAGGTGCTGAGGATGGTTCTATGGCCTCCACCTCAGGCACTAGAATGGCTCCGGTTGCAACGGAGCAATGCCCCAGATGGGCAGAGCATTGCCCCCTTATGGGCATGCCAGGTACATCCCAGTCGGGCACATGCAGGAGTCTGTCTGACTGCCTCCCTGCTTCTCACTTCAGAAGAAAAAAAAAAAAAATAATAATAATAATAATAAAATAGTTTGAGGAGCCCGGTTAGCATTTGGCAAATGCTAGCAAGCAGCAGGAGGGGGAGGAAAGAGCGTTAGCCAGAGACCAGGGACCAGGCTCTGCCCCAGCTCTGCCCCCTCGGGCATTCCCACGGAGGGCATGTCAGTGACCCCTCAGAGCCTGGGCTTCCCGAGCTGTCAGAGGAAGACGCTGAACTGCAGGATCTTTGCAATTCCTTCCAGCTCTAAGATTATACATAGATTTGTGAGATACAGGGCGGGGCAAAGGAGGTGTACAGTTGTGAGTACGTGAAGCTGCGTGTACTCTTGTGTTATTATTTATTAGTTATCGTGTGATTTTCCACACAAACAACTGCAAATGCCCTTTTGCTCCATGCTGTGTAATCATGCAATGTATTATTTTGTAGAAATCTTGGAGGCTAGAGGCTGGATGTGGAAGAAAATTAGAGTCTGGCCTTCCTAACCTTTCTGACATGTGAGCACCGGTCAGGTGGGGCACAGGAGAACTGGCCAAAGGTCCTCTACTCCCACTTTGTAAGCCTACTCATAAATTATTCATGTTTGACAAGCAAAAGTGTGTGTGTGAGGGACTTAGTGGCTGGTGTGCCCGCTGAGAGGAGACAGGTTGGGAAAGAGTGCTGTTCGCTAGAGAGGGTAGGTCAAGGGCTTTTCCAATGGAAAGGGACTTACAGGTTATCTGGTCTGCCCGCTCCTGCTTCCAGACAAAGAAACCAGACGGACTTCAGTGACTGGATCAACACCACACAGCTAGTTACTGTATTTGCAAAGTCAAAACAATCCGCTGAGAGGAGCTCATTCTAAATAAGAAGAAACTCCTGGTATTTATAACCCAACATATCCAATGGTAGAGAGTCTGATTTCCAAATTAGTGTTCACAAAAGTCATGCAATACCACGTATAAATGTGACAAATATTAAAAGGCATTGCTTTGTGACCACATTCTTCATGAGCAGACCCGGATGTCCTTGAGAGAGCAGAGGAAATGGTCCCCGGGAAAGGGGAGAGACAACGCTTAGGACGTTATTTGCTTCTTGGATATGAAGTCTGATCAAGAATGAAGGCCCCATCCTTCAGAATCTTGGACCAAGTAACAGAGCATTTAAAACTTTTCTGATATTGTTCTCAACACGAGGAATTACACAGCATGGGATCTACTCCCCACAAGTTTACATTCTGAAACCAGGGCAGCTCTCCCAGCCCCCGCTCACGGGACTCGCTTGTTCCCAGCCCTCCTCCAACCTCACTGCTGGCCTCCCGGCGGTCCCCGAGCACCGCGGTCACCTGTCCCCCGGCCTCTGTGCCCACACACAGGCTGCTCTTCTCCTACGAGGCTCCTCACTCCTCCATCCCCTCAGGTCTCTGCTCAGATACTATCTCCGCACGAGGCCTTCCCTCACCACCCTGCGATTTAGGAGACAGCCCCTCTCCTGGCCCTCTGCCCTCTGCTCTGTTTCTTCCTTGGCGCCCACCCCCTCCCAACTGCCCCCGCGGTGCGTCTGTCCGCCTCCGGAGTGTCAGCTGCGTGGTGGCGGTGGCGGTGACGGCCAGGGCTCGGTCTGCTTTCTTCCCCGGAGAGGCCTGGGGACCTGAACAGCGTCTGGCACATAATAAAGGCTCGGTCAATATTTTTTGAGTGTATGTAAGGTTTTACTCATTTCCTGTTTGTTGTCCCTGCTTGCTTCTGCCTTCAAATTGTAACCTCTTTCCCAGGCCTGCTCAAGTCCCCCCGCAAGTGGAAGTGGACACCGTCACAGCGGGGAGAGGACGTCTGTGGCCTCCTCCTTTCATCTGAGGAAACCAGACGTGTTCAGTGAATTGTCCAGAGTCACAGAGCCAGCGCTTGACCTTGGCTCCTCTGCTGACTGCGGGCCGGGGCCCCGCCCACAATCCCGCTTCTGGGGGGGAGGCTCTCGGTGCTGATACACACAGCGCCCCTCCCCGCTCCCCTGAGCAGCGCTGAATCACTCTGCCCGTGGTCGGACATGTGTCCTTGGCGCAGTTACCCACCATCTCTCTGCCTTGGTTTTCTCACTGCTCGAGGGGAATATGTTTGCCCTCCAGGGTTAACTAAGAAGTGGAGGCACAGCCTCCCGCAGCGGGAGCTCAGGGCCTGGTTGTTTCTCACCCTTTTGCTGCCTTCGGAGAAGAGGGTCATTTGTGCTACAAAAACATGATATTTTGTGAGGTCTCCTCTGTTGCCTTCATCCCAGGGCTAAATTCCTAGCAGACCCTGAAAATATACTGAGGGTGTAAAAGAGACTGTCGGTGGGGCCGGGGCAGGGAGAAAGCCTCCCCCTGGGCCGGCTCAAGGTCGGGCGGCTCACACATTCCAGTCAGGGGACCAGGGAGCGCAGCACGGGGCATTTTGTTCTCAGGGCCCAGTTTACTGGCAAAATGTCTCAGATTCGAAAGTCATCCCGAAGGAGCAAGAATCATGTAGAAACCATCATGTGAGTATTTCCCAAGGTCTGCTCTTCAGTATTAAAAAAATCAAGTTGGGTTCATAATTCAAACCCAACTCAGAAAACAGTGGGCTTAAGAGTTACCCACCTGCATGTATGCAGGACCTTTCAGAGCCTTCGTTATGCATTAGTGCAGTGGTCCCCAACCCCCGGGCCATGGTCTGGTACCGGTCCATGGGCCATTTGGTACTGGTCCGCACAGAAAGAATAAATAACTTACATTATTTCCGTTTTATTTATATTTAAGTCTGAACGATGTTTTATTTTTAAAAAATGACCAGATTCCCTCTGTTACATCCATCTAAGACTCACTCTTGACGCTTGTCTTGGTCACGTGATACATTTATCCGTCCCACCCTAAAGGCCAGTCCATGAAAAAATTTTTTGACATTAAAGCGGTCCGTGGCCCAAAAAAGGTTGGGGACCACTGCATTAGTGCATGTGGCTTTCCAAGGGGGGTGGAGGTATACTCATGCAAAACATTTTTCACTTTACTTGTACACTCCCACCCCCTCGTAGCTGTTCTTGCTACGAGCGTTTGATAGAACACAGATTTGGGGGGGAAATTCAGCTGTAGACAGACTTCCTATATTGAAGCTAAAACGCTGAGCTGGGACAGATTAGATGGCTTGATGAAGATCAGACAACCAGCTAGCGGCGAGTCCGGGCTAGAACCCAGCACCCTGGTGCGTTCTCCACGCTGTTCCCCTAGTCAGCACTGAGGGTGACAGGGGCCTTTGAATCAGACCGGCTCCACGGAGAGACCCCACTGCTCTCATCGAGGAGTGTAACCAGTGAGACAGACTATCTCAAGATAAAGAACGGAAGTGTGCCTGTGTGTGTTACGGGAATAACAGCAACAGCACGGAAAACGTGTTCCCCCCAAAGGGGCTGAACAGCCCCCAAAAGCCCCAAGAAGAGAGTATTTCTACTGGCCCTGCCCTGCCCTGCCCTCACATGTTCCTGGGGACGGTTCGTGGCAAAGCAAGCCTGCATCGGGGGCAGGGAGTACGCCCTGGCCCAGGGTGGGGGCCGGACAATGGCCCTCAGAGAAATCCATGGCACCCTCCCAGAACCTGACCTGGGACTGTTACTTCACATGCAAAAGGGACTCTACAGACATGATTACATGAAGGATTTTAAGATGGGGAAATGATCCTGTATTATCTGGGGGGGGGGGCTACATGTAATCACAAGTGTCCTTATACGAGGAAGGCAGAGGAAGACTTGGTGACACTGAACATGGAGGGAGGGACCACGGTCGAGGACAAGTGTCCACTGGCCACTGGGAAGGCGAGGAAGCAGATTCTCCGATGGAGCCTTCCGAAGGAACCCGGCCTGTCCACCCCGACACTAGCGAGGTGGAATGACTTCAGAGTTCTGACCTCCAGCACCAGAGAGAATACACGTGTGTCGTTTAAGCCCTGAGCTTGTGACAGTTTGTTACAACAGCAGCAGAACGTTAATACGTCCCGTGGGATGAGAACACCCCAGCTCACCGTGAGGAGGCTGTGCCGCCCAGATAAGGTGTGTGCTGGCAACAGCACGCTGGGGGGCGTGACCGGCTCAGGTTAGGCTCGGTCACCCCACACTGCTAGCAGCCACCCAGAGGTCTTCTCCGAGCACTGCCCTCGGAGGCAGCTTCGCGTGGAAGGCTGGGCTTCCCTGTTCAGAGATAAGAACCTCCGAGCCTCCTGCACACAGTCCTCAATGTGTCCCTGTTGCAAGAAGTGGGCAGGGACTGATCTGTGACACCACACCTTACCCGTGTGGCCTTCAGTGACGGTTTACCTTGGCAGAATCACCACTTAGCCACCGGGCAAAACGCAAGTCAAGCAAGTCAGGTCTGCTTGGGAGCAGGACGCACCTGCTTCTAAAGCTTTCAACATTGCCAGGGTGTATCTTCTCCCACAAGTCCTGGAATACCTTTTGACATCATTAGCATTCCTGCACAGCCCGCACTGATACTTCACGATATAGCATCTCCCCATCAGCTCTGAGGCCCCGGAAGTGATTTCACCTGAAACCACCAAAAGGCAGAATGCATGTCATATCTGCCAAGGCCGCGGAAGAGCGTGTCTCCGGCTTAGCTGTTATTTTGCTCACGGAAGATGGGATATTGGGCAACATTTAATTAGGATAAGTGGGCAAAATCCGGCTCTGAATGCTGCTCTGTTTCCTTGTGACTTCCCGAAGTGGGTGCTACAGGGGAGGGTGTGGCATATGCGGTGACTATGGGTGTCACCGGCTCAGCAAATGACAGAAAGAACTGAGACAAAGCTTGAGTGATGGAGGCCCCGGACCGGTCAAAGATGCTAATTGAGCCGGTTCACAGCAGAGCCTGGGAGGCAGTCAACCTTTTTATACCTACCGCCCACTTTTGTATCTCTGTTAGTAGTAACATTTTCTAACCGCCCACCGGTTCCACAGTAATGGTGATTTATAAAGTAGGGAAGTAACTTTACTTTATAAAATTTATAAAGCAGAGTTACAGCAAGTTAAAGCATATAATAATAATTACTTATCAAGTACTTTATGTCAGATTTTCACTAAGTTTGGCAGAATAAATCTTTATAAAACAACTTACTATAGTTAAATCTCTCTTTTTTATTTATACTTTGGTTGCTCCGCTACTGCCCACCATGAAAGCTGGAATGCCCCCTAGTGGGCGGTAGAGACCAGGTCGACTACCACTTGTCTAGATTAATCATGCCGCCAGAAGTGACACAGGACACTTCAGCAATTCCCAGGACACCGCATTCTAGCCCTTTTTCCTGCTTCTCCTGCAGGAGGGACAATCTGTGAAGTCCCGCCCAGAAGTTAGGGACCCACCTCCTACAGGCTTCCAGGACTGGGATGGGGTGCCACTTCGAGAATTAGGGTGCTGAGGTGGCTCCACAGCCCAGGACTTGGTTTCCGAAGTGCTGGAGCGCTCTCTCCCTGTCACTCAGACCAGCAGAGGTCTCGTGAAGTTCTTACCGTCACAGACAGGCAAGTGTAGAGGAGACTGCAGAGCCAGACAGCCTGGCTTTGAATCCAGCTCTATCATTTACTAATTCTGTGACCACAGAAAGCTGCTTAAACATCTCTGCCTCGGTTTCCTCATCTGTGAAAAGAGGAGAAATAATATTACCTTCCTCCAAGGACTGTAGTGAACATTAGACACTGTACTTGTTAATGCTCCAATAGCTCCTGGAACAAACCTTCAATAAAGACTGATTCTGACTTTATTATCAAAGAGGAGCAAAAGGGTAACATCATAAAAGATCATTCACTGAGGGACCAATTTTTAAAACTGATCGTTTCCATGGTCTTTATGTTGCAGTCGGAACAGGCCAGCTGCCGCGATGAACGAGCCCCATTCCGCTGGATTCACACCACAGAAGCCCGTTTCTGCTCGGGCATGCTGACAGCACGTGTCCCTGACTGGCAGCCAGCTCTCCTCTGAGGGTCCCCGCCAGGAACCAAACTTCCTTCCAGCTTGTGCCTCTACATCTTCAAAGCATCTCTCCAGAGTTGCCCTGAGGCTGGTCTCCATTGGAGCCGAAGGGGAAACTGGAAAGAGGGGCAGGGAACATTGTATCGGCAGGGCCCACGGGTGGTACACATCGAGTTACCCACAATCCTCTGGCCAGAACCCAGCTGATAGCCACACCTCACTGCTAAGGGACTGGGGAGTTAACAAGCAGCGTTCTCCACCTCCCTTCATCAAAACACTTTTCTGAGATGACTCCACTGCCTCTGAGTTTTCCCTCTGAATCTCAATTTGGTTTTGAGTTTAGTTTTAGTTTCTCCCTCGCTATAGCCCACTGAACTTTTAGTGGACATAGCCCAGTGAACTTTCAGTATATCCCAGGGTCTTCTGGATTTAGGATACACACTGGGGAATAACTCCTTATGAATTTCAAATTACAAGGGTTGACTATTCTCAAGTGTCCAGGATTTTATAAATGACAAATTGAATTTTTCTCTCCTATTTTCAGCTTAATCCATTGCCTTTTGATACCCCGATTCAAATAGTTGTTGAAATATTTCATCAAATGAATAGTTGGCTTATATTGTATGCAAAAGAAAAAAAACCTCCCAGAATCTAGAATGTGAAACACACAAGAAATTGACATTCAATGAGCAATTTCAGACATCGGCGTGGGGTCTTAGAACACCTTCCCCCTGGAGTAAGGAGGGACTGCTGTAAGGACATCAGTCAGACTGGGTAAACGGCCCGTCGGTATGAAGGGCCCACCTTAATGCATTAGAGAGGCAATGACCCTATTTCCAAACAACAGTAGGGCTGGGGATTAGACTTCAACGTGTCACCTTATCACCTTGGAGGGCACAGTTCAACCCAGAACTGCCTCTGGCCTCACTTCCCAGATCTTTATGGTTCATGATGGTTATTTTAGGCAATTTTCTCTCATGTCACTCATCATTCCTCTTCTTCTAATTTATTTTAAAAATATTTTTAAATGATAAATTGTACATACTAACACATTTGACTAGTACAAAAGCAGTCTGATTGAATGAAGCTCTGTAAAGTCCCCTACTGACAAAATCTGGCTAAAAGAGAATATAGAATTTCCCCCTTTCCCAATCTTTTCAATTTTCTGCAGTAGCTTCACTGCACCAGCAACCTCACAGTCCATGTTTTCTAAAACAATTCCAATTTAGTGTAATTTTATTTTTTTTCAGTAAAATTGGAATAGAGATCACTTAAATGCAATATAAGTGTGATGTTTCTTAAGACTTATCAAGCAGGTAAACTCACAAATAAGGAAATCTCCTTTGTCAGGCTTCCCAATGTGGGGATTGGGAATTCGTCACTAACTGGTGGAGATGAAAGTCCAAGGCTGGTGACAACCTGGGCAGGAGGGTCTTAGGAGGGCACTCATCTCTGGGAAGAAGCCAGGGTGCATGGTGAAAGTAGGCATGGGCCAGAGGAACATCCTATTCACCTTCCTGGGTGCCACACCGCTGACAGGAAGGACACCATGATTTCATAGTAATCAGTTCTTAGCAGAAAGATATTCCTCCCACTTTTCTTCCTGGCAATAAAATGTCTGAAGAAGGATCTCAAAACCAAGACAAAAAAGAAAATAGCACAAGAGCTGGCACTGGCAAACAGAGGACCCACCAGATGAGATGAAGCCAGCAAGGAGGGCGGAGCCAGGACAGCTCCTGTGCACAGCCCCGGTGTCGGTGTCCGGCCCTCCTCTGACCCGACAGGAGCAGGGGCGGGGCTCGCGGGTTTCGGAGTCCATTTTCACAGGACAAGGGAGGGGTCGAGAGGATACAGGATGAAGAAAAACTTAAGGTATGACGTGAGAGAGGAGACTTGTCTCAACAAGAAGATTAGAGGAAAGAAACCTACGTGATGAAGAAAGGAGAAGGGAGAAAACAGATCTGAGATCGTGACATGGATGCTCTGTTTGCAACAGGAGAAGGTGGAGGCCTGGCAGAGCCGCCACCCGAAGCTGCCCGCCCAGCCGTGCTGAACCCACCGTGCTCTCTGACCGCGCCATCCTCCATGGTAAGCCCTGGGGCCGCGTTTCTCCAGCTGTTTGCTCGACAGAGTTCCAAAGCAGAAAACGTCCATGCTCCATGGACTGAGGGAGGATCCATTTATAGAGGTTCCTGCTTTCACAGAACTGTTCTGGGATGTCTGTGCCAGGGTGGTGACTCCACAGGCCGCAATGGCACAGGTGACAAAGTCCATCCATGGGGAGAAGTTTGATGATGAGAATTCCACGGGTCCTGCCTGGCATCTTGTCCATGGCAAATGCTGGACCCAACACAAATGGTTCCCAACTTTACATCTGCACAGCCAGGACAGAATGGTTGGATGGGAAGCATGCGGTCTTCTGCCATGACAGACGCCTCGGGTATTGTGACAGTCACGGAGCGCTTTGGGTCCAGGGATGGCAAGACCAGCAAGGAGATTGCCATTGCTGACGACAGCTCGAATAACTCTGACTCGTGTTTGAGCTTCACCGCCAGGCCTCCGGCGTCAGAATCCAGGCGCTCACTCACCCTCCGGGGGCAGCGTCCCCCAGAGTGGCGTCGGACCTGAAGGGCTGCAGTGACTCCACCTCACAAGCCTTAATCTAGACCTGCCGCCTCCTGAGCAAACGTAAGCAGGTCACCAAGCTACCTCTCTTCCTCCCGTCCCCCCTCAGCAAGCTTTCTCCAGCCCAGTCTCACAGGGCTCGCTCGCCAGGGAGCAGACCTGCGTGCCTCCCTGTGCCACGTGGCGGGGCTCTCACACCTGCCCCGTCGCCTAGACGTAGCACGTGACCGGTCTCCGGGGCAGCCCTCTAGACGTGCTGACGACTCCCTGCTCACCGCTGTCATGGCCCAGCCCTTCCAGATTATACATAAAAATACAGCAGCCTGAGATGAGTCACTCGGACAAGACACAGTAGGTCTCCAAACAGTAAATTCAAGTCTGGATCCAGTTTCTTCTCAAGTAGCTCAAGTGGGTGGGCCTTTGTCTTAGAAGTGTTTGACTACTTCCATCCACTAGAGGGCAGCAGCCAACCCTCCATCTGTCCAAATCCATCCACGTACTGAAGAGTCAGCACTAGGTCTCTCTGCTCCCAACTTCATAATGTGAATACCCTTTAGCTTCCCAAAACAAGCCTAGTAAATCAGGCAAAGTAATGAGAAGGCAAGGGGTGAGGGAGTCAAGCTGTCATAACACACAAGGAGGCCACAGGTTGCCTTATTAATAAATTTATCAGAACCACTGACAAAAGATTTTGAGACACCTATGCATATTCATTCTCCTATCCATCTGCCACAATCTAACATCAGTAGAGAAACACAATGTCATTGCACATGATTGACAAGCCCCTGTATACAGGCAGTGGTATCACATAAATGCAGACCATGGACCAGTGCACCAGAATTACCTGAGAAGTTTCTCTCTCTCTCTCTCTCTCTCTCTCTCTCTTATTTAAAGACACAGATTTGAGGGCTGTAACCACGGAGATTATTTTTAATAAGTTTGGAATGGGACTCAGGAATGTGTGTTGTCAAAAGTTTTCTGATACATAAAAGAGTTTGGCAGCCATTGCTACTTGGTGGAGTTTCAGAAATGTGAAGAGTGAGAGAGAGTATTGAACTCAAAGGTAACTTGCACCTTTGAAGGCTAGAGAGGGAGAACAAACCTATGAGGTCACTGGGTAGACTGAGACTTGCTTCCCTGCTTTGGGGAGCTGCAACTACACTTGGTCCTTGGAAGCTGTTGTGAGTCTCTCGGCTGAGAAGCCTCTCCCAGGACTTCTAACCTCAGTAGGGTCACGGCTATAGAGCAAGGGCACTGGTTTTGAATTAGATCAGCCTCAGTTTGTATCCAACTCTACCAACTAATGGTTATATACCCTTACGTGTCCTTGAATTCCCCAAGCCTATTTTCTTATCTGAACAATAAACATACATATCTTGGGGTTGTGAGGATTAAATGAACAAAGACTGCCCAGAGGAGTACACTGCTGAGAGGTACAAGATATTGTTTGTCTGCATGTTGAACGTTATTATTATTAGGCTGGTGCTGTGTGTGGATCTCTATCACAAGATACGCCTCACCAACTGCAGCTGGTGGTTTCCGAGGGGCACTGTCTTCCTGGGACGCAGTGTGAATTCATCAGCTGAGAAACACCCACATGCTCACGGTCTGGGCCAGGAAGAGAGAGAGCCTCCCTCTCTGCTTCTCCCACCGTCAGAAACGTGCAGTTGGATGAAAACCTCCACTTGCGATCCCTATGGACCTTCCAAATCCTGGGAACATTTTCCAGATCTCTCCTACATCAGATCCTGTTGGCCATCTCCTCCTCATTGAAGCCACCCGCACCTTTGCTCCTAGAAACCCCAGGGACCTTCTGAGAGCTCTTCCTTCTGCTCTGATGACCCCTTCCTGGTCAAGGCCCTTCACCCACTCCTAACTTAAATGACAAGTGTCCTACATGAACGGGGAGTGGCAATGGAAAGCCATGTGAGACAGAGGCAGGCAGATGTCGTGCTGCCACAAACCAAGGACCGCAGGGTCACCAAAAGCTGGAGGAGACAGGGAGGAAGGTCTCCCTTAGCGCCTTCAGGTGGAGCATGGTTCTGTTGACACCTTGATTTTGGACTTCTAGCTTCCAGAACCATGAGAAAATAAATCCGCATTGTTTTATGTTACCAAGTTTGCAATAATTTGCTATGGCAGCCCTAGGAGGCAGACACACTCACCCCCCAGGACGCAGTTCATGTTTTATCTCCTCCAGGAAGTCCTCCCCGAGTTTCTCCTGTCATTGCGCCCCTGTAAGCTCCTATCAGATTCCCTATTTGTATACGTCTCATTCAATAAACTCCGAAAAGGCAGCAAATGGGCTCTGTTCCCAACTGTAACGTGAGCACTGTTCCAGGAATAGAGCAGGTGCTCATCCAAGTCAACGCATGAGAATCTCAACCCCTGCGCACCTCCTCTGGTGTGGGTATTATGCCCCGAACTACCGAACATTACCTACTGAGTCATCTCAATAGGCCTAGGAGGTAGGTGCCATCGTCTCCGTTTTATAGATGCAGAGCTGAGGTGCGGCAACTTGCCCACGACCATTCTGTAAGCAGAGTTAGAATTTTTCCCAGATCCCTAAATCACAGGCCACAGTAAGCATGCGCATGACGTTTTCAAAAGGCCAGTAGGCAACTAGAAGAAGGGGGGGTACTGGAACAAAGTGGGGAAATGATGGGGTTTAATTAGCTAGTTTTGAGGCAGAGCCAGTGTGTGTGTGTGTGTGTGTGTGTGTGTGTGTGTGTGTGTGTGTGTGTTGACAGTCATAGATTAGGAAACTACAGGTGATCTAACTCATCATGCAGCATAAGTATATTACAGCAACTTCAATTCCGAGGCCTGGGAGCAAGGGGCCCTGTAACACAAGCATGGTAAGAAAGGAGAAAAGGAAGAAAAGGAAAAAAGAAGGGAGAAGGTGGGGGGAGAATGCTGCGAGGCTGGGAAATAGAACATGTTTTTCTCCATCCTACCCCCACTTTCTCCAGCCCATGCCTCTGCCCCCTACGGTGGCCCTGCTGTCAAAGCCTCGGCGCCCAGGTTCTGTCTCAGCTCCCACTCTGGCCCTGAGCTGGTACGGGAGGGGAAACAATGGCCCCACAAGACTCCATGCCCCAGGTCTGTCTCAGCTCCCACTCTGGCCCTGAACTAGGTACGGGAGGGTAAACAACGGCCCCACAAGACTCCATGCCCCAGGTTCTGTCTCAGCTCCCACTCTGGCCTTGAACTAGGTACGGGAGGGTAAACAATAGCCCCACAAGACATCACGCCCCAGGTTCTGTTTCAGCTCCCACTCTGGCCCTGAACTAGGTATAGGAGGGTAAACAACGGCCCCACAAGACTCCATGCCCCAATTCCCGGGATCCACAAATGTTACTTTATACAGCCAAGGAGAACTTTGTGGATTTGATTATGTTAAGCATCTTGAGATGGGAAGACTATCCAGGTGGGCCCTAAATGCAACTGTAAGTGGCCTTTGAAGAAGCAGAGGAGATGTGACCCAGAGAAGAGAAGGCACTGTGACTGCAGACGCAGCCACAAGCCAGAGAATGCTGGCAGCCAGGAAGCTAAAAGGGCGAAAACCGGATTCTCCTCGACACTCCAGAGGAAGCGTGTCCCTCCTGCCACTTGACTTCGGCCCAGTGCTACTCCATCTCGATCAAAATTTGTTTTCTTGGCAGTCTCCTTTATTTGGCGTTAGAGAGGAACAAAATCTGTTATATAAATTCACCCGCAGGAGAGTCCCTAACGCTCTCAGAGGCAACAAAGTTCTTAAAGGAGAGGTTTTATAAATCTTTGAATTAGTATTTGATTGGTAAGATTGATGTGAAGAAACAAAGTGAGGCAGGCCAGGGGTGCACATTTAAGGGGTGGACCCACAAGCACACAAATTAGAGAGAGGGGTCAGCCCTGAGGGCCATGCCCTCAGCCAGGTTCTTGTTTTCACTCACAGACACTTAGATTCTCCAAGGGCTGTATGTGCGTTTTTACCCTCGGGGACTCCAGCGTTGCCTGCCAGTGCCTGGCACATCGTGAGTGCTGACTCTGGGGTGAACAAGTGAACACGGCAGAGAGGGAGGGACAGGCCTGGCCATCACCTGCACGCTCCATTGGGAGTCTCTCAGAGTCTGCTCCTTGGCCACCGCCCAGACAGTGGCACCTGTCGTTAACATTCCTGTAATTCACATTTCTCCTCAGCCTGACTCTCCTCCCCAAGTTCATGTTCTTTGTTGCAGTTATGTCTTATTTTCAGTAACAGACACCTCTAGTTTTCTGTGCAGATTTGCACTGTAAAGCAGGTAAAACCTTTACCCGATAAAAGGAACGCCCACTTTTGGATGGCTGCTCAAGTTAACATGGAGCAAAAAGCCGTAATTACCAGCCCCCAAAGAAAGCCTGCTACTTCAAATAACCAAAGTCCTTCCTGGATACCATCCATAGCACCTGTAGTGAACTTCTAAAAGATGTGAATGAACATCAAAAAGTAGAAAGCACCACCTTCATCTATCCTGCAACTTTCTTAAAAGTGTTCTTTCTCAATGGTTATAGTTACGCTTCCCCTGCTTATTTCACAAGTCCAAAAATAGATGGTAAAATATGAGCCTATGGGGCCCTGGGATAAAGTGCCTGTAGAATTAGCTCTAGCACGGATGCCAAAGCGGTACTGGAAGCTCCTGCCCCAGTTTTCCCTCCTTCGCAAAACTACACTGAGCATGCGCTGGCCTGCAATGTGGTGCAGTGGACAGAGCATCGTCCCAGAGCGCCGAGGTTGCCAGCTCAATCCATCCCAGGATTGCCAGCTTAATCCCAAGGTTGCCAGTTCGAGCCCTGGCCAGGGCTGTATGAGATGCAGTCAATGGGAACACAAGTAAGTGTAATGAGTTGATGCTTCTCTCTCTCTCTCTCTCTCTCAAAAAAGAAACAAAACAACACTGAGCAGAGCAAACATGACCTAAGGGCACGGAATCTGCATCTCGCCCTGGCCAGATAGCTGGCTGGTTAGAACATCACCCCACAGTGCAGAGGGTGCTGTGTCCACCCCAGTCAGGGCACACACAGGAACAGATCCGTGTGCCTGTCTCTGTTTCTCGCCCTTCCTCTCTGACTAAAAAAAATAATAATAATAAAATCATTTTTAAAATGATGTTTTAAGAAAAGAAGACTCTGTCTGCATTTGACAAGATTGCCAGCTGATCCCTGCGGACCTCAAAGCCTGAGAAGCACCGTCCAGGCTGAGGTTGGAGGCCAGGCTTAGTACTGGGGGGCTGATGGCTGCCTAATGGCAAAACTCAGGTAGGAACGGCTTCCCCAGAGGGCTGACGGCTGCCTAACGGCAAAACTCAGGTAGGAACGGCCACCCCGGAATGACAGCAGGAGAGCGAAGGTGGCACTTCCAGGTGGCACCAAGTGGAATGAATTAACTGCCTGGACGAAAGGCTTCCCGTGAGCATGGGAGGCGTGGTCGCACTGCTGTTCCGATATCCTTGTAGGGGATTTACGGTACTATCTGCATCTATAACACAATGAGTTTTTGCATGCATGTCTCTCCACGAGTCTAAATGCAGACTGGTGTTTAATTTCTAAGTAGTCTCACTTCCTAGCTTTGCTTTAATTTTTATGCTAATTGAATCACTGGAAATGACTATGACACTGAGAGGTCAGGATCACACACACAGGGACAACACAACCAGCCAGCCAGCACTAGGTGATGTCACCTGTTACAGGTGGCATTGAAAGGTTCGTTTGGCTTTTTCAGGGAGAGTGAAGCTTTCTTAGGGATAAGATAAAGATATGAAATGAATGACAATATCGCACAACAGTGTAAACCCCACAAAATACAACTACATTAGAGCCACTGCAAAAGAGAATTCCATGCCACGTCAAACCACTCATTGAGTGGGCAGGTAAATCTTGTTTTAGGTGCCTCGTCTACATTTGCCTACTTCACTCCAATGGCCACCTTGTGACACAGTAGAAAAGGTAACCGCCTCATTTTACAGGAGAGAAGGCTGAGGCACAGTGGGAGTCAGCGGCCAGCCCGAAGTCTGGCCGTGCTTGGTGGTGGGGCTGAAACCTGAAGGGCTGTTTGGCTCCAGCATCCACCACTCTCCAGTACTCTGCGCTCATTCTGGGCGGAAACAAGGTCCAGACCACGGGACACTTTATGGCCAGCCTGAGGAGGAAGGCTGAAGGGGAGATGACTAGGGGATCACTGCACAGTCCTCTGCCTGCAATCCAGCCCTCGGGCTGGCAAGGGAGAAATGGCACATCCGTTCTTGCCCCTGAGCAGGAAGGGCCATTCTCAGCCTCCTAGGAAGGGCTGCAGTCCAGGGAAAACAGGGAGAAGGAGCGTCACTCCGCCCCATCTCCACCTGCACACTCCCCTTCAATGCATGTGGGCCCCCAAACCACACGTGGTTACTGGCAGCCCTGGCAAGCCCTGGAGCCCAGCTCCTGAGCGGACACGGGAAATTAAACAGTTCGCACAGAATGAAATTTGGCCCGTGGAAGGTGCCTGCAGCTGGTGGTTAACACCAGCAGTAAGAGGATCAGCTCCTAGTCCGCTGGCTTAAAAGGGGTGAGAAGTGTGCGCGCTCCCTCTTCCCCATTCACTTTGGTTAATTTGGATGATAAGGGTTCCTGTTTAATCCCTTTGTGAGAGAGTGAATATACTGAAAATGACAACCCCGGAGAGGGCACCCGAAGCTGGCACAGCAACCTGCAGGAGGTTGCGTGTGGTGTCCAATCTGGCGTGAAGTATAAAAGAAACGTCATAAGGACACTAAAACCGAGGAGAGACGCTCTGGGGTGCGGCCGAGCCGCATACCTCCCAGGCGGGCGGCAGGTAGGCGCTCGCTTCCCAGGGCCCTCAGCCCGGGCGGGCTCTGCGCTCCGGGAGCTCGCTAGTTCCCACCGGCGAGCCGGGCTCTCCGCCCTAGCCACTTCTGCCAAGGGCTAGCGACACCCAAAGGGCGAGCCCGAAGCCTTGCCATAGTTGAGCGGAGTAGAGGAAACTGAAGGGAGGTGGGAAGCAGAAAAGGAGGGCAAGATAGCTAAGGAGAGGTTTCGGTTCTCGGATGGAACGGTTGAGAAAGAGGCGAGAGCTTCGTAGCTCTAGGGCAGGTCATAAAACAAAAACCATTTTTGTAGTTTCCACCAGCTAGAAAGCTCAACCCCTGCGCCCCAAACCCTGCAAGCTTGGAGCCCCCAGAGTGCGGTTCCGAGGGAGCAAGTGTGAGCAAGCCCTATCTGTGGGGGCCCAGGCCCCGGCCCCAGGGCCAGAATGCTCAGAGGCGCAGCGGAGCGAGTTCCCAGACGCCTCCCCCTCCTTCCCTGCGCCCGCCCAGCAAATGTCCTCCCGGGTTTCTGTTCTTGCCTTCCGTCCCTCCCTCCTCACACCCCCTCACATATTCGCTCTCTAAAACCATAAAAAAGAGATCAACTTCCCTAACTTCACGGAGCCCTTTTCAGTGACAAATATTGATGCCCAAAGAGTCTGCGCTATCCCGCCCTCAAACGTTAAGAAAAGGCGCCCGCGAAAGGGGGACATAAAAAGTTAACAATGCTGTGAAAATATGTTTGCAGAAAATAGACAATCGTTGGATTAAACGTATTCAAGTATGAAATAATGCCTTTTTGTGTCAAAACTTGGGCGATGGGCGGGTACAAAAGTTCCCTGTGGCAGCTACTTGCTCCCTTTGTGAGCCGTGCGCTTTGGCGTCTCCACTTGGGCGCATTACTCAGAGCCCTCTAAGCGCGATTGTTTCTCCCTTTCTAATGACATTTACCGGATCAAAACATGCTGTTAATTCGATCAGAAGGCTTCACCCTCCCTGACAAAGCCACAATAATTTCTCCTGAAGTTTGTTAAATTGACCAAAATTAGGCAAATGAATAGGGGTCTGCAGGCGCCCCCTCTCGCAGGTGACGTTGCATAATGCTCGCCTGGGCCAGCTGCATTTCCCCCTTTTTTCTCTGCCTACCCTTCTCTGTGTAGGCCCCCAGTCCTCCCACCACACACACACACACACACACACACACACACACACACACGCCTGCCTGCTTCTCCTCCCCCACCCTCTGGCATTATTAAAATTTAGCCCAATGAAACTATTCATACTTTTCAATGGACATTTTCGTATAGGACAAGAGGCTACAAATTGAGCCTCTTCCCCCCGCGAAGAGAGCTCGAGGGGGGAGAAAAGAAAGCAAGCCGCACGGTCAGGGAGTGGGGGAGACGTCGCGTGCCAAAGACCGGCGGGCGGGGCTGCGCGAGGCGACGGCCTCGTGTGCCAGCCGAGCCCCACACCTGCCGGGATGTCCGGACAAATAAAGCGGGGTAAACAAAAAGGGGGGAGACGGACGTGTCACCAAGTCGTGTGAGAAAAGCCTGGGAACAAACGGGGCGCCTCCGTCTCCAAGAGCTCTCCCTTGAAACCAGCGGAACAGCCTATTAAAGGCTTACTTAATTACTTTAATGACTCTGGACAGGCTTTAAAACGCACTCGCGCTGGGGCTGCGGTCTTGCTGGGATTTGTAAACAGGCAATCGTGTGAGACTCAGCGGTGGGACTAAAGGAGGCGACGCTGTTTTGTGAGGGTTCTCGCCCCCCGGTGCCCGCGGCCGCTGCGCCCCTGAGCTCCGCGCCTGGCTGCTGCAGGCGCTCGCTCGCCGCGGGCCCCAGTTTGCCGCCTCCTTTTCCTGCCGAGGCTGTTGCCATGCAAGTATTATTCCCCGCCGATCACGTGTCCTTTGAAGGGCCACGTGGATTAACAAAGCTGATCTGCCCCCAACTCGCCCCCCTCGGCTGCTAAACTTTTTTTCTTAACTTCTTTAAAACAGATCTTGAATGCATACATCCCCCAAACGCGGCTCCCTAATCCTGTGGAATAATTCAACTCGTGAATGCACTTGGAGCCCTGGATGGCCGCTTTATAAGGCAGCCCCTCCGGGCTGGGAGGCTGCAGTCTACCTGGGACACTAAAGGAGGCACACGAGGCGCAGAGTGGACGGGTGCCTCACGCCACCGCCTCTCCCGAGGGCGCGTTCTGACCAGGATGTCAGACAAGCTCAAGGAACGCAAAGTGAGTCGGCTGAGGCCAGACAGCCCTTGCGCCCTGGTGATGGATGGGGGCGCTGACTCCGAGCCAGCGGCCACCTGGCTGGGCTGACTGCATGGACGTGGCCACGCGTGACTTCCTCTGTAGAGGAATCCTGAGTGGTTTGGGAAAGGAATGAGAATAGAGAGGCGACTCCTGAACCGGGGAGGACCCCACGTTTCTCGGTCACCTCCCCACTGTCCGGCGCCCAGCTTGGCAGTGTGGCCCAGCCGGTAGGGAGGCTGGAAGCGGAGCGCACCAGCGCCAGCGAGACAGGGCAGAGCTCGTTTAAGTCCAGGGTGAAGGGGCAGGGACTCCTTCCAGGGGCCAGTCCCTGGGCAGCGCTGGCGGCTGGAAAGGCGGTGGGCTGGCAGCTACAACCTCCGTTGTCAACTCCCTGGGCAAAGCCATCCGAAATTAACAAACTTCTGTTCGCAGAGAACCCGCGTTTCCCACAAAGTGATAGAAAAGCGGAGAAGGGACCGGATTAACCGCTGTTTGAACGAGCTGGGCAAGACGGTTCCCATGGCCCTGGCCAAGCAGGTAACGTTGGCGCCCAGAATAAGGCACCAGGCGCTGGGGATTCTCTGCTGCCACTCTCGGTCTAGCGGCCGGGACTTTGAGGACGGAGAGGGCCTTACACGCGAGTCTCCTTCCCTGGCGGCCCGAGTGCTGAGCGAGTCCCGGGCCCGAGCGCTGAGCGAGTCCCGGGCCCGAGCGCATACCCCCAGCAGCGCCCTGCTCGCGTCCTCTGCAGACAGAACGGTGCACACCCTGCCGGCCACTGTAAGGAACCTTCCTTTTGCAGAGTTCCGGGAAGCTGGAGAAGGCGGAGATCCTGGAGATGACCGTTCAGTACCTGAGGGCGCTTCACTCGGCTGACTTTCCCCGGGGAAGGGAAAAAGGTGCACGCTGCTGGGCGGAGGGAGACCTGGGCGGGGAGCGTGCGCCTCCCAGAGACCTGGGGGAGCAGCAGGGGCGCTGGAGAGGTCTCCTCTCTGGACACTGCCCGAGCCGTGCGGGGTGGGTCCTGCAAAAATGAAAAGTGTGGGGGTGGCGGTGTGGAGAACCAGGTGGTCCACTGTTCCGTTGCCTCCTCTCAGGGGAGGAGGGGCAGAGCCAGCCTTTTCAGAAAAAGGAGGTGGCTTGCTCGCGCTTTTCCCCGTCTGCAAACTGGCGAGCAGGGAGGACGGATCTCAAATGGGAACTTGGGCCAGAAAGTGTGATGGAAGGTGCCAGCACGCGCTGCGGTAGGGAAAGGGCCGCTCAGTTTTCTTCCCTTCCTGTGGTTTTTCTCGCCCCTCTAGCAGAACTGTTAGCGGAGTTCGCCAATTACTTCCACTACGGCTACCACGAGTGCATGAAGAACCTGGTGCACTACCTCACCACCGTGGAGCGGATGGAGACCAAGGACACCAAGTACGCGCGCATCCTCGCCTTCCTGCAGTCCAAGGCCCGCCTGGGCGCCGAGCCCGCCTTCCAGCCGCTGGGGCCGCTCTCGGAGCCGGACTTCTCCCATCAGCTGCACCCCGCGGGGCCCGAGTTCGGGGGCCACAGCCCGGGCGAGGGCTCCGTGCTCCCGCAGGCCGCGGCCCCGGGGCCTTTCCCCTGGCCGCACAGCACGGCTCGCAGCCCGGGGCTGCCCTACCTGCCCGGCACGCCGGTGCCGCTGCCCAGCCCCACGCAGCAGCACGGCCCCTTCATCGGGCCGGTGCAGGGCCTGGACCGGCACTACCTCAACCTGCTCGGCCACGCGCACCCCAGCGGCCTCAACCTGCACGCGCCCCAGCATCCCCAGGTGCTCTGACGCCTGCCTGCCGGCCAGGTTTCTCTGCGCCTTGGGCGCTGTTAGGGGAGGTACTGTATATTGTACAGGTGTAAATATTGTGCCGACAGATAGCTGGGTGGGGGAAGGCCAAGAGCAAATTAGACTTCTGCAAGATCTTCCCCCCGGCAATAAATGGTTTTTTGTTCAAGACCCAGAGAGATGGGTTTCTTTGTTACCTTCGGCTCCTCCACAACCCATTCCCTGAGAGTTGCCGAGGTCGCGAGGCTCCTAGGGGCCCAGGTGACAGCCCTCAGTGATTTGGGGAGGGAGCCTCTAGGAAGTCTGAGGGGGGAGGGGCGGTGAATGGAGGTGTTGGTTGGAGTCGGGATGTGGGGATACTGCGGCTGCGGACTGGTACCTGCCCCACGTGGATCTTCGCCGTTTGCCTCGGCAGAGGGCAGGGTAACAGGGCTACGGGCTCTCCGAAAATGCAAATCCAAGGACCCGCCCCCAGCTGGCTTCGGCAGACTTTGGCCAGCCCAGACTGCCGCCCTTCCTACCCTGAGACCAGGTCCCGGGTCTGGAGCGTGGTGACCCTCTGGCCAGGATGCGTAACGAAGTTTACAGCCTTAATAAGTCTCTGTTAAAAAAAAAAAAAAGTAGAGGAAGTAACTTCTGAGTTATGCCTTAAAAACAATATCCAACGAACTTGGTTTTGTTTGAAATCTTTGGATGCCAACTACCTGGCGCCAGGGCGTGAGGGCTCAGGGAAGTTGGTACTGCCCTTTACGCACAGATCAGCTCAGCTTCAGGCGCGCCAGGCAGCAGGGTGAGAGGCCAGCACTAACCGGTTAGAAGATGAGCTCCCGCAGGAACTGTTCTCCCAGAACCCTCACGATGCAGCCACTGGCTTGGGGTCCAGCCACTGGGTTGGTTCAGTGGCAGGTTCTCAGGCCTGGTAAGAAAAGGCTCCCGTCTTCCCTCCTCCCTGGGTGGGGAGTGCGGGGGAGGGAGGGGATTTTATCCTTCTCGCTGCACCCAGAACATGGGTGTTTGGGGCCTGGAGGAGACTTGGTGCTAACCTTTTAGGGATTATGATTTTCAATCCCAGTTGGATCTGCACCTTACCCACAAAATAGCGATACATTTAAAATAGCGAACTAAAATCACATTTTTCTAATACTTAAACAGTAAGATAAGGCTCGCTGCGGTTTTATGTAAACAGGTAAAATTTCACAATGCGCCTAACCAGATGAAGTTGGGTTTGTGAGGATTTAGATTCTTTCCTTCATTGATCTTTCTCTTTGTTCCATCTTTTCTTTTTGTTCCCATTAGCTTTGATGCCCATTAAATAAATAATTTGAAATTATGTAGCAGGTTTTCCTGTTTCCAGAGGCCATTTAGCTCAACTATGCTGATTTGTCTTCTCCTGGATTAGCTGGACGACAATGAATTAGCCCGTTTCTGTGGGCAGTCTAGGAGCGCTGACCTAGGCTGTTGGCTGAGGTCATGGGATAGAACGACCTGTAATTTGTAACCCATCAGACCCGATTATGCAGAGACAGGACAAAACAAACCATCTCATTACACTGCCTATAAAGTGGAACTTAAATGTGTGTGTGTTGGGGGCGTAGGGGCGATCTACAAGCCTTAGAAGAGGTCTGGTAAGTAAGTGGCTCTTGTCCTTACATGCACGACATGTCACTACAATATTTTTAAAATGCGAGATGCAAACAGATATCTCCTCCCTTATGAGCTGACTCAGTTGGAGCACGAAAGTGGGTGTAAGACCAGGAGGCCTTCTGGGTAACAAACACACAGCGAGCAATACGGGATGGGGACAAATTATGCGGAAACGGGAGAATGCGTGGCGCCTATTATTGGAACACATGTCTTACACCCATTTCATCCGCGCTGGGTACAGAATATGAAGAAGGCCTTTCAGGCTTTTTTCCTCTGAGCACTAAGCCAATCTGAATCCCCTTCGGCAGTGAAGCATTAAAGATATAGTGTTACCCTGGAAATATAAATTATTAATATATTCAGCATTTTTGTCACTTCTCAACTGTTAACCAAATTAGACAAAACTTTCCTTTGCTAAGTAGATTTTCTCTTTGGGATTAGCTCTGGAAATGCACAGGGCCACCACAGTAAAAACTTCGCTCATTTACATATAATTCTGCAAACTTCCACTGGTCCATGACAGTCTTTGTACCTCAAATGTTGGTATTCTTGATTTTTTTTTCTTTCTCATTTAACTGTGGAGGATAAAACCCTGCTTTGGATTTACAATGACTTTAGGATAAAAGTCTCCCTCCCCCTTCTTTCTCTCTCCCATTCTGTGTGTGTGTGTGTGTGTGTGTGTGTGTGTGTGTGTGTGTGTTGTCTTTTTTCTGAAATTTATCCAAAGTTCCAAGTCTACAGGCTTGGCCAAAAGTCAAACTTGGAGTAGTTTGACTTTGCAAAAGATTAAAAATGTCACTATAAAGTGGAATTGATTCAAATCAGATTGTGACTCTAATGTGTTCTTCCTGGTCTCTCTCTGACAGCACACTGCTCTCAGCCTCCCTGTCTCCAAGCCCCCAGGCCATCCCCCATCTGAGTGTCCTATGCCCACTCCCCCCACTCTTCCTTTTAAGTAAGTTGTATAGTAATGGCTTCGGAGAGAGGCTCAGCCAAACCCAGAAATAACAGAAAACAAAACACAGTGGGTTTGGCTGGAGGTGACCCATGGTGACGCCTCTAAAAGGGGCAAGCTCTTGTTCCTTAGGTTTCATCCTTGAGTGGTCAAGAATAAAAACAATCATCCCATGAAATCAAAGGTTTTCTCCAGAGGCCTGAGGCACAAAGCTGATGGCTGGTGCTGTGGTTAGTCCCCGTGGCTCTGCAGGGCTAGAACAAGGCACAGCCAGGGACTCCAGCCACCCCGCCAAGAGGCCGGTGACACAGAGCGCACCGGCACCGCTAAGCATTACTGAGCAAACACCGCCCCGCATCAGTGGGGGCCTCCAGTCTAGGCTGCCGGATACCAGGCAAGGACGGTGGCGGAGCAGCCCTCCGAGCGCCTGCCCCTACTAAAGTATGGATGCCCAGAGGCTCGGTAATAGGTGTCCGCGTAGAGCAGCACACCAGGAAAAGGAAGGCAACAGGGAGCATGCAGTGGAAGTGCAATAGATGTATCTGTGGAGTGACCGAATGAACTGCCAGCAGTGTGCCCGGTCTCTTAGAATTTGGCAGCCCCCAGACCTCTTGTTGCTGGCCCTCAGCCCCCTCCCTAGTTCTGCAGAGGCCAGAAGGCACTTGCACACCCACCCAGACATCTGTTGAGTCATCTCCATGTCAGAGGAGTTGTCAGAGGGAGCGACAACCTTGCCTTCCTGAGAACATCTACCCTTGTGTTCCGACAGCAGGAGACAGTGCTTGGCCCGGGTGGTTAAGGTGGTTCTCTGCAGGCACAGCTAAATGTGGACCAAAAGTTCAGCCCTCGAATTCAGAACTAGCCAATGGGGGCTCTGAGCCTTTCACGAGGCAAAGATCTAAGACTGGGATGGTCCCACCCTCTTCTCTGCCACGTCCTTTTTCAGGGGGATGGTTCCGGGGGTCAGACGACCTGGATCTGCACCCCAGCTCTGCGGTGCACTGGTTTGTGCCCTCAGGCAAACCACTGAGCCTCTGCGCATCCTCCATCATCCATAAAATAGAGATATTAAAAGTGCCTATGCTTAATAGTGTGCTGTGAAGATTAAGTGACCTGGTACACCCAACACTCTCTAGACAGCCAGATCCATGGTGAACGTTCAATAAATGTTAGCTGTTACTGTTATCTATTTGTTCCTCCCTTCTCCCAAAGAGCCATGTTCTTGGGGCCACCTCAGACTAAGAAACAAAATGCAAAGGCAAATCGTGAAAAGAACTTAAACCCTGGGGCTTGTTCTTAAACCCCAAGACTTGTTCTGAACAAGTCAATATGCTTCCCTTAGGGCAGGGGGCTGGGAGCTCTCATCTCATGACACGGTCAATCTGGGGGCTGTGAGCCCCACTCCAAGTTATGACCAGTAGTCAGAGCCCCTCTAAATAACTGTGGAATGCCGTCTCTCCACTCTTTCCTTTTTAACATTTTTATTTATTAATTTGAGAGAGAGAGAGACAGAAGGAGGAGGAGGAGAGAGAAAGAGAGGAACATGGATCTGTTCCTGTATGTGCCTGGACCGGGGATCGAACCCACAACCTCTGTGTATCTGGAGGATGCGCTAACCAACCGAGCTATCCACCCAGGGCCCTACTCTCTCACATACAGAAACCTGGCCTCATGTTATTCTGCAACAGCTCCTACACCTGCACTCCCACATCCTCTCTCTAGGGACTCATTCTAATGCATATTCACATACAAATCTTGGCTATTGCAAGTTCTTTTTCAAAACATGGAGTAAATAAACTAATTCCGTATTCTTTAAGTATACTTTCTATACTTCCTGTGGTAGCTCTATGCTCTTCTATGCTCTTCTCAGCTTTCTCCCAAATATTTTCCCACTCAAGTCCTTTTTTTCTATTCCAATCATCAGCTGTCCGCCCGCTCCTGGCTCCAGACCTGAGCCCTGTAGGGAAAGCTCAGCTGCAGACGTCCAGCCCTGGAGCCTGTCCCCGACTCTCACATCCTCGGCCTCCAGTTCTCGTTCTTCCTCGTTCTCGGACTGCTTGGCTCCACATATGTGTGCCTCCATGTACCTAGGGCCTGGTGCGAGAAGTCCTCCGTGTTGCTGTATGCGTCCCGTGTGGACAGGACTACTGGAGTGATGACTCTTCACAACGCCCAGAGTCCTCCCCTATTCTTCAGCCACCTGACCAGGGTAACGGGAAGGCAGACCCAGGCGTGCTCGCCTCGGCCCCTTCCCCTCTGAGTGCCCACGTGCCCACAGCGAGCGAGCAAGCATTCCCGCCAAGCTGCTGGGAAGATTTCCAGTTCGTCCTGGGCTCTTTACGGGTAAGTGTAATCCAATGCGAAACGTTGCAAGCTCGCTCTCTCTGCATATTGAAGTTACAGCCTCCAACCTGCTGAAAAATAGGCATTTTATCTCCACCTGATACCTATATTCCAAATAATTCTAGGCACAGATAGGAAAAAATGACTTTATTTATCAAATACCCTAAAACCCCACATGTGCAGCTGGGAAGGAAGAGCCGGGTGTATTCCTGCACACATCACATGTGTGCACAGGACGCCTGCCAGTGTACACGTGTGTGCACATGCACGGACAGACTGGGGCCAAGGGAAGGGCCCCCACTGAAAAGAACTGCTAGGTTAGAGCTGGGGAGACCCAACTAGTTCTGGCTCACTTGGAAGATAAGCAGTGATCTGTGTGAAGGTTTACAAAAATGTCACCGCATAACTTTTGACAAAGCCTCTATATGGTCGGAAGAGGAAAGCAAAGCATTGGAATCACTAGACAGTGTTATGTGCTGAGTGGGGCCACGGGAGATGGCAGGAAAGTGACAAAACCATAGAGACAGTGGTGGGAAACTCGGAGCAGAAACTCTGGGCTGAGCTACAGGAGATGGTGCAAGGAGGGAGGGCCTCAGGAGAAGGGGCCCGGGCACCTGCCGCTTCCTGTCCCCGCTGGCCTCACGGGCGTGTGCAGCTTCAGAGCAAGAGTCGAGAGAATGTACTCGTAGAGCTTTATGAGTATCTCGGAACTTTCTGACTGCTGCGTTTCTGGAAGCCCTAGACCCGTGGCATCAGAACCGGACGATAGCTATTCCGACGCTGAGCCCTAGGTGGACGCCGCCCACATGAGCAGTGAGGGAGGCTGCGGGGAAGGGCTCTCTCTGCTGTACCATTCATTGCAGAAGGAAGAGTCGAGCTAAGAATTTCTTATTGAAAGTTGAAAGATAATTTCTAAAAACTACTGAAAGTAAGATTGCGTCACCTGTTTTCTTGGTATGAGAAGAACATTTATCGGTGAGACATTTTCAAGTCCTTAATCTCTTCAATTACAGATTGCAGAAAGAGATACCAGGAAAGCTGAATGTGCTTTGAATTGGACGATGGAGTTTCGGAAACAGTGATGCCCACAAGGCATCAAGTGACTGTGAGAAGAGCCCTGCAGGTGATGACCCAGCGGTGCGGGGACAGAGGACGCATGAGGAGTTCATGTTGCACCTGGTGCAGAAGGTTTGGGGCAGCAGGTGTTGCTGTGATTTGTAAGCTTCTTCCAAAAAAGATTTATGGTCTATTTTCCATCTAACTTCTCGTCATCGTTTGACAGGACATGATAAACCTCATCTTCATGAAGAAGGGCTTTGCTGAGCTTAAGGCAGAAGTCCCGGGTTCGATTCCTGGCCAGGGCACACAGGACAAGTGCCCATCTGCTTCTCCACCCCTCCCTCTCTCCTTCCTCTCTGTCTCTCTCTTCCCCTCCCGCAGCCAAGGCTCCATTGGAGCAAAGATAGCCCGGGCGCTGAGGATGGCTCCTTGGCCTCTGCCCCAGGCGCTAGAGTGGCTCTGGTTGCAACAGAGCATCACCCCCTGGTGGGCAGAGCGGCGCCCCTGGTGGGCGTGCCGGGTGGATCCCGGTCGGGCACATGCGGGAGTCTGTCTGACTGTCTCTTCCCGTTTCTGGCTTCAGAAAAATACAAAAAAAAAAATAAATAAATAAATAAAAAGAGCTGATCTGAATTCTGGGGAGGAGAGGTGGCCACTGCCACCCAATCTCTTGAGAGCCCTCTGTAAGGGTCTTCCAGTCACCCTGGAGCTACCAGAGAGAAAATGATTAGACAAACTCTTCCGCCCCAGATAAATACATCGAAACAGAAATGTTTCCTCCCCTCTCTTCCTTCTCTGCCTGCCCCCTCCTGCTCTGAGCACCAGCTTTCTTTCTCTCTTCTTGGGCAGAATCCCGTCATCCTGAAGGATTCTCTGAGGCCCTTCATCGAGGCAAAGCCTTCCCATTGCAACAGAAGGGAAGCTGCATCGGTCCTACTTCTAGATCCATCCTCACTCCATGTAGACACAGTGTGTCTGCTACCCCTTCATTCATCGCTATTCCTCGACCAGCCTCTCTCCCTTCTCCCGAACTCCGCATCCAAACAGTCATCGAATCTTGCTGACTGTACTCCTATCTCTTGAGTCCATTCATTTCTCTCTCACCACATACCAGGCTGCCAATGTCCCTTTTCAGTTTCCCACCAATTCTCCCAGCCTCCATTTTAGCTTCCTAATTCATGTTCAACGTAACAAGCAGAGTGACTTTCCTCTAAAACACAGATCTGAAACTCCTCTGGTTAGAGCCGTTCAATGCCTGCCCATTGCTCTTAGGAGGAAGTGCAATCCTTGTCACGTCTTCCCACCACAGACTCCTCCTCAGGCCTCACTGCTCACCACCAACGACGCAACATCAGTCACACTGAGTTTGTCCAAAGTCACGTAACCATTTTGTGGCAGAGCTAGGATTTAAACTATATAATATGTTCGCTTCCAAATCAAGTGCCCTTTCTTCTATACAATGGCTGCAACAATCAGGAATATTTTTTAGACTTTCTTAGAATAGTATGGTTTGGCTCTAAGTTTAGAAAAAGTCTTCTTTTCCTGGTCTTCCAAGGCCCCAAAATTGGGCAGTTGGATAGCCCAATGTAGGACCTCTAAAATTCAGGTTAAAAAATAACTTTTACAGGCCCTAGCCGGTTGGCTCAGGGGTAAAGCGTCAGCCTGGCATGTGGAAGTCCTGGGTTTGATTCCTGGCCAGGGCACACAGGAGAAGCGCCCATCTGCTTCTCCCCCCCCTTCCTTTCTCTCTATTTCTCTCTTCCCCTCCCGCAGCCACGGCTCTATGGGAGCAAAGTTGGCCCAGGCACTAAGGATGGCTTCATGGCCTCCTCCTCAGATGCTAGAATGGCTCCGGTTGCAACAGAGCAACGCCTCAGATGGGCAGAGCATCGGCCCCTGGTGGGCATGCCAGGTGGATCCTGGTCAGGCGCATGCAGGAATCTGGCTCTCTGACTCCTTGCTTCTCATTTCGGAAAAAAAAATACACAAAAAAATATATTTTTTTAAAAGTCATTACAAAAGCCACATTTGCTCATTGCAGACAGTTGGAAACAATGAGAAGTGTGAAGAGGGTTTGATATGCCTATCATCCCACCATCGAGATATAAGTGCTAAATATGGTGCGTTTGTTCCCTTGACACACACTAATTTGTATGCACACACTAATTTTTAAATAAGTTTTAAACAGCTAACTCATGTATATGGTATAAAATGTTACAAGTACAAAGGGCACAGAGTGAAAAGTCTCCCTGCCACCTCTGCCCCTGGCCCCCCGTGCCCCTCCTAGGGACACCCACTACTTTACTGTTGTGGGTTTTTTGATGCATCCTTGGAAAGATAGTCAGTGCATGCACAGACACTGGGCAATATTTAAATTCTCCTTTAAAAACATGGTACATTGCAGGAGTAAATACAAACCTGTATCTCACTTTTCTCACTCTCTAGAGCTGACTCACCTCTCAGCTCCTTTGCCATCAAATCTCCTTCCCAGCATCTCAGTTGTATTTGCTCAGGCCGTTGCACGGGCCAGTCGAGACCACCTTCACAGCTGCCTTGCTGAGAAATCCGGTGGGAGAGGGACCGAGCTCCTGAGTTCTCCCGAGATCACCCCAGGAACACCGGAGCTATGAGAGACAAGAGGCGGAGTCAGAAGCTGTGTGATGCTGGTCTCCTCAGCAGGGCCGCGGGAATCTCAGGGTGTGCGATGTTCTACCACAGCTCTCTGTACAACACCCTTCCAGTCAATTCTAAGCAGTGAGGGTCACTGGGTCTGAATAACTTTCCTATTTTGAACCCCTTCCAATTCTGTCTTCCAAAATACTTGTACTTCCCTAAACTCACCAACCTCTGCCTGCCTCTGCACATGCTCTTTCCTCCTCCTTCTAGAAAGTCATTCTGTCCCAATTTCCTCACCTCCCTTCTCTACCCGGCAAATCCCAGCGTCCTCCGTAGAGGCAGCCGCCAGCTCTTTCGGAAAGTGGTCTGTTACCCCCACCCCCACCCACCCAACATCACTGGGCGCTCCTCTGTGTCGCTCATTACATGTGTGGAAAGCCCCTATTAGCCATTTGACAAATGCTAAAAAGAAACATTCTGGGCGCTGGGGTGGGGAGTGAGTCCAGGGCAGAGGCTCCCAACTGGACCAAGTGAGGCAGGTAAAGTGACGTCTCAGCTGCTGTCTGAAGAAAGTGCAGGAATCAACCAGCTGAACTGGGGAATAAAAGGAAGACAGTTTCAGGTAGAGAACACCTTACGTGAATGCTCAGAAGCAAGAAATAGAACTTTTGAAGGAATTCACGGTTGTCTACGTGGCCAATAGACTGCTTGGTTGCAAGCCATGCCGGTCAGGAAGATCACTGGTTTCCGTGGGCATGGCAGTGGGACTGGGGGCAGAGGCGCTGGCGCTCGTAACACGCACAGAGGGTTTTCCTCCTAGAGCTGAAGCCCGACGTAAGTTTGAGTTTCATAACTGCTGACTTGTTTCTGAGCTTTTTTAAAGAGCAGTCGATTATATTCATCTTCTTAGCACCAGAACCTAGCAGAGGTTAGCACACAGTGCAAGAAATATCTTTAAAAGCCTGACCTGTGGTGGTGCAGTGGATAAAGTCTCCACCCGGAATGCTGAGGTCGCCGGTTCAAAACCCCTGGCTTGCCTGGTCAAGGCACATATGGAAATTGATGTTCCCTGTTCCTACCCCTTTCTCTCTATCTCTCTCTCCCCCCTCTCTAAAATGAATGAATTTTTAAAAATGAAAAAAAAATGTCTATAAAAGACAAACCATGGTACTTCCTTAGAGTAGCTTAAGCTCTAAGATTAGGCTCTCTTCTTGTTAAATTGAATAAAGCAATGCAAAGTGGAGTATCTTTCTATTCCTATTAAAGCATATTATTTAATTAAAACAACAGCATCTTTATTAAACAAACACCAATCTCCTAACTTACCAAATGCCAAGCATTTCCCCCGGTGTAGAAGCAACCCAAAGACCCAACCCCAGGTGAGTGGTTTGTAGGTCACGACTGAAATCAATCTTTATTAAAGGCAATGCTTGACACAGAAATGAATAATAATGGCTTCAGTAACGTATGCTATATATGTATAAGAATAAAGATCTGGTGCAAACAAAGCCCAATTGCATTGCTAAATTGTGGTGACTGGATTATGAATGTTAGAAAAGAAACCAAAGATAACAAGAGCTGAACTCTTTTTAGACATTTTTTTTAGTATAAAATTAAAGAGACAGGGAACCCCATATAACAATGTTTAATGATTTTTTTTTATTTTTATTTTTTTGTATTTTTCTGAAGCTGGAAACGGAGAGAGACAGTCAGACAGACTCCCGCATGTGCCCGACCGGGATCCACCCAGCACGCCCACCAGGGGTGATGCTCTGCCCACCAGGGGGCGATGCTCTGCCCCTCCTGGGGGTCGCTCTGCCGCGACCAGAGCCACTCTAGCGCCTGGGGCAGAGGCCAAGGAGCCATCCCCAGCGCCCGGGCCATCTTTGCTCCAATGGAGCCTTGGCTGCGGGAGGGGAAGAGAGAGACAGAGAGGAAGGAGGGGGGGGATGGAGAAGCAAATGGGCACCTCTCCTGTGTGCCCTGGCCGGGAATCAAACCTGGGACTTCTGCACGCCAGGTCGACGCTCTACCACTGAGCCAACTGGCCAGGGCTTTAATGATTTATTTCAAGGTGAACACCCCAGTAACTACCACATAGAGCGAGAGGTAGAACTGAACCATCTCCACGTGGCCAAGCCCCCAGCTAAGTAACCACCACCTCAACTTTTATAGAACTCACTTCCTTAGATTTTTACAAAACAATTTTATCACCCAAATGTGTATCCTAAATATAGTTTCGTTTTTTCTTCTTTATTTAAAAATATCTGGTATGCCTTCTAAATCTCTTTTAACCTATAGGTTCTCCCCTCCACCCCTTTCATTTTCTCGCCGCTCCTGTTTTGGGAAGTCCAGGCTATCTGACCCGGAGAGTTCGCAGGGGCTGGGTTTTGCTGGTGGTAGACTCATGTGCAGCTCATGTTCTCCTGGCTTCTATGTCCTGCAGCTGCGTCCAGAGGCCAGATCAGACTCAGGTTTGATTCCTTTGCCAAAAATAGGCGCTTAAAAAAAAAAAAATTGGGATGAACTGTTAACAAGTTCTGCACTTCACCGTTAGCCCCTTCAGAGCGCTGCCTGTCTGCTCCGCGCTCAGGCGCACCCTGCTCTGGACTGCCGGCCATGGAGGTGCCCGCTGCCTGTGCACACCCCTCCCCTTTGGCTCCAAGCACTCACTGAGCTGATCAGTCCCTCTGATGCTACACGGAGAAGAGTGACCAGTGTCTCCGCTGTCAGCTGACACTCCCTACCCCCTGAGGTGGGAGCTTCCAGTCCGATTTATTCGCTGACACCTTCCCCACAAAAAGTCATGGGCCAGAGGGTCGTTCCTCTTCACTCAGGCGCCCCAGCTTCTTCCTGATCTTGCTCCCCGAACATTTTTCTCAATCATATAGAAGGGGGAAAAACTTAACTCTAAAGTTTTAACTGTCCCAGTGAGACCTCATTTAAAATTCTGAAATGTAGCTTATGGCACCTTTTATCTTCTGAATGCTCTTTTGGCCCAAAGTCATTTAAAGCAACACGATAATTACCCATCACTGGCACCATCATATCCTATGATCCAATTGATCGGAATTAAGTTAGATCCTGGAATGGTTAGCTTAAAAGTGGTTATTCTAATAATCAGAATTGATGAAGCACTGATCCTTGAAGAATTAAAAGTGCCTTAGCGATTTACCTGTCCTGAGGTGAAATGACAGGTCCTGCTTTCCACATCAGACTGCGCCACGCGGCTGTCCACGCCTAACATGCAATGACACGCCGTCTCACTAGGGGGCCGTCCCTGGCACTTCCTCCCTCTTACCCTCACATACGGTCTGTCCCCAAGCCGCAGAGCCACCTTCTCCTTGTTCCTGGCCCTCTCCCAGTCCACGTCACACGGCTCCCTCGCAGTGCCATCAGATTCCTAACTGGGGAGCCAGGCTACCCTCTGGCTCCTCAAAATCCATTTCCACACAACAGCCTATTAAAATGCAATTTCGATCACATTTTCCTCTACCACTAACGTCTTTCATACTGTCTCATTGCCGCGTTCAAGTCCACACCACTTACCACAGCCAGCAAGACCGTGTGCTCCAGACCCTGGCCGACCCCTCCACGCTCCCTGCCTTCCATTCTCCCGGGTCCATGCCCACCGCCCTGGTTCCCCGGTGCTCCCGTCCTTCTCGGTGGGGGGCTTCGGGCCTCCTCCCCCACTCGGCTCCTCGGTTCTATTGTCAGGTCCCAGCAGCCCCTTCCCGGACCACCTGCTTAATTTAGACTCTCCCTCACTCACTAAATATTTGGTGGTGAGAGTCTGTGGCTTCAAATTACTTATGACAATTATTTTAAATTCTGCTAAAAACAAATATAACATGTAATTTGCCTTTTTTTTTTTTTTTTTTTTGGTATTTTTCTGAAGCTAGAAACTGGGAGAGACAGTCAGACAGACTCCCGCATGCGCCCGACCGGGATCCACCCGGCACGCCCACCAGGGGGCGACGCTCTGCCCACCAGGGGGCGATGCTCTGCCCCTCTGGGGCATCACTCTGCTGCGACCAGAGCCACTCTAGCGCCTGGGGCAGAGGCCAAGGAGCCATCCCCAGCGCCCGGGCCATCTTTGCTCCAATGGAGCCTTGGCTGTGGGAGGGGAAGAGAGAGACAGAGAGGAAGGAGGGGGTGGGGGTGGAGAAGCAGATGGGCGCCTCTCCTGTGTGCCCTGGCCGGGAATCAAACGGGACTTCTACACGCCAGGCCGATGCTCTACCACTAAGCCAACCGGCCAGGGCTGTAACTTGCCATTTTAACCATCTCAGAGTGTACAGCTCTGTATCATTTGGTACGTTTACATTGCTGTGCAACTGTCTCCAACCACCCATCTGCGCAACTGACTAAAACTGTGCCCATTAAACAACTGCCTGTTCTTCCCTCCCCCCACCCAGAGGCGACTGCCACTCCACTCCCCGTCTCTGTCAGTCTGACTGTTCTGGCCACCTCAGGTCAGTGTGACCAATCAGTGCTTGTCCTTCCGGGTCGGGCTTATTTCACTCAGCATACTCGCTTGAAGGTCCATCCCTGTTGTAGCCTGTGTCAGAGTCTGCGTTCTTTTTAAGGCTGAGTAATGTTCCTTGGTGTATATGCTCCACATTTGATTTCTCCATATATCTGTAGATGGATACTTAGTTGCTTCCAACTTTGGGCTTATGTGAAAAATGCTGCTACGAACTTGGGTTACAAATGTATGTTGAAGTCCCTGCTGCTGTCAGCTTTGTTGGGTACAGACCCAGAGTGGAAATGCTGGGTCCTATAGTAATTCTACTTTTAATGAGCAGTCACATACCATTTTCCATGACAGCTGCACCATTTTACATTCCCATCAGCAATGCACAAGGCTTCCAGTTTCTTCATATTTGTGCCAGTACTTGTCATTTCTGTTGTTTGGTTTTTCCTTCTTAATAATACCCAATTCTAATGGGTGTGAAGTAGTGTCCCACTGTGGTTTTGATCTGCATTTCTCTGATGATTAGTGACATTGAGTATCTTTTCCTGTGCTTATTTGTCTATCTTTGGAGAAATGTCTATTCAAGGTCTTTGCCCACTGCTAAACTGGGTTGTGTGGTTTTCTGTTGCTGAGTTACAGGAGTTCTTTATATGTTTCTGGACATTAACCTTTCACCAGAGATATAATTTGCAAATCCTGTCTCCCGTTCCTTGGGCTGTCTTTTCACTCTGTTGATGTGTTCTTTCAGGCACAAAAGTTTTAAATTGTGATGAAGTCTAAATGATCTATTTTTTGGTCTGTTTTTGGTGTCTTAGCCAACAAATAATTTATAACTTTTAATTATATACTCATCAGAATGTCTTATTTCATAAACGTCTACCCTAATAGACTGTAAGCTACACACACAGAGGCAGGAATATCTGTTTGGCTCACATGCCCACCTTCGCGCTTTCACTGGCTAGTGACTGAGAGGCGCTTCAATAGATATTTGTGATCCGAAGAATGCGTATGTTCTGATGTCCTTAATTTGTGAATGGTATGCTATTAACTTGTAGATTGGTACCTTATTAACCTGTACAGTATTGACAAATACAGATTAATAAATGTGATTTCTGTATAATATGTGTCCTTAGCATGAAAATTTACACTAAATTAAGGCCCATAATTTAAATCAAACCGCATGGAAAGTTTCATGAAGTATTGAGAAAATATTAAACCCACCAGAAACCAATATCAATGGGTTATTTTGAAAGCGTATTACTTTTTTCAGATCAAAGCTTTACAGATCAAAATGAAATGACTAAAAACCCATTTTCCAGGTTTTAGTCAATCCATTTCAGATCTGATGTAATTTCATGATATATTTCTTAATTCTTCTTCGGTAGTTTTTCAAAAGCGGCGTAGACCTGCTTCTTGTAAAGTCCCCTTGCGCTGGTCTAAGTGATAGCCCGGAGAAAGTGCTAAAAAGAGTCTCCCTTTCCTTTCTTATTCTGTAAATGTCCACAAGAAAGTTAACAAGTGGTAATCTGCCTGTAAGACCTAGCAAACCTACAAGGGAGTCTAATTCTTTTACTTGAATGCTTCCAGAATTAAAATTGAATAGAGCCTGTACTGTCAACTTCAAAACAGCAGGGGGAGCTCATGAGGTTTTTAAGGCAGCTATTACCACCTGCCCCCTCCGAAATACATTGCATTAAGTATACACTGAACAGTACTATAAAGAAACCCAAAATAGAAAAAATGAAGCAAAATAACAACAACAACAATAATAATACTAAAATGAAAGGTAAATCAGAATTTCTTCTAATAAAATCAGTTGTATAATAAAGGACTGATAGACACTAACAATTAAACCAGACCTACAAACCCGCTCTCATACTATTCTTACCCTAAACGCAGTGTCTCCCTAGGGGCCCAAGACCCCATCACTGCTCTGAATCCTTAACTGTATTTCGCATGTGTCAAAGTTACTAGGCAGCTGGCTTAAAAACAAATGTACTTAAATCTTCTAAAGTTTTTAAAATATTCAGTGAATGGCTTAAATAGTATTTTTTTAAATGGGTTATAAACCACAGAATAATGAAAGAATATAGGAAATATAGCCCTTATTCACTGGGAAGGGTGAGGGGAACCAGGAAGTTTTAGGGTTAGGATAAGAAGTCACTGCCTGTAGGCACAGGAATGATAAAAATAAATATGGAGAGAAAACATTTCTTATTTGGGAGAAATCATAAGTAACACTAGTAATACTTGCTGTGTTGTCCCTGAACCTCATCCCGGCAACAGGAATTAACCCTAAGCATTAACAGGCTGAGTATTGTTCTTTATCTTCAGATGTAGAATTAGCTACGCATCATATACATTTACTGGCATAATAGGTTTATAAAATCTCAAGCTAATGATGTTGATCTCCTAGGAACTAGTTTGATGTCCATCGGTTGGCTTATGTCTATGCCTGACTTTTTTTCTGGTTTATGCCTTCTGGGTGAGGAAGTTAAGACTAGGTAGGGGAAGGCTTCCCATGGTTTTAGGAGTTAGAGCCTTGGCATACTTTTTGTAATACTTTTGTTTTTGCAAATAGTAAAATATGTTACTTTTCAGAACATACTTATCACTTTTACCTAATTATTACTTTATCATTATTACCGCATTTTCCCATGTAAAAGACGCATGTCTTTTTTTAAAAATTGGGGTTTAAAAACTGGGTGCGTCTTATACAGTAGTTGTAGATTTTTTTACTTGCATTTTCTGCTTTTTGCGCTTGTTTGTGCACTCATTGTTGAAGACGGTGATTTGTTATCAGACACAGATAACGAGGACAAGCTAATGAATGGGAGTTTCAACAGTGATGAGGACGTTTATGAATTTTATGATGAATAAAACTTGAGTTCAATGACTTTATGTAATACTTTTTTTTTTCACATTTCAGGCCCCCAAATTAAGGTGCGTCTTATACATGGGGAAATACGGTATTTAATATATGATCAAGGAGAACACGTGAAAATACATAAAGTACAAAGAAGAAAAACCCAAAATGTTAGAAAAATCAACTGCCAGCCTTTTCATGTACATTCTTCGCTCTCTGCTCTATCTCTGTGTGTGCATACAGTAGATTTACAAATTTGAGGCTATGCTGTCCTCTTAGCAGGGGAATTGTGGAGACAAAAACTTCACTTGAGAGTTACCCTGGCGAGGCTCAGAGGGAATGTGACCAGGGAAAGAGACTACTAGGGCTTCAGCTGCATCTGTAAATTTTTTAGAAGAGCTGAAACAAATATATAGCAAAATATTAATATCTATGATATCTGAATAGTAAGTAAACAAGTATTTACTATATCATTCTCTATATTTTTCTGTAAACTCTAAATGTTTTATAACTTGCCAAGTGAGGAAAAGCTGCCATTGCTGCTGTGACTTAGCATGTGACGTGTTGGTAGCAGCTTTACCATTCCCGGGGGTCTCTGTTTGCTGCAGGCATCTTCCTGGGAGTGTCGACAATTCTGGTTCTTCACAGAATGCTCTTCACAAAGCTCAAGAGACATCCAATAGAGATTTCTCATCAAAAAAGACTGTCTTGGGCTCTGGCCAGTTGGCTCAGTGGTAGAGCATTGGCCCGGCATGTGGAAGTCCTGGGTTTGATTCCCAGTCAGGGCACACAGGAGAAGCACCCATCTGCTTCTCCACCCTTCTCCCTCTCCTTTCTCTCTGTTTCTCTCTCCCCCTCCCACAGCCAAGGCTCCATTGGAGCAAAGTTGGCCCAGGAGCTGAGGATGGCTCTACGGCCTCCGCCTCAGGCACTGGAATGGCTCCAGTTGCAACAGAGCAACGCTCCAGATGGCCACACCAGGTGAAGACCCAGCGCAGGGGAGGGGTTGTAGAGACTGAGAATGAGAGAGGACTCCTGTGTCTGGGCCCACAGCCCACACTGAAAATGAGCAACTGGCAGTAACTTCCCCACCAGCTTAAAGAGAAAAGGAAGGGGAGGCCCTCGCCGGCTGGCTCAGTGGTAGAGCGTCCGCCCGGCGTGTGGAAGTCCCGCGTTCAATTCCCCGGCCAGGGCACACAGGAGAAGTGCCTGTCTGCTCCTCCACCCCTCCCCCTCTCCTTCCTCTCTGTCTCTCTCTTCCCCTCCCGCAGCCAAGGCTCTATTGGAGCAAAGTTGGCCCGGGCACTGAGGATGGCTCCATGGCTTCCACCTCGGGTGCTAGAATGGCTCTGGTTGCTGCAGAACAGCGCCCCAGATGGGCAGAGCATCAGCCCCTGGTGGGCATGTCGGGTGGATCCCGGTCCCGAACATGCAGGAGTCTGTCTGACTGCCTCCCCACTTCTAACTTCAGAAAAATACAAAAGAAAAAGCGGGGAGCACCACGCCTACCATGAAGGCCAGTATCTCTTCCCAAAGACCAGGGACAAGGGGCAAACAGCCAGGCAACGGGGTGGGTGGGCAGGCTGCATGCCCGGTCCTGTCCCTGACAGGGCAGCCTAGCAGGGCTCAAGGGGAGGTGGCCGCTCCTCCAGGACCTGGGAGACCTGACACGGGCACACCCAGGCGCGCTGGATAAAGAGGTCGAGGAAACGTCCTACCCCTTAATGAGTTACGTTTGCGCTTGGGTGACCGGAGGGTGGCGTCAGGAGGCTGGCCACGGAAAACCTGCCGGGCTTTTGTGCGCAAAAATGGGCAGGCGCTCTCCACCCTGTTTTTGGGGGGGTACTAAAAAGGCCTTTTGGAGTCTTCGTGAGAGATGTAGATTTTAAGGGCGACCTCAGGTCATACAGAACTAATCAAGCGAAAACAATAAGAAAATGAGCCTGACAGTCAGCAAGTATCTGAGGACTTTATCAAAAAGAATTCGAAATGGACAAATTCACTGGGAGCTGCCAGGGATCAAATCTGCAAGGTGGCATTGTGTGGCCGGGATTAAATTATGTATTCATTGTTAATTTATTTATTTATGTATGTGCAAATGACCTTGCCTCCGCAGGTGCTCAGGCGCCTCTGAAAAGGCTGGGGCTTTTTTTAGATCCAGGCCTAGAATGTTGGTCCATTTAACTCATTCTTTCCTTAAGGCGATCAGCACTGACTTTTATCTAAGGAGAGAGAGGAGGAAAACCGCCTGTGTGCACAGGGCTGCAGGACTAGAGCCGCCTTCAGGACCCAAGGGTTCAGCTTCATTCAAGATTCCGGGGAAGGCGCCATGAAGTTTAATGTCCAACAAATTAGCAAATGAATGCTTATGTCAATACGTGAAAAATCCCTGCTTCGTCTAAACAGATAAAAAGCCTCTGGGGAAGCCCCAGAAAATACAGGCTCTTTTTTTTTTCTCTCTCTATTTAGGTAATTTAATTTAATTTTTAAAAGAGGCCACAGTACTTTTAGAGTTCTATGAAAACTCACAAAAGTATATATAAAAAAAGGTCTAATGGATACTTGATCTTGTACATGCCTGAAACAGACTCCATGTGACGACGGGAAGAAGCGAGATTTTTATCAGCTGTTCTCTGTATGGGGTTCAGGACTTAACAGGGTCCTGCCCAAATGGAAAAGCAGGGAAGCCGTCGTGCAGGCTTAGGGCGTGAAAACAAGTAATTATTCTGTATGTACGACACCACGGCTTGGAGGAGAAATCAATAGTGATATTATTTTCTCTAACTTTAGGCAAATAATGACCAACGCCAGTGGTCACCCGGTGTTCCTGCTGACTCGGCACAGTGGGGACACTGCGCTGGACATGACCTTTGGAAGAAGGGAACACAAGGGCCCAGGGTGTGGGACTCAGACAAGATGTCGCACATATTGAAACCTCATGTCAGTAAGTTCTCCTTTAAGGAGAAAAACCTACTCACTTAGCAAAAGAGAGATATATGACAGCCAAAGGTCCCCGGAGAGGAATCTTTTCTGTACTTGGGAAGGGATGCTAAGCAACTGATTTGACCTGGGAGACGCTGCATTTCATAATATATAGCTGCCTCAAGGTCATTAGAGACCGCTCCTGAACTGCCCAGAGGTAAGCTTCACCCAAAAGGGACAGCAAAAGAAAAAAGAAAAAGGAAACGTCTTCAAGTATAAAATCAATTATTTTATTTTACATATTCAGCTCTTCTTGTCCTCTAAAATATAATAGACTAGCACCCATGTATTAGATAAATTATCACGTTCTGAAGGAGAAAAACAAAAACACCAAGGACTTTGCTATACTGCTCAACATCATTAAATTATTCTCCACTAGTCTGAAAGTTGTAGGTATTTTTGACACTAAATACCAAACTGCCTAAAGAATAAAAACTCAAAAAAAAAATTATCTCCTTATAACTTTTCTTAAACTTGCCCTGCAATCAAGGGATAGTCAGTCTAAAATGATAACAATTATAAATCAAATGTTTTCAACTTCTATGTTCTCATAGAAGCTATATTTTCAACTTCTGAATCTGTAATTAATTTTCATGTTTCAAGTTCCATTTTGTCTGTGGCACACCACAATATAATACACACCTGCTTTGAACAGGAATTTAAAAGCACTTTATTCCTATGTAGGTTTTCATCCATAATGTGGTTAGTGCTGTATTTGAAGTAATAAGAGCTACATATTTAAATTTTCCCTATAACAATTAGATGATTACCTTCTGCCTCCTGCTTCTACTGGGTAAGAGAAGAGGAATTTCCGCCTCACTCACCACGGGACCGGCAGCGCTCAGGGCAGTGCCCAGCATCAGCACGTGCTCAGTAAACACAGGTTGATGGACTAATGGCTTCTCTTCCACCTGTCAGCTTCCCAGGACATGTTCCTGACCCCACCGGTAGTGCCAGATAACCCACGCACCCTTTTACCTTCACACAATACCCTGATCATTCAGACAGTACCGGGTGTAATCTTTGGGTCTTTTGCTCTTCTCAAACTGGGGTGGGGTGGGAATTAGGGTGTCTGCTACGGAAAGCAAGTGCGTCATGGCCTCACAGCCTACAGACCCTGAGCTGAGAGAACCTTAGAGGCACACTTCTCTGCCCTACTCAGTCGCCCTGGGAGTTGACTTTCCCTCAAATCTGCATGACATCAGCTTCTGTGCCCTGGCCTCGGGCTTCCCCCTGGGTTCACCAGTGAAATACAGTGGCAGGAGGCCAAAGGCTGGAGGCTATCCCCCCGGCTGTTTCCCCGCCTTGGGGTCAGGATTTTGCCCGTGGCTGCCAGCTGCCATTGGTGGCCCCCTTCCCAGCTGTTGAGGACTCCTCCTCCACGGCTTCCCTGGGCTCCCGGGTGGCCCTGTCCTCCTTCCCTATGTCAGCCCTGACGGTCTCCCGCTGTGGCCAGTTCACTGGTGCCTCAGCAGTCCTTACAGACGACTTCGACCTTGCTCATACCTCTGAACATAGTTCGTTAAATACTTTTCAAAATCCTTACTACAGTTCGCTACCTCTTCCTGCTAGAATGCTAAAGCAAAGAGCACGTGGTCCACCTCCCCATCTGATGCAGGAATTTGCCCATTTCCAGCATCCCAAGGAGGCTACTCCACCTACAGGCTGTTCCAGGTATTTCAACGGCATTCCTTTCTCCGGGGCAGGAGAGCTCTGCCTCCCGTGAAATCCTATTTCTGTCTACAGAGCACACAGAACACGCCTCCCCTTCCCTCTACCTGACAGCTGCAAATATTTAAACACAGCTCTCCTGGCCTCCCCTAAGTCCTCTCTTCACCAGGCTAAATGCACTCAGTTTATTTTTTACTTTATTTTCTCCTGCCCCCATCTAAATGCCTCGAGAAAAGGGAGTGAAGAAATAGAAGGATACATTTATAATGATTGATTGGTCTGAGTGGTAGGATAATGGAACCAGGACGGAAGAATCTGCCTACTTCTGACCTTATCCCTGGAGCTGAGTTATTAATTTCTCCTTATATTTTTTTTACTGTTATTATCAGTTAAATGTATATATCACTTTGTCTATTCCTTTTTTTGCAGTAAAATGAACATAACATAAAATCCATCAGTTTAACCATTTTTAAGTGTACAATTTGCTGGCATTAAGTACATTCGTGATGTTATAGAGCCATTACCTATATCCATTTCCAAAACTTGAACCTCATCCCAAACAGAATTCTGTACCCATTAAACATTAACTCCCCATTGTTCTCTCCTCCCCAAACCTGGTAATCTTTACTCTTTCTATCTCTATAATTTGCCTATCCTAGCTACTCATGTAAGTGGAAGCATATAATATTTGTCCTTGTTTTTCTAACTTACTTCCCTGTGCATAATGTCTTTAAGATCATGCACATTACAGCATGTATCAGAGTTTTGTTCCTTTTATATTCCACTGTGTATATATACCACATCTGTTGATCCATTCATCTGTTGATAGATACTTGGGATGTTTCTGCCTTTGGCTACTGTGAACAATGCTGTTATGAACATTGATACAGAAATACTTGAGTCTCCACTTGCAATTCCTTTGGGCATATACCTAGGGGTGGGATACTGGATCATATGTCAGCTCTACCTTTTTGAGGAACCACCAAACTGTTTACCACAGGGGCTATCAATTTACTTTCCTACCAGCAATTCACAAGAGTTCCCATTTGTCCACATTCTTACCGACACTTGTTATTTTACGTTTTTAAATGATCCTAATGGATATGAACTATTTTTACAAAGCAGCCTTTTTGAGGTAATTGATATACAATAAGTAGTACATATTTATGTATTTATGTACTAAGGATACAATTTGATAAATTTTGACATATGAATACACCTGTGAAACCACCGTCAAAATCTACATTATTAGCGTATCTATCAAAAGTTTCCTTAAGCCTCACATAACCCTTCTCTCCCACCCCTCACCCTTCCCAGGAAACTTCGCACAGTCTTCAGCCTCCCGCGTAACTTGGCTCCCCTTGGTTATCCTGGCCATTCCCTTCCATCTGGGAAGCCGATCTCTCGGACCAGAAGATGGGAGCAAAACCGATTAGCGGATATGTTTCATAGCTTTTAGACAGGCCAAGTCCTCCCCACCCCAGCAAGCCAGCCATGAGTACCAAAAAACAGCATTTCCTTCAACTTGCAGCCTCCTCTTTTCCAAACAGAAACAGGGAAGTCAGATTTAAATCACACTTACTTTGAGGCATGAAATATTCAGCCAATGTTATAGACCAAGGAGCAAAGGCTTCAGAGGTTAGCCAACTTGCTCAAAATCTCACAACTCAACACCAGAAGCACAAGCCATAAAAAAAAAAAAAAATTGGTAAACTGGATGGCACCAAATTTAAAAATTTTGTTTTTTTTTTTTTCTTCATTTTTCTGAAGCTGGAAACAGGGAGAGACAGCCAGACAGACTCCCGCATGCGCCCGACCGGGATCCATCTGGCACGCCCACCAGGGAGCGATGCTCTGCCCACCAGGGGGCGATGCTCTGCCCATCCTGGGCGTCACCATGTTGCGACCAGAGCCACTCTAGCGCCTGGGGCAGAGGCCACAGAGCCATCCCCAGCGCCCGGGCCATCTTTGCTCCAACGGAGCCTTGGCTGCGGGAGGGGAAGAGAGAGACAGAGAGGGAAAGCACGGCGGAGGGGTGGAGAAGCAAATGGGCGCTTCTCCTGTGTGCCCTGGCCGGAATCGAACCCGGGTCCTCCGCACGCTAGGCCGATGCTCTACCGCTGAGCCAACCGGCCAGGGCAAAAATTTTGAACTTTAAAAGACACCATTAGGAAAACAAAAACGTAAGTCATAGACTGGAATAAAATATGTACAAATCATATATCTGATAAAGGCCTTGTATCAGAATATACAGAGAGAATTTACAGTGACTGATGTGTAGAGAGAGCCTGACAATTAACCAGAGTTTTTAAATGGGCAAAATACTTAAATAGACATTTCTCCAAAGAAGCTATACCTACGTTTAATAACACATGGAAAGATGCCCAAAATCAGGCGTTAGGGAAATGCAAATTAAAACCACAGTGAAGTACCACTAGGTATCCACTAGGATGACTAGAACCACAGAGACACACACGGGCCCTGGCCGGGCGGCTCAGTTAGTTAGAGCGCCGTCCAACATGCCGAAGTTGCAGATCCCGGTAAATAATCAACAATGACGAAACGAATAAAGGGAATAACAAGTTGATGCCCCCCCCTTTCTCTCTCTCTCCTCTCCTTTGTCTAAACAAAAACATTAAAAAAAAAAGATACACACTAACAAGTGTCAGGGAGGAAATGGAGAAACTAAAACTTCCGTGCGTTGTTAGGGTGAACGTAAAATCGTACAGCCGTTTTGAAATACAGTGTGTCAGCCTCTTAAAGAGTTAAACATAACCTTACAATTCGGCTGAGCAATCTTCCCCCTACAAGTCCTTCAGCAAAATGAAAATACATGTCCATACAAAGACATGTATACAAATGTTCACAGGATCATTATTCATAACAGTCAAATGGAAATATTCTAAATGTCCATCAACTGACAAATGAGTAAACAAAATGTGATATATCCATACAAAGGAATACCTGTACTACTTAGCAATTAAAAGGAATTAATTTCTGATACATGCTACAGCACAGATGAACCTGAAGACACCATACTAAGTGAGATAAGCTAGACATAAAATACATATTACATGATTACATTTACAGAAATGTCTAGAAAGAACAAATTTATAGATATACAATGAAGATAGAAGTGTTCTATAACTGGGTTGTGGTGATAGTCACCCAACTCTATACACTTACTGAAATCACTGAATTGTACCTCACAATAAGTAGATTTGTAGATGATTAAATTTGTAAATGAGTAAATATAAATTATATGTCAATAAAACTTTTTTAAAAATCATACAGTAGGTAAATGGTAGTACAAAATGTCGAAAGAGTTATCTTGAAAGATCTATGATTAATAAACCTATGAAAAGAGGTAGGAAGTAGAACATAACTTGGTGCGAGACTTCCTCAACCTCCCTAAAAATTAACAACGGCTTGTTGGAAGGATAATACTAAGCAATCATCCTTAAAGTGTTTCTTTCATAAGAAGCCATTAATTATTTTTACAGCCTTTTATTGTGTTTTAGATTTCTCAGTTTTTCTTTATTATATATCCCTAAGATTCTGTTAATTATTTAGCGGTGGATATCTATTTGTGGTTCTATTTTAGATGTTGTTTTATTTGCATCCTATAACTGAAAACATTCTAGTAAAGAGCAAACAGAGACTGTGAAGCACTCGCATGAGATAAGAATGATCTCTGAGCTTCTCTGAGGATGTTCAAATGACTGCACCAAACAGGTACCCACAGATACTATTTCTGTAAAATAGTGGCCGCTGTTTATGAGAAAATAAGGCATCGTGGGTACAAACAGAATATTCCACCTAAATTATCGGTGGCAGAGACTTAGTCATCTACCACAACAACCATCTGCCTTTCATTCCTCTCATCTTTCTGGTTGTGAACACTGCTATTTAGATTAAAAGACTACATTTCCCAGTCATCTTTGCAGCTGGATTTACCCATGTGACTAAACTCTGGCCATAATGATAAATATTGTGTGAGATTTCTGAGAATGGTGCTTACAGTGAACAGACTCAGCTGACAGGACCCCCCTTTTTGCTCTTCTGCCTTCTCCCCTTTTCAGGCCTGCCACTAGAATGTGAACCTCTGAGCTTCTACAGCCTTAGAACCAAAGTAACCTCTGAATATGAAAATCAAGCTATCAAACGGTATTGCAGCCTGGGTCCTGATAAGGTCCTGAAGCTGCCAGATCAGCAGCCCCGGGCTGCCTGTTCATTCGTCCTCCATGGGGCAGAAAACACACTTCCATCTTATTAAGCACACAGAAGGCAGCTTCTTTCACTTACACAGAACCTCATCCTAACTGAAACACTGTCTAACATAAGAATCCAATGGAATTGTTTCTGTAAGGAATGAGAGGGGGCAGGAGAGCAAGGAAGAAAAGTTCCAAAGCTGTCAGCAACCTGCCATGAGGTCAGCAGAGGGGATACAGTGATACTCAGTAGCCATGGCAACAACTACAGCTGCTATATTGAAAGTCATCTCTCAATAGGAATTATAGAACTATACTTAATGATTGCTGCCTAGTGAGGCAGTAAATGGTACACACACACACAACGTTCATTTCCTAAATCTGATTAATCTTTTTGAAAGATTAGAGAATTATCATAAAGTGAAAGCTAAGTCCATGCAGTCATTCCTGAAATGCTGATCTAATCAGAAAAACATTCCTTCAAAATATAAAATTTTCAAACTATTGAATATTTGTAGTTTCTTAAAATTCTTGCCCTGGCCGGTTGGCTCAGCAGTAGGGCATCCACCTGGCATGTAAAAGTCTCGGGTTCAATTCCTGGCCAGGGCACACAGGAGAAGCGCCATCTGCTTCTCCACCCCTCCCCCTCTCCTTTCTCTCTGTTTCTCTCTTCTTCTCCCGCAGCCAAGGCTCCACTGGAGCAAAGGTGGCCCAGGCACTGAGGACAGCTCCATGGCCCTCACCTCAGGTGCTAGAATGGCTCCAGTTGCAATGGAGCAATGACCCGGATGAGCAGAGCATTGCCCTCTAGTGGGCATGTCAGGTGGAGCCCGGTCAGGTGCATGAGGGAGTCTGTCTCTCTGCCTCCCCATTTCTCATTTCAGAAAAATACAAAAAAAAATACTTGTTGACTATATATAAAGGTAATATATTCTCTAATGTCTTCTGTGGCTTTTTAACCTACATTATGTACATTCAGACTTGGACTTACCAGGTGCTCTGTCCTACACATGCTAGGCACTTTCAAGAGTTCTTTAATGAACACAGTATAGTGGTTATGTTGGTACTCTGCGCAGATAAATATTTAATGGATACCTCAGATCCGACAACTTGATGGTTTTTATGCCCATAACAGTGATGAGGTGGTGGGTAATAAAGGACAGATGACGTGTATGCCAATATGCTCAGTGAAAAACTACTGTAAAATAAGGTTTTATTGACTGGTGGAATTATAGTAGGTTGGTAGTTTGGGCTCTGGTGTAGATGTAGTACTAATTTATGTTTCCAAACATTAAATGACTAATAAAGGTACTTAGATTCATATTAATAAAAATTAATTCCTGAAATTAATCTTTCTCCAGAGGCTTCAGGAAGTCACTTGAGTCTTAGATTCCTTCCTTACACCATAAAGATGGTCAATTTGACCCCTAAGTTTTCTCCTAGTGCTAGTTTGCTAAGATATAAAGTTTCTCCTGGGTGTCATGCAAAATAAAACCACTATAAATAAAAATAATTCATGCATACTGAGGAAATGTATTGTCTTTAGATTTGCTGAAAGGAAGATTTTCTGGGAATAAACCAACTTCCTGATTTAGTAAGTACAAATGATTTGGATACTGAGACAAATGAACTTTCCTTTAAGATTTCAAGTTACTAGTTATTTTAGACCATTAAAATGTACAAAATAAAACTAAAAATACACGGTACTGTCAAAATAAAAAGGACGTGGCATGTAACTGGTTGTCCATTGCTAATACTTTTAATAGACCTACTTGACACAGACACCCTTGGACCTGTGCCCTGGCTGACAGGACACATTCCAAGCTTATCCTACCAGGTTACTAAATACAACCCTGTGGGAAAGAAAGTGCTCACAAAGCCTTTTGCTTTGGCTTGTTTAGACTTCTCTCCTAAGTTTAAAACTCAGTGTGCGATCATTCCGGTCAAACCTGAAGGGGTTGGAAATTAGAAACCGGTGGCAAGCAATGGGGCTGACAGGTCACAGGTGTTCACTTACGTTCTGAGAACCTGCAGACTTCTCACAAGATACATGTTAAGTTCCTGGAACCCCGAATCTCTCTCAAATCCATTTCAGTGCAGCAAGAACCAAAAGTGACACAGCAGGAAGTCTCCCACCAAATAGGCTGAGTTCCTATTAATTAACACTGTTCCTCATGTGTTTAATCATCCTATATTGATCTGGATGGCAATACACTTGTATACCAACATATTCTTACTGCTAAAATCATTCAGGCAAATTCTGGAGTAGGCAATTAATGACGACAAAGGAAGACCAAGCAGTCTCCTGGGGCTGGGGAAGGGGACTGTCTCTACAGAGTGAAGGTGATGATCTAGGTCTTCCTCTTAGTGATGTCATCCCTTTATCAGAATCCATTGAGCTGCATGCCTAAAACGGGCGAATTTTATTGTATGTAAATTATATTTTGACTTACTTTAGGTAAGAAATAAAAATAAAATCAGATATCAAAAGACACAAACCAGAGAATTATATGTAACCTAATTATCTGGGCATTTTAAATATGCACACACATAACTCCTGGCTAGAGTAAGTCTCTTGACTGCCAGCATGGGTATCAGACCAGAAGGACATTAGACAATTCCATGTAACGTTTAGGGAAAGTGCTGCCATGAGTCTCACATGGAGAGAGAAAATGCTATTTTATCATTGACTACATGGAATATATTCAGCAGTGGGAAACAGAGGCCAGAACGCTACACCACAATTATCTGGGACTTTGTCTGACGTAGGATCAGATAGCCTCGTCTCTAAAGCTCTAGCACTTACTACGCTGACATTCTGTAACACTTGAGTATCAGGATGCATTAATAATATGCATTTATTTATTAAGTGCTTTATTTCTTTAGGTACTTGATAAGTGCTTCAATGGCATTTTCTTAATTTTATTATAATCAATCATTCTAATTATTTTTTCCCTACACATAGTAACGTTATAGCCACATATAAATTACTGTTGATAATTCTTTGAACACATAATGCTCTTTCTTAAGACTCTAGACCAGTGGTTTTAAAAATATATCTATTTCAACCAACAATAAGAAATACATGTTACATTGTACCTTTATTGTCTCTGTCTCTCTCTCTCGTGCATATGCACACATAAATACAATGGGAAAAATGGTTTCATGAAAAAACAACCATACTGTGTGAGGCGCATGCTGATATTTTTTATTACATTTTGCTATTTTTTAAATGCTGGTCGTAACACATGAAATGGATCCCACGACGTCCTAGGGGCCCAAGCCGCCCCTCTCTCGTGGCTGTCTCTCCCCTGGTCTGTCCCCTGCATACTGTGAGCTGCTGGAGGGTGGGATGGGCTCACTCCTACCTCAGCACCCCGCTGCCTGGGAAATGGTGGCCAGAGCACAGACGTCCCTTAGTGAATATGGGCTTATGAGTTCACCCATTCCATTCCCACTCGGGTAAACTGAGATGTCCCAAATCACAGAGCTCCCAATCCCGAATTTTTTTCCTATTTGAATGAAGCAAGCTATCTCTCAAGAGGGCACTTTGGTAACAGAGCCACCAGAAGTTTCCAGTTTGGGCGGGAGCACTTCTCTCCCCATGTGGTTTAGAGCAGCAGTTTCCAAACTTTTGGGTCCAAGTAAATCTTTACACTCTTAAAATTAGTAAGGACCCCAAAAAGCCTTGATTTATGTAAGGTTATATATTTATCTATGTATTGTGTATTTATGTTGTTGTGAAAGCTGTGAACTTGGAGGGTATTATGCTACGTGAAATAAGTCGGAGAAAGACAAGGTTCGTATGATCCACCTACATGTGAAATCAAAAAACAAAACAAATAAACGAACACAACAGAAACCAAGTCATGGCTGCCAGGGGGAGGGTGAGGGAGGTGAAGTGGAATAAGAGGAACAAGCTTCCTGTTATAAAATAAGTAAGTCACAAAGATATAAAGCACAGCACAGGGAATACAGTCATAAGCTTATATGGTAACAGATGGTTACTAGATTTATCGTGGTGATCACATCGTAAGGTATATAAATGCTGAATCACTATATGGTACACCTGAAACTAATGTATTTTATGTCAACTATATTTTAATAAAATATAATGTCTTATAGTGATTTTCAATCGAGCAATGAGATGAAAATGTAAGATTAAAACCCTTTTTAAAAATAATGGCTCATGAGTAAATCAAGGAATAACTTCATTACAATTTGAAATAGAAGTGTAATTATTAAGGTATAAAACAAGAAATTTAACCCTAAGCTTCATTTTATTTTTACATTTTCCTATGCCAAATAGGTAAGGGTCTTTCTTATCCCTTTGGTTTTCCTGTTTTGGAGGAGGCGATCTTGATGAAACGCAGTGTGCCCCAAAGGTCGCCTCCACCCTCTCCTGTCTTCCACCACCGGACTTTCCGCCGGACGGGTCTCTTCCGTCACTTTCTCCTGCCCGATCCCCATACATTGGTATGTTTGCTTAGGTTACAAGCCACTGCTGAGTTTTTAGATTTCTTTCAGCACTCAGCCTCCTGGAAGTAGACATTTCTTAGCAGCAATAATATTAATGAAGTAAAACCCATTGTTTATTAGCTGTGCACATACTTTTCTACTCAAATACAAATTTCAATGTTCGGCATCTCCACCAAATAAACTGAGAAAACCTAGACAGTTCAGAGATACCAGCATGCCTCGTGTTGCCAAAGAAAATAAGAAAGACCTGAAAAACTACAGGCTAAAGCATTAGACAGACACATAGATAGAATCAATGTGCTTTTTCTCATGCAAAGAAAAAAAATTAGATGCAAACTTTACATTTAAAACTGCATTGTTCCCCTTTAATCTGGCCACCATCTGAGTGGTGATCTGGATGTTAGAGAAGAGATGAATGGGCGACATTGGCAGGGATTGGAGCTTGGAGATGAATGTGGAAATGTAGAATGGATGTTTCTTTTTCTTGGCTTTGAGTTGACTGTTGTTTCTGTCTGTTTTTAGAACTGATCCGAGAGGACAGGGAAGTCAGTGTGGGCGGCTCGGAGGAGCCTCCCTCTCTACAGCTGCGGCTCAGAGGATTACGGCGCTTCGTCCACAAGGCAACATTGCACAAGTAGCCTTTGAACAAAAGTCATGGATACTATTAATGAGATGGTAATCCTTCATCGAGCTACCTCCCAGTAGTGATTATACTGACATGGGAAGAATATCTAAGTCGTGGAGGCAGCCCACGACAACACTGTGTCATTGTTCACCCCAGGCTTGACCAGGACTAACTTTTACCAGCATCCCTAATGTCACCTTTCCCTCTGGCGCCTCCCCCAAGCCCTGGCCCCAGCTCGCACTCCCACCCCATCATCGTAAAAAAGTGGCAAAGAAATCCCTGATCCTAGATCTTTTTTTAGATTTGTTTTTGCAAGTTCCCACACACAATTAGTGTCGTCTCTAAACTCATGCTGTCAACTGTCTCCAGGAACCATTTCCATCTGAGAACAAGACCACACAAAGGTTAGCTCGGTAGGTCTCGGTGAAGATGTTTTAATTGTCTGACAATAGATTCTTCCATCATTTGACTTGCAAATACTGTCCTCTTGCTCTCAGATAACAGGTTCAGAATTAGAGAATTTGTCAATAAATTTCCAAAATCTCCTTAATTATAATACTGAGATAGCAGTGGTTTCCCCATTTGATGCGACCCAAATACTCTTCTGCCAAGAACAATTTTTGGCTCACTGAACTGTGGAACTCGCCTAAGGGTCAAACCTAATTTACTCATAGATGATTCCCTTAATATAAGGAAAGTGACTTCATGAAGAAGAAATATGTTTATGATTTCTATGGAATTATGTGTGTAGGATAAACATGTTTATGTTAACATTACAAATGACTTAATGTTGAATGTACTTAACAGTAATAAAGAAACTAAACTCTAACCACCATCCTAACCTAATTATCTCTTTTCCAAGGATTAGTAATATTTTAAAGTAACACCATTTCTCTATTACCCAAAATAAATCTACACAAACCAAAAGCTACTATAATTTTATGGACACACTCTCATATTCACAAGACTGCATAGATAATCTTTCTAAACCATATGTTAAGCCATGCTTTAAGCACACAATGAAGTTGTGATATAAAAAATAATCTGATTTTCCTAACAAATATTTCTGGAGAAGACCACTGCTCTAAATCAAATTTTTTTAGTCTTTGCAAAAGAAAATTATTTTGAAAATCACACACAATTTTAGAACTGCCTGCCATCTTTAATGAATATGAGATATATATATACTTAACCAATATATGGCTACAAAGAATAACAAATTGTATATATGAAATATTTTTATTTATTTATCTGTTTTAATTTAGTGATTGATTTTAGAGAAAGAGGAAGGGAGAGAAAGAGCGAGGCAGAAATATTGATCTGTTCCTGTCTGTGCCCCTGACTGGAGATCAAACCCACAACCTTTTATGAAAGGAGACGATGCTCTAACCAGCTATCCAGCCAGGGCTATATAAATATCTTTAAAGGATAATTTCCACTCAATATAAAGGCTCACATAGAATACCATGACAATCTATGAAAAATTTTAGAACCATCAAAATAATGTGCTGTCTTCTTCCATATTAAAATTAATAATCAACTGGTTTTTTTTTTTTTCTTCTTCTTTTTTCATTTTTCTGAAGCTGGAAACAGGGAGAGACAGTCAGACAGACTCCCGCATGCGCCCGACCGGGATCCACCCGGCACGCCCACCATGGGGCGACGCTCTGCCCACCAGGGGGCGATGTTCTGCCCCTCCGGGGCGTCACCATGTTGCAACCAGAGCTACTCTAGCGCCTGAGGCAGCGGCCACAGAGCCATCCCCAGCGCCCGGGCCATCTTTGCTCCAATGGAGCCTTGGCTGCGGGAGGGGAAGAGGAGACAGAGAGGAAGGCGCGGCGGAGGGGTGGAGAAGCAAATGGGCGCTTCTCCTGTGTGCCCTGGCCGGGAATCGAACCCGGGTCCTCCGCACGCTAGGCCGACGCTCTACCGCTGAGCCAACCGGCCAGGGCCTCAACTGGTTATTTTTGAAGCTAGATTTGGGGGAAGATGATGAGGGCCTCTCCATCTGTTCTTCGGACTTTACATACACTGACATAATATATATTTAGATGTTTATATAAGACTGTGGTTTTTTTCTAACTTAAAAATAATAACAAGTAGCCAAAAAGATATGGATTGCTTGGACTATCTGAACCTCTTATCCTTTTTAAGTAGTTATATTTGTGATTTTCATATGGAGGGACCACTGTGGCAACCCCACAGTTACAGAAAACTTCCGAGTGAAGGCCCTAGGATTCTGGTTTCTGTTGTAATTGGCTATACCAATTAATACCGTGTGTCAAATGAAAGCATGGAAGCTTTAGCCTCATTGCATTTACTTATGTCTCTTTTACATCTGGAAGGAAATCATAGCTGAATACCACTATCCCTAAAAAGTACACATAACTTTCATTACCTGAAAAGTATAATGAGAAAAGTATCGGCCTTAGAGCCCAAACATTCAGCCTTGCATTGTAACCTCTTTGAGTCTGCTTTTAAACCTGTAAAATGAAGATAACAATACCTGCCCTGGCCACCTTATTGGCCCATACTAAGGTAAATGATTATTATTCAAATAAAATTTTACCGATACACTGAAGAAATATTTTGTTTGGGGGTTTGTCTGAAGTTCAAAGTTGCACATTTGCTAAAAGAAAATTAGAAGTAAATAGTCTAGTTCATATTTAATCTCAATAAGTTATTCATTTATATTATTCGGCTTTCCTAAATAATTGTCTAGTCTTCAATAAACAATGGGTACGATGATTCATAATTACTCTGTGTGTGTATGTGTATTTTTCTGAAGTGAGAAGTGGTGAGGCAGAGAGACAGACTCCCACATGCACCCAACTGGGATCCACCGGCATGGCCACCAGGGGGCAATGCTCTGCCCATCTGAGGCATTGCTCCTTTGCAGCTGGAGCCATTCTAGCGCCTGAGGTGGAGGCTATGGAGCCATCCTCAGTGCCTGGGCCAACTTTGCTCCAATAGAGCCTTAGCTGCAGAAGGGGAAGAGAGAAACAGAGAGAAAGGACAGGGGGAAGGGTGGAGAAGCAGATGGGCACTTCTCCTGTGTGCCCTGACTGAGAATCAAACCTGGGACTTCCACACGCTAGACTGATGCTCTACCACTGAACTAACCGGCCAGAGCCATAATTACTTTTGCTTAATTTGTTAATTAACTTAAATGTGTAAGGAAATTTTAAGTTTTATATCACATTTTACAGATAGAGAAAGTAAGGCACAGAGACATTAGGAACTGAGTTGAGATCAGACGATGACTAAAATAATTCCTTCCATTATGCCGCCTACTTCAAAAAGATCTGCTGTCTAATACAGTGTTAATAGGGACACATCGCAAGCCACGTAATTTAAAATTTTCAATAGTCAATTTAAAAAGGTTTAAAAAGATAAAATTAATTTTAATAATTTAATTTATGTAACCCAGTATAACCAACATATTATCATTTCAATATGTGATCAATATAAAAATCACTGAGATATTTTAATATTCTTTTTTAATATTAAGTCTTGGAAATCTGCTCTTTTATATGTACATAACATTTCAATTCAGATTTAAATAATAATACTGTAATAATAATAAATGGCGAAAACAGACGTATTTCCTAGACTCTGAATCTTTCACTTCGTGTGATCCACAGCCACACATAACCTTGCTGATAAGGCAGCCAGAACTGCTCCTCGGACCAGAGCGGCAGTGTGGTATTAGGTGTGTGGGTTTTGGAGTCAGCCAGTCTGGGTGTGCCGCTGGCTAGCACCACTGTCTGGGTGACAATGGCAACTTACATTCTGGGCCTCAGGTTGCTTGTATGTGAAATATTTTACTCACAAAACTAGGGGATATTTCAAAAATGAATATGAAGCAATAAAATATCCCTTAATTTTTGTGAGCGGTATATTTAACAGGGTTGTTGAGCTAATGAAATGAGTTAATATTTAGTGCCTGAGAAAGAGTAAGCATTAAATGTTAGCTATTATTATTGCTATTGTCAGAGAACACATAAGAATGAACTCTTGTATCCTCACTCCAACAAAATTTATAAGAAACCGGATATCAGCTTATATAATTTGGTTGAATCACTTAATCTTTCTATATATTCATTTTTTTCCCACATGCAAAGAGGTAGTAAAAATGAGATACATCAAATAGCAGATAAACAAAGGCATTTGTTAATGGTAACAATGAAATTGCAGTCTATTATCTGGTTTTTTTGAATCAAGGATATAAAGAATTAAAAGCACCCTCTCCTGTCATTAACACTTATCCACCCCAAATTGAAGGGATCGGGCCAGGCGGACTTCAGCCCCACCTTTAGCACCCTCTCCCTCACTCTCTGGCCCCTCCCCTTCCCTCCGAGATTGACACTTTGCCCCACGTGACCTTACTCTGCTACCTCTGGGGCGGGGGGTGCCCTTGCAGGTCTCTGCTCCTGTCTCTCTTTCCCTGTAGGCTCCAAATTTTTTTTAATCTTTTTTTTTTCCACTCATTTTCTCAGGCACCTGATCTTGACTTTCTAAGGTGAAAATGCTTAGCAGATTAATTTACCTGAACAAGGTAGCCTTCCCAAATTCTGTTCCGCAGAACACTGGCTGACTCAGCCTGAGGACACCCACGGGATGGGGCCGGCCCTGCCGGCTTCCGGGGCTTCCGGCTTCCGCCTGCCCTGCGGGCTTCCGGCTTCCACGCAGAGCCAGGGTACTGCCGCTGCAGAAGGGAGCCCTGGCCTTTGGCAGCGAGGAGTCAGTAGGAATACCTGTTCCAGTTTCCTGTTCTGGCCTGGCACAGCTCTGAGGTGGGTTCCATACAGTTTCCCAGAGGTCCTCCTCAGCAGGAGGAAGTCCCAAACGCCCACACTAGGAGGAACTGGCTTATGAATGCATCCGGTTTTAATTGACTTTCCTTCACTGCATTCACTTTACCTTACCAGGATTTCCTGGGATCAATGAAATAAACTACTTGTCTTAGGATCTGTTTCTTCTCTTTGGGAGATTCACGACACACACTGGCAATCTCAAAGTCTATGTGAATTCTTTCAGGAAAGGAATTCCTTTCACTTTAATCAATTTCCCAAACTTATTTGGCCATGGTAACCTTTTTAATGGTGAGAGCTTTGCCTGTCCTGTGCAACTAGTATTCCTCTGATACAGTAGTTGGGAAATATTGAACTCAGAATTAAAGTGTTACCTTTCTCAGAGATTTTTTAACAGCTTCTTCCGTGGATCAATATCTTCTGACTCAAAGAACTGGTTCCCTTAAGATGAGAATTTCAGGCTCTATGGTGGGTGCGATGGAAAGTAATTTTGGGGAGGTATGTTTTGTCATGCTCTTAAGTCAATTCAGGTTGGTAACTGTCTGCTCTGCTATCAAGAGACAACAGGAAACGATGGGTGGGTTTCCAGGTTATAGAGTATAGCCATGAGATTTGGAGGACAGTGCACAGATGTACAGGATGAACAGTTACTTCCTGAAACTGCTCTGGAGAAAAGCAGCATCTTTAGGAAGAAGCAGCCTACCTTTCAGGGGTTCAGCTGAAAACATTAGCTATCTGGGACTGCAATATCCCTCCAGGTATCTGAGGAATGAAATAGCCAATACTGATCAGAATTTTAAATACTTGAGCCTTGACCTACTCTGTAAAATCCACAAAAAGATTTTATTTATTTATTTTTTGTATTTTTCTGAAGCTAGCAACGGGGAGAGACAGTCAGACAGACTCCCGCATGCGCCCGACTGGGATCCACCCGGCCCGCCCACCAGGGGCGATGCTCTGACCACCAGGGGGTGATGCTCTGCCCCTCCGGGGCGTCGCTCTGCCACAACCAGAGCCACTCTAGTGCCTGGGGCAGAGGCCAAGGAGCCATCCCCAGCGCCCGGGCCATCTTTGCTCCAATGGAGCCTTGGCTGCGGGAGGGGAAGAGAGAGACAGAGAGGAAGGAGGGGGGGTGGAGAAGCAAATGAGTGCTTCTCCTATGTGCCCTGGCCAGGAATCGAACCCGGGTCCCCCGCACGCCAGGCCAACGCTCTACCGCTGAGCCAACTGGCCAGGGCCCAAAAAGATTTTAGAAAAGAGGAAAACCTTAGGTTCCATGATAGAGAAATGCAAATGAGGAATACTCAGAAGGCATTCTTGCTCTGCTTTAATGCAACCATTGGTAGTATCCGTGTACCTTACTATCCCAGCTGGACTCTTCGGAAGGTAGTGAGAAGTCTTATAACTGGATAGTACTTGGGAGGTAAGTGAGGGAGCAAAACATCAATGCATATGGAAATGTATTACATGAGACTTAAGCAGTAAGTGTCCAGGACCTGACTTTTTCCACTTACACCTATTTTATTCCCAACTCTGCAAACACAGCTTATAATCCTCTCCCTTTGTCATCTCCATGACACTGACCCTTGTCGTGTCCATTTTTCAGATGTTGAGATACTAAATATTTTTACATGAATTACCATGGATCAACGTTAAAAGATTTTTTTTGTTAACATTGCTATTTGAAAATCTTTGTCACTTATATTAATAATGAGAAATTTTTAAATAATCCTAATTCTTTTACGGGCCCATTTTTTCGGTATGAAAACCAACAAGAACAGAAAACTACGAAGGAATGAGAAAACGAGCAAAGGGAATACCGAGAATCAGACATGGCCATGAACCGGAGGTGTCTGACATTTCCATCTTCATCAAGGGGGATTCTGTCAAGTGGCAGCTCACACTCTTCATCGGTAATCTCCACCCCGAACCTGAAACAAACAGCAGTTAGCCTCAGTCACCCCGCAAGTTCACATCTGAGTCACCCGTACCCACAATACCCTAAGCATATGGCTGCCATTAACGCTTTGTTGCCACTGCAGTCCTCAAGATCAAGAGCACCACGTGAACATCAGAGGTTAATCAGGGTTTGATCCCTTCAGCTTTCTCAGGGAAAGAGGTTCTACCGCAGAGTCCCTGCACTGGTGGGGCACAAAAATAGAAATACTGGAGTGTTGAGTTGCGCGTGATTGTCTTCTATAAAAAGTTATTCATTACCCTAAAACACTGGTATCGCTTAAACAAGTTAACTCTGAAAGGGCTTTCAACTGGACTGCTTAGCAGGAAAGAACAGAGGAAAAAGTGCCTTTCGAAAAATAGGTTCCTAATGCTCTTGCAAAGCATTTCATAATGGCTTTAAAGACATTTTGCATACAAATATTTAAAAAGTGGCAGTGTTTATTCATCAGCGAGAAAGTGTTTTCATCTCTCAAGAACAATCAAAACATAATCCTTGAATTACTGGCATAAATAAGAATGACTTAGCAATAATAATGAACAAGGAAGGCATTCATTCATCATTTTGCAAAGCTGATAAAACCCAGCTGACTTTTGGAAAAGAGGGGAATATATTTTCTCTCAGCAATGCAATGAAAGAATGACACAAAAAAGTGGGTTTTTTTTCTACTTTCATTATTACTTCCTTGATAATTACAAAACAAAACATAGACACTATTAAGAATAACGCAACAAACAAAACTGGCTTTTTCATAGGCTGCAAAGAATGAAGTTATCACATATTTGTATTTCAGAAGTACTGACTTAAATTTGAACAGCCTCTCAGGGACTTTGCAGTTGGGTATCTTTTTTTCAGCTGCATAAATTAGACAAATGAAAGGAAAGACTCGATTATGAGACACATAACACTTTTTACCTTATTCCGTTATTCTCTTTTCTTTTTCACTTTTTCAATGAGGTTATCAGTACTAATAAATCTTTAGCGTTTTATTTGAGAACTTAAAATTAATTCTCTAATTTTACTTAGACTTAAACTCTTAAACTAAATACAGTGTACTTAAAAGAAAATAAATAGGTTTTTCATAGGCACACTGGAAAAGAAATACCAGACTAAAAGTCAAGAGAACTAAATCTAGTCTATATCCACTATTATAGAGTGTGTAATCATGGCAAAATCCCTTAAGATTTCAGTTCTCTCAATGGTCAATAAGTTCTTTGTAGCTTACTCAGTGGTCATAGGATAACAAGATAATGCAAATAAAAATATCTTGAAAAACAGGAAGTATCATACAAATATTGTAATATTATTATTGATATAGAGTATAGGTTTTAAAAATCCTCAAAAAAATACTGGAATAAATTGCTTCACCCTAACAGTGACACAGTATCCCTTTCTCTCCGTCTGAGTGGTGGTACAACACAGTGGGGACAGACTTACACAACCAACACCTGAATCTCAGCTCTGCCACTCAGCTGGACGTGGCCTCGAGGGGTTTACATCATTCCCAAGCCTCAGTTTCTGTATCTATAAAAAGATAACTGAGATAAAGGGACACTGGAAGAGGAACAGGTGTGACAGTGCAAGCACAGATCATGAGTTCAGTTTTAGGCAAGTTGAGCTGGGACTTAGAAACATCCAGCAGGAGGCGTCCAATAGCAGTTAGAGATAAGGGTCTGTATGGCCAGGGGCCACCATCGTGGCCATTCACATGCAGGTTCTCATTGAATTCGGGCAGATGGTAAAGAAACGGCAGAGTCCTGGCCGGTTGGCTCAGCGGTAGAGTGTCGGCCTGGCGTGCGGGGGACCCGGGTTCGATTCCTGGCCAGGGCACATAGGAGAAGCGCCCATTTGCTTCTCCACCCACCCCCCTCCTTCCTCTCTGTCTCTCTCTTCCCTTCCCGCAGCCAAGGCTCCATTGGAGCAAAGATGGCCCAGGCGCTGGGAATGGCTCCTTGGCCTCTGCCCCAGGCGCTAGAGTGGCTATGGTCGCGGCAGAGTGATGCCCCGGAGGGGCAGAGCATCGCCCCTGGTGGGCATGCCGGGTGGATCCCAGTCGGGCGCATGCGGGAGTCTGTCTGACTGTCTCTCCCCGTTTCCAGCTTCAGGAAAAAAAAAAAAAGAAAGAAACAGCAGAGTTAGCGGATGGTGGGCCATTCTGTTTATTGGTGTCTCACCAGGACAGGTAAGCCACCAGAAAAGCCAAGGGAAAAGCAAGAAACCTGCTTTTCTTATGGAGGGCAAGGGATCAGGGAGGAGAGAAAAAGAAATCCTCCCGCACCTCCCAGTGGTGGGGACAGAATCTCCTTCCAGTAAACATTAGCATAACAATGGCTCCTCCCAAGCAGGAAGGTAATTAGCCCTTTCACCTGGGCAGCAGCCATTTTTAACACTAAAAGTGAGCAAACCCAGAAAATACAGATTTTACAAACTTATTTGCCCAACAGGGTCTGAAGCTCAATGAGTCTTGGCTGCAAGCTCAGGAGTTAGTGCTGTTTAAAGGTGATCAGAGGCTACAGAAATAGATGAGATTGTAATGAAAATATGTCAAGTGAGTTGAAAAAAAGACATTGAAGAGAGACCTATATAAGTAATGAACAGAGAAAGAGGCAAGGCACTCTAAAAAATAGTGAAAAGAATAGCAGAAAGGAAACCATAAGAAATGATCATGGAAGCCAAGAGCACACAGGGCTTCGAGAAGGAGGCAGTGGTCATTCATTTCAAAAGCAGTTAAGAAAACTATGAATTTTTATTGAATTTGGACATATGGTACCAATGACCCAGGTGACAACAATTCTAGCAGAGTGACAGGCTCCAAAACCATACTGTAGTAGGTTGGAGAGTGAGTAGAATCAAGGGAATGGAAACAGAGAAGATGCATTTCTTTCAAGAGTTTAGATAAGGAGGGGAAGGGAAAGAGAAGACAAGAAGAGGTGAAGTCAATGGAGTTTGTTTGTTTTAAGATGAGTGAGATGAGCACTATTAAATGCCGACAGGGGTAATATCAAGGCAGGGGTAAAAAGCAGGAAAAAAATGGAGGAAATTATCGATGGATCCTGTGAAAGAAAGATCAAGAACACAAATAGACAAGAGGAAGAACACCTTTTTTCATGGAAACAGGGAAAAGAAGAAACAATGGGTTTAAAGACTTTTAAATATCAGGAGCTTCCGTCTTCTGCTTTCACTGTGAAGTAGGAAGCAGGTTATTTACTGAGGGGGTAAGGAAAGTAAGAGGACATGCATTTTGAAAAAAACGAAAAAAGGTCTGAAATAGGCACAGCAGGGAGAAAGAGAAAATTCACGGTGATATAAAAATTGGCTCAGTAGTGTGATTTCCCCAGCAACCTGGGTGCAGGTGAAGACAAGATGGACAGTTGAGCTCATCCAGGTTTGGAAATGTGCAGACAGACGTGAATGAAAGACAGGAAACAAGAGAGTGTATTGTATTGACAAGTGTTGGAATCCACTGGAGTCCGAAAAGACCAGAGTAACAGGCTTTATTGAAAGGAAGAAAGGAACCCTGCCAGCCACTTCTCCAGGGGAGAAGGGAACTGGTTACAGATTAGGGGTGAATTTTATAGTGTTTGGGAGTGCCTGAGGGGGTACTGAGTCAAAAGTTCTGGTATGTTCCCTTTTACGGTTTTAGGATGTCAGTTTCTGGAATACTCCTTCTTGGGGCAGGTTGACCAGCTTCCTGGAACTATTCTGCCCCAGGGTGATTTTTCAGTAAGAAAGGGTGAGGTCAGGCAGCCAGGTGGGACAACAAAAGGGCAGTTGGAATTCCTGGAAAATTCATGTATCTATCATTTCTCAACTCTGTGGTATGATAAAAAAGGAGAAGAGGTGGAGGGAAGGAGAGGGTATGGAGTTCAGGAAGGAGGTTTGTCTCAGACTGGCTATCTTCTGGAGCTACTTCTTGCTGTCATCCCTACCTATTTGATATTTCCCTTGTGAAGTTCTCCTTGGGGTATTGGGGAATAGGAGTGTAGGAGCATTTGATTGTAGGTAATCCTAGAGATTTCTCTCATCTGGGCCTGTAGGAACTTGATAAAGAAAGAGGCAAGCATTAAAATTAGGCACAGAATTGGGACTGGGCCTATAATTGGTGCTAGCATGGAGAACAAGGGGTTTTTCTAGTATTGTTTAGAGTAGGAGTGTATTTATAGGGTTCCAGATTTTTCTGCTTTGCAAGGGCAGGTTTCAGGGTTGGTGTGTAGCAGGGGTCCCCAAACTTTTTAAACAGGGGCCAGTTCACTGTCCCTCAGACCGTTGGAGGGCCGCCACATACAGTGCTCCTCTCACTGACCACCAATGAAAGTGGTACCCCTTCCAGAAGTGCAGCGGGGGGCTGGATAAATGGCCTCAGGGGGCCACATGTGGCCCCGGGGCCGTAGTTTGGGGACACCTGGTAGGGTTAGGTAGATTTATCCACTTCTCTGATTGGCGACGGTCTGCATGCGGTTCTGTAAGAAACTAGTGAACAAAGTTAAGAGGCAGGGTTCAAAAGTTAGAAAAATAAATAAGAGAGTCAGTGGACTAATGAAAGGCAATAGTCAAGACACCCAGTTTGTGTGAAACCACTGATTTCATGAATACAAATTCACTGGGCTTCAGAGAGAAAGAGAGAGAGTAGGAAAAAGACAGGGAAGTGGCCAGTCCCCCTGCCCCTAGACCTACTTCTGTAGAGATTCCTAAAGCAACAAGAAGAGGGATTACCTGTACAACTCGTTTGGTCCTTAGATTGATGGGTAGTGTATTAGGAATTGAAAGAGGCTCATGGGGTGGGGTTAGGTTGATATTTGAGGTTAGATAGATTAGGGTACAGGTTTCTTTCCAATTAGTAGGGAGACACATATAGGTGTTATGCTGTTTTTCTACTTTAGCAGCAGTGGGAGTTGTCAGGATCACAGTGTGTGGACCTGTCCATGTGAAAGTCCTTGGGTGATGTAATGCTGGAAGTGCCTCTTGGACAGTCTCTGAACAGTTTGCTGAGTAACCTGTAAATCCTGCAAGTACTTAGGGAAAGGTGGTTACATATCTATACTTTGCAGTTAGAGTTTAAGTCCTAGTAACTACTGCTTCTAGCTGGAATCAGCAGCAGGTCCCAGCCTACAATAGGCATGGGACATTGAGACAAGAGGAATAAAGGAGATGTTATACATTAAATAAAGTAACAAAATCAGACTGTCAATACCCACAGTAGAGATCTTCAAGGGATAAATAAAATTCAAATATTCAGGCAAGGCATAGTAGATGGCTCTTGTGTTTCCAAGAAATGAGATCAGCTTATCTGCTACTTGGAAGAAATATCCTAGGGTTGTGAACAATGTCCTTGGGCCTTCAGTGGCAATTCCCAGCATGCTGGGAAAGGTCAGGTCACAGGTAGCTGGAGCAGGGCTAGAAGAGACTGAACCCTTCCTCCATAGAGCAAGGGGGCAGCTTACTTTCTTGTGTCCCTCTTCCATAGCACAGACGTGTCAACTGGTGGGGCCAGGAAGCCTGGCAGGCTTCAGTTCAATGACCTTTCTTTCCACTGTAGGGCAAGACCCTGATGGAAGCCTATGAAGCCCTTTAGGGTGCTGGAGCCTTTAAGAGCATATGCCAAAAGCTGGTATTTCCTGACTTCTTTTGGGCCTTATTTGCCTTTTCTGTTACTTCCTCAGCCATTATAGACCTCAAAAGCCGTACTCAGAAGAACTCACTGAGGGGTTTGACTAAGAGCAAAATCGGGAATCCAGTGTCTAAAGAAGCCTATTAGACCGAGGAAAGAAAAGATTTGATCTTGTAGTGGTAGGTGGTTGGAGACTGTGGAGGGTCTGAGTTCTAGCTAGGGTGAGACCTCAGGCAGTGGGGGTTAAGGTGATGCCCAGATAGACTACGGACTAAGAGTGAAGTTGGGCCTTAATAGAGAAGACACAATATCCCTTCATGGTGAGGAAATTAAGAAGGGTGGCAGTGTTTCTCCTTCAGGCAGGCAGGGAGGAGCTGTAGAGGTTATTAGTATAGTTTTGAGATTGCCTGCTGCTAAATCCTGAGCTATTGCCTGCCCAAACAGGTGTGGGCTGTTTCTGAACCCCTGGGGTAAGACAGTCCATGTAAGTTGCTGGGCTGCATTAGTGTCCAGGTCAGTCCAGGTGAATGCAAACAGAAAGTAAGAGTCAGGGTGTACAGGAATGGTAAAGGAGGCATTATTGAGGTCTAGGACCATGAAGTGAGTGGTGTTTGAGGGAATGTGTGACAGTAACCTGTAGAGATTAGGGACTACTGGATGGAGGGGAATTACCGCTTCATTGATTAGATGTAAATCTTGTACAAGGCAATAAGTGCCTGAAGGTTTTTGAACAGGAAGTATGGGGGTATTGTAGGGAGAGTCTGGGGGGATGAGTAAGCCTTGATTTAAGAGGTGGGTAATTATTGGTTTAAGGCCTTAGAAACAGACACAGTTACACATTAAACAAAGACTTCACATATAAATTATCGTATATGAATTAAGGAATTTAAATAAGTGCGCTTTACTTGTTTCAATTAAAATTATATAGAGATATTTTCTGACAAAGAGACAGATTATTCACTCACACAGCTCAATAGACAACTCTGCTCTTTTTTTTTAAGCTTTTCGAAATGGCAGGGAGTTGTTAGCATAGAGGAGAGGAAGAGAGAAAGCAGACAGATGAACAGTGTGAACAGCTGATTGGAAAGAAGGAGGGTCAGAATCTGCAGGAGGAGAAGGAGGGGATTAAAGTATTGGTGGTAGCACCACGTGGTCAGAGGAGTCAAAACAATTTAGAGCTCTAAGGAGAGGGGAGAGGACAAAGGGTAGTGGAAGGCACAGTCAGTCTCTGAGGAGGGGGAAGGATGGGTCGAAGAAGAAAAAGAGACAGAGCTGCCCATCTGTAAGGAGGGAGGAGGGGTTTAAGAACACAATGGAGGAGGGAGAGAACCCTGGCCAGCAGGGGAGGAGAAAGAGAGAATGGTATTTGCAGGTGAATGAAAAAGAGGATTCAGCAAAGAAGAGGGGGCTTTCTGGAGGGAAGAGACTCAAGGGGAAGAGATTTGCAGAGTGACCAGAGAGGGGTCTTGAGAGAGGGATGCCCCCAGGGGTCAGGCAGGAGGGGAAGAGAGTTGGAAGTCCTCGGAGAAGGAAAGATTAGGAGTGGAGGTTTTAGGTGAGGTTTCTTTGGCCAAAAATGGCCTGTGTGTAGAACAAGCGGCACAGAAATTAAGGACAGGAGCGAAGGGAGAGGAAAGCCTGCACGTAAGGAATTTCTGATGCCCTCCCCAGTCTGGTGGCAAAAATTATCTAGGTCCCTCAGAATACTGTAATCAAATGTCTCATTTTCAGGCCCATGGGAGTCATTGTCTAATTTGTATTGAGGCCACACCGTGGTACAGAAGAAAATGAGGTTTTTTGGCTTAAGGTCAGAGAGGCCCAACTTAGTGAGGTTTTCTATGAGACATCCTAGAGGGGTCTGGTCAGAAGGCTTAGACTCTGAAGAGCCCATAGGGAGACAGGTGAGCAAGAGGGGGTGTCCCCACCTTTTGTCACTATCCCAAGAGGAGAAAATCTCCATGTGGGAAAGTTGTCCCTGATAGAGGTCGTCACCACCTGTCAGGGAGTTCCGAGAGAGAGAGAGAGAGAGAGAGAGAGAGAGGAGAGGTTTGGCTAGGCGCCTAGTCTTCCATGCAGTCTACTGAGACTGAAGTCAAACCCCTCAAAATGTGAGGCATGTCAGAGAAAACCGCTGACCAGAGAAGATTTTGTGGAAAAGAGAAGCCCACCTGGGAAGGGGAGGGAGAAACTCCTTACCTTTCTCTGGTCCGGCAGGAGTTCAGGACAGGGACAGATCGCTGGCCAATCAACCTTCAATTACACATCCAAACAGAATCAAGGAGTAAGCCCGGGACGAGCTGCTGCTGCCCATTGCTTCCCTGGTTGTATTTGGACGGCAAAGAGGGATCGTCCAGGCGGTTAGTACTCTGTCCCGGGTTTCGGCACCAAATGTTGGAACCCATGGGAATCTGAACGGACCAGAGTAACAGGCTTTATTGAAAGGAAGAAAGAAACCCTGCCAGGCACTTCTCCAAGGGAGAATGGCACCGGTTACAGATTAGGGGCGAATTTTATAGCGTTTGGGAGAGCCTGAGGGGATACTGAGTCAAAAGTTCTGGTATGTCCCTTTTACGGTTTTACGATTTCAGATTTCTGGAATGCTCCTCCTTGGGGCAGGTTGACCAGCTTCCTGGAACTCTTCTGCCTCAGGGGCGATTTTCTAGTAAGTAAGGGTGAGGTCAGGCAGCCGGGTGGGACAACCAAAGGGCAGTTGGAATTTCATATATCTCTCAACAAGGAAATGACTGCTGCGTGGAAGAACAGAACCCCAGCTTGGAGAGGACAGTGGGAATAGGTGTGCAGAGATGGACAACAAAACAGGCAGAGGGATCGATGGACTAGGACAGTGATTTTCACCCTCTCTCATCCCGTGGCACATATAAACTAATCGCTAAAATTCAGCAGCACACTAAAACATATAGTTTTTGCCTATCTAACAAAAAAATAGGTATAATTTTGATTTATTCACACCAGACAGTTATTGTTGTATTGGCTGTTGTCATTTTTTAATTTGGCAGAATAAGGGAAAAGAGGTCAGCGTCCCTGACTAAACAGTCAGGTACTGCAAGTTTTAAAAAATCTTGCGGCACTCCAGCGTGCCACGGCACAACCGTTGAAACTAGCTGGACAAGATTATATAGAAGATACTAGGAAGGAAGAGGCTAAAAGTATGACTTCATAGGTGTACTTATTTTGGATGATGACACATCTGTTGGGGGAAGAGGGTAGATATAAAAGTAATACTAATATTTGCTGAGAACTTAATGTGTTCTTAGCACTGTGCTAAACATTTGACATGCATTGTTCCCATATAATTCCTATAACTATGCATTAAGTATTATCATCCCCAACACTGCTCAACTAGTGTCAGTGAGATCTCTGAAGTGCCTGAAGGGGATGGAAGAGAAGTGTTCTCAAAATGGCACCGAGCAGTGCAGACAGCGAGCAGCTTCCTCCTGAAAGGGCTTCCAGGGAGGCAGTGGCCTTGGTGGAGAGCCAGGTTCTGGTTAACCGAAGACTGTAACATTTAGAAGAGGCTTAGAATGTAGCCGAGTTTCTCCCTCACGGTTGGGAGCTCTGACCGACACAGTGGAAGGACTTTCGGAGGGGAGGAGTGGGAGTTGGCAGAGGAAAGGATACCAGGTGAGGATTACAGAATAACACTGAGAGGGTGTACAGGCCCGACATGTGGAGGGTTCACATCCCAGGTAGTTGTGACAAGGAAAATGAATGTGAGACCACCTGGATTTAGACTCTAGAAGATTCTCTCAAACAAACATCTAGCCCCTACTTTTAGCTATTCTTCCTTCTGTCTCTACTGGCAATGGGTAAGTAGCTTAAATTCTCAGACTGTAATAACAGCCAATATTTATTGACTACTTACCACACAGCAGACGCATGACATGTATTTATTTATTTAATCCTCATAACAATGCTATGATAAACGTACTAGTTGTACAGTGAAACCTAACATATCTGGTAGAGCTTGAACTTGAGCCCCGCTCACTGACTATCGCCCTGAAGCTTCCTTACTGGTTTGTTATTCGTACTGCTGGGGCAGGGCCGCCATTTCTCTCTCTACAGTCATCTTTCCCATGCTGTGCACTTTCTCTCGTATAAAAACGTCTCTCCACCAGTTTTCTTTCCAGAAAAACCTAAGTGATGATACCTGATAAAATTATGACAATGTCAACACATCCAAAGCTAAACATTTACACTATAGTCTGTAAGTGGATTGTGAAACAAAAGAACTTCACCTTTTTTTTTCAGTTTAATTTATTGGGATGACATGGGTTTGCAAAACCACCCAGGTTTCAAGCATACAACTCTATATAACACCATCTACACAACGCATCCTGCACCCTCTGGCCCAAGCAAAGCCTCTTTCCAGCCCCTCTGCCCCACCCCCTCTGCCCACTTGACCTACCCCCACCCCTTGCCCTCTGGCTGTCACCACCCTGTTGTCTGTGTCTCTGTGATACGTATATATGCTTTTTGGCTGATCCCTCCACCTTCTTTCATCCAGGCCCCTTGCTCTGCACCCCCCCCCCCCACTGTAGTCTGTCAGTTCCGTATGTCCGTGCCTCAAAAACAATTCATCTTGAACTTTACCCAAGAAAGTAAAGTACCCAAAAGCCTCCTTTCCTTACAAGGTAGTATAAGGCATATAGCCCAGAGATTGTACTTTAACACATACTGAGTATGTTAAAAAAAATCATCTGTTACACAATAATTTTAATCTGTCTTCAGGGTGGAAACCAGTTTCTAATATTTCTCCCTAAGGAAAAAAATTGCTGTCAGGCTTATTCTTTTAAATTCCATAACCGACATTATCTCGTTTTGCCTTTTCTTTAGTGCCATACATCTCTGTATATAACAAATAATCAAAGGAGCAAAGGAGCTTTCACCATATATACACGTAAAAAAACAGAAATCCCACTATGGCAATCCCCCTTTTCTGTTACTTAACAGTTTAAAATTTCAAAGTGTAGTATCTGTGCATAGAATGCAACAAGTAATAAAAACATAAATAATCCAGCAAAGAAAAAAACCACATTTGGATTCTAACGTAATACTAACGCAACAATCAGACTTTGCTTTTAGCAGTGGCATTCAAGGAACCTGAAATACTTAAATGAAAAGGATATGGTATGAGGCCTCACGTTTAACAAAGGTCATTTACTTACTCCAACAGGTAACTGATGGTAAGGCTAAAAACTGAAGGACTTATTATGAATTACTCTGGCCTTTGTAATTTTGAATCACTAAGGGCTTTGTAATTTTTAGTAAATGACAGTCACTAAAAACAAACAAAAAATCTGTATTAGCTAAACATATTTCAGAATAGAGATAGTATATATATTATCTGCTATCCAATTTTTGATCTGTTTCATTGAATTTTAATTTTAAATTTATTTTTTTATTTTACAGAGAGGAAAGGAAAGACAGACAGCAATCTGTTCTGTCTGTGCCCTGACGGGGGACTGAACTGGCAGCCTGTGCATGAGGTTAATGCTCTAACCAACTGAGCTATCCACCCAGGACTGTTTAATTGCACTTTAGCATTAATTTTTCAATCAAATCCCTGGAGATAGGACCATATATCAAAACAACACATTTTCCTGGCAAATCTGTTTAATTGGATACTTAGATTAATTTGTGAGTAAATCATATTTAACATTTTAAAAGCATGTAAGGATAGTTCTCTTTTCTTTAAAGAATTACTTGGAATTTGTTTTTAAGACTTTCTTTACTTTCATTCGTCAAGCTTTTTTCCCAACTAGACCACTTTATCTTTAAAATACAATGACATACATATAGTGCAGGAAAAACAATGTTTTCATCACCTCTGTTCCCCTTACTATTGTCAAAATCTTTAACACCATGTTCCCTCAAAAAAACATACGGGTACTATTATAAAATAAATTCACAGGCTGTGGAAAAAAAGTATTTACAGGCTCTATTCCAAAATGGAGAAATAAAATAATGTCCCAGAAATATATATTTTATAACATTATGAGATATTAAAACAAAAGCACAATATTAAGAAGAAGAAAAAAAGCCTAGGGTGATGGAAAACCCATTAGCCCAGATCACATATGCCAGATCGCTTGGCGTTTGACAATCCTCCACGTGTCCTGAGTAATGTCTTGTCTTTTCTCCACCCTGTGCTCCAGAGTCAGGCTAAATTACCTTAGGAGACCCATAGGTTTGGACTTGAAGAGTCCCAGAAGGGCCAGCTGGAGCTAAGCCTGAGATCTAAGAACTTCTCCTGTGACCTGGTATTATGGACCGCAGGTGGTCCAAGGTCACTCCACACCTCCAGAGAGCCTCTCCTGTGCTGTTTGGGCCACATCTCCTTAAGATCTATGGGGTTTTTGCTGTTGTTTTCTTTTAAATCAGACTTCCCTCAAAAAGCAAAGGGTATCTGATATTATAGGGTAGTCCTTTCCATATGTTAACCAAAATGAACACAAGTGAAATGTTTTGAATATTTTTTTAAGGATTCTGCTAGCGTAGGTAATAAAGTGGGAAGTCTTGGGCTTGCGTCCTAACTCAGTTCTGCCACTTACTAGACGTGAGGCTTTAGCAAGTCTCTTAGCCTCTCACAGATTGTTTCTTTGCTTGTAAATCACACTTAACCTACCAATCCACAGGACCGTTTCCAGGGTCAAACTGGTTAATAAACATATAAAACTCCTCCATAAACGCTAAAGCAGTCTCTCGCTGTCAGAAGTCTGGAATATTAACAATACAACTGGGTACAGTTTGCATGCACTTCAACACCACACTGAAAAAAGGGGGGTAGCTAGTTTCCTCACACCCACTTTGCATTCCCTGTTCCTCCAGACACAAACTCGGTTTCTGCAGAATAAGATTTAATGTAAGTTTCTGAGCAACAAAGCAATTAGGCAATGAACAACAGCCAAGACAGGATCCAGCCGGAGATTTGTATAAAGAGACGAAGAGGAAACCTCTGATCCTGAGCAGGTGTTCTCCCTAGGTTGCCTAGCCTGAGCCTGACTGTGGGAAACAGGCTTGTTCCCAGGCGGGTAGACCTTGGGGCCATTGGTCTGTGGGCTTTTGAAGATCACATGAGCTCCTGCGGAAGGAAGCTAGGGGATTCCCAAGCATTATGGGACTGGGTGTTAATCTTGCCTTGAAGAAGTGTTGTTACTGCACAACAATCCCCTTCCCGGATCATGAGAGCGACAGCGCCAGTCGGTGCCTGCGCGGCTTGGGAGCTGGGTTGGGCAATGATTTGACCCACAAGACAACCCACTGAAGGGGCCGCACCAGGGCATGCTGGGAAGGGGTGGAGCATGCTGAGGGGGAGAGGGGCATCCTGGGAATAGGCGGGGCATGCTGAGGCAGGAGAGGGGCATTATGGGAATGGGTGGGGCATGCAGGGAAGCATGGGGCATGCCAGGAAGATGCCATGCTGACCTGGGGGGGGGGGGACGGGAGAGAGAGACAGACAGACAAGGAAGAACCTTAGAGCTTTTTGGGGTGAGAGGTGGCCCAGGAGCAGTGGTCGTGTTCAGTTACTCAGCTGTAGGTGTAAACCTGCCCTAGTGGTGTTCATTTTAGAGTTGTTCTTACAACACAAGACAGCTTGGCTTGTTGACAACCAGCATCTTTTTCCAGTCAAAGATGTGTCTCCCCACTGGGTGTCCCTAGGACCTCAGCTTGGTCCAGATGGCCCGAAAGGGGCTGTTTCCTTTGGCCTCCTCCCGCTGTCCTGCGTGTTCACGGTCCCCCACCTGTGCTGACGGCTGCATCCTGGTTCTTGAAATCTTCTCTGCCTGGCTCTAATTTTTTACAATACCCCGGGGATTAACGTCTTTGTAATTTTATTTTGCTTCCACCTGAAATGGATAATTCAGGCTCTCACAAGTTTCCAAAGCCGTATTTTAAGTTTCTGTGTAAATTTTTTGCGTCTTAGACAAATTTGTTTTATGCTGCTGGCATTAATGTGGGAAAGAGCCCCAGCCCTATGTGAATGGATTATCTAATGAAATCCTATTAAATAGAACTCCATCTGATTTGATTGCAACATTTAAACAAATTGTAAGATAGCCTCGGTGTCATTTTGAACACAACAAAAGTGTTACCCTGTTTTTTTCTCTTTCTCAATCATTTTTGGTATGACCAGCTGAAATTTGACAATACACTGAATAGGCTCTTGGTCTGATTTCACATCGGAGTTTTTTCTAAATGCTAAGAGGATGAAAACCCTAACTTCCAGGAGTAATTACCACCATTACTCTGTTTTTTATTGGTAACCTAATCTAGTTAGTTCAAAATTTAGGGCAGTTAGATCCATCTGTGCAGATTGACAATTGCAATCCAGTTAGCTTCCAAATCCTGCTCTTTTCTAAAAATCTGACTTAAAATAGTCTGTTAAGTGTATTTTAATATACTTGTAAATTTTTCTTGCTCTCCTTTTCTGCTTAGTGCTTTGTTATTCTCTGTGGGGAAGACCATCTTTAAATTAAGAGCAATTAGAGATGCTTTATGAGATTGATAAAATATAGCAGAAGAGCTTGAATGGGGATAATTTAATTTGAAGAAAATATTCAATCATTTAAAATATTAGATACATCAATAGATAAATTATGCTGTTATTATGGATCATGTTTCATATTCTATTTTAGAGTAAATACAGTATACTACAGAACACATTTAAAACCGTCCCTTGTTAAAACTCTATCACTTGTGTTATTTTAAACTAACATTTTAAATGAAAACTTTTACTTTGTGATCATCATTTCATAAAGACATTAGTTACAGCTATAGCTATAGATATAAACACACCTTGGTATACATTACTTCTATCTAAAGTTTTATTGCAAATAATAACGCTTTCCTTTTTCAGCTTCCATATGTATGTTTCTTCTTTGCAACATAACTTCTTTCTGTATTTGTTAATTTTCTTTCTCAATACACGATATGAAAATTATATGAGCTTTATAAAACAGTTTTGACCACACAAAAATGTGTTATATAAAGCATAACCCCTTCCACAATAACTCTCCCTCCCTTCCTCCCCCAGAAATAACTCCCTTTGGCTATTGATGCTTCATCCATCAGATGTTTTCCCATATATAGGAACATAAATTATTTTGAAATAAAATTATATTTGAGAAATTATTGTCATTTTATGTTTCACTAAATCAATCTTAGATATCTGCACTAATATTTGTATACTTAATTCTTTTTAAAAACCTACATGGTATTCCATTGTATGTACCATAATTTATAAAACCAACCTCTTACAATGTATATATTGGTTGTGTCTAATTTCTCCTGACAGTTTGGCTTCTTGAACTATCTTTTATTCTTGTCTTTCCACTGCAAACCTCCTGCCCTCCAATTTGGTGTTTTCTAGTGACTCAAGGCCACTGTTGTTGTTTTTTTAAGTTAGCCTATTTTCTGGAGTGTTTTTCTGACTTTTAAGTCTTGTCCTTTTCTTTTGAATCTTCTCTTTTCATTCTCCTATTGTCTTCCCATTAAGGACAATGGTCCTCTTACACAAAATCTCTCCCCTCTGGTACCAGTGTGCTCTCTTCCTGCTCTTTCCAAACCCAGCAGTAAAGAGAAAGAGGCTCTGAGTGTTCCGTTTCTGATAAGAAACAAGAGGCTGCTACCGGCAGGGAGACTTGTCAAGATCTCCCTCAATCTGACCACTCCATTCCCACGTGAACAACAATGAATGGAGATTGCACCCGCCCACCCCACATTGTTGAAGTTGTCCTTTGCCCTTTCTGTCAAATCTTGGCACCCAGGAGACAGCAGAACATGTTTTGAATTCAACCCTGGGGAGCCACCGATAAATATCACTTGACTCTTCTTACCCATTAGTTGTTCTCTCTGTGTGCCTGAGGCGGAGTGACGCCTGAACTATTCTTTGTCAGGGCCCCTTCTCTGTTGGCCCAGCTAACCCCTGTCTGGTGGGATGGCTCTCCCCATCCCCTAGACAGAGTGCCACAGGCAGAGAAGCAGAGCATGGACAAAGTACAAGGCATAGGTTCTCTTACTGCTTCAGCTGCAGGATCAGAAGCGAGGGAAACAGCTAGTGTATTTTACCTCTTTGCAATCTTATTGGTCAAATACCGATAAGTATATTAACTGCTCACTTAACTCACAGAATACTGTAGGATGGAAATTTATAAAGCACATTGAAAATTCCAAAGAAACAGAGTTTATTATTTTATATGTCTTGTCTCCTTTTTAGGGTACATTTATTTTACCTGACCTCTTTTTCTGAATATATCTGTCACTCATTGCTGGTTTTTCCTGCCATACCTACCTATCCCTTATCATGATAGCTCTTATGAAACACAGACAGTATATTTATCTCCAATGAGACTTTCTTGCAGCAGAGGTATTTTGGGGAGGTGGGTAGAAGGCTGGGTTCAAGGAGGGAGAAAGACATAGTATACTTAGTGTACTATTTTTATCCTAATTTTTTATAAAGATGTTCAACAATCTTTTATATATGGAACATTCTTCAGAATTTTTTAATGATTATCAAGGCCTTAAATTCTAAATGGCAACATAAAATGAGCATAAAAACTTTATAGGGAAACTAAATTCCTATCTGATAGTAAGTTACCGTATTTCCCCATGGATAAGACATACCCTTTTTTGAACAATTAGGGCTCCAAAAACCGGGTGAGTCTTATACAGTGCTTGTAGATTTTTTTCCTTGCATTTCCCACTTTTTTTGCACTTGTTTTTGTGCTCATTGAGTTTTATGATGAATAAAACGTGAGTTCAATAATTTTATGTAATACAGTTTTTTTAAAAAAATTGGGCCCCAAAATTAAGGTGTGTCTTATACATGGGAGCATCTTTTACATGGGGAAATATGGTAGGTACTTAAAAAATTAGAGTAATTTTTCCAAGCCCTGGATAAGTTGGTTAGGAAAACCAACTATCCTAAACCAACTCAGTGTTTGACTGACTTTGGATCAATATCTTCATCTCTCTGTATTTGAACCTTCAAACTTTAATATTGGCGTATCTTTGATGCTAGCTGCAGATTATCTTCTAATAATCAGTTAGCAGATTGCAGGATGATTAGAATAAATCTGAACGTGACACTGAACTCCTCAGGAGAAAGGTGTTTTAGGTTTTTCAGGTTTAAAAATAAGAAATATTTTAGGAGTTTAAATGGGACAAGATTTCAGAAGACTGTCGATCTCATATTCTGTCATTGTTTATCATAAAAGCAAAGGCTGAGAAATTCTATGTTAACTGTCACAAAATTTTTTTTTAATTAAAAAGTAGAGCCTTGGCTTATGCATAAAGGTGCTTCTTTTCCCCAGTTGAAAGCAGCTTGTTGCTAAGTAAATATTACTATCACTTTCTCTGGTTTGGTTCTTCCTTCCCCAATTTATTTTAGTGCCATACCAGTGGATTCTAAAACTAAACTATTGTTTTGGCCTTTGATTCTTAAAGAAAGGAGAAAATGCTAATTTGTCTTTTTATTAATAAGTGTATAAATTCTAATGGATTATTATACACAGTCTCATAACACATCTGGGTTTGAAAAACCAAGATCAGCTGGGTTTTCAAATGCAACACAACTATAATAAAAGAAAACCCAAAGACTCAGAATACAGTAGAATTATACAAGAGTGGATACCATAGCGCCAATCAGATTACAATTTTATGATGCTGTTGAGCATCTCGTCTTTGCTGTACAGATGACAGAGACTCGGGCCATCAAGTAGAAGGAAAGGCCTTAGCAGAACGTGTCGCTCGTAACATGAGATGGTCAACGTCCCAGACTTACCGCTTAAGTAAACTAAAGGAATTCTGCCAAGTTGGAAAATAACACTGTTTATTAAAGAATTCAGAGGGAGGTTGTGTTAATCACTGGGATAAAGTTCCAAATAACTACATGGCTTTAACGAGGAGAACCAACACACGTGGTTCCAACAAAAGTATTGATTACATGGTAAAAGGATAGGTCAAGCCTTCACATAATCCAGGTTTGAGAGAGTCACTCTGTAACATTCTTTATCAAAAGGAGGATCTTATGAGATGCTGGCGGAGGCCTATGGTGAGCTGAACAGCCTGCTAACTGGTTAGATTATCTGAAATAGTATGCTTCCGGATTTGTATTTAAGTTGGTCCAATTTGGCTTGACTACCCTGAACCAGCTATAAAGTAACCTAGTCCATCCAGGGGATTAGCAGCTGGAGGCGTGAACAGCCCCTGTCAAGATAAATCCCTAATCTCTCCTTCACATCCCCTCTACCCAGTTCCTGCTCATTCTATAACCTGCCCAAATCTATATTCAATATATCTGAAATGGACCCGGGATGTGTACAGAGCACTGATGGAGACCATGAGCTTTAGAGCTGGCAAACCTAGCTTGGAATCCCAGCTCAGTTACTTACTAGTGTGTGATCTTGGTCAAAATACTTAATTTCTCTGAGCTTTACTTTCCTTATATGAATATCTGAATACATAATGAGGACAAAAATATCTACAGCACAGAGTCACCTTGAGTAGTAATTATTTTACCCCACTGCTTAGAAGACAGCAGCCAAAAAAAAAAAAGGTACCAGTATTACTACTAAGTTTCCTGAATGGTCATTATATGTCTGCTATGTCAAGAGAAAAAGAGAATGGGAGGCAGAATTAATACCTAACCCCCAGCAAGTACCCACCCTTTCCACCAAAGAAGGACTTTGTTGATGATGGCATATGGGATACTATGTAATTTTACTATTAATACTAACTTGTTTCATTTTAGGAAAAGGCTTTGTAAGTGGATACTTCCCTGAATTTCATCAGTTGTTAGTTGGATGACATTGGTATAATTTTTAGATGCAGCCAAATAGGCATAAAAATAGCTGGAATTCACAGAACTATTTTAAAATGTCTTTTTAGTTTCATCAAAATTAAAACTTCTACTATTCAAAAGATATCACTGGGAAATAAAAAAGCAAGCCACAAACAGACATGTCTACAAAAGGACTTCTATCCAAAATATATGAAGGACCCTTACAACTTGGTAATAAGAAGATAGCTCAATTAGAATTGGGCAAAATATTTGATCAGATTCAATAAAAAATGTATGAATGGCCAATAAATTCATAAAAAGAAGTTCAACAGTCCTAAGTCATTGGGAAAGTGCAAATGAAAACCATAATGAGTAATGATGCTACACAACTATTAAAATGGCAAAAACTGCCTGACCTGTGGTGGCACAGTGGATAAAGCATCGACCTGGAACTCTGAGGTTGCCAGTTTGAAACCCTGGGCTTGCCCGGTGAAGGCACATACAAGAAGCAACCACTATGAGTTGATGATTCCTTCCACCTCCCACCTTTCTCTCTATATAGTCTCTCTCTAAAATCAATAAATAAAAAAAATTTTTTTAAATGGCAAAAATTAGAAAGACAACACCAAGTGTTGGAGAGTCTATGAAGCAATTGGATTCTCATACATTGCTGGTGGGAAATATTACAACCATTTTGGAGAACAGTCTGGCGGTTTCTTACAAAGTCAAGGCAGATCACCAAACCGACAATTCCACTCCTAGGTATTTACACCCCCAAAGGGAAAACATATGTCTACAGAAACACCTAGATACGCAAACATCAGCAGCTTTGTTCAGAATTACCCCAAACTGGAAACAGCCCACATGTTCATTAACAGATGAATGGGCAGACGAAATGTAGTTCAGACGTAGTGTGGAATAGCGCCAGCAAACTACGGACACACTAGAATCTCAAAAACACGTTGAGTGAAAGAAGACACGCCCCAAAAAGTACATAGTGTATGATTCCACTGGATATGCATATGAAGTTCTGAAAAAGGGAGAATCAGGGGCAGAAGGCAAATGACTACAGGGGAACAGGAAGGGACTTTCGGGAGTGATGGAAATGTCCTTTATCTTGAGTTGGTGGTAGTTACACAGATGTATACATTTGCCAAACTCATTGAAATATATGCTTCAGGCCCTGGCCGGTTGGCTCAGTGGTAGAGCATCAGCCTGGCGTGCAGAAGTCCTGGGTTCGATTCCCGGCCAGGGCACACAGGAGAAGTGCCCATCTGCTTCTACACCCCTCCCCCTCTCCTTCCTCTCTGTTTCTCTCTTCCCCTCCCGCAGCCGAGGCTCCATTGGAGCAAAGATGGCCCGGGCGCTGGGGATGGCTCCTTGGCCTCTGCCCCAGGCGCTGGAGTGGCTCTGGTTGCAACAGAGCGACGCCCCGGAGGGGCAGAGCATCATCCCTGGTGGGCGTGCCAGGTGGATCCCAGTAGGGCGCATGCGGGAATCTGTCTGACTGTCTCTCCCCATTTACAGCTTCAGAAAAATACAAAAAAAAAAAAAAGAAATATATGCTTCAAATGGGGGCATTTTATTTAGGTATGTATATCTGAATAATAAAAAATTTAACCTTACCCCAAAAGAGGCGTGGCCTTTGCCCTCAGCTCTGAGAGGTAACTACTAAGCCTATGGAATGTCATTGTTTACCTGGGGCCCTTGGATTATGCTGGTAGTCTAACACTATCATACAGATGTGAAACTAGCACAACAAATAGTATTGAGGGTGAGGGTTGACCACACAAGACAGACCAATAATGTGATATAGGGTGGAGACTTTGGGTCACACAGTGTCAGCTGACCAGTGGGAATGGAGACATGTCATATAAGCAACCAATCATGCTTATGTAATGGAATCTTAATAAAAAACCTGGGTCACAAGGTTTGGGTGACCTTCCCTAGTTGACAATGTTCCATCTGTTAGTCACAGATACCAAGCAAACACATACCTGACCCCACGGGGAGCAGACAATGGAAGCTGTGCTTTTAGTGTATTTCTTGGATTCTGCTCTATGCACATCCTCCGTTGGCTGATTTTAATCTGTCCCCTTTCCCTGTACTAAGCCATAATTGTGAGTATAACAGCGTGTTCTATGAGTCCTGCTAGCAAATGAACAAACCTGAGGGTGGTGTGGGGGACATCCCAGAGCATACGGTTGGTGTCGGAAGTGACGGTGGTCTTGTGGAGGGCTGTTTTCCCACTGACTCTGCTGTTTCCTAAATTCCCAAGGGTTTTAGCTTTAGCAGCAACATCACATCTCAATTAGAATGACTTTTTAAAATGTGGTCCTTTTTCCTCATTTACTGCGTGTGTGTGTGTGTGTGTGTGTGTGTGTGTGTGTGTGTGTGTAAGCACACACACCCCCAGTAGGACACTGTGTATTTGATGTTGGGCAAGGATCTCTTAAAAAGGCAGTATTAAAGCAACTTAATATTTTGTGCTCCAAGTTTTAAAGGTATAGATTATTATAAACTTAGAAATAATATGAAAGAATGAGCACCAACTACTTAACAGAAATCATCTGGGCAAACTGGTAAGAGACAAGCAAAAGAGGGGCTACCATATCGTATTCTCTACAAATATTACTTAAGTGGTATGATTAGGGTTATTTTTCTTTTTTATGTTTTTCAGGATTTTCCAAATTACTGAAAGAATAAATGTATTCTAGGGAAATTTAGAATTATATACTAATATTTTAGAAATAGAAAAATTTGACACTTAAAAACTTATGGTCCTAGGAAATACAAGATATTTAATTTCATTTATATACATACACTTTTTGTAGAGAAGAATAATGGGTGATGAACACTTTTAAGCATGAAGCCTTTTATACTACTACAGTATTCTGTAGCGGAAATAGGAAACAAAATATCAAGGAGAAAAAGGAATAATATAAAGTATCCAGCTGTAAATAATAAGCTTGTCTTGGAATTTAAAAAAATAGATGATGGTGGCTATCACATCTCTACAGTATTTTATATTCAATTAGATTCATTTGAAAGAATATTAACAATTTTATTTTAAAATTTCAGTATTTATAGTATGCTAGAAGTTATCTCTCTTGTTATCTAAATTTTTGTTGAATAATTTTATACATGAACCTAAGGGTGCGTATGTTTTCAAAATTATCTTAGGGATACACGAGTAGAAGGTTTAATGGCCACTCTCATTAACGAGAAACTATTTTGGCAATCAGTAGAAAATGCAATATTCAACCTAATCCAAGGAGACTCTGCCACCCAGTGGCTGAAATTTTTTCATGCATGGTCACTAGGTAGGAATACTGTACTTCTCTAACCTGGAGTGAGGAACTGGCTCAAAAACATAGACTCGGGGAGATGAATTATTTGATTACAAGACATATGAATACAGGAAGGAAATAAAATGATTAATTCTTAGTATTATCATTTCAAATCCAGGAAAATATGTTTGGTAGTTTTTTACTGGGTAGGAAAATATTTAAAATCTCTCACCTAAGATCAATTAATTTCAGACATTCTCAAAATGATGATTCATAGTTATCTTGTATAAACTTAAATAAAATCTACTTTAGCTGCCATTTTATTGTAGAGAAACAAAAAGAAAATTTGATCCATTTATGTGCATTTTGGAAAAGTGAAATCACCAAAGATTCCATTATTTATAGCACTTTATTGAAAAAATATGTAAATTATTACCTGCTCAAAATGGATGTTCAGAATTATTATTGACTAATGATGTTTTCTTTTTAATTTATTAACCTCTCTGTCAAAAGTAAGCGTAAAATAAAGAAATATGAACTCTGTCAGCATGAATCCAGTAGGTACATTTTTTAATTTCCCGAAAATCATTCAACAACTCCTCAAAATTATAAGGTAATAAAACTTTTAAAATGGCCCCATTTCTAGGATAAGAGAGTTGAACTTATATGTACATTCTACTTTATTCCTTAGATAACCTGGAATGGGCAGAGGAGAAAATATATTTTCCGATGCAGCTTCACAATCTTCAGAGTTACGGATAACATATAAAGTAGACCACAATTTCTGAACTCCTCATCACTTTAATGTAAGTGCCAGCAGAAGTGGATTTCCATCACGTCTGTGTTCGAAAATATTTTCAGTTTAATGTATGCTGTGAATAGGGATGTTTTTGCCATTCTCTTAAGAGGATAAAGTAACCAATAATAGAAACAAAGATAAAAACCAATGTGGAACAGGAATCAAATTCTCCCATTAATATAAAGAATCCTTTTATCCTGCCCAGATCCTCGTGCCCAGAACGGAACATCTTGCCCACCTATGGAATGCATTACACAAACAAAAGGGAAGAAATAGAATTCCTAACAAGGGGAAGTGGTCGGTCCCTTCTGAACAAAGAAAGCGGCAGAGCAGATAGATGAGTTTTACTTCAAATATGAAATAAAATATTAGAAAAAAAATTATTTTAAAACAGCTAAAATTGAGCAGAAAATAAGCATAGAAAGTACTGTCGATTGTGTGAAAGACCCAAACATTTACTTCTATTACATGTTTTTGTTTCTTGAGTCACTTTGCCATTATTTAACCTTTAACCTGGGACAAATGAAATTTTGATTTCTGCATTTCTCATCTAGAAAAACGAAAGTTCAGAATAGAAGAAAATTGGTCCCGATAAATTCTCGAGTCACTCTAGTTCCTATGATTCTAGACAAAGCTTCCTTTATGGTTATAGACATAACAGAGCTCGTACCAACAATTCGTTTTAACGTGGATAAACCTGGAGGACTTGATGCTGAGCAAAATAAGTCAGTCACAAAAGGATGGGTGCTCCCATACAAAGGAGTAGAACCACAGAAACAGAGAGCAGAGGGAGGTGACAGAGGCCCAGCGGGAGAGGGCGGAAGAATCGGTGCTCAGTGGGTTCAGGGCTTCAGTGTCACACGGTGAAAAAGCCCCAGAGGCCTGCTGCCTGGCAGTGTGAATACACTTACCACCATCGAATTGTACACTTAAAAACGAAGATGGAAAACTTACTCATATGTGGTATTTTACCATGATAAAAAATTTGTTTTAGTATAAGAATAAAGAGGAAATTTAAAACCATTCACAATTCAGTCACTTAGGGAAAATTTCTGTTAGCCCATGATGGTTGTCTGCCTGATTTGCTGACTGTTTCAACAGTTAATGAGTGCCTAGGCTCAGGCGCTGTCTGCTGAGAACAAAACAGTGGACGTGCCAGGCACAGACCCAGCCCTCACGGTAGGGCAACCGGCAATTACCGTAAAAGGGCAAGACGTTCTCCGGTAAGAGGACACACAGAGTCACGGGAGCACAGAGAGGGGCAAACGAACCAACGGGGGGGGGGGGGGGGGGAGGGGGGAAGGTTTGCGGAGGAAGGAGTGGCCGGTCTGAGAGGGAAGGATGGAGAAGAAGATATCAAGGCAAAAAGAAGGCAGCATCACTCTAGTCAGAAGAAAACGGATGCAAACGTCTGCCAGCGTGGTGCTTCAGGTGGGGAGGAGGACACTCAGAGAGGAGGTGCAGGATGTCAAAGGCTCTGGACCCCATGGTGCTGAGCCCGGACATCCTCCTGAAGGCAAGAGGGAGTCACCGGAGAGTGTTAAGTGTGGAATGAACAAGCCTGGGCTCTGATTTAGGAAGACCTCTCAGCTTCAATATAGAGATTGGCTTGGAAGGATCACGCCTGGTTAAGGGAGCATTCTGAGGTGGCTGTTACCGTGAGCCAGGTGAGACAAGCAAGACATAGTCAAGACCATGGCGTGTTTCTAGTTTTGGACTTAAGTTTCTTCATTTAATATTCCATAAGTACTATTATGCCATCTTACTAAAAATTATTGGCAATAATTTTTTTCTTTTTTCTTTTGTAACAGACAGAGAGAGAGTCAGAGAGAAGGACAGATAGGAACAGACAGACAGGAAAGGAGAGAGATGAGAGAAGCATCAATTCTTCTTTGCAGCTCCTTAGTCTCCTTAGTTGTTTGATTGCTTTCTCATATGTGCCTTGACCAGCGGCTACAGCAGAGCAAGTGACCCCTTGCACAAGCCAGTGATCTTAGGCTCAAGCCAGCGACCTTGGACTTCAAGCCCGCGACCTTTGGGCTCAAGCCAGCGACCATGAGTCATGTCTATGATCTCACGCTCAAGTCAGCCACCCACACTCAAGCTACTGAGCCCGTGCTCAAGCCGGATGAGCCCATACTCAAGCTGGATGAGCTCATGCTCAAGCCGGTGACCTCGGGCTTTTGAACCTGGGTCCTCTGCATCCCAGTCCGACACTCTATCCACTCCACCATCACCAGGTCAGGCTTTTTTTTTTCTTAAGTGAGAACCTGGGAGGCAGAGAGACAAACTCCCGCATGTGCCCCAAACAGGATCCACTTGGCAAGCCCCCTGTGGGATGATCCTCTGCCCATCTGGGGCTGTTCTCCACAACCAAGCTATTTTAGCACCTGAGGTGAGGTCATGGAGCCATCCTCAGTGCCCAGGGTCAACCTGCTCCAACAGAGCAATGACTGTGGGAAAGAAAGACAGAGTTAGAGCGAGAGAGAAGGGAGGGGGGGTGGAGAAGCAGATGGTTGCTACTCTTGTGTGGCCTGACTTGGAATCAAACCCAGGACATCCACACACCAGGCTGACGCTCTACCATTGAGCCAGCTGGCCAGGGCCAGCAATCCTTTTTAATGGACTCATGATATTTCAGTATATGAATATTTTGTGGTTTTATTTACTCCTCTATAACTGAAGGTTGTTTCTAAGTTTTTGTCATCCCCAAACAAGTGAGATATTTTGATATAATATCCTTATCTATATTTAAAAAATATTTTTATAAATGTTATGATTATACTAATTACTTGCAGCAGATGGCAGAAGAGACATCTCAGAAAAGAATATAATCCAAATGTGCAAGACCATGCTACCACTGGTGTGTGAGTGTGTGTGTGTGTGTGTGTGTGTGTGAATATGAACAGTTTTATTTTGCATTTAGGACCATTCTGGATTGCAGATTTCCAAAGACATAACCTAACACATACATCCCTTACGGTTCACGGCTGTGGGTTTCAGCTCCACAGTACCTTACTCTATCCAGGCAAAAGGTCAAGCGCTGCAGAAGGCCAAAGCTAAAAATATAATGTGGCACTGATAAAATTAAGGAATTAGTCAGAGGGAAGTGAGTCACACCAAATTAGTCCAGTACCCTTCCATCCACTGTGGTTACTTCCTCAGCCAGGGCTCTTACAAGAGCTCAGGCAGACTGGTTCTTATGGGAAAGTAATTTTAATGATACTAATAACTGTTGTAACAACACAGAGTAGTTTCATTCCTATAGCACTTTTGTTCCCAAAGACCAAATATGTTTGGATTTGAATTTAGATAAACCTCTCTGGCTTCAAGAGAGACAAAGGGCTGGAGACCAAGAGACGGTTCTCAGAGGCCATCTATGGACCTGTCTGCCTCTTGTCCGTCAATGCAAGTCCTCCCAGGAGACACTGCACCACAAAACTGAGCCACTTAGGAGCCGAGCCTCCTTGGAAATCTGTCAATGGTCTGGTAAGCCTGAGTGGATCAGAGAAATGGCAACGGCAATACGGAGCGTCTGTAACCTGTCCGTGGACTCGGAGAGGATCTTGGGCACGATCCCTTCTCCACTGTGATCCTGGATGTTTCTCGGGAGATCCAAGGAGCTAATGCTAGTTGGACAGTTTATACGGTCGCATCTCTTTAGGAAATAGTCCAAATATTTCTCCTTCATATGCAAGTCAAACCTTTTCAGGACTGAAAAGAAATCTTCCTTTCCAACCTCCAAGAAAGAGAAAGAGAGATCAGACACTGGTTCTTTGCAAAGTTTTCACATACTTCTTACATTCAGGTTTTAAATTTTTTTTCTTCTTGATAAGAGTCATGGGAAGATGGTGAAGAACAACTTGGGTAACTTCTTCAGCCTTTTGAAAGAGAATCTACTATGTATGTATGGGACACAGCAGGCTATGAAGTCACAGAGACTGTCTTCTTGGAGCTCACTCTAATCGGAGAATTACGGTAGCAATTACATACAAAGGACACAGTCCAGAGATGAGTTCATTCCCTGCTAGAACATCTAGGAAGAGAAAGGTAGCACGGAAATGTTCTCATTGAAGGCTATTTCTTTCTAATTACAACCTGTATATTTAAGACCAATAATTTAAAATTTTATAAAATTATGTCATTTCTAACATCATGGAATATTCTATAAAAACAAATGCTTAACATATAGATCAAGTATCTTTTCTGATTAGATAACCATCTAGGTTCATTTTCAATATTCATTTAACTCAACTGACTCACACCTTTGGAAGAACTAAAGACAAAGCAAATTAAGTTGATTTTGTATTTTGCTTACTGTGTCCCCACTGCCCCTGGGATTTCTAAAAATCAGGGAAACGCTCTTCAGAGACTCACAGTACAAGAAGAAGGAAGCAGAGCACCTTGATAAAATGTCAGCTGAATAGTCAAGGCAGGGAATTAGTTACATGAATGACAATTCTGTACCCTATGAATCTGGAAATTAATAAAAACAAATTGAAAGAAAATATTTTTGTAATAAGAACTCTAACCAGCCCAAGCCTACAAAAGCTACTAACCACTTTGTTTTCAAGTTGATTTAAGAATGTAATTCAGATGCTAAGAACTTACCAAATGCGAGCTACGTGTTACCCAGTGGGGTTTGTAAAGATCAATAAAACAAAGGACCTAGCTTTTAAGAACTACTGTCTTGTATGGAAAAAAGACATGTCAATGCAGGTTCAATGATGTAATACCAATTACAACCATTAAGTTCGTTTTTAAAAACTGTTGAGATTGATAAATCCAAGTGTTGGCAAGTGTCATGGGCTGAATCATGTTCCCCCAAAATTCAGATGCTGAAGTTCTAACCCCCAGTAGGTAAAATGAGGTTATTAGCGTGGGCCCTAAGCCAATAGGACTGGAGTCCTTAGAACAAGAGATTGGGACACAGGCGCTCAACAGGCAGGACCACGTGAAGACACCGGGAAAAGATGGTGATGAGCAAGTCGGGGAGAAAAGAGTCAGAAATCAACCCTACTAACGCTTCGCTCTACAACTTCTAGCCTCTCTAAACTTGTCTTCCAGACACTTCTCTACAACAAGCAAATCGTCTCGTTCTTCCTCTGGTTTTGATATTTTTCCAACATGGCTTCCAGATACGGCTAAAAAGAAAAATCACCAAAGTGAATCTTGATTTAAAATTATACAAAATCTCAAAAAAGTACCTGTGCATGAAGTATCATTTTACTTCAGGAAATAAAGATTTAAATCGGCTTACTTTTGTAAAAATCCAAAATGTAAGTCAGGATTTCTTAACCCCAAAACTTATTTAAATTCAATAGAATATATAAGTGAAAATCAGGATTATTTTTTAAATCACAGAATACTGCCATTTCTTTTTATTTAAACTACGCTCTAAGATTTAGTTTGAATTTAAGACACACTTTGTTTCCTACTTTACTTCTGGACAAGCCACAATTTGTAAATGGCCTCCTGTTACCATGAATTTGTATTTCTGTCACATGTATTTGGTGGCTGTTGCATTCCTTGGCTAAAATAGGATTATCCTGGTAAGACCACTCCCTCCCTGCATCAGCCCAGGAGGAAAAACGCAAGTCATCATCTCAGAATGGAGTATTGTGGCAGGATGGTCCACCTGTCAGGAAGGGCACTCCCAAGTGGTGTACAGTAAGCCAACTTCTGCCCTCATTGCAAACAGGTTATGAATGAGGATGGACGGACCCAGGAGAGGCCTCTATTTCCAACATTCCACGTGGAGAAGGATGTGGCTTGTATGCTCCTGAGACAAGCCTGTCCTGATAAGACACTCAACTGATCGTGCATGCTTTTTCTTCTTTTTTTTTTGTAATCCATTGGGTTTTGGTGAAGTCTTTCTGAACAGTCTGCTTTCTCAGCTGTGCCTCAGAGAATCAGAGGGGACTTTCAGGCCACCCTCGGGGAGGGCAGTCCTTAGGGATGTGGTGGTGGCAGCAAGAATGAATGAGAGCCTCAAATGCAAACAGGCATCTCAAAGGGATGGGGGGGGCACAGCACTAGTCGAAGTGTCATTCTACCAGGAGATTCTCTTTTCAGTGTTCACCTTGAAGTTCTGGGTTTGTTCTATCAAGAAAGGTGACTTTTATTATATGTGCATACTTTACAGTGTCAAACCTCGGTGGCTCGCTTCATCTGTTTATTTTACCTGAAACTTGCATTTTTTGATGATGTAATGTGATCTTCATTCCCTAGTTTTTTAAGAGTTATATCTTTTGTGCAGACACCTAATCTGTTCTCATCAAACCCACATTAGCAGAAATGATACGAGATTTAATAAATAGGCTTTATAAAATGGACAGGTACATTATCTTGAGTTGGCAAATATAAGACACATGTGCCACTGACTTCTCCTCCGGGGCCACACCAGACAGCACTATTATCACAGCATTCTTTCTATTGAGCCCAAATTTCACCTCAGAAATTTTCTCAACTCCTACCAGACATCTGGCAGTGGCACACAGCATGAAATATATTTATGTATATTATTTATATACATATATATAGACATATATACATATACAGCTAGTGCTCGACTTATGACCACGATTGGTTCCGACAGACTGGTTGTAACACGATTTGGTCGTAAGTTGAGTAGGCTATATGTACAGTACTGTGAAATGATGTTATAAAAATCTTTAAGTCAAATTTTATCATAATTTTCTTCATTATTGTTATATATCATAATTTTCTTTGTTTAGTTTATGCCATTTGTATCATCTCTACACCATTTTGTTTCTTATTTTTACATTCGTCAGGTTTAAGTAAAACACTGCATTACCAGTACAACTGGTTTAATATTTGCAAAACATACAAAATTACAGAATACAGGTGCATACAAAAATACAAAATACAGGTGTAAAAAATACCGTAGGAAACATTTTCCCAATTGCAAAACATACCAAAATATATAAACATGTGTGAAACATTTTATTGGCCGCTGGTGTTGGGGTAGGATCGTTGATGTCGTCATCTGAGGCAGCAGTTGGGGTTACCGGAGTTGGTTTTTTCATAAACATGTGCGATCACATTCACTTTCTTTCCTCCTTCGTACTTCTTCATTGATTGCTTTCTCATATGTGCCTTGACTAGGGGGTTACAGCAAAGCGAATGGCCCCTTGCTCAAGCCAGTGACCTTGGACTCAAACCAGCGACCGTGGGGTCATGTCTATGATCCCATGCTCAAGCCAGCGCCCCTGCACTCAAGCTGGTGAACCCATGCTCAAGGCAGATGAGCCCGCGCTTATTTTTGTGTCGAGATCGATGGCCTTTCTTTCCTTCTGGGCAGGCTGAGGCGTAGACAAAGACAATTTCCTCTTGGTAGACATCTTGGGAGGGGTTTGATGAAAAATATCCAAGACACAAAACACAAATTGCTGTACCAAGTCTGGGATAACAGTTGAAATGGTGCACGCAGAGATGGTAGTGCTGCCGGAAGCTGGTCCACACCGTTGTACACCCAGCTAGGCAACGCTTGCGCTGCCAGACGCAGAGCAGTCATGGCTAGCGATTGTGGTCATAAAGTCAAATGGTCGTAAGTTGCATAGGTCGTAAGTCGATCAATATCTGTATGTATACATAGATTTGTCTATTTCTTTTAACAATGACCAATTATTTAAAATTCTTTGCCATGCTATGTGTCCTGATTTGGAATTTAAAAAAATATTATCACTGTCCCTGACCAGTGGTGGCACAGTGAGTAGAGCATCAAACTGGGATGCTGAGGTCCCAGATTTAAAACCCCAAAGTAGCCAGCTTGAGTGTAGGCTCACCAGCTTGAGCAAGGGGTCACTGGCTTGAGTGTGGGATCATAGACACAATCCCATGGTTGCTGGCTTGAGCCTCAGGTCACATTGGCTTGAGCCCAAATTCTGCTGGCTTGAGCCCAAGGTCACTGGGTTGAGCAAGGAGTCACTGGCTCAGTGAGAATTTCCCATATGAGAAGCAATCAATGAACAACTGAAGTGCCACAACTACAAGTTGATGCTTCTCATCTCTCTTCCTGTCTTTCTCTCTCTTAAAAAAAATTTTTTTAAGAGTCATCACAGTATGTACACCACATACACCCTCACATATATAATTATGAAGAAATACATCATCTAACAGTTCCTGCTTTGCTCTGAGAGGGGTGACTATAAACCTTTGACTTATTGGTTCATTCTGCCCTTCCTAATTTCCAGTATCAATGAATCAGTTTGGGTGTGAGGTCAAGATCAGAAATGAAGTATTGCACCAAGAAGCAGCACAGACACGAGGATCGATAGTACCAGCTCCGGAGTTCAACACTGAGCAGGCTCTGAGTCTCTGTCCTAACTCTGCCATCTGTAAGTCCTCCTACTTCTCCCTCTCTGAGTCTGTCTTCAGTTATTCAATGGAGGGAATGACACCTGCCTCACACAGTGGTTAAGAAGTAAATGATATGAGTGCAAAGAGCCTACTACAGTGTGTGACAATTCACAGGCCCACCACACACGGCGTTCATGATGACCATGTTGGAACCAGACCAGAGCGGACCAGAACTCAAAGCTGAGTCGAATGCTGGGGCTGGGCATGACTGACAGAGGCAAAAGCCGAGGGCAATTATAAAGGTGGGCTTGGACTCAGCTGCTCAACAACCATTTACTGAGTGTCCCCCCTCTGCCAGGTACCGGGCTGGGACCTAGGGTCAGAAATGAGAAGGGGGCAGTGGGAGGGGAGGGAGCATGCTTCGTGCCTCCGGCTCTCCCTGCATACCCCCTTTGGATTGCTCCCAGGCCCAGCACACTCAATGCCCAGCTAATTCAAGGTACTGAGATGTTTTGTCAAGGATAATAATACCAAACATTTTCTTGGCAGTTTCAAGAGCTTCCTGTCAGATTAGTATTTGTTCTAAGGTTAGCAAAATTTTTCAAAAATGAAAATGACAGGAGCCAACATTTTTCTTTTTTCTTTTTTTAATTTTCTTAAGTGAGAAGCAGGGAGGCAAAGAGACAGACTCCACATGCACCCTGACTGGGATTCCCCCAGCAACCCTTGTCTGGGGCTTATGTTCCTCCCATCTGGGGCTGCTGCTCTGTTGCTCGGCAACTGCGCTATTTTAGCACCTGAGGTGAGGCCATGGAGCCATCCTCAGCACCCAGGGCCAACTTGCTCCAACCGAGCCATGGCTGCAGGAGGAGAAGAAAGAGATGGAAAGAGAGAGAGGGAGAGGGGTGGAGAAGGAGATGGTCGCTTTTCCTGTGTGCCCTGACTGGGAATAGAACCTGAGACATTTACACGCTAGGCCGACGCTCTACTGCTGAGCCAACCGGCCAGGGCCTACCAAAGGCCCACCAACATTTTTCAAACTCTCATTTCTTTCATACGAAAACCTAGTTTGTGAAGAATGCCCTTACATTCTGGCTTGAGTAGTTTCTTTCCTCTTCTGAGTTGCTCCATGGTGTGACATCCAGGAACCAATTTTCAATAAAAGGAACAATGGTTTGGCTAAAATACACTGTGGATATCTGTATATAGACCTCTATTAACTTGGTCCTTCAAATTTTATTATTTATCAATGTAAAAACAGAGGGGAAAAACCAATAAAATCATACCTGTCCAAGGTAAGAGCCTCCTGTAAGACATTAAACCCCCTAAATTCCAATAAAAGCTCTTGGACATTCTGAGTGAGCTCGCAATACCTTCTTAAAAGACATGCACTGAATCATTTGGTAGGTCAAAAGCAGAGAGGAGGTGTCTACCTTCTCGGGCTCTTCGTTTGAGGTTGGTAAGGACCTGTGAGGCTGTCACCAGAGTCCCCTGCTTTTTGTTAAATGGGTCAAACCGGGTAGGAATTCCTGCAGGGACCTGTTCCAGAACTGCTGCATTGAACTGTCCAAAGTCTACCAGGATCTGGTCTAGGAGTCTCAGCTTATAGAAGGCACGAATATGGGGAAGGGAAAAGGGAGAGATTGAGACCTGCTTGCCATCCAACTATAAGAACATAGTTATATTCCAGCAAAGATAACGACCAGATCTCTTCCATAAACTTTTGCTTGCTTTTTTTTTTTAGCTCAGATATTGTTTTAGTTTACAAAATGTAGTTTTGTTTTTTACAGTTTTATTGAAGTGGACATGGAAGAAAATTAGTAAATTAAAAAGTAAAAGTGAAAACAGTGGACTGTGACTCATCAGTCAAAAAGCAATTTCTTCATGAATACACTGTGTGCATGCATTTGTGTAGGGGTGTATTATGAGGGAGGAATGGAGGTGGGCAGGGGAGAGGGTGGAGGAGAGTAGACTGCAGTCCTGCTTGCATCTGTGGTGGGACTGGGCTCCAAGCCGCCCTGCGGTGGGAACAGACGGCAGCCGTTGGGAAGACAGACGGTGGGAACAGACGGCAGCCGTTGGGAAGAGAGACGGTGGGAACAGACGGCAGCCGTTGGGGAGAGAGACGGTGGGAACAGACGGCAGCCGTTGGGGAGAGAGACGGTGGGAACAGACAGCAGCTGTTGGGGAGAGAGACGGTGGGAACAGGTGGGAGCAGTTGGGAAGAGAGACGGTGGGAACAGACGGCAGCAGTTGGGAAGACAGACGGTGGGAACAGACGGCAGCCGTTGGGAAGAGAGACGGTGGGAACAGACGACAGCAGTTGGGAAGACAGACGGTGGGAACAGACGGCAGCCGTTGGGAAGAGAGACGGTGGGAACAGACGGTGGGAACAGACAGCAGCTGTTGGGGAGAGAGACGGTGGGAACACACTGCAGCAGTTGGGGAGACAGTGGGAACAGACAGCAGCAGTTGGGGAGAGAGACAGTGGGAACGGATGGCAGCAGTTGGGGAGAGAGACGGTGGGAACACACGGCAGCAGTTGGGGAGAGAGACGGTGGGAACAGACGGGAGCAGTTGGGGAGAGAGACGGTGGGAACACACTGCAGCAGTTGAGGAGAGAGACGGTGGGAACAGACGGTAGCAGTTGGGGAGAGAGACGGTGGGAACAGATGGCAGCAGTTGGGGAGACAGTGGGAACAGACGGCAGCAGTTGGGGAGAGAGATGGTGGGAACAGACGGGAGCAGTTGGGGAGAGAGACGGTGGGAACAGACGGCAGCAGTTGGGGAGACAGTGGGAACAGACGGCAGCAGTTGGGGAGAGAGAGGGTGGGAACAGATGGGAGCAGTTGGGGAGAGAGACGGTGGGAACAGACGACAGCAGTTGGGGAGAGAGACGGTGGGAACAGACGGCAGCAGGTGGGGAGAGAGAGAGTGGGAACAGACGGCAGCAGTTGGGGAGAGAGACGGTGGGAACAGACGGCAGCAGTTGGGGAGAGAGACGGTGGGAACACACTGCAGCAGTTGGGGAGACAGTGGGAACAGACAGCAGCAGTTGGGGAGAGAGACAGTGGGAACGGATGGCAGCAGTTGGGAAGAGAGACGGTGGGAACAGACGGCAGCAGTTGGGGAGAGAGACGGTGGGAACAAACGGCAGCAGTTGGGGAGACAGTGGGAACAGACGGCAGCAGTTGGGGAGACAGTGGGAACAGACGGCAGCAGTTGGGGAGAGAGACAGTGGGAACAGACGGCAGCAGTTGGGGAGAGAGACGGTGGGAACAGACGGCAGCAGTTGGGGAGAGAGACGGTGGGAACAGGTGGGAGCAGTTGGGGAGAGAGACGGTGGGAACAGACGGCAGCAGTTGGGGAGAGAGACGGTGGGAACAGACGGCAGCAGTTGGGGAGAGAGACAGTGGGAACAGATGGGAGCAGTTGGGAAGACAGACGGTGGGAACAGACGGCAGCCGTTGGGGAGAGAGACGGTGGGAACAGACTGCAGCAGTTGGGGAGAGAGACGGTGGGAACAGACGGCAGCAGTTGGGGAGACAGTGGGAACAGACGGCAGCCATTGGGGAGAGAGACGGTGGGAACAGACGGCAGTAGTTGGGGAGAGAGAGAGTGGGAATAGATGGGAGCAGTTGGGAAGACAGACGGTGGGAACAGACGGCAGCCGTTGGGGAGAGAGACGGTGGGAACACACTCACTGCAGCAGTTGGGGAGAGAGACGGTGGGAACAGATGGGAGCAGTTGGGGAGAGAGACGGTGGGAACAGACGGCAGCAGTTGGGGAGACAGTGGGAACAGACGGCAGCCATTGGGGAGAGAGACGGTGGGAACAGACGGCAGTAGTTGGGGAGAGAGAGAGTGGGAATAGATGGGCGCAGTTGGGAAGACAGACGGTGGGAACAGATGGCAGCCGTTGGGGAGAGAGACGGTGGGAACACACTGCAGCAGTTGGGGAGAGAGACGGTGGGAACAGACGGCAGCAGTTGGGAAGAGAGACGGTGGGAACAGACGGCAGCAGTTGGGAAGAGAGACGGTGGGAACAGACGGCAGCCGTTGGGAAGAGAGACGGTGGGAACAGACGGTGGGAACAGACAGCAGCTGTTGGGGAGAGAGACGGTGGGAACACACTGCAGCAGTTGGGGAGACAGTGGGAACAGACAGCAGCAGTTGGGGAGAGAGACAGTGGGAACGGATGGCAGCAGTTGGGAAGAGAGATGGTGGGAACAGATGGGAGCAGTTGGGGAGAGAGAGGGTGGGAACAGACGGGAGCAGTTGGGGAGAGAGACGGTGGGAACACACTGCAGCAGTTGAGGAGAGAGACGGTGGGAACAGACGGCAGCAGTTGGGGAGAGAGACGGTGGGAACAGACGGCAGCAGTTGGGGAGAGAGACGGTGGGAACAGACGGCAGCAGTTGGGGAGAGAGATGGTGGGAACAGACGGGAGCAGTTGGGGAGAGAGACGGTGGGAATGGACGGCAGCAGTTGGGGAGACAGTGGGAACAGACGGCAGCAGTTGGGGAGAGAGAGAGTGGGAACAGACGGCAGCAGTTGGGGAGAGAGACGGTGGGAACAGACGACAGCAGTTGGGGAGAGAGACGGTGGGAACAGACGGCAGCAGGTGGGGAGAGAGAGAGTGGGAACAGATGGCAGCAGTTGGGGAGAGAGACGGTGGGAACAGACGGCAGCAGTTGGGGAGAGAGACGGTGGGAACACACTGCAGCAGTTGGGGAGACAGTGGGAACAGACAGCAGCAGTTGGGGAGAGAGACAGTGGGAACGGATGGCAGCAGTTGGGAAGAGAGACGGTGGGAACAGACGGCAGCAGTTGGGGAGAGAGACGGTGGGAACAGACGGCAGCAGTTGGGGAGACAGTGGGAACAGACGGCAGCAGTTGGGGAGACAGTGGGAACAGACAGCAGCAGTTGGGGAGAGAGACAGTGGGAACGGACGGCAGCAGTTGGGGAGAGAGACGGTGGGAACAGACGGCAGCAGTTGGGGAGAGAGACGGTGGGAACAGACGGCAGCAGTTGGGGAGAGAGACGGTGGGAACAGACGGCAGCAGTTGGGGAGAGAGACGGTGGGAACAGACGGCAGTAGTTGGGGAGAGAGAGAGTGGGAATAGATGGGAGCAGTTGGGAAGACAGACGGTGGGAACAGACGGCAGCCGTTGGGGAGAGAGACGGTGGGAACACACTGCAGCAGTTGGGGAGAGAGACGGTGGGAACAGACGGCAGCAGTTGGGGAGACAGTGGGAACAGACGGCAGCCATTGGGGAGAGAGACGGTGGGAACAGACGGCAGTAGTTGGGGAGAGAGAGAGTGGGAATAGATGGGAGCAGTTGGGAAGACAGACGGTGGGAACAGACGGCAGCCGTTGGGGAGAGAGACGGTGGGAACACACTGCAGCAGTTGGGGAGAGAGACGGTGGGAACAGACGGCAGCAGTTGGGGAGAGAGACGGTGGGAACAAACGGCAGCAGTTGGGGAGACAGTGGGAACAGACGGCAGCCATTGGGGAGAGAGACGGTGGGAACAGACGGCAGTAGTTGGGGAGAGAGACGGTGGGAACAGGTGGGAGCAGTTGGGGAGAGAGACGGTGGGAACAGACGGCAGCCGTTGGGGAGAGAGACGGTGGGAACAGACGGCAGCCGTTGGGGAGAGAGACGGTGGGAACAGACGGCAGCCGTTGGGGAGAGAGACGGTGGGAACAGACGGCAGCCGTTGGGGAGAGAGACGGTGGGAACAGACGGCAGCCGTTGGGAAGACAGACGGTGGGAACAGACGGCAGCCGTTGGGAAGACAGACGGTGGGAACAGACGGCAGCCGTTGGGAAGACAGACGGTGGGAACAGACGGCAGCAGTTGGGAAGACAGACGGTGGGAACAGACAGCAGCTGTTGGGAAGAGAGACGGTGGGAACAGACGGCAGCCGTTGGGAAGAGAGACGGTGGGAACAGACGGCAGCAGTTGGGAAGACAGACGGTGGGAACAGACAGCAGCTGTTGGGGAGAGAGACGGTGGGAACAGACGGCAGCTGTTGGGGAGAGAGACGGTGGGAACAGACAGCAGCTGTTGGGGAGAGAGACGGTGGGAACAGGTGGGAGCAGTTGGGAAGAGAGACGGTGGGAACAGACGGCAGCAGTTGGGAAGACAGACGGTGGGAACAGACGGCAGCCGTTGGGAAGAGAGACGGTGGGAACAGACGGCAGCAGTTGGGAAGACAGACGGTGGGAACAGACGGCAGCCGTTGGGAAGAGAGACGGTGGGAACAGACGGTGGGAACAGACAGCAGCTGTTGGGGAGAGAGACGGTGGGAACACACTGCAGCAGTTGGGGAGACAGTGGGAACAGACAGCAGCAGTTGGGGAGAGAGACAGTGGGAACGGATGGCAGCAGTTGGGGAGAGAGATGGTGGGAACAGACGGCAGCAGTTGGGGAGAGAGATGGTGGGAACAGACGGCAGCAGTTGGGGAGAGAGACGGTGGGAACACACTGCAGCAGTTGAGGAGAGAGACGGTGGGAACAGACGGTAGCAGTTGGGGAGAGAGACGGTGGGAACAGACGGCAGCAGTTGGGGAGACGGTGGGAACAGACGGCAGCAGTTGGGGAGAGAGACGGTGGGAACAGACGGGAGCAGTTGGGGAGAGAGACGGTGGGAACGGACGGCAGCAGTTGGGGAGACAGTGGGAACAGACGGCAGCAGTTGGGGAGAGAGAGAGTGGGAACAGATGGGAGCAGTTGGGGAGAGAGACGGTGGGAACAGACGGCAGCAGTTGGGGAGAGAGACGGTGGGAACAGACGGCAGCAGGTGGGGAGAGAGAGAGTGGGAACAGATGGGAGCAGTTGGGGAGAGAGACGGTGGGAACAGACGGCAGCAGTTGGGGAGAGAGACAGTGGGAACACACTGCAGCAGTTGGGGAGACAGTGGGAACAGACAGCAGCAGTTGGGGAGAGAGACAGTGGGAACAGACGGCAGCAGTTGGGGAGAGAGACGGTGGGAACAGACGGCAGCAGTTGGGGAGAGAGACGGTGGGAACAAACGGCAGCAGTTGGGGAGACAGTGGGAACAGACGGCAGCAGTTGGGGAGACAGTGGGAACAGACAGCAGCAGTTGGGGAGAGAGACAGTGGGAACGGACGGCAGCAGTTGGGGAGAGAGACGGTGGGAACAGACGGCAGCAGTTGGGGAGAGAGACGGTGGGAACAGACAGCAGCCGTTGGGGAGAGAGACGGTGGGAACAGACGGCAGCCGTTGGGGAGAGAGACGGTGGGAACAGACGGCAGTAGTTGGGGAGAGAGAGAGTGGGAATAGATGGGAGCAGTTGGGAAGACAGACGGTGGGAACAGACGGCAGCCGTTGGGGAGAGAGACGGTGGGAACACACTGCAGCAGTTGGGGAGAGAGACGGTGGGAACAGACGGCAGCAGTTGGGGAGAGAGACGGTGGGAACAGACGGCAGCCATTGGGGAGAGAGACGGTGGGAACAGACGGCAGTAGTTGGGGAGAGAGAGAGTGGGAATAGATGGGCGCAGTTGGGAAGACAGACGGTGGGAACAGACGGCAGCCGTTGGGGAGAGAGACGGTGGGAACACACTGCAGCAGTTGGGGAGAGAGACGGTGGGAACAGACGGCAGCAGTTGGGGAGAGAGACGGTGGGAACACACTGCAGCAGTTGGGGAGACAGTGGGAACAGACGGCAGCCATTGGGGAGAGAGACGGTGGGAACAGACGGCAGTAGTTGGGGAGAGAGAGAGTGGGAATAGATGGGCGCAGTTAGGAAGACAGACGGTGGGAACAGATGGCAGCCGTTGGGGAGAGAGACGGTGGGAACACACTGCAGCAGTTGGGGAGAGAGACGGTGGGAACAGACGGCAGCAGTTGGGAAGAGAGACGGTGGGAACAGACGGCAGCAGTTGGGAAGACAGACGGTGGGAACAGACGGCAGCCGTTGGGAAGAGAGACGGTGGGAACAGACGGTGGGAACAGACAGCAGCTGTTGGGGAGAGAGACGGTGGGAACACACTGCAGCAGTTGGGGAGACAGTGGGAACAGACAGCAGCAGTTGGGGAGAGAGACAGTGGGAACGGATGGCAGCAGTTGGGGAGAGAGATGGTGGGAACACACGGCAGCAGTTGGGGAGAGAGATGGTGGGAACAGACGGGAGCAGTTGGGGAGAGAGACGGTGGGAACACACTGCAGCAGTTGAGGAGAGAGACGGTGGGAACAGACGGTAGCAGTTGGGGAGAGAGACGGTGGGAACAGACGGCAGCAGTTGGGGAGACAGTGGGAACAGACGGCAGCAGTTGGGGAGAGAGATGGTGGGAACAGACGGGAGCAGTTGGGGAGAGAGACGGTGGGAATGGACGGCAGCAGTTGGGGAGACAGTGGGAACAGACGGCAGCAGTTGGGGAGAGAGAGGGTGGGAACAGATGGGAGCAGTTGGGGAGAGAGACGGTGGGAACAGACGGCAGCAGTTGGGGAGAGAGACGGTGGGAACAGACGGCAGCAGGTGGGGAGAGAGAGAGTGGGAACAGATGGGAGCAGTTGGGGAGAGAGACGGTGGGAACAGACGGCAGCAGTTGGGGAGAGAGACGGTGGGAACACACTGCAGCAGTTGGGGAGACAGTGGGAACAGACGGCAGCAGTTGGGGAGAGAGACAGTGGGAACGGATGGCAGCAGTTGGGAAGAGAGACGGTGGGAACAGACGGCAGCAGTTGGGGAGAGAGACGGTGGGAACAGACGGCAGCAGTTGGGGAGACAGTGGGAACAGACGGCAGCAGTTGGGGAGACAGTGGGAACAGACGGCAGCAGTTGGGGAGAGAGACAGTGGGAACGGACGGCAGCAGTTGGGGAGAGAGACGGTGGGAACAGACGGCAGCAGTTGGGGAGAGAGACGGTGGGAACAGGTGGGAGCAGTTGGGGAGAGAGACGGTGGGAACAGACGGCAGCAGTTGGGGAGAGAGACAGTGGGAACAGACGGCAGCAGTTGGGGAGAGAGAGAGTGGGAATAGATGGGAGCAGTTGGGAAGACAGACGGTGGGAACAGACGGCAGCCGTTGGGGAGAGAGACGGTGGGAACACACTGCAGCAGTTGGGGAGAGAGACGGTGGGAACAGACGGCAGCAGTTGGGGAGACAGTGGGAACAGACGGCAGCCATTGGGGAGAGAGACGGTGGGAACAGACGGCAGCAGTTGGGGAGAGAGAGAGTGGGAATAGATGGGAGCAGTTGGGAAGACAGACGGTGGGAACAGACGGCAGCAGTTGGGGAGAGAGACGGTGGGAACACACTGCAGCAGTTGGGGAGAGAGACGGTGGGAACAGACGGCAGCAGTTGGGGAGAGAGACGGTGGGAACAGACGGCAGCAGTTGGGGAGACAGTGGGAACAGACGGCAGCCATTGGGGAGAGAGACGGTGGGAACAGACGGCAGTAGTTGGGGAGAGAGACGGTGGGAACAGGTGGGAGCAGTTGGGGAGAGAGACGGTGGGAACAGACGGCAGCCGTTGGGGAGAGAGACGGTGGGAACAGACGGCAGCCGTTGGGGAGAGAGACGGTGGGAACAGACGGCAGCCGTTGGGGAGAGAGACGGTGGGAACAGACGGCAGCCGTTGGGGAGAGAGACGGTGGGAACAGACGACAGCCGTTGGGAAGACAGACGGTGGGAACAGACGGCAGCCGTTGGGAAGACAGACGGTGGGAACAGACGGCAGCCGTTGGGAAGACAGACGGTGGGAACAGACGGCAGCAGTTGGGAAGACAGACGGTGGGAACAGACGGCAGCTGTTGGGAAGAGAGACGGTGGGAACAGACGGCAGCCGTTGGGAAGAGAGACGGTGGGAACAGACAGCAGCAGTTGGGAAGACAGACGGTGGGAACAGACAGCAGCTGTTGGGAAGAGAGACGGTGGGAACAGACGGCAGCTGTTGGGGAGAGAGACGGTGGGAACAGACAGCAGCTGTTGGGGAGAGAGACGGTGGGAACAGACGGCAGCAGTTGGGAAGAGAGACGGTGGGAACAGACGGCAGCAGTTGGGAAGACAGACGGTGGGAACAGACGGCAGCCGTTGGGAAGAGAGACGGTGGGAACAGACGGCAGCAGTTGGGAAGACAGACGGTGGGAACAGACGGCAGCCGTTGGGAAGAGAGACGGTGGGAACAGACGGTGGGAACAGACAGCAGCTGTTGGGGAGAGAGACGGTGGGAACACACTGCAGCAGTTGGGGAGACAGTGGGAACAGACAGCAGCAGTTGGGGAGAGAGACAGTGGGAACGGATGGCAGCAGTTGGGGAGAGAGATGGTGGGAACACACGGCAGCAGTTGGGGAGAGAGACGGTGGGAACAGACGGGAGCAGTTGGGGAGAGAGACGGTGGGAACACACTGCAGCAGTTGGGGAGAGAGACGGTGGGAACAGACGGTAGCAGTTGGGGAGAGAGACGGTGGGAACAGATGGCAGCAGTTGGGGAGACAGTGGGAACAGACGGCAGCAGTTGGGGAGAGAGAGGGTGGGAACAGACGGGAGCAGTTGGGGAGAGAGACGGTGGGAACAGATGGCAGCAGTTGGGGAGACAGTGGGAACAGACGGCAGCAGTTGGGGAGAGAGAGAGTGGGAACAGATGGGAGCAGTTGGGGAGAGAGACGGTGGGAACAGACGACAGCAGTTGGGGAGAGAGACGGTGGGAACAGACGGCAGCAGGTGGGGAGAGAGACAGTGGGAACAGACGGCAGCAGGTGGGGAGAGAGACGGTGGGAACAGACGGCAGCAGTTGGGGAGAGAGACGGTGGGAACACACTGCAGCAGTTGGGGAGACAGTGGGAACAGACAGCAGCAGTTGGGGAGAGAGACAGTGGGAACGGATGGCAGCAGTTGGGGAGAGAGACGGTGGGAACAGACGGCAGCAGTTGGGGAGAGAGACGGTGGGAACAAACGGCAGCAGTTGGGGAGACAGTGGGAACAGACGGCAGCAGTTGGGGAGACAGTGGGAACAGACAGCAGCAGTTGGGGAGAGAGACAGTGGGAACAGACGGCAGCAGTTGGGGAGAGAGACGGTGGGAACAGACGGCAGCAGTTGGGGAGAGAGACGGTGGGAACAGATGGCAGCAGTTGGGGAGAGAGACGGTGGGAACACACTGCAGCAGTTGGGGAGAGAGACGGTGGGAACAGACGGCAGTAGTTGGGGAGAGAGAGAGTGGGAATAGATGGGCGCAGTTGGGAAGACAGACGGTGGGAACAGACGGCAGCCGTTGGGGAGAGAGACGGTGGGAACACACGGCAGCAGTTGGGGAGACAGTGGGAACAGACGGCAGCAGTTGGGGAGACAGTGGGAACAGACGGCAGCCATTGGGGAGAGAGACGGTGGGAACAGACGGCAGTAGTTGGGGAGAGAGAGAGTGGGAATAGATGGGAGCAGTTGGGAAGACAGACGGTGGGAACAGACGGCAGCCGTTGGGGAGAGAGACGGTGGGAACACACTGCAGCAGTTGGGGAGAGAGACGGTGGGAACAGACGGCAGCAGTTGGGGAGAGAGACGGTGGGAACAAACGGCAGCAGTTGGGGAGACAGTGGGAACAGACGGCAGCCATTGGGGAGAGAGACGGTGGGAACAGACGGCAGTAGTTGGGGAGAGAGAGAGTGGGAATAGATGGGCGCAGTTAGGAAGACAGACGGTGGGAACAGATGGCAGCCGTTGGGGAGAGAGACGGTGGGAACACACTGCAGCAGTTGGGGAGAGAGACGGTGGGAACAGACGGCAGCAGTTGGGAAGAGAGACGGTGGGAACAGACGACAGCAGTTGGGAAGACAGACGGTGGGAACAGACGGCAGCCGTTGGGAAGAGAGACGGTGGGAACAGACGGTGGGAACAGACAGCAGCTGTTGGGGAGAGAGACGGTGGGAACACACTGCAGCAGTTGGGGAGACAGTGGGAACAGACAGCAGCAGTTGGGGAGAGAGACAGTGGGAACGGATGGCAGCAGTTGGGGAGAGAGACGGTGGGAACAGACGGCAGCAGTTGGGGAGAGAGACGGTGGGAACAGACGGGAGCAGTTGGGGAGAGAGACGGTGGGAACACACTGCAGCAGTTGAGGAGAGAGACGGTGGGAACAGACGGTAGCAGTTGGGGAGAGAGACGGTGGGAACAGATGGCAGCAGTTGGGGAGACAGTGGGAACAGACGGCAGCAGTTGGGGAGAGAGATGGTGGGAACAGACGGGAGCAGTTGGGGAGAGAGACGGTGGGAACAGACGGCAGCAGTTGGGGAGACAGTGGGAACAGACGGCAGCAGTTGGGGAGAGAGAGAGTGGGAACAGATGGGAGCAGTTGGGGAGAGAGACGGTGGGAACAGACGGCAGCAGTTGGGGAGAGAGACGGTGGGAACAGACGGCAGCAGGTGGGGAGAGAGAGAGTGGGAACAGATGGGAGCAGTTGGGGAGAGAGACGGTGGGAACAGACGGCAGCAGTTGGGGAGAGAGACGGTGGGAACACACTGCAGCAGTTGGGGAGACAGTGGGAACAGACAGCAGCAGTTGGGGAGAGAGACAGTGGGAACGGATGGCAGCAGTTGGGGAGAGAGACGGTGGGAACAGACGGCAGCAGTTGGGGAGAGAGACGGTGGGAACAGACGGCAGCAGTTGGGGAGACAGTGGGAACAGACGGCAGCAGTTGGGGAGACAGTGGGAACAGACAGCAGCAGTTGGGGAGAGAGACAGTGGGAACGGATGGCAGCAGTTGGGGAGAGAGACGGTGGGAACAGACGGCAGCAGTTGGGGAGAGAGACGGTGGGAACAGGTGGCAGCAGTTGGGGAGAGAGACGGTGGGAACAGACGGCAGCAGTTGGGGAGAGAGACGGTGGGAACAGACGGCAGTAGTTGGGGAGAGAGAGAGTGGGAATAGATGGGCGCAGTTGGGAAGACAGACGGTGGGAACAGATGGCAGCCGTTGGGGAGAGAGACGGTGGGAACACACTGCAGCAGTTGGGGAGAGAGACGGTGGGAACAGACGGCAGCAGTTGGGGAGACAGTGGGAACAGACGGCAGCCATTGGGGAGAGAGACGGTGGGAACAGACGGCAGTAGTTGGGGAGAGAGAGAGTGGGAATAGATGGGAGCAGTTGGGAAGACAGACGGTGGGAACAGACGGCAGCCGTTGGGGAGAGAGACGGTGGGAACACACTGCAGCAGTTGGGGAGAGAGACGGTGGGAACAGACGGCAGCAGTTGGGGAGAGAGACGGTGGGAACAAACGGCAGCAGTTGGGGAGACAGTGGGAACAGACGGCAGCCATTGGGGAGAGAGACGGTGGGAACAGACGGCAGTAGTTGGGGAGAGAGAGAGTGGGAATAGATGGGCGCAGTTGGGAAGACAGACGGTGGGAACAGATGGCAGCCGTTGGGGAGAGAGACGGTGGGAACACACTGCAGCAGTTGGGGAGAGAGACGGTGGGAACAGACGGCAGCAGTTGGGGAGAGAGAGGGACAGCAGGAAAGCATCCCTAATGCCCCTGGCGCCTGCCCTGTTGCTGGACCGCTCTGCAGTGTTCTCCCAGCTGCACAGCCCTCAGTCCAGCCCTCCTGTGCTCTGACTGTGTGCACTGAATGACATGCACTGGACAGAGAGCCCTGGGCCAGATGCCACGCCTGTGCAGGGGCCATCGGTGCTGCCTGGGACTGATACGTCTTCTCAGAAATTTAGACAGCACCAGTGAGAAGCACATCCCTGTAAGAATTTAAACACCCACAGGACCCAAAGTGAGCTACGATGATAAGAGAACAAGGAAGGGGGGCGAGGCCAGCTGTTGACAGGGCCAGGATTTGTTTCCATCATAGAAGTGCTGTCACCTTCATCCTTCTCCATCTTCCCTCCTTCTTCTCTTTCTGGATTCTGTTTAATCAGTCCAGAAGTTCTATGAACATCTATTGAGAACTGAACACTCACACTCACCAAACAACAGGGACCCAAACTAGATGACGACAAGGTCTCTGCTCTCAGTCTGGTCTAGCTGGGGACACCTGAGTGCGCCCTGGCTGGTGCTGCGAGAGCCATGCCCAGACGCTGGGTGCAGCCACTTCAGTCAGGAGGACGGGTGAGGGGCGGGGAGTGGGTGCCAGGAAAAGTCACCTAAGAGGGCCATGCTTGGGGTGAATTCTGAAAGATAAACAGCAGTGACTGGGAAAGAGAGTGTGTGTGTGTGCGCATGCAAGCGTGCTCACAGGGTGGACAGTTGGACAGAAGATATGAGGCAGCTAAGACGAAGGTGAGAGGCAGCAGGAGATGCCTGCAGGTGACTCCACGGGGTTGGAGTGAAGCACGCCCAGGGGTGGAGAGAGATGAGGCCGAGTGGGTGGGGTCAGGCTGAAATGGGCCTTGAGTAGCAGCTGCAGACGCACAGGCAGACCAGGAACTGCTCTGGACTCGGAAGCGACGGAGCACCTGGAGGGATGGCAGGCGGAGGAGCAACATCAGACTGATGTCACAGAAAGACGGTTGGGGCTGCAGTGAGGTCACTGGCCTGGCAAGGGCCAGGCCAGAGGCAGGGATGACAGCTGAGAGGTACAGATGTAAGCTAGGCCAGCCAGCAAGAACAAGCCTGTACAGAGAGGAGGGGGAGACACGAGTGGGGCAAAGTGTAAAGTTTGTACGAATTTCTCGCCCTGGCTGCTTGGCTCAGTGGTAGAGCGTCGGCCCAGGGTGTGCAAGTCCCAGGTTTGATTCCTGGTCAGGGCACACAGGAAAAGCGCCCATCTGCTTCTCCACTCCTCCCCTTCTTGCTTCTCTCTATCTCTTTCTCTTCCTCTCCTGCAGCCAGGGCCCAATCGGAGTGAGTTGGCCCTGAGCACTGAGGATGGCTCCAAGGCCTCTGCCTCGGGTGCTAAGGAGAGCTTGGTTGTTGAGCAACAAAGCAATGCCCCAGATGGGCAGAGCATCGCCCCCTTGTGGGCTTTCCATGGGGATCCCAGTCGGGGTGCATGTGGGAGTCTGTCTCTGCCTCTCCTCCTCGCACTGAATTAAAATGGAAAAGAGAAGAAAGGAATTTCTCCTCCCTGCCCTCTGCTGAGCCCAGCCCAGTCCAGCCACAGCCCAGAAGCTTGGGCCCCTTTAGAACCTGAGATATACACCCTGCAAACAGGGGTCAGGCTCTCTCTTAAGCTGACTTTGGCTTCTGATGGTCTTTGTTAGTTTTCTTCTTCTTTTCTTTTTTTACAGTGATCACTTTACCCCATTGCCAACTGCCTCCACCTCCCCCCACCCCAGGAGGTTGGGATCTCTCCTGGCATAAGAGCCAGGAGGACCTAGCCTGAACTTCCGGTGTTCTGAGGGCCTCCTGAGAATGTCAGCAGGAAATGACCGAGATGGGTCCTGGCCCTGTAGGCTGTGGGTGTGATTTCAGAAGCTGTTCTCTCAGCTGAGCCCAGACAAAATAATGTGATCTTCCTCATTACCCTTCCAGCTGGTAACTAACGCTCTTAGCTACTTCTTCCCTTTGCCACTAAGCCTCCCTCTTTCTTAGTCAAGGTTTAGGATATTTATAACATTAATTCGAAATACCTAAAACTGAAAATTTCTCAAGCACCACAGAAGCGTATTTCATGAGTGTGTGGCTGGAATGGTGGCCAGAGGCCCTGGAGAGGTAGCTCAGTTGGTTCGTGTCATCCCGATACGCCAAGGGTGCGGTTTGACCCCAGGTGAGCGCACAGACGAGAATCAGCCATGAGTGCAAAATAAGTGGAACAACACATCGATGTTTCTCTCTCTCTCTACCTCTATATCTCTAAAATCAACATATAAAAATAAGTGGTGGCCAGAATTTTATCTAAGAGGTGGAAATCAAGGCCCTAATTCAGTCACCTGCCTCTTCACATTGCCTTCGCCTTCAGGACCACTGCTTTCAGCAGCTGCCTCATGGCCAAAGCACCCCAGATCTCATCTTCCCATGGATAAGGGAAGGACAGGGACTTGGGTTAGGAGCAAAGAAAGACTCTCGGCTTCTCAGCGGTGCTGACCGGAGGGCAGGTAGGAGGAGAAATGGAGAGACGAGCATGAGAGACAGAGAGAAAAATAAAAACACGCAATTTTAATACTTCATCTATTTCTGTCCCCGGCTGGGCTCCAGGGTGAGATGACGAGCTGGCCCTGTCCCCCAGCATGGCTCCTCTGCTCTCTGATGTCAGCGTGCTGGCCCGAGGTCATCCACAAAGACACAACACTAGCAAAGATACACTCCTGTATTCATCGTGGCGGACATGTTATCAGCCTTACGGCTAAGGAAAGTAACAAAGTTCAGTATGCTCTGCCTTCACACTGATCAATCCCTGTATTGTACACATCATCACTGCCGCTGGCGACGTTCGCTCTCCGTTCACCTGCTCAGACTTCCTGCCACAATTCCAGGAGCCCGGATAGCCAAGAGCCCGACAAGGAAGATGAAGACCAAAACTTCATTAGTGAGCACAGCATGAACGGGACACACACAGGCTTTAGAATCACACAGACTGCTTGTTTTTAATAATTTATCTGCTTATAAAAATGTTAATTTTTAATAAAACTTAATTTTAATAAGAGTAATTTTAATAAAAAGAAAAAAAAGAAAAAGAAACTCCTCAAAGGTAACTGCTGCTAAAATTTGGTATTTAGTATTCCTGATCTTTTTCTGTGCATATTATTAAAGTAGTTGAGATTACTATTAAGCATTATAAATTATAATATAATTATATTATAATTAAAATTTTAATTTATATAAATTATAAATTAATGTGATCTTATACATTTCATTTATATAAATTGTAAGTTAACACAATTTTATTTTAAACTTTTTTTCCATTGATTTGAGAGAGAGACAGAGAGGAAAGGAAAGGGAGGGAGGGGCCCTGGCTGGCTGGCTCGGTGCACAGAGCATCAGCCCGGCATATGGACGTCCGAGGTTCGATTCCCCGTCAGGGCACACAGGAAAAGCGACCATCTGCTTCCCTTCCTCTCCATCACCCCCTTTTTTCCCTCTACCCCTCTCATAGCCAGTGGCTTGATTGGTTTGAGTGTCAGCTCCAGGCACTGAGGATAGCTCGGGTGGTCCGAGCATGTCAGCCTCACGTGCTAAAAATAGGCTGGTTGATTTGAGCATCAGCCCCAGACAGAGGATGCCAGGTAGATCGTGGTCAGGGTGCATGTGGGAGTCTGTTTCACTATCTCCCTTCCTCTTACTTAAAAAAAAAAGGGGGGGAGGTAGGGAAGGAGAGAGAGAGGGAGGGGAAAGGAGAGAGGGAAGGAGAGGGAGAGTGACAGGGAGAGGGAGAGAGGCAGGGAGGGTGGGGGAAAGAGAGAGAGAGAAAGTGCACAAAAGAAGCATCAACTCGTTCTATTTAGTTGTGCACTATTTGGTTGCTTCTCATAGGTATCCTGGCCAGGGATCAAACCTGCAACCACAGAGCACCAGGATGACATTCTATCCACAGAGCAACCCGGTCAGGCCAAATTAATGCAATTTTATATATTAAATTGTATGTATGTTATATTGTATTTATAATAAAATTATTGGATGTATTATAAATAAAATTATAATAAAACTATTTATAATGAAATTATATATATATATCTTAATGTCTTGTTATTTTCACCTAACCTTATTACATGAACATTTTCTCATGTTATTACAAACTTTAGGAGGGACTGTTTTTCTGGCTATATAATATTCTATCATGGGTAAGTTCTATAGTTTCCCATTCACTTAGCCATGTTCTTAGTGTTGGTTATTACCTCCTTTCCAAGTTCTGACTTTTAATAACTCTTGAATGAAGAATTCTTTTGCAACAAGATTTTCTTTGAAAACTTTACATAATTAGAATAACTAAGTAATAGAGAATACAGGGTGGGGCAAAAGTAGGTTTACAGTTGTGAGTACCCAATACAGAGTTTATTCTTGTATTAGTATTTATTATTGTATTATTTTCCATATGAACAACTGTACACCTACTTTTGCCATACCCTGTATTTAAGCCTCTTGATAATACTTACTGCCTTCCGAAAGTTTACAACTTGATACTGCCTCCAACAATGTATTAGAATGTGAAGATATGAGTTTAAATCTAATTTTATTTCTTATTGAATGAATGATTTCAGGCAAGTTATTTAAGCTCTCTGAGCCTCAGCTCTGTCATCTATAAAATGGAGGTGCCTGCCTCAGAGTTATAAAATTCAAAAATGTAACATATGTAACTTGGCACAAGTCTGATACATAGTAAATAGTCAATTTAAATATTAGTTCCCCTTTTCCCATTTCTTTGCCACTGTTAAGTTAAAATAAAATAAACTTTAGGTTTGTTCAATTTCCTAGTACTGACTTACTTAGATCATAATTGAAACATTTTAACCACAAGGTCTCTGAAGTAGTTCACTATACAATTACAGGCACATTGTATTTGGTTTAGAACTCACTAAATTTTATGTAATTGAACAGGTAATAAGTATTTGATGCAATTGTTACTGTTACTGCATTTAAAATTTTTTTTTAATTATTGATTTTAGAGAGAGGGGGAGAGAGAGAGAAAGACAGGAACATTGACCTGTCCCTATATTTGCCCTGACCAGGGATTGAACTGGCAACCTCTGTGCTTCAGAATGATGTTCTAACCAACTGAGCTATCCAGCCAGGGCCTGCTCAATGCCATTTCTAAACAAGGTTAGTGTTTCATATGTCTTTCTATTTTATTCTTATGCAAATTATTTACCATCTCTGTTCTCAGTTTCCCCATCAGAAAAACAAGGATAATACCTGTCCTGTTTCATCTGTGTAATAAAAGTACTTCTTGATAACTAGAGAGGTTTTTTACTCACAGAGTAAGTACACAAAACTGAGCAACATACAACATAAGCAGGATTAGCTACATATGTCAGAGACACAAACAGAAAGAACTAGCATTTCTCCAGTCTGCATTTTATATACATTACACACACACACACACACACACTATCAGGAGAGTTGTTTCACAAGTATTCAGATTTTTTAGCTAAGAAAACTGAAATTTGGCCAGGTTAGGTAACTTCCTCAAAGTACTAAGCTACCAGGAGGTAGAGACACAGTCCAAATATTAGACTGTCTCCGGCGAAGCAGAGGGCATTTTCTTGCTATACCAGCTTAGTCACTATGAACACTATTATGGGGTTGAACAATTAAATTGTTTTTATTAATTTGCACTTTGTTGCTTAGACAACAAAGAAAAGCAAACAAGGTAAATTCACCTGGGAAATTCATTCCCTGATGCAAAGGATCACCTGAAAGGAAGCCACACTGATAACTGTCCTTCTCGTGAGCAACCAGGAAACGATGATGAGTGTGTGTTCAGGCGATGAGGACAGATAGAAGTTTTCATAATCCCCAAATTTTGTTTGGTTTCAGACGATAAAATATTATGTATTTAAAAACTCCATGTGGATGATGCGGTAAGTCCCAAGTATCATCTCTGTGCAGGCACCAGGAGTCGGTAACCGCAGGCGACCAACACAATCCTCCCGCTGAGACAACAGTCATGCGTGCCTCTTGGAAAGGGGAGGCCCAGAAGGAACAGACTTCTTCTATTACCCAGGGTTTCTTATGCAAAATTATCCTCAGGGGCGGCCAATCCATGCCACTCCCCAAAAAGGAACAACGATGAAGGCAAAACAAAACAAAACATGGCTTAAGTGAAAACTAATATTGAAGTAACTAATATTTCTATTAGGCTAACCCAGTCTTGGAGATCCAAGTCAGTTAAATACGATTTTCATTTGGTTAAACTACACATGTGACATTGTTCCATAAATCCAGAGTTATCTCTGGGAACTGATTTCAAAAGTGATACATGGTGTTAGGGTTTTGACAAACTATCATCTTTAAATTCTATTCATCACTTAAAAAAATTTTTTTTTTAATTTATTGATTTTAGCGAGAGAGGAAGGGGGAGGGGAAGGAAGAGAGAGGAACATCCATTCGTTCCTGCATGTGCCCTGACCAGGAACTGGACCGGCAACCTCTGCCCTCCAGGAGGGTGCTCTAACCAACTAGCTATCCGGCTGGGGCTATTCATCACTTTTAAAGTGGAATTGTGAACTATTTTAACAGGTATTTCAAGCTACACAAAAGAAAAGTAACTTAATTACAACAGGATATCCTGTTTCCCAAGTCCTGTACTTCTTTAATTTTTGCATCTGAAAAATCACATATATAATACATAGAATTGCATTTATGCACATAACGCATGATACTCATAGAATATCCATATTATCCCAGATATATGAGGGGACATCACTTGAAGAACTAGAAGCCCTGCTGCTTTCTATTTGCGTGGCCTTGGGCAAGGCCACTGACCGTCTGTGAACCATCTGTGTAAAACAAAGACAGTAACTTCTTTCGTGGAATAACTTGTCAGTAAGACAAGAAATGCAATCAAGTAAATGAGAGGCCTTTAAAATTATAGAGTGTTATTAAAGGTGGTTATAATGCTAATAAACATCATAATCTGTAGACCACCGAAGCAGTATATCTGTGGTTTTAAAAGGAGCTTAGATTGTTTTCAGTCATCTCCTCCAAGACAAGGAGAGAGCCAGGTACAAAGACAGGCTTCCTGTGCTGTTGGTGATCAGTTTATGTGGTCAGTGTAGACAGACCCATCTCATAGCTAGAGGATTATTTTGTGAGCTTAAATCATTCAAATAGGCCTTAGACATGGATCAAATTGATTCTTTTTTATTGATTTTAATTTATTGTGTTTACATAGATTCTAGTGTTGCCTCGAATGCATTCCCCCTCCCCCATGTTCCCCTCAACATCTCCCTTGACTCCCCTCCCTGTATTGCCCTCCCCACTTCCCTTCAGGTTTATCCCATTCTATCATCCCCTTCCCTCTGTTCTCTTTTCCTCTGGTCCCTTTGATTTCTCCTCTGTCTCAATTCTGTTCCTCAGTTTACGTTGTTCATTGTATTCCTTAAATGAGTGAGGTCATATGATATTTTTCTTTTTTTGCCTGGATTTTTTTTTTTTTTTTTTTTTTTTTTACTGATTTTTTAGAGATGAGGAGAGAGAGAGAGGGAGGGGAGGAGCAGGAAGCATCAACTTGGTAGTAGTTGCTTCCCATATGTGCCTTGACCGGGCAAGCCCAGGGTTTCAAACTGGCGACCTCAGCGCTCTAGGTCAATCCTTTTATCCACTGCGCCACCGCAGGTCAGGCCTTTGCCTGGCTTATTTTACTTGACATAACAGTTTCTAGGTCCATCCATGATGTCGCAAAAGGTAAGATTTTCTTCGTTTTCATGGCCCCATAGTATTCCATTTTGTGTGTGTGTGTGTGTGTGTGTGTGTGTGTGTGTGTGTGTATCACTGCTTTTTAATCCACTCGTCCATTGACAGACACTTGGACTGTTTCCAGATCTTCGCTATTGTGAACAATGCTGTCATAAACATGGGGGTGCATTTCTCCTTTTGAAACGGTGCTATGGTGTTCTTGGATTATATTCCTAAAAGTGGGATAGCTGGGTCAAAAGGCTGTTCGATTTTTAACCTTTTGAGGAATCTCCATACTGTTTTCCACAGAAGCTGCACCAGTCTGCATTCCCACCAGCAATGCAGGAAGGTTCCCTTTTCTCCACATCCTCGCCAGCACTTATTCTGTGTTGTTTTGTTGATAGGTGACATTCTGACAGGTGTGAGGTGGTATCTCATTGTGGTTTTAATTTGCATTTCTCTAATGATTAGTGATGTTGAGCATTTTTTCATATGCCTATTGGCCATCTGTATGTCCTCTTTGGAGAAGGGTCTATTCATTTCTTTTGCCCATTTTTTGCTTGGATTATCTTCCTGGTGTTGAGTTTTACAAGTTCTTTATAAATTTTGGTTATTAACCCCTTATCAGATGTATTGTCGAATATGTTCTGACATTGTGTAGTTTGTCTTTTTATTCTCTTCTCATTGTCTTTAGCTGTACAAAAGCTTTTTAGTTTGATATAGTCCCATTTGTTTATCCTGTCTTTTATTTCACTTGCCCATGGAGATAAATCAGCAAATATATTGCTGCGAGAGATGTCGGATAGCTTACTGCCTATGTTTTCTTCTAAGATGTTTATAGTTTCATGGCTTACATTTAAATTTTTTATCCATTTTGAGTTTATTTTTGTGAACGGTGTAAGTTGGTGGTCTAGTTTCATTTTTTTGCAGGTAGCTGTCCAATGGCTTCACAAGTGAATTCTACCAAATATTCAAAGAAGAACTAACTCCTATCCTTCTCAAGCTATTTCAAAAAATTCAAGAGGAAGGAAGACTTTCAAGCTCTTTTTATGAGGCAAGTATAATTCTGATTCCAAAACCAGGCAAAGACAACACAAAGAAAAAAGATTACAGGCCAATACCCCTGATAAACTTAGATGCTAAAATCCTCAACAAAATATTAGCAAACTGGATCCAGCAATATATGAAAAAAATAATACACCATGATCAAGTGGGATTTATTCTGGGGAGGCAAGGCTGGTACAATATTCGCAAATCAATCAATGTGATTTATCACATAAACAAAAGGAAGGAGAAAAACCACATGATAATTTCAATAGATGTAGAAAAAGCATTTGATAAAATCCAGCACCCATTCATGATCAAAACTCTCAGCAAAGTGGGAATACAGGGAACATACCTCAACATGATAAAGGCCATCTATGACAAACCCACAGCCAACATCATACTCAATGGGCAAAAATTAAATGCAATCCCCTTAAGATCAGGAACAAGGCAGGGGTGCCCCCTTTCACCACTCTTATTCAACATAGTTCTAAAAGTCCTAGCCACAGCAATCAGACAAGAAGAAATAAAAGGCATCCAAATTGGAAAAGAAGAAGTAAAACTATCATTATTTGCAGATGATATGATATTGTATATAGAAAACCCTAAAGTCTCAGTCAAAAAACTACTGGACCTGATAAATGAATTCAGCAAGGTGTCAGGATATAAAATTAATACTCAGAAATCAGAGGCATTTTTATACACTAACAATGAACAGTCAGAAAGAGAAATTAAGGGAACAATCCCCTTCACTATTGCAACCAAAAAAATAAAGTACCGAGGAATAAATTTAACCAAGGAGATTAAAGACTTGTACTCGGAAAATTATAAAACATTGATAAAAGAAATCAAGGAAGATACAAACAAGTGGAAGCATATACCGTGCTCATGGTTAGGAAGAATAAACATCATTAAAATATCTATATTACCCAAAGCAATTTATAAATTCAATGCAATACCAATTAAAATACCAATGACATACTTCAAAGATATAGAACACATATTCCAAAAATTTATATGGAACCAAAAAAGAACATGAATAGCCTCAGCAATCTTGAAAAGGAAGAATAAAGCGGGAGGCATCACACTTCCTGATATCAAGTTATACTACAAGGCCATTGTACTCAAAACAGCTTGGTACTGGCATAAGAACAGGCATATAGATCAATGGAACAGAACAGAGAATCCAGAAATAAACCCACAGCTTTATGGACAACTGATATTTGACAAAGTAGGTAAGAGCATATAATGCAGTAAAGACAGCCTCTTTAACAAATGGTGTTGGGAAAATTGGACAAATTGATTAATTACGAATTGCTCATTTCCTGCTTCTAGTTGTGTAGGAGAGACAGCTGAAGACCAGCCAGTTTCCATGGGTACTGTCTTTGTGTATAATCAGTACTTCCAGGCAGGTCACTCTCATAAACAGCAAACATTCTCAGACGATCTCTTGTGCAGAGCACTGTGACAAGGGTGTCCTCGCGGCCCTCCTGGCCTCACACCTGAGCCTGAGTGTCAGGTGGGTGACTTAGACACCACCACTGTGGTAGATGGTAGAGTAAAAAGGCTATTGGGAAATAGAGTAGGAAAAGAAGAATTCTAACAAAGGGTTTAGGAGGGAGAAATTAAGCCACAGTGGGTGGCTACGGAGAAGAGGAATTCAAACAGATGAAGAGTTTCAGGGAGGGCCCCAGAGCTAGAGGAGGTTCATGGTCAGCCAGAGGGGGTGTGGGTGGAGAGCAGTGAAGGCGAGTCCGCCCTGAAAGTGTCAGGACTTCCTTCTGTAACAAGCAGGGAGCCATCCTATGGGATTTCAAGCAGGGAAATAACTCGGAGTAAACAAGATGAAGGTCAATTCCCTAATTTCAGAGTAAGTGGGGAGACTAAGAAGCCTTTCCGGTCCCAGGTATGCGGAAAGCTTCAAACGCAGATATCCCTCAAAGGAAAGCACACTGACCTAAACCATAAATTCCTCGAAGGCAGGGTCAGGGTCTTAACCACTTCTGTTTCCTTGCCTTCAAGCCCAATACCCGGTGGTTACAAATGAAAGAAAGAGAAAGGGATGGAGGGAGGGAGTAAGAAAACGAAATTTGCTTGATGGAACCAAATTCACATCGCGATGTAATAGGTGGGGCCCTGTAAAGCTCCGGCCTGGCGGCTGAGAAGCGGTCGCTCCTGGCGGAGCCTCGCAGTTCTGCCCAGGCCCGGAGAGGTCACAGGGCAAGGCCTTGAGCAAGTAAGTTCCTCTCCAAATGAAGGTAAAACCGGCTACCTCGATTTTGCCGAAGAAACGTGATAACGGACGTAAAGGGCAGTGCGCAGCACAAAGCCATCGCCGAGTTAAGTCTGGGGGAGATGGGTGTCCTTCCTACGGGGCGACAGCCTCGTAAACGCAGAGAAGGAACCCCGGGACGAGCAAGGGGCCGACAGGGAGCCGGGTTAGCGAGTCCGAGAGGCCAGCTGTTCGGTGCCGCCCTGCAGCTGGACCAGCCCCCGCGCGCGGCCGCAGAAGCGGGGCTGGTGACCCCGCGCCCACTCACCTGCGGGGCTTTCCCTGGGCATGGTCTCTCCTGGACGGGGCGATGCAGGGTCGAGGCACGGGTGCCAGCCTCCTCCGCAGCGCCGCGCACCCAGAGCCGCTCGCGGGCCGCGGAGGAATTATGGTGCGGGGCGGCACGCGGGCAGGGGGAATGGGGGCGGCGCGCGTGGGGCGGGGGCGGTGCGCGGGCAGGGGGTGGGGACGGCGCACGTGGGGCGGGGCGGCGCGCGTGGGGAGGGGCGGTGCGCGGGCAGAGGGGTGGGGACGGTGCGCGTGGGGCGGGGGCGGCGCCCGTGGGGAGGGCTGGCGCGCGGGGGCGCAGCCCCCGGATCTGGAGCCTGGCCCCCGGTGTGGGGGCGCGCCTCCTCCCGCCCCGCGTTCCCCGCCCAGCCGCTCCCACCCGCGGCTGAGGACCCGCGGAAGGTCCGCGCACCTGCCCTCGGGCTCCGCGCCGCCAGCGGGCCGGGCTGCTCTGGTTGAGGGGACACCCTCCATGTCAGGCGCTCTGCTCGCAGCCAGTTTCTTCCCAGCGCCGCCCGAGCCCGCACCGCCCCGAGTTCACGGCCCTCGTCGCGTCCCCTCCACACCCCCAGCAGCGCAACTTCGGCGGCTGTCCCGGGCGTCCCCGGTCCTGCTCCAGGAGGAGCCGCAAGGTTGGGCTTCGCGAGGCGGGCTGTGCTCCCGCGGGGGGGAGGTTGCCACGGGCAACGGGACAGCGCCCCGCATCTCAGCGCCCCCAGCCTGGGAGGAGCCCTCCAGCGATGGAGAGGTGGGAAGCGCGGAGGAGACCCTCGCCGCACCCAGATGTGTTTCGGTCCCCGCCACGACCCGCGTCTACCCCGGAGGCTCCTGGGAGCGAGGTGCGGGCGCCAGCCTGCCTCCCGGGACGGCGCCAGAAGCGCTTCCCAACCCGCAGGAGAATCGGGGTTCTCTGAACCCCGGAACTGGGCCTGGCGGGGGAAGGTCACTGCACGAGAGGCGTTAATCTAACAATAGCTCTGTTCCTTCCAGCTGGCCGCCCTGCTCCCCGCCGGGTAAGTCAGAGGAATGGTCCAGGTTGACCGCGTGGTCGTGCACCGGACGCCGCTTCGGAAGCGCCTCCGCCAGGCTCGCTGTCTGCCTTCTCCGAGCGCATGCCGAGGGCTCCCCGTGGACCTGTGCACCCATGCCGAGGGCTCCCCGTGGACCTGTGCGCGCATGCCGAGGGCTCCCCGTGGACCTGTGCGCGCATGCCGAGGGCTCCCCGTGGACCTGTGCACGCATGCCGAGGGCTCCCCGTGGACCTGTGCGCGCATGCCGAGGGCTCCCCGTGGACCTGTGCGCGCATGCCGAGGGCTCCCCGTGGACCTGTGCGCGCATGCCGAGGGCTCCCCGTGGACCTGTGCGCGCATGCCGAGGGCTCCCCGTGGACCTGTGCGCGCATGCCGAGGGCTCCCCGTGGACCTGTGCGCGCATGCCGAGGGCTCCCCGTGGACCTGTCCACACAGCCTCTCGGAGACAGAGCGTCTCCTTACCAGGCTGTCCTATTCCAGTTTCCCTGGGACATCTTGTAGGAGACCCCACGTGAATGTTCAGTTTCGTGCATCTCAGCGGAGTTGCTGATGGTGGGGAGGTCGCGTGGTTAGCCTTCGTGGGTACCATCAAATAGTTTTCCAAACTGGCTGTACGTTTCACGTCCCCGCCAGAAACGTATGAGAACTCCAGTTGTTCCACATTCCTGCCAACACTTGCCAACTGTTTTTGCTTTTTTAATTTTAGCCTTCTGGGCTCTGTAGTGGAATCTCACTAAGGGATTTATTTTATTTTATTTTATTTTTTAGGTTCAGTCATGACAATGCTTCTAATTGCCTTACAGAAATGGTGATTTCACAGGATTCAACCTAATATGCATTTCTGTGGTAATAATGTTGAACGCCTTTTCATGTGCTTATTCACTATGCATATAACCTTTTTTGTGAAGTCTATGTTTCTGTCCAAGCTTTCCTTCGTTTTTAAATTGGGTTAAATGTCTTCTTCTTCTTTGATGGGTAGTTTGTCTTTTCCCTCTTAATGGTTTGTTATGTGCTGAACTGTGCCCCCAAACCTCAAATTCATATGTTAAAGTCCTGACTCATAGTACCTCTGAATGTGAGTATATTCAAAGATTAGACCTTTAAAGAGGTAAATAAAATAAAATAAAATAAAATGGGGTCGTTAAGGGTGGGCCCTAATCTGCTATAATCGGTGTCCTTACAAGGAGAAGAGATTAGAACGCAGGCAGATGGGTGACCACAGCAGGAGGCCGTGAGGCCATGTCTACAAACCAAGGAGGGAGGCCTCAGGAGAAGCCAAACCTTCCCACACCTTGATTTTTGGACTTCTAGCCTCCAGAACTGCGAGAAGATAACTTGATGTTTAAATCGCCAGCCTGTGGTTATTTCTCCTTGTACCGCGGCCTAGCAAACTGATGCATGGTGTGATTGATTCATTGAAGCGCAAGAAGTCCAAGTTATCACGATTTTCTTCATGGTTAATTTTATGGTTCTTTTATTTTTGTGTAAAATCCATCCTTGATTTTTAAAATTGCTGATAAAATAGAATAAAATGGTTAGTCTTGAAAGGTACAGCTGTACAATAAAACACTATATGGCTAAAAGCCCAGTATCATGTTTCATGAGGAAACATTTCAATTAAAGTCAGGAAGGATACAGATTATCTGTCATCTCCATTACTATTTAACATTTTTCTGATGATGCTGGTCAGTGCAATTAAAACGGGGTGGGGGGAGCAAGGGCACAGTAACTGGAAAGATCATTTTACTTAAATGATTATAATTGACAGGTGATTTGGTTTCTGACCTGAAAAACTCAAGGGAGTCCATTGAAAAACTGTTTCAACATGATACTTTGTCGTGGTTCAGTTTAAATATGAGAAAGCCAATAGTTTTTCTATATGCAAAAAAAAAAATCTTTGGAGAAATATAAGAAAGAATCCCATTTAAAATAACATCAAAAAGACAAAGTGCTATGAATAAAAATTCCAAAAGATCCAATTTTTATGGAAAAACTATTGAGTATTATAGTAGTTTTACAATTGAATGTAATCTCAAATAAAATATTTTTTTTCATTAGGCAAATATAGACAACACAAGAATATAGGAACACCCAAGAAATCTAAAAAACAAGAGTCATAGAGTTATACCAGCACTCCACTGTCTTGATTACTGTCACTTTAAAATATCTTGATGTCAAGTAGTATTAGTCCTCTAAATTAGTTCTGCTCTTTTCAAAGTTGTAGGCTATGCTATGTCCTTTGCATTTCTATATGAACTTTAGAATCAGTCTTTCAGTTTCTGCCTACCCACCCCAAAAAAGCTAACAGCGGTTTTGACTGGATTTGCATTAGATCTATTATGTCAAATTTATTCTTAAATATGCCATAGTTCTGATGCAAAAATAAATGCTATTTCTTTATTCAGTTTCCAAGTGTTCATCGCTAGTATATAGAAATGCAGTTTATTTTTTGTACGTTGATCTTGTATCCTACTAAACTTTGGTATTGGATTTCTAGCTTCCAGGACAGCGAGAGAATAAATTTCTGTTGTGGCAAGCCTCCCAGTTTGTGGTAATTTGTTACAGCAGCCTAGGAAACTAATACAGAGATGCTGAGATCTGTGACTCTAAATGTCAATCAGTCTCTTTCTCCTCGCAGTTATATCACTTTTTGTTTGATGTATCTTAAAGTTCTGGATTTAGATGCAGAAACATTTAGGATTGTTACATCCTCTTGATGAATCAACCTATTTATCTTTAGAAAATGACCTTCTTTGTTCCTGATAATATTCCTTCTGTTATATATTTTTCTACTTTTTTAATTTTTATCTTATTTATGTCTTTATGTTTAAAGTGTATTTCTTGGGGCTTGGTTTCTTTCTCCTTGTGACAATCTCTGCTTTGACTAATTTTGTCTGCTATTTTGAGACTGTACTTGTATGTTTTTTTAAGAATAGGGAGGCTTTGTTAGTTTTGTTTAAATAAAAATTAGAGACCTAGAATACTATTCTAAGAATAGCTGTGTGTGATCTCCCTCTAGTGGTCACACATTGAATAATGTTAGGAAATTCAAACAATTCCACGGCTCAATTTATCCTTGCAGGTTAGGTGTATTTGACAGCTGTGTCATTCCTTATTCATTTGACTTTTGTGTTTTCTAAAGCAGTAAATAAGCTTGCATTATGGTCCCGAGAAACACTCAGTCCTTAAACAGGAAACTTTGCCCTCTCAGAAACTGGCAAAATAACAGCCACTTAAAATAGTAACAATTATGGTGTTCTTAGCACCATAGTAATTCAGAAACATATGTAATAGTTGACATACGATAGTCATGGTAAATGTCATGTAAATGATGACTTTTAAAAATATGCAAGAGGAAAAAAAAACATAAAATAAAATGGCAGACTGGCCCTGGCTGGCTGGTTCAGTGGTATAGCATCGACCCAGCTCATGGAAGTCCAGGGTTCAATTCCCAGCCAGGGCACAGAGGAGAAGTGCCCATCTGCTTCTCCACCCTTCCCCCTCTCTCTTCCTCTCCTGCAGCCAAGGCTCCATGGGAGCAAAGTTGGCCCTATATTGAGGACGGCTCCACGGCCTCGCCTCAGGTGCTAGAATGGCTCTGGTTGCAACGGAATAATACCCCAGATGGGCAGAGCTTCGCCCCTGGTGGGCATGTCGAGTGGATCCCTGTTGGGTGCATGTGAGAATCTGTCTGACTGCCTCCCCATTTCTAACTTAAAAAAATACCAAATAAAAAGGGGGGGGCAGAAACAGAACATTTCAAATATGTGTAATGATTCCTTTGCAGATTTCTTTGAACCCATAGTTATTTTAAAAGTAAAATTTAAAAGCCATCATTAGTCTAAATGGAAATGGATTCAAATTCTGTAGCTAAAAGAATAAGAATGCCAATTTAGAATTTTAAAAAAGGAAAGAGAAAATGTGAGTTTACAGGGAATGTACCTCAAACATGTGGAATTGTGGGAAGTAAAGGAATATAAAAAAAATAAATTACAGTCAGATACAAACCAAAGGAAAGCAGGTATTGCTTTGTTCATTTAGGGGGGAAGATTTTAGGCAAAAACATTACTACAGATAACAAAGACTAAAACTTAATGACAAAAAGTTAAATTCACCCAGAAGTTCTAACAATTTAAATCTTGTATGATGTTAAAAACAAAGCTCTAAGCCCTGGCCGGTTGGCTCAGCGGTAGAGCGTCGGCCTGGCGTGCGGGGGACCCGGGTTCGATTCCCGGCCAGGGCACATAGGAGAAGCGCCCATTTGCTTCTCCACCCCCCCTTCCTTCCTCTCTGTCTCTCTCTTCCCCTCCCACAGCCAAGGCTCCTTTGGAGCAAAGATGGCCCGGGCGCTGGGGATGGCTCCTTGGCCTCTGCCCCAGGCGCTAGAGTGGCTCTGGTCGCGGCAGAGCGACGCCCCGGAGGGGCAGAGCATCGCCCCCTGGTGGGCAGAGCGTCGCCCCTGGTGGGCGTGCCGGGTGGATCCCGGTCGGACGCATGCGGGAGTCTGTCTGTCTCTCCCCGTTTCCAGCTTCAGAAAAATACAAAAAAAAAACAACAAAAAAACAACAAAAAAAAAAACAAAGCTCTAAAATAAGTAGAGAAAAATCTGACAGAACTACAAGAACTCGATAAGTTCACCATTGAAATGGCTATGATTTTATATGGCAGACAATATGGTACAGACAACCATAATTTTGCTGGTATAATTACTTCTATATGATGAAATTCCATATACCATATATTTCTTCATAGTGCACCACAAAAATTATGGTGGGTGACAGGTGCTCCATTTTGGGGGGGGGGGGGAACTGCGCTGGAAATTGAAGCATGTTTTTTTTTCTATTCATTCAACAAACATTTATTGAACAACTATTATGTTTAAGGTGTCATGTTAAAAGAGTCAGTTGTTGTACATAAGTAGGTCAGCCATTTAATAGGCATGCAAAAGCTGGAGTTTCATAGAGAGTCATAGGGAAAACTGCCCTGACGTCCCTCCCCCCACCCACATACACTCTCACTAAGTGTGCGTCTCCTTCTTAAAGAAATGTCCTTGATGGAGCAAACAACAATACTTTCCAAAATTACGATTTCTTTAGTATATTATCTTTTAAAACTAAGAACGTATTATAGCAAGAGTGAATATTGGTCAACAATCTCAGTTGTACAAAGCAATTTAATTAAGGGACTCCCTTCTGCCAAGTGGTGGAAACAGGGTCCCTTCGTCTCTGTGCTGCTTTCTAAAGCAGCACATCTGAATTCCGTAGTAGTGAGGATGGGTGAGTGGAGGGCGTCACGTGGTCTGGATCTTCATCCATCCATGCTGGCATCAGCTGCCAGGTCCTTATTCCTTTCTGGTACTCCGTCATTGCCCGCTAAGGTCACTCCTGACACTTGCCTCATTTCCAACCAAGAGGCTTGCAGGTCTGGCTGCCTCTCAGCTAACTCGGGTGTCCTGGAGCCCAAGGTGTGCTTCTGCCGCTCCACACCACACTGGGGCGCCAGAGCCGAGCGGGGTCCGTCGCACTAGCCGGCCAACCTGCGGGTGCCTGGCCCTCGCTCTCCCGCTCTCCTGCTCCTTTGTATGCCTCAGTGAGCTCCGTGGGGCTGGCTCTGACCTTCCTACTAAAACAACATCCAGCCGATCCTCTGGCTTCCTGCGGCCTCGCCCTGGGCTGGGGGAGAGCAAGGCGCCGCCGTTCCTGCAGACCCACACTGACATCTCCCTCCTTCCTCTCTCTGACCGTCTGCCTCTTCCCCAGGTTTGGGAAACTTGTCCCAATGTTGGAAGGGGGTGAGCAGGAAACATTGTTTCCCTCAGGTATGCTCCCAAATCTACTGCGGATACTCGCATCCTCTCTCTTCCTTTGGAAAGTCTAATGCCAAGAACAGACAGACTAGTTTCTGGCTTTCTGAACGTTTTCTTTCTCTGAGGTAATGACATAGAAAGTCGAGCTGACTAAATGAGGAAAGGGCCGTGGGGTAAAAGCAGCAATTATAAAGAACCTCATTCATTAAAATTGCAAAGTATCGTTCTTTACCAATCCAGATGAACAAACATAGTCCCTCTGATAACATTTATTGAACGTTGATTTCTAAAATAAGGATAAAGCAGCTGTTTTAAGAATGATTGGTAGGGTGTATGCAACACTAAATACTAGGGAAGCCCGTTCAAAGTGTACTTTGCAAATCAGTGGAGTCAGCTCCGGGTGAAGAATGGCTGCGTTCCCAGGGACTGTGAGTCAGTGAAACCGGCCGTGAAGGTGGACAGCTAGAGTCGGAAGCCATTATTACACACGTACGAGAATAAGCCTAACTGTAAAACACTGGTTGCTGTTGGAGTCTTGAATACAGTAAGGAGGAGATGTGAAGATGACGGTGGGAGAGAAATTGTGGATTTCTCATTAGGAATGGGGCAGGAAGGTCGGCCTGTGTGGGTTGGAGGAGAGGTGTTTTAGCCACCGCACCCCCTAGTCCTCCCACTCCTTACCCCCAGCAAACACTGAGTCAGTTCTTCAGGGATGGGGGTCTTCAGGGATAACTCCCTCTGATCATTATTTTTTTATAATTTAGAGGTTCCTCTGGCCCCAGAAATCACCTACTTCAAATAAGAATGACTAAAATCCTTATCACAAAACTGTTGGTTTGTTACAATGCGAAAAATACAAGTTCTCACTGAGGTAAGGCACCAAAAGTCATTCGCCTAGAAGTACAACAAGAGCCCGCCTTGGTCCCGTGTCACACCGTGTAGGAACAGTCTTCTGGGCCACACAAGTATGTCTGTTCCTGCATCTGAGCCTCTCCAGGGCTGCTATCTTGCTTTTCTGATATTTGTATCATCAGTACCCACAGATGGTAGTGTCAGGAGTAGGCATTCAAAATGCTTGTTGAAAGATGAAAAAGAAAAAAAAAATAAAAGGAATGAATGAATGAATGAATGAGATATAAGTGATTCAAATGATACCTATTTTGATGAAGAAGAGGAGGAGGAAAGTGGGTTCCTGAAGGAGCTGATCACTAAAGCTTAAGAAGTTTCTACAGATGGGTTTAAAAAAAACACACATTTTGCAGTTCCATAATTTCGCTCAGCAGTCACTAAATAGGAGCTGTGCTTGGAGCATTTTTCAGGGCTACTCATGATTTCTGAAGGTATGTATGGTGTGTGCGTGCCCACTATAATAAGGACTTCACTGTAAAGGAGTTTTCTTTTAAAGAATATGTTACCTGAGGTCTTGTTCTAATTAAGCTACCCTGAGGAATAACTGGAGAAATGATGCATTTATTTTTTGTCTTTTTGAAGCCATGCAGAATGAAGTCTATTAAATAACCTTTGATTGAAATTCAGCAATTCACATGTGATCTTATATCTGATCAAAAATTAATTTTCAGAATTCATTCCTCTTTGCTTAACTGAAATTCACCACATGAACAAATAGTAATAGAATTGTCCCAGTTCCTGACAGTTTTAGATCTATACCGACACCTGGTCCCCACCCTCAGCAAATCCTTGGAGTTGTTTCTCTCTTGGCCTTTGACCCATTAACAGCTCCCATTCGCTCTTCCCAATTCGGTAAAAGAGATTCATTACTTAAAAGCTTCCACGGACTTTCCAAAGACTAGCTTAACGCCTTGCTCTCCTTTCGACAGAGCCCCGTCCCCACCTCCCCCAGTCTCCAGGATACCAAACCACGTTTGAGAGCAGAGATTTCTCTCTTATCTCCCGGATGCCTGTCCATTCTCACCCTGGCAGAAAGCCACTGAGTACTGGGACTGGTGGGTGGACACATGTTCTGCTGAGCTCCATTCTCTCACTGCCTGTGTAAGTGATACCTGGATCTTGTGATCACAGGCAGCTCCTGCTGCTGAGGGCATCTAAGGCTTCCCTTTTCTGAGAAAGTCAATGGAGGGAGAGGTCAGTGTATGGGTTTCCGTGGATAACCCTCTTGTCAAGGATTCTAGCTACGGCTCCTCCAACAGGACAGGATAACTGGACAGAAACCAAGGAGAAATACGGTATCTCCAATTTAGAAAATATCAAAAATAAGTAAAGTAAGTATAACAAAGATGATAATACTTCCTGAATTAGTGTACTAAGTTAACATTTAATTTAATTTAAATGTCTGTTAAAAAGTCTTCTGGTGATGTTTAAATAATTGAACAAGTTGACAATAAAAATAAATCCAGGCATATAAGCAGATAAAACTTTCTATTTTTGAAGTGGTTGTAGAATAACATATAAATTATTCTTTTTAAAAGACTGATGATCGAACCAGTCATGGTATGATGATTTCATAAGTTAAAACTATTATGAGAACTTAATACATGACAAATTAGAATTAGTAATATAAAATAAATAATAAAGAAAAGAAAATATCTACTTAAGAATTAGTGTTGAGATACTTAAGAATGGTAAAGAGAAAAATGAAATTGGATCATACCTTCTTACAATATATAATGTAGTATTAGATTTTTAAAAAATGACTACCAAGAGAAGAGAAGATAGACTAGTTATCTGTTAGGGCTAACAGACACACATCCATATACAACAGAGACACATTTACATCAGAACATGAAATATATCATCATATCATGGGTCTGCTCATAGTTAAATAAATAACACTTAGAACAATGCAATAAAATAAATATCAAAAGAAAAAGAACAAAATGAAAAATACTCAGCACATGTTTAAAGCCCCAAATATATTTTTTAAATTGTTGTAAATATAGAGAAGTACTCTGCTTTCATGCCATAAGTGATCAAGGAAGATTAAAAATTTTTGTAGAGCCCTGGCTGGTTGGCTCAGTGGTAGAGTGTCGGCCCAGCGTGTGGAAGTCCCAGGTTTGATTCCTGGCCAGGGCACACAGGAGAAGTGCCCCTCTGCTTCTCCACCCTTCCCCCTTTCCTTCCTCTCTGTCTCTCTCTTCCCCTCCCACAGCCAAGACTCCATTGGAGCAAAGTTGTCCAGGGCGCTGAAGATGGCTCCATGGCCTCTGCCACAGGCACTAGAATGGCTCCAGCTACAACCCAGGGACACCCCAGAGGGGCCAAGCATCACCCCCTGGTGGGCATGCTGGGTGGATCCCTGTCGGGCGCATGCGGGAGTCAGTCTGACTGCCTCCTCACTTCTAACTTTGGAAAAATACAAAAAAAAAAAAGTTAAAAAAAAATTTTTTTTTGTAGAAAGAACACCTTGACAAATTAAATTGAGTAATATGTACTCAATTTACGCAGTTGAGAAACATGTATTATTTCATAGCAATTAAAAAGGTACAAATTGGGACCCATATTATGGCACAGGTAACTAAAAGATGATTATTTTAAAGCCAGTGTTGCAGAAGGGTCTATGGGGAACAAGAGTCCCACCTACGTGGCTGCTGGGCTCCAGATTTATGTAGAACAATTTCCCAATATGCAGCAGGGACTGAAAGAGCATTTTAAAATGTTCAGTTTGTTCTATTTGGGGAATATATGAGAAGAAAAACTTAAAGGGGAAAGTGAAATTTTTGCAGAAGTATTTACATAGCAACATTGTTTTTCATAAGAAACATCTCTAATGCACAATTAAAAGGAAATGGATTAGACAATGGCTCTATATTAACAGGATGGGATACAATGCTACTATTCTAATTAAAAATGACTAATATGTGAAGCTGTGGTAAATAAAGTTAAACAAGTGACAAATATGTCAACTGCTGAAGGGTGAGGTTCTTGGGGGCAGAGCCATATCTTACTAGTATGGGATTCATAGGGCTATACTTCATTCCTGGTACACAGTAGGTGCTCAAGTGTTTGTTGAATGAATGCATATATGGCTTTCTTGTTTATCCTGACTTCTTGCTGTGACCTTGATATAGTTTCACTTTGCTAGCTTTCACATTGCTCACCGGCATTTCCGAACTCTAGTCTGCCCCAATCTCAGATAAATGATTATCCTTTGCAGTTCTGGCACCCAACTAGTGACCTGTGCTCTATTGAAGTCTCCAGACCCAGGGTGACACACAGCTGCAGCTCAGTAAACACCTAACCTGATGTATGCGTTCATCAGCAAGGTTGTGGAAAAAATGAATAAACTTGTCAATGCACGAAAGAACATCAACAAACATGGGAAAAGAACTGAATAGGGTAACGAGTGTAGAGTTTAAAAACTAACTGCAATCATTCTGGGGGAAAGAAGAGCTGTATTTGAAAACCTGAATGATTAATAAGAACTGCCCCCCATATATTACAGCTCAAAGCTCATAGTAATATATTTTTAAAAAACTAATTGCAATCAATTTCCTACGACTAGAGAGCATATGTCTTCCCACCCTCAAGCACCTGTTCAAAAGAGGCAAATACGGCCAAGGATTCGACCTTTTCTTAATATCCTGGTCACCTAGCTACTCTGATGGGAAGGCCAACAGCACCGGCCCTCGAGGAGCCGCCAGCTGCCTGAGAACGTTCTGCCCAGAATATATGCTGAGATTCCGTTGACAGCACAGTGGCTGGCATATTAAACCCTTAAAATATGTAGAAAATAAGTGTCCTCTAAGGTCCCCGTTCTTAGCGACAGAAAAGCAACACACACACACACACACACACACACCCCTTACAAAGACAAATTATTCCGTGGCCCTCTGCACTTGGTTACTTGGCCTTTCCTGGTGCTACGGAGTGCCAGGCACATGAATATTTGATAATGAATGATCGAACATTTGAATGGAAAGAGGAGGGGATTCAGCAGGCTGCCAGATTCTATTAGGCAATCACAGCATCAAGTGACGTTAGTATTTATTTTGGAGGATCTTCATTATTTGTGAAAACACACAACTCTGAAAGAGGTGCAAATCCAGGCAGCGAGCTGTGGTTTGAGACACCATTCCGGAGATGCAGGAAAAATAAGCCTGAAGTCCCCCGGCCAGGAGCAGGCCAGTGCAGGCCCGAGGTTAAAGCAAGCCCTACTTGAGGCATCGGTCCCGTGTGTGTCCCCAGGTCGGCCCCAGCCTAAGCCTTCTTGTGCTATAAATACAGTGGCCCACATGCTGCGGAGACATGGTGTTCCCTCTGCTCGCCGGGACAGATAACATGAATTTGCCCTTTAAACGTCCCAAGCTGAAGGCACAGCCCCCGGCCCACCCCGGGCTCCCGGAAGCGCCTTCGCCCCCTTTGCCCTCTGCAGAGGAGGGGGGCGGCGAGGGGGTGTCCAAGCACCTGCTCAGCCAATGCTCACTGCGTGCACCGCCCCGGGGTCCCTCCTCCTCTCGCGAGAGGCCGGGCGGGGGATATAAGGAGGGATGCGGGGCGAGGCAGGCGGCCCCTTCGCGTCGCGCAGGGACGGAGACGGCGTGGCGGTGCCAGACCCGGCGGAGGCGAGAGCGAGAGCGAGAGCGCGGCTCCCGGAGGCTGTGTGCGCCCGGCCGGCATCATGGGTGATCAGGCTTTGAGCTTCTTGAAGGACTTCCTGGCGGGCGGCATCGCCGCTGCCGTCTCCAAGACCGCGGTCGCCCCCATCGAGAGGGTCAAACTGCTGCTGCAGGTGGGACGGGCGGGCGGGCGCGGCGAGCGGGGCGGGCGGGCAGGGCGCGCGGGGCGCGCGGGGCGCAGCGGCGACGGGGACGCGGGGCGAGCGGGCGAGCCGCAGCAGATCTGCGCTAGGCCACAGGCTGGGCGCCCGGCCTGCGCGGAGGGGAAGGTGCCCTCTGCGCGCACAGGTCCAGCGTCAGTAGCAGATTCCTGGTGTCGGGTGGCGCCCAGCGCCGGGTGTCTATATATGGAAACCCACCCCGAGTGGGTTACAGCCAGCCAGATCCTGTGCCTGGGACAGCACTGGCATGCCACCCGGGCCTCTTAGGTCGGCCTCACCTTCTGATATTCAATGACCCGTCTACCTTTTTGCCTGTACCCACCTTTTAAAATAAAAACGTTAAAATAATTTTTACAGAAGAACTCGCTCACTGTGTCCCACGCACGATGCTAGAGCCTGACATGAATATATTTCATTCATCTTTATGTAACCTCTGTAAGATAAGTATTGTCTCCTCCAATTTGACAGATGAAGAAAGGTTGTGAGAGATTAGAAACAATTTTTGGGATGAACTCGGGCGGCCTTCCTTATCTTGTCCCCAAGTCATGTACACTCCAGCCTAGTCACTGAGTGGCTTGTCATCAGCACCATCCCATCTATCCTGTTTTTCTCCACTTTTCCAAAAGACAAGGGCTTGTCAGTAAGCAATTGGGCCTCTTCAGTTTGGGAGTGTAAATGATCAATAATGAGAAAAACCCCAACAAATGGCTCACAGCAGCGACAAACCTCTCAGTACTTGGTTACTTGGATAATCTGCCTGAATATTTCCAGACTTCCTGCTACTCAGAGATCCTGGTCTCTAGGGAGATGGGGGTGAGACTGAGGAATCCTCATCTCCTGCCCCTCATGTCTCAAATCAGGGCAGCTGCCCTTTGCGGTGGAGATCTTGAATCATTTCTATGTCCCACTGAGCCCCTAGCATAGTTCTGGCACCTAGGGAAAATTCAATACATAAGCGACTCTTTACACAATGAATTCATCTTTTCCATTTATTTGGGGCAGAATATTTTTTTCTCAAATGCCCTGATAATTGAGGCAAAAATCGGATTTTTTTGGCTCTCATCCAAGTAGCTATCACCTATTTATGTGTTTGATTCCCCATGTCTGTTTAGAAAGGAAATCAGGGAAGTGCACGTTCTTTTTCTGCCCTCTTCTCCTTCTCCCTCTGTCCTGCACATGGTAACACCCACCTCGGCCCTTCTCGCCTCCCCCGCAGGTCCAGCACGCCAGCAAACAGATCAGTGCCGAGAAGCAGTACAAAGGGATCATTGATTGCGTGGTGAGAATCCCCAAGGAGCAGGGCTTTCTCTCCTTCTGGAGAGGTAACCTGGCCAACGTGATCCGTTACTTCCCCACTCAAGCCCTCAACTTCGCCTTCAAGGACAAGTACAAGCAGATCTTCCTGGGGGGCGTGGACCGGCATAAGCAGTTCTGGCGTTACTTTGCTGGTAACCTGGCTTCCGGTGGGGCAGCTGGGGCCACCTCCCTCTGCTTTGTGTACCCGCTGGACTTTGCCAGGACCAGGTTGGCTGCCGACGTGGGCAAGGGTGCCTCCCAGCGGGAGTTCAGTGGTCTGGGCGACTGTCTCACCAAGATCTTCAAGTCTGATGGCCTTAAGGGTCTCTACCAGGGTTTCAGCGTCTCTGTCCAGGGCATCATCATCTACAGAGCTGCCTACTTCGGAGTCTACGACACTGCCAAGGGTGAGAGGAGGACCTGGGGGTGGGGGCTGAGGTCTGGGAGGAGGGAGGCGCACAGGGGGTCCTGAGGGATCTGTAACTCCCCAAGGGCGTCATATTTATTCATCTTTCTTCCTCCTCTCTGGGCTAGACTGAGGCTTTTGAATGAGGAGGGTATCGAGGATTCTCCTTGTCCTCTACAGAAAGAAACTCTGGCCTTGAGTTATTTGCAGGAAGAAGGGGCAGACTAGCTTCCTCTTGCCCCGGCTCTAAGTTACTGAGTGTAACTGGTGGCCGCTTCAACATATCCTATCCGCTGGGCAGAACTCTGACTTCCCTCGGCCCAGCGAGGGCAGTCACCAGCGTCTGTGGGCTGCCTGGTTACCTCTGAGGCAGCCCACAAGGGGCAGGTTCTTCTGGAAGTGGGGGCGTGGAGTTGGAGGTTCGGTAGCCTCTCCTCCATCCCCACTTACATTTTGCTGAGCTGCTGAAAGGAATCATTTCATTGCCATTTGGCTCCTCGGCTCTGCCCACAGGGATGCTGCCTGACCCCAAGAATGTGCACATTTTCGTCAGCTGGATGATTGCCCAGAGTGTGACGGCGGTGGCGGGGCTGGTGTCCTACCCCTTTGACACTGTCCGCCGTAGGATGATGATGCAGTCTGGCCGGAAAGGGGGTAAGCCTGGCACCGACTGATCTAAATCGTATTTTTCTGCCCGAGGAGAACACTGTTTGGTACTGTTTTTAGTCTTCACTATTCTAATTGTTAAAAGTATACGATAAGAACTTAGGAAAGAAAGACTCTCAACTAGTTCTTTAGAGAATTTTGTTATATAGATAAGAACGTCAAAAATAGGCCTGACCGGTGGTGGCACAGTGGATAGAGTGTTGACCTGGGATGCTGAGGGCCCACGTTTGAAACCCTGAGGTTGCTAACTTGAGTGCGGGCTCACCAGCTTGAGTGTGGGGTCATAGACATGACCCCATGGTCACTGGCTTGAGCCCAAAGGTCACTGTGAGCTTGAAGCCCAAGGTCGCTGGCTTGAGCAAGAGGTCACTGGCTCAGCTGGAGCCCCCTGGTCAAGGCACATATGAGAAGCAATCAATGAACAAAAGTGCTGCAACTATGAGTTGATGCTTCTCATCTCTCTCCCTTCCTGTCTCCCTCTCATACAATAAAACAAAAACAAAAATACATAAATAATGGGATATTTAGAGGTGAACCTAACTAGGTATGCAGCCCGATGGAGGCCTTAGGCCCTTTTCTCCTAGAGCCTGGGTGCAGAAACAAGGGGAAAGCTGGTTTTGGTCTATTTAAAAATAACTTTCTTATCCAGTTATTTCAAGCAGGGGAGGGTGATTTACCTGGATGAGAGCTGGCCTGAGGCAGTCTGTGTGACAGAAAGTTTTGGCTTCCATAGGTAGACACATATGAAACTGCCATTTTTAAAGTCAAGCGTTGGTTTTATTTGGTTCAACCTAGTAGCTGTAGCTCTTTTAACTGTGTTTCTTGGGCTGGTATAATCTGAGACTAGGCCCCGTTTTCCCATCCATCAAAAAGGGTACTGTCTAGTTTAACACTTCTGTCCCACCCTGTTCCCTCCCATTTCAGTTTGATGGTCTGTGAATTAGCTGGTTAATTGCCACAGTTCTTTCCTTGAGTCACAAGAGTAGGAACAATGAGAGCCTGCCTAACAGTTACGTAGGGAAGGGGAATGTCCAGTTGAATGTTGCATAGAGCTGGCCCTTAGAACTCAGGTGGCTTATTTGTAACCCTCTGTGGAGATGTCTTTCAGGGGAAAAGTCTCTTTTATTAGAATTAGGAAGCCCTTACCAACATTTGTTTCCACAGCGGATATTATGTACACTGGGACACTGGACTGCTGGAGGAAGATTGCCAAAGATGAAGGAGCCAATGCTTTCTTCAAAGGTGCCTGGTCCAACGTATTGAGGGGCATGGGCGGTGCTTTTGTATTGGTGTTGTACGATGAGATCAAAAAATACGTCTAATGTCATTAAAACAAGTTCACTGGTTCCAGACCTGTTGTGTGGTTTGGTAAACGTTTCCTAGGGGAAGTGAAAAGAGTGATCTGGGATAAAACCAGATGGAAAGGGATACCTCAGGGAAGAGGGAAAAAGGCTTCACTGAGTGTTCATTAAACCACGAATGTATTTTGTATTTATTTTACATTTAAATTCCCACAGACAATATAACATATACTTGTATAATTAAAGACCTGATGATGACGAAAGTAACTGAATGCGAAACCAATAAAAACTACTTAATGCATATTCTCTACTGAATTCTTACAACTGACAAATGGATTAAAAAATAAGACCATAAATGCCTATTTTCTAGCATGACTCATTTATCAGTCAGTGGCCCAGCTCCTAACTGTCAAATATGACACTCTATACCAGTGGTCCCCAATCTTTTTTGGGCCATGGACCAGTTTAATGTCAGAAAATATTTTCACAGACCGGCCTTTAGGATGGGACGGATAAATGCACAAAATAAAATTAGGTGATCGGCGTAAAAACTGTGGTATTTTTAAATATAATTGTCGAACTTACGAGACAAGCATTAAGAGTGAGTCTTAGACAGATGTAACAGAGGGAATCTGGTCATTTTTTAAAAAATAAAACATCGTTCAGACTTAAATATAAATAAAACAGAAATAATGTAAGTTATTTATTCTTTCTCCGCAGACCGGTACCAAATGGCCCACGGACCGGTACCGGTCTGCGGGCCGGGGGTTGGGGACCACTGCTCTATACCATGTAAGTACCCACAGTGCTTCAAGTCCTGGCTTTCACACTTGAACAGCTCGTGCCCTCTCTTACCTGCTGTCATGTTGCCATAGGCTCAGAAGTGGTGGCACTGGTCACAACGTCCATAATCTCACCTTGTTTTAGGCACCTTCCCTCAGTCTTTGGGAATTCTGGGCTTCCGCTAAATGCTTTTAATTCATTGTTTTGCGTAATAAGAAATCGCTTTGTATTAGTACTGTTAGAGAAGTGTGAGACTTAGAATTTTACGACAGTTCATTGGACATTGAACTAAGTGTGAGACTTAGAAAATTACGACAGGACACTGTTCATTGAAAACTCATTTAGTAAGCTAGTATACGATGATTAGGTTCCATGGGGGACGTGGAAAGACGGCTTCAGGGGGGGCCAGAGGGAAGAGAAATGGTATTGTTAAATGCTGTGGTTAGTATACTGACTCTCGGTGTGAGGACAAAATGGGGTTGAAATGAAGGAAGTGGTAGAAAGAGGCCTTGAGGGAAAACAACTTGGTTTAGACACATTGCTGTCCAAAGCCTCTGCCAGTGTTCAGCACATGCACATAGAACCTATCTGCTAACACTTCTTTTCTGTAACAAGTTAGCAAGAACTCACAAGTCAGCTTTGGATCTGACTCATAAATTTGTGAGCAAGATCCTAATTACAATTTCAAGTGGGAAAAGAGTCACTTTGGTCTGGAAAACCAAAGGGTCCATACTCCAGGTCACCTCTACCCGAATCTAGTAGATACCTCTTAAGAGAAAATGGGGCTGCTTCATTTGGTGGCTGCCCAAACTGATTCAGGATCAAGATTAGCACACTTATTTCACTGTTAAGATCTGAGGATTCTCTTGAAAAACAAAGTGTATTTGTGGTTTATAAAGGAAGAACTTCCATATTGGCAGACCGGGTAATGCAGCCCAGTGTGCCCTCTGACAGCTAGACAGGGGGTTCAAGCTGGTTAAAAATCTGGATGAAGGCACAAGAATTATGGGGCCAAGATTTTGGAAGAAGACCACCCAAAAGTGAGCCTGATATTTACCCCCATCTGATAGTGGCCCCCGTTGGGTGCCTGCACGTTGTGGAAAATTCAGTGGAAAGGCTGAGGGGCTGGAGAGTCTGAAAGCCTTTCAGAGCAAGCGGGACAGAAACAAACCCTTGGCCTGCCAAGGAAAGGGAACCCAGGTAAGCCCGTTTATATTGTGACCCAAAGGGTGGCCCTAGTAGCGAGAGTGAACTGGACGTAGTTTGGCTTTGCCGTCATTGCTGCCGACCTTCAGATCACTCAACTCCTTAGCTGGATGAAGTGATTTGAGATTGTGAGCATCCCTGTGGCAGGCCAGAAGCAAAAGTCTGTCTGGGAGACAATATCCAGAGCAGGGTCAACAAATATATATTTTGCCTGAAGGGCGAGAGAGTCAATAATATAGGCCAACTGGTTGACCAGATGGTCTTTGACACAACACTGCTCTTAGACAAAACAGATGTATGGGTGTGGCCATGCTCCATAAAACTTCATGTATGGACCCTGAAATGTGAAATTGCTACAATATTTACATGGCACAAAATATTCTTTTGATCTTAAAAACCCATTTATAAAAGTAAAAGCCACATAAATAGGCAGTGGGGCTGTTGAATTTAGCTCATGGGGCTTCAAGGTTTTCCTACAACTTTTCAGGTTGATGCTTTATCCACTGCGCCACCACAGGTCAGGCCCTACAACTTTTCACATAACCCAAAGCCACAAATACAGCTGTAAAACATCCATTGAAAATATAAACTAAAGAACCCATTCTTTTAAAAGTAGAAATCACAATGGAAACCCAGAAACATTTTGAACTTAATGAAAATAAAAGTATCATGTTATCTAAACTTATAATAAACAGCTAAATCTATGCTAAGAAATTTATACCTTCCTATACAGCTATTAGAAAAGAGGGCTGGACTATGCATTCATTTCAAGAAGTTAGAAAACTAACAGCACATTAGACCCAAAGAATAAAGCTGGAAGTAATCAACTAAGGTAACAGTGAAGAGATCATGGTGCGGAGTGAACTGCCAATCTCAGTGTGAAAGGCAACGTTCTAGAATACAGCAGTCTCTTCATGACCTTAGGTAAATAAAAATTTCATCACATCTAACAGTTTAAAGAAGTATTAACCATTAAAGAAAAGGCTGATACAGTGGGATAAAGAAAATTAAGAATTTCTGTTCAGAGACACCATTCATAGTGAAAAGGCAAGCCAGACTGGGAGAAAATATTTGTACCTTAACTCACACCAGTATCCAGAACATGGAACTGCTCCTACCAATCAACAAGAAAAAGACATTCAACCAATAGAAAAATAGGCAAAAACAAAAGCTTGAAATGGCACTTCACAAAAGATATCCCAATGTCCAATAAACATGAAGTGTTCAATCAGATCTGAGTAGTGCAATTAAAATCACAATATACCATTACATACCCAAATGGTTAACTTACAAATGACACTAAATATTAGTGAAGATATGGAGATACAAGAATTAATACACTTCTGCGGCAGATAAATGGGTATTCACTTAGGAAAGCTCTGGCATTCCCTACTAAAGAAGTCAGTTCTGTGACCCAGCCACTCCACCCCTAAGAATGTGCCCCCAATTTAAATGCATACACAGGTAATCAGGGCACACCTACAAATACCTTCATAGCATTATTTGAAATACTCAAAACCTGGAAACCACCTCAAATGCCCATGAACCACAGACTGGATAAGTAAATTACAGTAGAGTCAGACTAGTATACAGAAATGAGAATTAATTCCAGCTATGTGAGACAACATGGAAAAATCTCACAAATATAACTAGATTCCACAAAAGCAGCCAGATATAAAAGAATGTATAATTCAATTCATATGACATCAAAAAAACAAAACAGGCAAAACTACACTATGGTGGTAAAAGTTAAGATAGCAGTTACCTTTTGGCAGGCAAAGAAAGTAACGACTGGGAGTTCCAAGGGACTGCATGAGATATTCTAGAGCAGGGGTCAGGAACCTATGGCTCGCAAGCCAGATGTGGCTCTTTTGATGGCTGCATCTGGCTCACAGACAAATCTTTAATTAAAAAAATAACGTTAAAAATATAAAACATTCTCATGTATTACAATCCATTCATTTCCTACCGCTCATGTTCATGGTTGCAGGTGGCTGGAGCCAATCACAGCTGTCTTCCAGGACAACACCAAATTTTTATTGGATAATGCGTAAGGTACATGGGTCGTTGTATGGCTCTCATGGAATTACATTTTAAAATATGTGCCGCTCATGGCTCTCTCAGCCAAAAAGTTTCCCGACCCCTGCTCTAGAGCAATATTCTAGTGGTGACCAGGTATTTGCTTTGTGACAACATGAGTTGTCTATTTATGTTTGGTGCCCTTCCTATACTTCCCTAGTACTTAGATCAACACCAACAAAATCTGTATAAAATGTGATTTTTCTTGTGAACATTCACCTGAAACAACCACATCTCTCTCATATTCTCCAGAATAGAATTTAAAATGAAACGTCTCAAATTAATGATAGAATTAGGTTTTTCTAGTTAGTATACATAACGACATGGGAGGACATTTATTTTCTTATAATTCTGGATATCTTCTCTTCATAAAACAGAGTCTCAGGATTAAATAAAGCCAACAGGGCACACGCCACACCTGGAGGTCAGCTGTGGTCCCAATGTATGAAATAAAAGTGATGTAGTTTTTGTGACGATTATCATTGTAATACACATACTGTATCTTTAGAATCATAGTTTTAAATTTTTTTCTGGTGACTAACCAAATTTTTTTACTAACTTAAAATAGCAATGTGAAATTAGGTTCATAGGAAAAAAACTCATGTCTCATTAAATTATAGTAAAATAATGCTGTTACCTCATAGTAGATTAAAAAACAGTAACCAGAATTTTAAAACCAAATACAACCTTCTGCTATCACGTCATCTTATTTGCTAGAAGCATCCTTTAATTCCATAGCTGAGCACACAAATATACTTACCACACTGTATACTCAGCGATTTATTCTAATAGCCTTGTCATTAATTCTTATGAAAAAATCCTCAAATTGACCGGGCGGTGGCACAGTGGATAGAGCGTCAGACTGGGATGCAGAGGACCCAGGTTCGAGACCCCGAGGTCGCCAGCCTGAGTGCAGGCTCATCTGGTTTGAGCAAAAGCTCACCAGCTTGTACCAGTCACTGGCTCAAGCAAGGGGTTACTTGGTCTGCTGAAGGCCCGCGGTCGAGGCACATATGAGAGAGCAATCAATGAACAACTAAGGTGTCACAATGCGCAACAACAAAAAAATGATAATTGATGCTTCTCATCTCTCCGTTCCTGTCTGTCTGTCCCTGTCTATCCCTCTCTCTGTCCTTGTAAAAAAAAAAAAAAAATCCTCAAATTGATGTCTGAACAGCAAATTTTAAAAGTAATATTTATCATTCATAAAACATGTGAAATGTTGATGTAGGTATACTTTTAAGACACACTTCTTCAATCTACAACAGTGTCCATTGTAGCATCAAAAATGAAATTTTAAGCAAACTCCTTTTCTTTCTTTTTTTTTATACAGTAAGAGGAGGGGAGGCAGAGACAGACTCCCGCATGCGCCCTGACCAGGATCCACCTAGCAAGCTCATTAGGGGGTGATGCTCTGCACATCTAGGGCAATGCTCTGTTGTTCAGCAACTGAGCTCTTCCTAAGGCCTGAGGCAGACGCCATGGAGCCATCCTCAGTTCCCTGGGGCCAATTCACTCCTATTGAGCCATGGCTGCAGGAGGGGGAGAGACAGAGAGAGAAGCGAGAGGGGGAGTGATGGAGAAGCAGATGAACACTTCTCCTGTGTGCCCTGACTGGGACACACAGGACATCTACATGCTGGTCCAATGCTCTACCACTGAGCCAACCAGCCAGGGCCAGCAAACTCTTTAAAAACTCTACAAATAATGAACACCCTCCTTCCAATTTCGTTCTCACTAATGCTTAGTTTTGTGTGATATATAAAAGTTATTATGCTAATTTTTCAAATGAGAACAAGACCATGCATTTGAGAGATGTAGGATCAAAACTCAGTTATCTTTTATTTCTTCATGATGCCAAACTAGTTCTTCATGGCTAAAACACATTACAATGAACTGAAAAATTTTAAAAGGATATTGATTTTTCAGTTTCTTACTAATCTTAATTCACTGAAACCAAGTAGTCATTAGCATTAAGCACATTTCCTAGGATGGTATACAATCATTTGCAGGGAGAGACTTTGGCATTTAAGATATTAAATATTTATGAATTTAACTATCAAAATATTCTAAAGTAAACCTATGTCTCCAACATTATATTGTTGTAATATTTTTCACAGTGTGCAGTATTTCAATCTGAAGACGAGACACACAGTCACAATGACTTCTTCTAAAGTTGTCCAGATATCCATTTTGGACATTTGGGTTAATGAGTTGCAAACAACTGCATTACACTATACTTACAAGTAAACCAGAACGATTTTATTTGTAGTAGCTAAGAAAGCAGCTTTTCATGCAGTGTGAAGAAAGGAAGTAGGGATGAATGAGATGACAGCTGTCCCTTAAGAAATAATTTTAATAATTCAATACTCTTTCACAGAGTATTAAAATGGAGGCTATATTAGTCTAATATTTGACAGATAAGAAAACAACTCTCATGAAGAATCTTGCCTAATAGTTTTGACCTTGCATTAGTATAATTTCTAGTTGCAGAAGTAAATCTTCAAAGTATATACAATAAGGTACAGGGAACCAAATATAAAGCAGTGCCAACAGAGCCTTCACTCTTTATGTTCTTGAAAATGAAAACAGTGGAATTACGAGTCCTTCATAAAATTGCTCCTTAAACCATAACTTCAAAGTATCACATTTTCAATCCTAGCCTTCTATTTATACTTATCACATGTAAGTAATCATGACAAAAAGAACTGTAAATTATGCACTGAAAAAATGAAGATTATTGTCCTTCCTGACTTTTACTTCAAGTTGAATCCCTGCTATCAGTAATACTTAGCTGCACCTCCCCAAAACTAAAGGCACTAAACTAGCTCTAAAATCAAAGTACAGCTTTATCTATGAAATTATGTGTTGTACCTGATATATGGCAAAGACCATATAAAATGTTCTCAGAGACTAATGACATTATGAACATTAAAAGATTTCACATATATTTTCCCCCTAACAAATTAAAAATCAATTTTAAAATATTGGCTAATCATTACTGGACAGATGTTCAAATGCTGAGTTTTAAATTCAGCATATCTTACATCTCCTTAAAGACAGGTTTTTATACAACAGTAAGAGTACAATGAGTTAGAAAACAAACTCTCCCATTAGTATGTCTAAAGGTTAATATGTAGAGCAGAACACTAAATGTAAAAATCTGTTCTCCAGAACAGAGCATCAAGTAACAATGAATGAACATTACAGTCCAAAGAAGGAAGCAGAACCACCTCATAATCAGGTTGGGTTCCCAGGGACTTTTTCATTGTAGCCCCACTGTTCCCACACTTCACGTGCCCGATCCTAAACAAAATCTATGAACGTGAACTAAGACTAGGAAACTATGAACTGATGTTTAGTAAAATGCAGTTTGGCTCTGCATACAAGCTACAGAGCTTGAGTTAACCCATAAAAATACAAATCTTGTTATTGTAGCTACAGATCAAAATGACATATTATAAAAAGAAAGGTGTGGCATTTAATATGGAGACCTTAGTATATCCAAGGATATATTAAAAAGGACAGTAGTGAAGAACAGTGATAACTAGAACAGGAGCAACCATGGCTGAGATACACTTTGTTGTATAGAAGAAGAGCCTACAGACTGACAGAAAAATATCCTAATCCCACAGGTCAGCTATATCATACCGTACTAACTCCATTCTGATTGCTAGGACTGGACAGCGGGGCTAGCAAAAAGGAGACTTCCAGGATCAACCGGTAAGCCCACACCAAGAAACAAGAAAATTAGAAGACATTTAAAAAGTAGCCTCAACAAATAATGATTTCCCCCTTTATCATTTATATTTTAGTTGTCTTTTCTAGCCCTTAAAAACTCTACCTGGAATTTCTAAAGCTGTAAGACAACGCATTTCTTTCTTGTTCACCTTCTCTCAATGCAATAAATATTCAATAGAACACAACTTGTTAACAGTGTCACTTAAAACACAGTTCCGGTTCCGCCACAACTCAGGGTCTACCTCTTGGCTCTTCTAACTAGTGGTGCTATTTTGCTCATTCAAAAAATACTTGGTTTTGCTTGTGCTGATCTGGGCCTTGGACAAACTATTCACCATGCAAGTAGACTGTAGCTCTACGGCTCTCTCGCTTCTCAGATGACGACTAGTACTTTACCTGGACATACAAAGCCAGGAAAGAGGAACACCTATGTGAAACTTTCTAACACTCACAGTTTGGAACGGTTGATTAAATGCTGAGATCTAACCCAGCACACTTACACAGAGGTAGTACATACCTCTGGCAAATCCTAAAGATTGTCTCAATAAATTAGCTCCACCAATGAAAACAAATTTTAAGATTTGTCTCATAAGAAAGTGTTATAATAAAGTTATGAGTCACACCACCTAAATCCAGAAGCAAACAGAAAACAAGGCCAGTGTAAGTTGGGAGTTATGCTCATGGTTTAAAGCTTATAAGAAATGAAAATAAAATGAGACCTACAAAGCTAACAGCTTGGGTCCAACATAGAGTGACACTACCACAACTGTTCTGTCAACATGACAGCTGGGTCAATTTCCATGCTGAGAAAATATACGTGCACTTCTCTATTAAATAGATATATATCCCATATAAATACACCCTCACAGGAAACACTGATTTTACATTAAATTGTCTTTTTTGAAAACAATTTTGCATTGAATTACAATAAATTACAACTCACTGTTGTACAACTTAAAATTTTTAAGACAGTTATAGATGTTTACATGAGAATTATAGTAATACACAAGAGCATTTCCATAAGAACTGGATGAGCAATGTTTAAAGTAAAACGTTTTTATAACCAAGCTGTACGAAGAGGAGGGGGCTTAGGTCTTAGCAACAGGCCACCGGAAGTGTCACAGACTGCTCGCTCACTCTTACAGCTGAGATGGCTGGTAGCACTAGATGTCCTGGAAGCTCCTCCTGAAAATACACAAAAAATAGGAAGTGATTTGACTAAACTAAATACATAAATCATCATCTGATAAAATTCCTCCCCTAGTTTTAAGTCCATACTAAATTTTTCTTTCCTATCTCACATGTGCTTTTAATAGACTAATATAATTTTTTCTTTCCTTTTTTTTTTAAAGTGAGAGAAGGGGAGATAGAAGGACAGACTCCCACATGCACCCCAACCAGGATCCACCTGGCAACCTGTCTGGGGCTGATGCTCGAATCAACTAAGCTATTTTCAGTGCTGAGGCTGATGCCTTCAGACCAACTGAGCCATCCTCAGCACGCAGGGTGATGCTTGAACCAATCAGCCACTGGCTGTGGGAGGGGAAAAGAGAGAGAATGTGAAGATGGAGGAGGAGAGAAACAGATGGTCACTTCTCTTGTGTGCCCTGACTGGGAATTGAACCCAGGACGTCCATACACCGGGCCAGTGCTCTATGCACTGAGCCAAACAGCCAGGGCTTAGACTGATAGAATTTTCACCCAGAAACCACTTCAGAGTTCCCTATGGAAAATAAAAGTAACAAACATGCCCAGGCTCTACACTAGGGAATTTTGATCCAACAGATGTGGGAATAAATGTTTAAAAAGCTTATCACATGATTCAAGTGAAATAAAAAAACTTTTACATAACCATTTATACATTTATTCAACAAAACATTTACTGCATTCAAGACCTAACACCAAGCCTGAGTTATTGGAAGACGACCTCATCTTAGTTACTAAACCAAGGAAGTGATGCCTGGAGAAGGAGCGAATAGAACTACTGGTCAGCTGACTCAGACGAGCACGAGGAAGTTATGGCACAGTGAGTGGTTCCCACATTGAGTGCTGGCTTCTTTTTTCTCTAGTTTGGAATGCACACATGAAGTGAAAGCACAGACTTCTGTAAAGATGTCCGGCTCCTCTGTGTGTCTCATATCCTGGCACTAGTGGTTGCCGTAGGCCCACATTCTGTGTGACACACCATTGGTTAGATGCACAACCGATCAGGTAACGAGCATGAAGAGGAATTACATCTGATGACGACAGATTGATAATTTTTGTTTTAGTTACGCACTGAGGAAGACAAAGCCCATACAAGGGCTAAAAATATTACCAATAATTCTTAACTGGCTGGGGGAATATTTCAGCAACTTTTAAACAGCATATCTATTTACTTCTTCCTTTAATAAATACATTGAAGATAAGTCTCTCTTCCATTATCCAGGAAAACTACTGATATTTTCAATTGTTTTTTTTTCTCCTGGTTTCCTTACTCTGCTGCCATTACCTGCTGCAAATGAAACCTGAAGTTATGTGAACACAAATAAAGCATGCCAGTGAAAAATCATAAACTGCATTCCAGAAGTCAGTTTTACAACTCGCATAATAACGTAAGCTATAAAAAGAATAAGAGAGCCTGGCCTGCAGTGGCACAGTGAACAAAGAGCCGACCTGGAATGCTCAAGTCGCTGGTTCGAAACCCTGGGGTTGCCTGGTCAAGGGACATATTGTACAACAAGCAACCAATGAACAGCTAAACTTCTCGTCCTCCCCATCACCCTGTATAACTGATAAATAAAATATTTTTAAAGGATGAGAGATATAAACAAGTATAGAAAAGTCTGCCTGTGCTTACTTAAGGGGCTGTACTGGCCGAGAGTCGACCTCGCCCGTCTGAAGGATGGTGATGTGTTGAAATAACCCATATTGCGGTGATAGTCCATCAGCTGTTCTGAGCGCTTCATACCCACTGTTGGTTTCACAGCTTCAAGCCTCTTCAGTAAAGCCTTCATTTAAAGACAATCAATTTGAAAGTCAATGTTAGATAAACAGCAGTATTTTTCCAAAATGAAAACTATTTTTAGAACCTGAAATTCATGAAATAAAAAAGACTGTATATCACTGTTGGCAAACTATGTAAAAAACTATTTCAAATAATGTACTTTCAGGAATATTTAAGGGCTCTGACCTACCCTACAGCTATTCAAAGCCACTATGATTTTAACAAGTGATTACAGAGACATCTCTCTTTGATATGAGGTTACAATTGCAGAAAAGGTGCTATTAAGTTGAAATACATTAAATCTAATTTTCCCATAGAAATAATATACTGGGGGTAATAATACTAAGAGCCCAGAAGTGCCCATAAACTTTTTGAAGCTACTTTACATCCTGTACCTGATTACACCACAGTGGCTTTCCATCAGTTTCAACTCTCCAGTGTGACTCCAGGGTGACCAGGACGTGGACGAGAGGCCCAGTGGGCAGGGCTCTCCCACTCCCGGTTCCTACCAGCTCAACTATGTTTCTGAATTGCCTGTTTTATGTAGTGAAGATTCTGCATAAAATTTAGTTTGGAAAATAAATGTCTTTGCTATTAAGAAGTTTGAAAATCAACTACCAAACAGAATATAAAGCTTTTTAAAGCTTTTATATAAATCAACTAGCCAAGGCAACACAGTATCCAGTAACATGGTATTTTAATAAGACTCAGTACCAGTGCTAAACAACATGTATACTGTTGCTAGTTTTATTTTCTTTCTTCACAAATCTGAAGGTGAGTTTCTTAATATCTTTTGATATGTATTTTTTAATTTATACATTTTAGAGAGGGGTGAGAAAGAGAGAGAGAAGGGGGGGGAGGAGCAGGAAGCATCAACACCCATATGAGCCTTGACTGGGCAAACCCAGGGTTTCGAACCACGACCTCAGCATTCCAGGTCGATGCTTTATCCACTGTGCCACCACAGGTCAGGCCAGTAAAAGAGTTTCTCTTGTTTGATTTTCCCCTGGCATTCTTGAAAAAGAAATAGTTAAGTAGATTGATGGATCAGGGAATCAATCCATGGTTGTGTTTTATTATTTTCTTTATGAATTTAAACCTTTTCTGTAGCACACCGAGCTTTAACTGAAAAGAAAATGCTGTTCTGCACCAAGATTCACATGAAAAAATCAGCCTCCCGTGTCCCATCATAGGACACACTTTCCTCTGCAGTCTTTTTTCCTTCTTCCTCCACTAAGGTTTTCTTTTTACTGTGGTAAAATATACATAACATAAAACTTGCCATTTTAATTTTTTTTTTTTTAGAGGGACAGAGAGAGGGTCAGAGAAAAGGATAGATAGGGACAGACAGGAACGGAGAGAGATGAAAAGCATCAATTATTAGTTTTTCGTATCACATTGCGACACCTTAGTTGTTCATTGATTGCTTTCTCATATGTGCCCTGACTGTGGGCCTTCAGCAGACCAAGTAACCTCTTGCTCGAGCCAGCAACCTTGGGTCCAAGCTGGTGAGCTTTTGCTCAAACCAGATGAGCCCGTGCTCAAGCCAGCGACCTCAGGGTCTTAAACCTGGGTCCTCTGCATCCCAGTCCGATGCTCTATCCACTGCGTCACCGCCTAGTCAGGCCATTTTAACCATTTTTAAGCATACAGTTCAGGTGCATTTAGTCCATGTATGTCATTGTGGACTATCACTGCCAAACATTTCCAGACTTTTTCTCAGCTCAGTGTTTTGCTTAGCATTTTCACCCCTGTCTTTCTCTTCTGAGGTTCCACTATCGGTGTTCCTGAGCAATCCCAGAGAAGGGATAGATGGTGGTAGAAAAAGTCAAATCATTCAGGGCAGTCTGGCCTGTGGTGGCGCAGTGGATAAAGTGTCAACCTGGAATGCTGAGGTCGCTGGTTCGAAACCTGGGGCTTGCCTGGTCAAGGCTCATGTGAGAAGCAACTACTACGAGTTGATGCTTCCTGTTCCTCCGCTGACCTTTCTCTGGCTCTATCCTTCTAAGATCAGTAAATAAAATGTTTAAAAAACATTCAGGGGAAGCAGTTTAGAAAAGGGAGATAGGAAGGAAGGTGGTGCAGAAACAAAGGGAGCCTGGAGACAAACGCAGAGGTGCAGGAGACACGCAGAGGGACGCAGACCAGCCACGGGAACGCCGCCTGCCAGCCGTTCTTTCTGCGTGGAATGCCCTTCCCCCGCCGCTGCCTTCCAGGGCTAGGAAAGAGTCAGTCCTCTGGAAGCCCTACTCACTGGTGTTAGCGGTTCTCCTTGCTGTCAATCACAACACGTTAAATCATGAACAAGGTTCCATCTGTGAGGTCTATGGTCTTTCCATCATAACTGTCTACCTCTCTTTGTGGACAGAGAAGCTGTATAATCGAGGTGGCAAACCTCCTATGATTCCACCTCCTCTGTCTACAGTCTGTATGTAAGATACTGGAAAGACTACAAGAAAAATATAAAATACGTCCTTGTCCTGTAATTTATAACTCAGTTAAAAGGTCACACCATTGCATGTCTAAGACATTCAAAGCTAACAACCTTCCTATGTAGCACACCATCAATGTGTTTCCCTGGGCTGTTGTGTCCAATCCTGTTAACTACTGACTGAGCTGTACAGAACACACTGGATGGGACAGAAAACATGGTATTTTCAGTTACCTACTAATTTTGTTTTTTTGCTGGTGAAAGTCTCCATAATTTTTTCAGATAAACTCCTAACTTCCTAAATTCATGTACTTGGTTAGATGTGCTTTTTTAAAAATATTAAGAAAATTGCGATGCTTATTCATTAGATGTAAAACATATAAAGTAATATCAAAATCAATTTTAACAATTAGGCAAAAAGTAAACCCATTTAGTAGTCCTGAGAGTCGCTTATCAAGTTTATATGCAGAAGCTTGGGGAATAAGACATGATTGGGCTCAGCTATCCAAATCACACAGAACCATACCATGTATCCGTCTGTGTGCCATAATCTAGCAAACTTTAAAGGAATGACTTAAGAGAGAAGTAGCTCTTGCTTGTAGAAACAATATCAAAACTATGACGTATTGGTTACAGTATAAACCCTATAATCAAAAGTACTGGCCTGACCAGGCGGTGGCGCACTGGATAGAGCGTCAGACTGGGATGCTGAGGACCCAGGTTCGAGACCCTAAGGTCGCCAGCTTGAGCACGGGCTCATCTGGTTTGAGCAAAGCTCACCAGCTTGGACCCAAGGTCGCTGGCTCGAGCAAGGGGTTACTTGGTCTGCTGAAGGTCCGCGGTCAGGGCACATATGAGAAAGCAGTCAATGAACAACTAAGGTGTCGCAATGCACAACGAAAAACTAATGATTGATGCTTCTCATCTCTCCATTCTGTCCCTGTCTATCCCTCTCTCTGACCCTCTCTCTGTCTCTGTAAAAAAAAAAAAAAAAGTACTGTATATTTCACTAGAATCTAGTCATCAATTTACAACTTTTGGGTAAAACTTACAAATGATAGTTCAAATGTTATACTACTTGTAACAGAATGATAAAAAAATGTAAGTTATTTAGTCAGAAACCTGATTTAAATCCAGGCTCTGCTACTGACTGTGTAACCTTGGTGATCTAACGACTTAATAGGGAGATTAACAATGAAGTCAACCTTGAACAGTTCTGAGTAATAAGGGAGACAGTGCACATGACATGCTCCGAACTATCCCTGAGATATAGTCAGACTTCATTAAATATTAGTGCTATCATTAATATTGCTTTGTATTATTTTCCAGTTGTTTGCCATGTAATAGTATTATCTTCCCAGCTAAATCATAAATTACACGACAGGACAGTGTTTTATATTTCTTCTTATAGTCCTTCCATAATTAAATATTTGTTTAATAAATTAAAAAGTGGTAAGAATTGTTACTTATAGTACAATTTATTATTTACAAAATCTTAGAAATGCTACTCAAATATTCTAATAATAAATCCCAAAATAGTTTGTCTAAATTTTTTTTGATTGGAAGTTTCATTGTTTTCAGAAAGAAAAACAACCCAGCCTGAATCCTGTCTTCAAAGGCAGAAAGGTTGAAACGAATGAATAAATAGTGTGTTAATGATTTCTGTGGTTGCATTCAGAGAAGAGCTGCTTTACTGTTTGTTTCTAAAGCACTAAAGCAGAGACCCTGAAGGACACTAGAGTGACAAGCGTCTTCCAGTCGGGGGAAAGCAGGACTGTTCTCCATATTCTCTAAAGCTTGAGTCAGACTTAGTTAGCGGTAGGTTCATTTCTGTCATGGAAGGAGACCACAGACAACAGAGCAGAGCAGGAAAGCCAGACTGAATGAACGGTGAATTACCTCAAGACTTCAGAACAAAGGTCCTGATTATTTCACAGACTAACACTCATACTAGGTATGAGATTTGCTATCAATTTTCATCTCTGTGACAATGTGTCACTCTCTCTTTAATATTTTTCCCATTCTAAGAGCTCTAAAATTAGTCCTCTAGACCAGCAAAGAACAGAAAAGGGAGGATTTTATGTTTCACTTAATGTTTTTAAGAACAGTCTGGATTTCTAAATTTGTACATGCATTACTTTTATTTTAACACAGGAACTCCTGAGTGGAAAGATCATGGTCTACTTTATTGTCTGCTTATTTGTAATTCTCTGGAGTTACAAATGAAATAAATGAACTCTATTTGAGCCCCAGGCTCTAATCCTGATATATTCCTGCAGGAACCTTACTTCTTCCCTCATCTTGCTTCAGTTATTCCCCCTCCTTTCAGAGCTCAGGAAACGGACACACATTTAAAAGAATGAAATTCTCTCACTTCTATTAGAGGCTAAAACGAAACTATAAACTAATATCTTTATTGACCCACTCTCCCTTAAGATTATTTCTGTGCTCTTTCATAAAAAATCAAATTCATATTGTGTTCAAATGAAGATAAGAATATGTTGCTTAACAAGACTATTTCAAAAGTCATACATTAAAAAAATGGAAATGAAGTTCTAACATAATTGAGTCTATGTGTAGCAAGCCCGCCCTCTACTGGATCAAGTTACTTTTTCTTTATTATTCCTCTGATTTATTTCCCTTGAGAATGAGAGGAAGAAAAAGGTAATGAAACAAAGAAGAAACCAAAATTCACAAGACAGATTAAGAGCACGCTTTCCCCTCTGAGGCTCAGGACTCAACTGTACACACATCACTCTGCCTTTCTACCTCCCCTGCACAGCAGGACTTCTCTGTCTTAACTGTGTCGGCACGCAGCCTCTGGATTGCTAACAAGAGAACGTGAGACACCTGGAACAGAACTGCTTTTGTCGTCAAGCCTGTCAGCCACGTGGACTGGTCTCTATCACTGGAGATGGAGCAGAAGAAAGAATACAAATCATAAAAATTATAAAGGAATGGGCACTGCTTGTGCAGTACATCTGACACAGAAATAACCACAAGGGGTGTGTGTGTGTGTGTGTGTGTGTGTGTGTGTGCTGACTGTAAAATAGCTTAGCAAGCAGATTTAAAAGTTTGTCAGCTCACAACAAAGTACTCTTGGAGCCAATGTGGCTCTAAATAGGGTTTGGTAGATGGCTGGTTATAAAATAAATATACAAAAATTCCATTTACAAAGGTAAGCAGTTAGGAAATGTAATAAAAAAAAATGTCACACACAATAGCTTAATACAGAGTTTTGAAGAAAACTACTCTACCTTCCTAAGGTAGAGTATACTAAAGTAGAGTGTAAGAAGGCTGTGAATAAATGGAAAGGCATACCAGATTTCTGGGTAGGAAGGTAATACTTTAAGAGTGACAAACACTCTGCAATTAAAATGTAAATTTAGCCTGACCGGGCAGTGGCACAGTGGATAGAGTGTCGGACTGGGATGCGGAAGACCCAGGTTCGAGACCCCAAGGTCGTCAGCTTGAGCGAGGGCTCATCTGGTTTGAGTAAAGCTCACCAGCTTGGACACAAGGTCGCTGGCTCCAGCAAGGGGTTACTCAGTCTGCTGAAGGCCCGCAGTCAAGGCATGTATGAGAAAGCAATCAATGAACAATTAAGGTGTTGCAATGTGCAACGAAAAACTAATGATTGATGCTTCTCATCTCTCTGTTCCTGTCTGTCTGTCCCTGTCTATCCCTCTCTCTGACTCTCTCTGTCTCTGTAAAAAAAAAAAAAAAAAAGTAAATTTAACACAATTCCAATAAATATTTACAATAATTTTGTAATGAGAAAATAATCAGTTACTATGAAGAATAAATGCAAAAGAATAGCCAAGAAACGATTTTAAAAGATATCCAATTAGCCTGAATTGCTATAGTGATGGACAGAAAACTAGCATGTAGCTCACTACCCAGCAATGTTTCAACTGGTTTTGTTGCTATTCTACTACTTGCCACCTGCAGAGTAACTCTCCTGAAGGATTTAAGACTTTTCCATTATCACTTTCAATGTATAAATTAAACTACATATTCATTTCAGGTAAATACATAGATAAATAGGACTGTACTGATAATGAATCATGAAGGTAAATTTTGGAAACTGTTTCAGTAATTATAAAAAAACCTTATTAATTATTTTCACTCTGGATTTATGTGCTCCTTGAGGACCTAACTTTAGTGTAGGACACTACGTGGTTGAGAACCTTGGCTCAGCACTTCCCAGCTCTGTGTCCCTGGGCTGGTTACTTCACTCTCCAGGTTTCAGTTATTTCACTTGTAAGATGTGGATAAAAATATCTGAAAGAATTACTGTCAGCATTCAGTAAGCTAATATTTGGAAGACACTAACAACAATGCCTGGGATTTATTAAGAGCTCGGTAAACAGCAATTACTATGAACTGAATTTTATGAAAATGATACATTATTAATGTTTTTGTTTTTTTTTTAATTTCTGAAGCTGGAAACGGGGAGAGGCAGTCAGACAGACTCCCGCATGCGCCCAACCGGGATCCACCCGGCACACCCACCAGGGGCGACGCTCTGCCCACCAGGGGGCGATGCTCTGCCCCTCCGGGGGGTCGAACTGCCGCAACCAGAGCCACTCTAGCGCCTGGGGCAGAGGCCAAGGAGCCATCCCCAGTGCCCGGGCCATCTTTGCTCCAAATGGAGCCTTGGCTGCGGGAGGGGAAGAGAGAGACAGAGAGGAAGGAGGGGGTGAGGGTGGAGAAGCAAATGGGCGCTTCTCCTATGTGCCCTGGCCGGGAATCGAACCCGGGTCCCCCGCACACCAGGCCGACGCTCTACCGCTGAGCCAACCGGCCAGGGCCTTATTAATGTTTTTAATGTGAAGATTTTTAACAGTTCCCATATATATTTCTTAGAACATCAAAGTGTAACTGTTTTTTAACAATATCTTTCATACATTTAACAATATCTTTCATAGCATACCATCATATTTGACCTCTCTGAGAATGTACTTATCGTTTAAAATTGTGATATGTAAGTTATTTTAGCTTTTAGGGATATAATTAATTGAAATAGATTTAGCTAATGATTGAATACTTCAGCGATGTATATACTTGACCCTTGGACACCACTTTTTATACTATCATAGTGACTTAATAATGTTTTTTTTGTTTTGTTTTGTTTTTTGTATTTTTCTGAAGTTGGAAACGGGGAAGCAGTCAGACAGACTCCTGCATGCACCCGACCGGGATCCACTCGGCATGCCCACCAGGGGGCAACGCTCTGCCCATCTGGGGCGTTGCTCTGTTGCAACCAGAGCCACTCCAGCCCCCGAGGCAGAGGCCATGGAGCCATCCTCAGCGCCCAGGCCAACCTTACTCCAATGGAGCCTTGGCTGCGGGAGGGGAAGAGAGAGACAGAGGAAGGAGAGGGGCAGGGGTGGAGAAGCAGATGAGTACCTCCCCTGTGTGCCTTGGCTGGGAATTGAACCCGGGACTGCTGCACACCAGGCCAATGCTCTACCACTGAGCAAACCAGCCAGGGCCTGATTTAATAGTTCTAATCAAATAGATAATAAAACTTAAAACTTTCAGTGTTTTAATTTAATGTTCCCTTAAAATATAGTTCACTAGGCCTGGCCCATTTGCTCAGTGTTCGGGCGTCGGCCCGGCATGTGGATGTCCTAGGTTCAATTCCCCAGTCAGGGAACAAAGGAGAAGCAACCATCTTCGTCTCCACCCCTTCTCCTTCTCTCTCTCTCCTTCTCCCATAGCTATGGCTTGATTGGTTCAAGTGAGATGGCCCTCAGTGCTGAGGATGGATCCTAGCCTCTGCCTCAGGTGCCAAACATAGTCCAGTTGCTGAGCAACAGAGCAATGCCCCGAATAGGGGTTGGGAAACTTTTTGGCTGAGAGAGCCATGAACACCACATATTTTAAAATGTAATTCTGTGAGAGCCATAAAACAACCCGTGTATGTTACACATTATCCAATAAAAATTTGGTGTCCTGGAGGACAGCTGTGATTGGCTCCAGCCACCCACAACCATGAACATGAGCGGTAGGAAATGAATGGATTGTAATACATAAGAATGGTTTATATTTTTAACATTATTTTTTTTTTTATTAAAGATTTGTCTGTACCTGACCAGGAGGTGGTGCAGTGGATAGAGCGTCAGACTGGGATGCCAAGGACCCAGGTTCGAGACCCCAAGGTTGCCAGCTTGAGCACGGCTCATCTGGTTTGAGCAAAAGCTCACTAGCTTGGACCCAAGGTCGCTGGCTCCAGCAAGGGGTTACTCAGTCTGCTGAAGGCCCGCGTCAAGGCATATATGAGAAAGCAATCAATGAACAATTAAGGTATAGCAATGTGCAACGAAAAACTAATGATTTATGCTTCTCATCTCTCTGTTCCTGTCTGTCCCTGTCTATCCCTCTCTCTAACTCTCTCTCTCTGTAAAAATGAAAAAAATTTTAAAAAGAGATTTGTCTGTGAGCCAGATGCAGCCATCAAAAGAGCCCCATCTGGCTCGCAAGCCATAGGTTCCCGACCCCTGCCCCAGATGGTCAGAGCATTGCCGCATAGGGGGCTTGAGGGATGGATCCTAGTCTCTGCCTCCCCTCCTCTTACTTAAACACACACATACACACACACACACACACACACGTGTATATATATAGTTTTCTGGAAAAAACTACATATTGTACATTATAGGCTCATAGTTCATCATATTTCATGCCAAACACATAAACCTACTTTTATATAATTAAGTTTGAAAATTGGGCTGTGTTTGAGTTTGTGGTAAGTTGGACTTAAAATCAATACAAATGCATTTTTGTTGATGACTAAAAAATTTCAGTTACTTACCAAATTTTCTCTTTCAATCCTTTGCTGTTCTCTCTGTCTGTTGAGAGCACTGTGATATAACTTAGGAGGATGACTGATTGATCTTCTAGGGATTGTATTTTTGCTTCCTGGTTTCTCAGCCTGTCTTGACAGTTCTTTCAAAAGCCTCTGATTTTCCCGATCAATCTGTCTCACCTCCTCTCTCGTGAAAGAGTAGTTTCTCCTAGGTACGAATGAAGGCTGATCTAAGTGATGTTTCTGTGGTCCCTTTTTATCCAATTCCAGAAAAGCTACAGAAATGAACAAAAGAAGGAAAAATGGCAAAAGCACAGAAATATGATGGTACATGCTTTAACTTTTAAAAACAAAAACTACGTACATTAATTCATGAAAAGGTATGGGTGAAATAATGTTAATGACATCTACATTATAACTATGTAGGAAAAATCCAGAGGCAGTTTAGCATTTTATGTTTACGGGGTTCTTTAGGAATAAAAGCTATACACAAAATAATAAATATATATTATTAAGAAATGTACAAGGTGCTGGTTCTAAGATTAGGTATAATTTATGGAAAATTTTATGTTTCCCACAGCAGCTTAATATTTAGGGAGGTTAGAAACTTCTAATTCAGTGTATCAATATAATACTTAATTTAGGCAGTTTTTGTTAATTGGAAGGCTTATTTCAAAAATAAAATGTTGTCAGCAATGACCAATGGAAAAAATGGCTGGAAAACGGCAAAAACAAACCCAGAATAGCCTGAAACTTTCAACTTAATCTGAAAATATTTTACTACAAAAGATTTATGAGCTTAACATTGGCATTAAAACAAATCCTTCTACTGTAAAAGTCAAACATTTCATTCCTGACTAAACAAAAACTAACATGAATACACTGTATAAACAGAGTTCTTAACCAAGAAAAATATTTATGTATATTATGTTTATCAATAAAAGTTTCTAAAAATATAAAGCTTGCTAAATGTTTCAGCTTAAGTCTGTCCTAAAAAATGAATACATTATATCAGATTAATATACTGACACATTTGTTTTGCTTTGTTTTTTACAATGTTTTTCTAAAGCAACCATTATTTGTTTTTACTTGAGTACCTTTTTGTTAATTCTTTTACTTGTTTAGCATTTTGTACTGATAAAAACACAGTGCTATCAGGGAAAGCAGAATTTTTAACCCTCATTGAGGGTTAAAATACAGAAAATTTAAAAACATTTCAGCAAGGTCACGAAAACTGTAAGTCTACCTCCCTACATCTAACCAAAGACAATAAAAAATTACATGAACTTTAAAAAATGTTTACTAATAGCGGCTCCTGAGGGGAAAAAATGAGGAAATTAACACTTGGTAATTTGTTGAAAACCATACAAAGTTAATGACAAAACCTGGATGAGATACAGATGTAATGACCATAATTATCTTGCTCCCAAGAAAAGCCTGTTTTGTAGAATAAGGTTTCTAGATTAATTTAGCCATATGAGAAAGCCTTTAAAATAAAATTCTAAAAGGAATTAAAAGTAAACTATTTTCATGGTATTTAAAAATGTTGTAAAAATTAAAATAAGGCAATCGCAATAAATAAAGTTTAATCTAATTCACTTTTAAAATTAGTACTCTGTGATAGAAATGTATATACATGGAATGTATTTTCATATATATGCCAGTCTCGACATATGATGTTTCGAGTTTACAACGTTTACTCCTATAAAACTTAAAATACTTGAGACATGAGTATTTCGGCTTTCACTGTTAGCATACTTACGGACTACACGGGTGAACTACAACTGCTCACAAAAATGAGGGGATCGGGGACCGTGCAGATACTGCAGTACTGTCAGCCTTTTGTACAGTGCGTTTCCACCAATGGAATTAAAGTTGGTTTTGCATCTCATTTGCATAATTGAACAACTTTTGTTTGCTTTTCTGGTGTTTTGGGTTTTTTTTTTTCTTTTTTCCAAAGTTGGAAACGGGGAGGCAGTCAGACAGACTCCCACATGCGCCTGACCGGGATCCACCCAGGAATCGAACCCAGGACTCCTGCACGCCAGGCTGATGCTCTCTGGTGTTGTTTAATATAAAAAAATCAAATGTTTCTTCTTTTTATCGCTTCATTTTCATTTAAAAATATACCCTAATTTTTGTGAGCCGTATAGTTTGGTTGTGCGCAGTGTATGAATGAGGGAGGGAGGCGGTATCCCCCAGTACGCTGGCTTACCCATGCCTTTTTGGACGGGTAAAAGTGCAAGTGTTCCATTTGTGTTAGGCTAGGACATGTTTCGAATTACACCAAAATTCGGGTTACATCATGTGGCAGGAACAGAACTGGTTGTAACCCAAGGACCTCCTGTACATGTTTTAGTATGAAGCAACCTCAAATACAGGCGTGGGTAAAAGTAGGTTTATGGTTAAAATATAACTAATAAATAATAACACAAGAATATGATCTATTAGTTTTTCCAATTAAGATCTAATTTTTTAACTTGAATAAACTTTCAGAGATACATTTATATAAATATGTACCTATTTAACTCACATACTTATTAAATATTGCTTTTCTTAAATTTTCTTCAATGAAACGATTTTGTTTGAACTTGTTACAGTATTTCAGTATCAGTGTCTATTCATTTCTTGAGTCATCTAACATAACTTACTAGAAGTATCAGCTTTACTTTTAGCTAAGCTGAGATACACACAGCATTTAAAAGTTATGTGTAATGATACCACTGAAAATGTTACCCCAAGCTATGTTAAGACCTTATTCATATTATATTAATGTATTTAAAAAAATAATCCACCCTGTGTGTATAATCATGACCCACTAATAGAAATGGTATTTGCTTTTTAACTTTTCTCTGTGAGAATGGGGGGTACAGATAGATTTATGCATGTGCCCAGGCCAGGATCCACCCAGCAATCCCCGTCTAGAGCTGATGCTCTGCTCATCTGAGGCCACTGGCAACCAAGCTATTTTTAGTGCCTGAGGCAGAGGCTTCATGGAGTCATCCTCAGCACCCAGGGTCAACATGCTCAAACCTTTTGAGCCATGGCTGTGTGAGGAGAAGAGAAAGAGAGAGGGAAAGGGGAAGGGGGAGGGGGAGAAGAGGAGGGGAGAAGAAGGGTGGAGAAGCAGATGGTCACTTTTCTTGTGTGCCCTGGCCAGGAATTGAACCCAGGGCTTCTACACATCAGGTTGACATGTTACCTCTGAGCCAACCAGCCAAGGCCTAATTTTTCTTTGTAAAGTGAGAAGAGGGGAGATAGACGGACCCCTACATGTGCCCTGATAAAATGGTTTTTTAATCTAAATGGTTTTTTTTAATCTAAACTTATAAATAGAGAGGTCACATTTCAAGGAATACTAATTACCATATTTCCCTATGTATAAGACGCACATTTTTTCAAATTTTGGGGGTCTAAAAACTGGGTGTGTCCTATACAGCAATTGTAATTTTTTTACTCGCATTTCCTGCTTTTTCATGCTTGTGTTTGTACTCATTGTTGAAGACAGTGATTCATCATCAGACACAGATGAGGACAAGCTAATGGATGGGAGTTTTGACAGTGATGAGTTGTATGAATTTTATGATAGATATGACTTGAGTTCAATAACTTGATATAATACATCATTTTTCAAATTTCGGGCCCCAAAATTGAGGTTCTCACTCTACTACTCTTCTGTTTAATGCTCTCTGACTATTCAGCGATTTAGAACTCAAGGTCAAAGAACTAAGTCCAGCCATACCCACTTTTTGCTATTACACAGCAAAGACAGGCTTGGGGTAGGGCTGGGGTGTCTCCCAAATCAGCCACCCAAATGAGCTAAAAGAGGCTAAATATAAAGAAATTCTCATACATTTTCAAGGTCTACTTTAATGTTAGGTGTCTAATAATGCTAGTCTAGACTGATTCTCCTTTCCAATATTTCTCACAGAACCCCAAAAATATAAATTTAAAAAAGGCCTGAGCAGCTTGACCAGGTGGTGGCGCAGTTGATGGAGCATCAGCCTCGGATGCCGAGGACACAGGTTCGAAACCCTGAGGTTGCTGGCTTGAGCACGGGCTCATCTGGCTTGAGCGTGGAGTCGCCGGCCTGAGCATGGGATCATAGACATCACTCCATGGTTGCTGGCTTGAGTCCACGGTCGCTGGCTTGAGCAAGGGGTCACTGGCTCAGATGGAGCCCCCCAGTCATGGCACATATGAGAAAGCAATCAATGAACAACTAAGGTGCCACAAGGATGAACTGATGCTTCATCTCTCTCCCTTCCTGTCTGTCCCTGTCTCTCTCTCGCTTAAAAAAAAAAATGGCCCTGAGCAACCTACATGAACACCTCAACACCTCATCCTACAACTGAGGAAACTGAGGCACAGATCCTGGCCAGGTAACTCGGTCGGTCAGAGCACTGTCCTGATCTGCCAACACTGCAGGTTCAATCCCAGGTCACAGCACAAACAAGCATCAACCACTGAATGCATGAATAAGTGGAACAACAAACCGATGTTTTTGTCTTCTTTCCTTCCTTTCTCTAAAATCAATAAAAACCAATCAAGCAATAAAGTAATAGATGTTTTAAAAGAAAAGAAACTGGGGCACAGAATAGTTACTGTTGTCTAGGGTCACACAAATAACAGTCAGAAGCCTAAACTTTTTATTCTACTTCCAGAATGTTCTTCACCTCGCTCCACAAGCGCCCAAATTCAACACTGTTCCACACTCTATGGCCTATAATTGGGACATCTGATTCTATATTCTTTAATTAACTTTTGTTTCACATGCTTATTATTTCATAGTTCAAATTTATAAACTTATTAACAAAAGTTATTTTAAACCAGTAAGTAACATCAGCACTTAGCTATAGGCATCCTTTCTATCTATACTGTTGCCTTATGTTTGCTGTAATGGCTTGCTAAATTTTTACTCAAAATTTACTATCTGAATCAACAAACTGTCTTGATGTATTTTGTTCTGAGCTAGTGAAGATGTTTTAATTGAGAGGATGCTGAGTATGCTGTGTTCCTACCGCTGTTCTGTGAAGGTCACATCTCACGCTCGTAATTTTTAGATGTTATGCATCACCACTATCGTCCTCCTACATTGAGTAAATTTACCTTCCAAGTAGATGGAAGAGGCTGTGACGAACTCAGGGGAGGCCAGGAGGCCAGTGAAGCCCACACAGAGCTGTGGAGAAACAAGAGCGGGGGGGGGGGGGGGGGGGGGGGGGGGGGGGGGGGGGGGAAGAAAAGAGAAACGAGCGAGGTGAGGAATGCCGAGAAGGCACAGGTGCGCATGCGTCTCCATCACACACGTTCAGTCCGCGGTTTGGTTCTACACGTGGGGAAATAACGAAAACTTATATAAAATATTCTTGAATCTGAAAAGCTTCACTGAGTAAATTGAGCATGAATAATTTTGAAGAACTATAGAAAAACAGTATGCAACAGGCTGAAAGCCATCATTAGTGTTTGCAATACTTCATTATTATACAGGCTCTTTGATGGATTGTTATGGTATGGATTCCAATAACAGATGTTCCAGCTGGCAAATGCCACCTTCATTCCGTGCCTGAAAAAGCCTTGAGCATCACTCAGTAGCAGGTCACTGAGTCCAGGGTTCCCTCCTGTGCAGCAGAATAAATACAGCTCTTCCTTCTACATTTCAGCTCAGTTTCCCCTATTTCAGTGCTTCAATTATATTTGGGGAACTGTTGAGAAATTTGAGGTATGACTGTTTCTCCCATTTCAAAATTAAAAATATACAGGCTGTCCATATACAACTAAGTTTCAGAAATAGGTAAGAATAGTTAGAGATGCCTGTATTTACTTTCTGTGGAACCAAACCATTTTTTAGTGTCTGGGTATTCAGACCGTCATGGCCCTTGGGTCAGCAGTATTGGGACATGCAGTGGGCTGGCTAGAAACGCTGCCCCTGGGGTCCCAGTCTAGATTTACTGAGCCAGAACCTGTATTTTAACGGTATCCCCAAATGATCTGTATGCATATTAAAGCTGAGAAGCTCTGACCTAGTGGATCAAGTTGGTTACCCAATTAGCATACATTTCTACTTTCTTCCTTATTAACAGATCCCTAATTTTTTTTAAAGACATCTATCCCTTTCCTATGAAGCCATATCCTTCAGGGAAGCTGACCTCCTCTCCTGACTCTCACCCGAGTCCAGGCAGAGTAACCCAAATCTGGGCAATGAGACGTAAGTGGAAGTCAGCTGGGGGTGCTTCTTTAAACAGTTCCTTCTATTCTAAGAGAGTCACCGGAGGAGACGCTTCCCTTCCTCTGGACACTGTTATGTCCAGATGCAAATCCTAGAAAGTGCTGTAGGCATCTCCTAGCAGCCGACACCAGGGCTTGGGAAACAGAATGGTAGAATCTTGGTTCCTGAAAACATTTCTGAGCCACTGAATGAGTCAACTCTCAAGCCTTATCTTAGGACTTCCTGATATGTGAAAAACATTGCTTTATTAGGAATTTCTGCTTCTTGCATCCAAAGTCATCCTAACCAATACAAGTAGGTAATCACTGACAGTCCTGAATAAAAAGCTCAGATATCACAGTCCACTTTCCATTAGGTGTTTTTTTCAACCAGACAATTTAATAGAGCCAAGTGTTTTCATCCTAAAATTGGCTGTGTCTTCTCATTCTCATTTGAGGATAAAGTAGTGCTTATAATTTGTGGAATCAAATAATACTTATAAAAAATAAAAAATGGGGCCCTGGCCAGTTTGCTCAGTGGTAGAGTGACGGCCTAGCATGTGGAAGTCCCGGGTTCGATTCCCGGTCAGGGAACACAGGAGAAGCGCCCATCTGCTTCTCCACCCTTCTTCTCCCTCTCCTTTCTTTCTGTCTCTCTGTTCCCCATGCGCAGCCAAGGCTCCATTGAAGCAAAGTTGGCCCAGGCACTGAGGATGGCTACATGGCCTCTGCCTCAGGCGCTAGAATGGCTCAGGTTGCAGCAGAGCAATGCTCCAGATGGGCAGAGTATCGCCCCCTGGTGGGATCCCGGTTGGGCACATGCGGAAGTCTGTCTGCCTGCCTTTCTGCTTCTCTTTTTGGAAAAATACAAAAAAAATAAAAATAATAATAAATAAATGAATAATGGAACAGTGGACCTTTAAAATGAAAATTATGTCTTAGACAAATAAGACCATATTTTAAAGAAATAAAACCTGTAAGTCATGTTATACATTTTTATCTTCTATAACATTCTTTTCAATAATCACGTTCTTAATGTTTTGACCTAATGTCATAAAATTCTCTAAGATATTTCATAATGCCATATGTTAGGATGCTACTTTTAAATACATATACATCACAGTAAAAATTATTAAGGACAATGCAGCAGTAGAAATTTGACACAGAAAGGGGCAGATATATTAAGTTGCATATTATTAATATAAAATATTAGTGAGCAGTCCATCAGATGGACTTTTATGGCTTATTTTTTACTGCCTTTCAATTTTTGCATTAAAAATGATTTTAAAAAACAGCCCCACCACTTCAAGGAAAACAGCTGACAATATCTGTTGACGATAATAAAATATGAGCATTTTAGCCGTGGCCAGATAGCTCGGTTTGTTAGAACATTGTCCCCAAGTACAGAGGCTGCCGTTTCCATCCTTGGCCAGGGCACCTACAGGAACAGATCGATCCCTGTTTCACTCCTTCTTCCTTCCTTTCCCTCTAAAATTAATAAATAAAAGTTTTTAAAAATCTGAGCATTTTAGTAAAAATTTAAATTTTAGTAAACTTGGGTTTGACAGCTTAAGAGTTTTCTAATGATATTGGTAGTGGTATTAACAACTATGATTTCTATATAGTTTACTATAAAATGTCAACATTTGTAGCTCAGAGAACTAATATTTTCCAAATCCAAATAACCTACACATCATGTTACAAAATCATTCAAAATATAAGATCAATAAATTACAATATAATAGGCTACAAATTAGTACTACTGTCTTTTTTTCTTTCTTTTTTATTAAGAGGCAGGGAAGCAGAGACAAATTCCTGCATGTGGCTGACCAGGATCCACCCAGCATGCCCACCAGGGGGTGATGTTCTGCCCATCTGGGGCTGCTATGCTGTTGCTTGGCAACCAAGCTACGCTAGTGGCTGAGGAGAGGCCATGGTGCCATGCTCAGTGCCTGAGGCCAAGTTGCTCAAATGAGCCATGGCTGTGGGAGGGGAGAGTAGAGACGGGGGAGGGATGAAGAAGCAGATGGACACCTCTCCTGTGTGCTCTGACTGGGAATCAAACCCTGCACTTCCACATGCGAGGCCGATGCTCTACCACTGAACCAACCGGCCAGGTCTAGTATTAGTTTCATATTTCAACTAACATTTAAGAAACTACTACTTATGGAATATTGGTGTGGTAGCAAAGAATATCTAAACTTAACTGAAAAGGTATTTAAAATACTCCTCTATTTTCCAATCATATAGCTGTGTAAGGCCATATTTTTTTAATATGCTTCGACCAAAATAATAATTTTTTTAATATGCTTCGACCAAAATAATAATAATATATCACAACAGTTGTATGCAGAAGCTGACGGAAAATCCAGTCATATGCTAGTATTAGTGATTAGCAAAAACCACAAATTTTTGGAAATATAGTTGTTTCATAAAATGTTACTTATGTTAACACATAATGGGTTTATTACTACTATTCTTTAATGAACTGATATTTAAGTTTCTGCTTTAATTTCTAATATGGTAAATGGAAATCTGAAGGAGAGGAAGATGCAATCATACAAACCATCTTATAGACTGGAAAGTGGTCCTAAAGAATTTTGTAAGTGGAAATTGTTATACTGAATGGCTTAATAAAGAATTTCCCTAGAGAAGAATATTAATCAAATATACTAAAGGTTATAATGCAGGAGGCACAGACTTACTCTATGTATTTCAGACAGCAAACCTAAAACTAATGGGTAACTGATACAAGATCAGGTGTCAGTGAAACACAGAATACACTTCCTAACCATCCGAGTTGTGCAGCAACAGAAGAGTCCTCACAGTTCCTTCAGTTCACAAACATCGTCCATTATGTGCCAACACTTGCGGGATGGGGGGATTCCTGTAAGGAGTAAGATCCTGCCCTCCTGTGATTTACACTCCAAATGGAGGGAAAAGCAAACAAATTACACCAATTTCGGGGTCTAGTAGGTATTCTGATGGGAGGAAACAGGCTTTTGGGACAGACACGCAGGAGTCAAGGTTATAAAGATACTCTAGACCAGTGGTAGTCAACCTGGTCCCTACCGCCCACTAGTGGCGTTCCAGCTTTCATGGTGGGCGGTAGCAGAACAACCGAAGTATAAATAAAAAGATAGGTTTAACTACAGTAAGTTGTTTTATAAAGATTTATTCCGCTAAACTTAGTGAAAATCTGACATAAAGTACTTGGTAAGTAATTATTATTATATGCTTTAACTTGCTGTAACTCTGCTTTATAAATTTTATAAAGTAAAGTTACTTCCGTACTTTATAAATCACCATTACTGTGGAACCAGTGGGCGGTTAGAAAATTTTACTAACAGAGATACAAAAGTGGGCAGTAGGTATAAAAAGGATGACTACCCCTGGTCTAGACAAAATGCTGACAAAAAGTCTCTCTGAGGAGGGGATATATAAGCTGAGACAGAGACAGCCTGTGCAAGGAAAAGGGCACGGTCAAGTGCAGGTGCGCCACGAGTGCAAGTGCTCCGAGATCGGTGAGGAAGCAGTGCTACTGGAGAGAGCAAGAGATGGAAACAAACAAGGGGTTAGGGAGCAGCCCTAATGGTGTAGCAATGGTTCTCATCCCCCTTAACAGTGTATCAGAACGGCACCAGAGTGCCCTTGGCGGGGCCTCGGCATGAACATGTACCAGTTTGTTCCACTAGTTCTCCAGATGACACTAGCGCACAACCTAGGATGCGCTTTCCTGATACCAGTCGGGTAGGCTGCGAGAAGGCATTGGGACTTCATTTTGAATATAAGAGCACCTCAATGAAGAGTTGAAAAACTAGTAGGATTGATTTACTTTTTAAAAGATCACTCTGGGCCTGGCCTTTGGTGGCACAGTGGATGGAGCATCAACCTGGACTGCTAAGGTCGCCAGTTCGAAATCCTGGACTTGCCCCATCAAGGCACATACAACAAGCAACAAGCAACAAGCAAGCAATGCACAACTAAAGTGAAGCAACTATGACTTGATACTTCTCACTCCTCTGTTCTCTCCTCTCTCTGTAAAATCAATAAATAAAATCTTAAAAAGAAAAAAAGAATGATCACTCTGAACCCTGGATAAGTAGCTCAGTTGCTTAGAGTGATGTCCTAATAAGCTAAGGTTGGGTGTTCAATCCCTGGTCAAAAAGCACATACAAAAATAAACCAATAAATGCATAAATAAGTGGAACAATAAATTCATGTTTATATTTCATACTCTTTCTCCCTTCCTCTCTCTAAAATCAATCAATAAACATTTTTAAAAATTTAAATATCATTCTGGTTGTTAGTATAAGAAGCAGAGGGGCAAGAATAGAAAATGCCTCAATCCTAAAAGTTTTAAGAGACTGAATGAGCATTTATCAGGAAAGATATATCAAGTGGAGGCTTAGCCACTAGGGGTAATGGCCAAAGTGGAGTCACGTTTCAGACACAATAAACAACAGGGACAATCAGAGCAACGTGAAAAAAAACCTACAGATGAGGGAACATTCACAAGTGTAAACTGTCCCAAAATACACTTTTATTAATCTGCCTATGAGTTGTTAGACTAAATAAGAGATTTACTTACGCCTTTACATTGCCACCATCATACCAACTATGATGTTAAAGATTTCTTCTTTCAACTAACATTTTGAACAAAGAGAATCCTATTTACAACTTAAATGTTATCTTCAATTGACCTAAAACCTAATTTGCAAGTCATATATTTTTAGCTATATTAACAAGTCCAAAGAAATCTCAAGCTACTTTTATTTCACTTGGAAATATTGTTCCTTCCAAACGAAATATGGATAATAATAAATTGATACAGAAATATAGCCATAAAGATTATTCTAACTAAAAACATTTATATTTTAAAGCAACTGAAACTTGAATTATGCTATTTCTTTCTTTTTTTTAAGTAAGAGAGAGAGAGGGACAGATAGGGACAGACAGTAAGGGAGAGAGATAAGAAGCATCAACTCATAATTGCAACACCTTAGTTGTTCATTGATTGCTTTTTCATATGTGCCCTGACAAGGGTAGGGGGGCGGGGGGTAGGGGGGCAGGGAGGCTCCAGCCAAGCCAGTGACCATGGGGTCATGTCTATGATCCTATGCTCAAGCTGGTGACCCTGAGTGCTCAAGCCGGTCACCTTTGGGTTTCAACCTGGGTCCTCAGTGTCCTGGGCCAATGCTCTATCCATTGTGCCACTGGTTGGTCAGCCTTGACTTACACTATTTCATCAACCAGGTAATTATTTTCAAGTAATGCATTTAGCCTTTAACTGAAAATCTAAATAGTACACTATAATTCACTATAATTTCCTGGGTTCTTTCATTTGCCAGCACTCTTGCCACTTTCCCGGGTATGAAGACAACAGGTCAGGTTATTTTAACCTCAGTGCTGTTGCCTTTTTTTTTTTTTTTTTTTTTTTCATTTTTCTGAAGCTGGAAACAGGGAGAGACAGTCAGACAGACTCCCGCATGCGCCCGACCGGGATCCACCCGGCACGCCCACCAGGGGCGGTGCTCTGCCCCCCAGGGGGCGATGCTCTGCCCATCCTGGGCGTCGCCATATTGCGACCAGAGCCACTCTAGCGCCTGAGGCAGAGGCCACAGAGCCATGCCCAGCGCCCGGGCCATCCTTGCTCCAATGGAGCCTTGGCTGCAGGAGGGGAAGAGAGAGACAGAGAGGAAAGCGCGGCGGAGGGGTGGAGAAGCAAATGGGCGCTTCTCCTATGTGCCCTGGCCGGGAATCGAACCCGGGTCCTCCGCACGCTAGGCCGACGCTCTACCGCTGAGCCAACCAGCCAGGGCGCCTTTTCTTTTTAAATGTTTACCTTACTGATTTTAGAAAGAGGGAGAGAGCGAGCGAGCGACAGGAACACTGATCTGTTCCTGTCTGTGCCCTGACCGGGGATCGAACTGGCAACCTTCGCGCTTCGGGACGATGCTCTAACCAACTGAGCTTTGTTAGAGAGGAAAGTGAAACAGATCTCGTGCCGATGTCTCTATCAAATGTGGGGAAACCAGGCTCCATTTCTCTCAGTTACCCATTTGGTCCCTCTACGCATTTTGAGTTTGTGTGGCACTAAAAATAAAATCAGTGTGAAGTAGTTTCTAGGCCTGGTTGAATTAGCTTGGCAATGATATTCTTGATATTTTTACGGTAAAGTGGAATATTTAGTAAAGTTATAGCATCAATGATCCCAAACAACGAAACATAGCTATTAGAAAAACCAATGCAAATTCATAGTATTTAATGTTTAAGCTCAACAAGACCTTTAACATTTAAATTCAATACACGGTTCTGAAAAAGTTACCTTTCAAGAGATGATTCAGGTCCATTGTGTCATGTAAGGCTTTCTGCTTACATCTGGGGTCGAAACCGGAATCCGATACTGAAGACTGCGAGTTGAGATGGGACCCACCAGGTTTTTCTTTCCCCCTTTTGGCCGATTTCAAATTATTTCTTAAATCTTCAACATTTCCATACACTTCTCGACTCACATTTTCTTGCCTTTTGACTTTTACTTTTCTATCACTCGACGAGCCCAGTTCAAAAGACTGAACAGGGCTGATGTCTGGGGTTGATAAAGGAGTAACATCTGTCACAGTATCTTCAGATTCCTCAGTGTACTGACCGACTTTCGGTTTAGTCCTTGAAGGCTGTGTTCCTGCTGATTTCATTTCTGGTTGACATTTCTGTTTTGGTGACAAGTGGGTCATACCAGAGAGATGTTTCTTTAATGATGGAGATGAGTCAGACGTATAGTGATCAGGCCTTGTATCGGAACAATCTGTATCTGAACTTGAAGAGGAAGAAGACAAAGAGGAAGAGGAACTGCTTTGGGAATACTTTCCCCTTATGCCTTTTTTAACATTACAGGACGGCCTGGCTGACTTGCACCTGACATGATGCTTTCTCCCATCATCACTGCTTTCCTCTCCATCTGTAGAGGAATCATTTTCACCTTCGTTTACAATTTTGGGAACTCTATTTGGAATGGTCACGTGTATTTTATATCCAGTTGGAGCATCACATAATTGTTTTGCTCTTGAAGAAGTGGTCAGTGATGAAGAATTGCCGGCTTGTGTACTATCATTTTCTCCAGGATGTTCTTCCAGAGTAATTGTCTCCTTTTTTCCATTTCCTTTCTCAGTAAAATCATTTTCTTTTCTTTGCACTCCAAATTTTGAGTTTCCATTTTCCATATCTTTGTCTAGTCTCTCTTTAGGGTTACCACTTTGTGTGTAAAAAAGTGAGTTACTTTCACTTTTCTTTGCTTCTTCAGAGTCACTGTCAAAGAAAGAATAGTCCACTTCACTCTCTGATATATCCCCAAACCGATCCATGGTGGTGAAAATATACCTGAAAAGAAGGGAAATGGGACCATCAGACTAAAGACTAATTTTCAGATGCCCAAACACATTATTTTAGCAAAAGTAGTCAATAAAGATCAACAAAATGGCAATAAATACATATCTATTAACTGAATTTAGAAAACAAAGTGAACAAGCAGAACAGAAACAGATGAATAGATACAGAGAACATCTTGATGGTTGCAGATGGGAGGTTTGGGGGGAGGGTGAAAAAGGTGAAGGGATTAAGAGGCGTAAATTGGTTGTTACATGGGTAAGTAAAGTACAGCGTAAGGAATGTAGTCAATAATATATTTTTTTAATTTTTAAGTGAGAAGTGGGGAGGCAGAGAGACAGACTCCCTCATGCACCCCAACCAGGATCCACCTGGTAAGACTCTTATAGGGCAATGTTCTGCCCATCTAGGGCATTGCTCTGTTACTTGGCAACCAAGCTGTTTTAGCACCTAAGGCAAGGCCATGGAGCTATCCTCAGTGCCTGGGGCCAACTTGCTCCAACCAAGCCATGGCTGCAGAAGGGGAAGAGAGAGAGAGGGAGAAAGAGAAGGGAGAGGGTGGAGAAGCAGACGGTGGCCTCTCCTGTGTGACCTGACTGGGAATTTATCCTGGGACATCCGCATGCCAAGCCGACACTCCACCACTGAGCCATCCAGCCAGGGCTGTCAATAATATGCTAATAGCCATGTATGGTTGTCAGGTGGGTACAAGATTTATCAGGATGATCACTCAATACTTTATATAATATCTAATTACTGGGGTGTACAACTGAAACTAATATAATATTGTATGTCAACTGTAATTGACAAAAAAAGAAAAAAAAATCACTCCCAAATAGCCACCCCCAAAGACTGACAAGCTTCCCCATTTCAGTACCTGTTTTTGCCCTATTCTGCTCCGTCACTGCAGCAGAAAGGAGACAACTACGATGAAAAGTAAAAACTGCCTTTACCCCTTCCCGTTAAGAAATTGAAACTCTTAAGGTACATACATAGGCTGTACAGGTTGCTCAGAGGCAAACCTATAAAACTTTCACCACAAACTGTCAATAACCACATATGGAAAATGACCAGGGAGGAGTACGTATGTCTTATTGTGTTAAAGGAAGTTTGGTATAAGAGATTTTATAGCACACAGCCTGCCTAAAATAGAAAAATTAAAGCATATTATTTAGACACATGGAGTTAAATATTGGAAAAATGGGATAAAAATGTTCCAAGTAGTTGCCTCTAGCATGGTGCAGGGACCACTGGTTTGGTTATAGGCTTTAAGTTACCAGTTGACTTGTTGATTTAAAAACAGTTTAATACTTTATATAGTTGGAATTAAATTGTAATCATCATTATAAAGTCATAGCCTTTAAAAAATATTTTTCTTCCGGCCCCGCCTGGTTGGCTTGTGGTTGTCCTGGGTTCGATTCCCAGTCAGGGCACACAAGAGAAGTGACCATCTGCTTCTCCACCCTTCCCTCTCTCCTTTCTATCTCTCTCTTCCCCTCCCATGGCCAAGGATCCATTGGAGCAAAGTTGGCCCGGGCACTGAGGATGGCTCCAGGGCCTCCACCTCAGGCGCTAGAATGGCTCTGGCTGCAACAGAGCAACGCCCCAGATGGGCAGGGCATCGTCTCCTAGTGGGCATGCCGGGTGGATCCCAGTTGGGCACATGTAGGAGTCTGTCTCTCTGACTCCCAGCTTCTCACTTCTAAATATAAATATAAATATATATATTTCTTCTTAATTGATCTTAGTGACAGCAGCACAATTTCAATTACTAATAATCTTGAATTCAGAGTGTGACCTCTAATACTATTCTCCACTAAAAAATTTTTTTTTTAAATCAGGACCTTGGAAGATGCAGCTGATTCCATTTCTGGAGGGGGAATAAACGTCCAAGAAGGGCCTCAAACATCTTACTGTTGCCAGAAAGCAAAATATTCATATATGCGTGGGGTAGTTAGAATAAAACAAAGACTCTAGTTTTAAAAGGGCTTTAACTGGGCCCTGGCCGGTTGGCTCAGCGGTAGAGCGTCAGCCTGGCGTGCGGGGGACCCGGGTTCGATTCCCGGCCAGGGCACATAGGAGAAGCGCCCATTTGCTTCTCCACCCCCACCCCCCTCCTTCCTCTCTGTCTCTCTCTTCCCCTCCTGCAGCCAAGGCTCCATTGGAGCAAAGATGGCCCGGGCGCTGGGGATGGCTCCTTGGCCGCCTGCCCCAGGCGCTAGAGTGGCTCTGGTCGAGTGGCTCTGGTCGCGGCAGAGTGACGCCCCGGAGGGGCAGAGCATCGCCCCCTGGTGGGCAGAGCGTCGCCCCTGGTGGGCGTGCCGGGTGGATCCCGGTCGGGCGCATGCGGGAATCTGTCTGACTGTCTCTCCCTGTTTCCAGCTTCAGAAAAATACAAAAAAAATAAAAAATAAAAAAAAAATAAAAGGGCTTTAACTATCCAAGCTGGACAATTTAGCACTGAAAAGCAAAAAATACAAAACGTGCATAAAAATGAAAAAGTAATTCTGTGGAAAGTCATGAGTCCAAATTGATATTTAAAAGGGGCAAACAGTATGAGTTATGTTAAAGGAAAGGAATATATAAATTTCCAATAATAACATATAGCTTTCAATCCAATTTTGTATTTATTATATTCAATTTGATAACCAACAAGAAAAGATTATGCAATCTGTACCTAAATCAGCCATGATACTTTGCAGCCTTTGTTTAAGTGACTTTGCAACTTATAAAAACAAGTATGAATATGATTTAAATATCAACAAAAACATATACCATTAATATTAATGTGATAAGTTAAACATGGTAAGTTAAAGTATATGTGGTAATTCATTTTATCATCATTGGATCATTTGTCTGCCTAAGGTTTTAAAGAATTTAAGAGATTCTAATGTATTACAAAATTTTAACTGTTTATAATCCACTTTCCAGCATTTAAGGGAATCTGATTCCATCAGTGAGTTTAGGCTTACTGGGTTTATAAATGTCTCTGTGCTTAGAAGAGTTTACTAGGCCTGCAGGTCCCTCTCTGAAATCCCTGTTTTTCACAGGGAACAGTTCCCTGCCTTGCTGTTTCCTTACCAGATTGGGAACTCCTGACAGCCACCTCATTTTTCCACCCCTAGTGCCTAGAGTAGAATTTGGCGAATATTATTCAGTGTTTAATCAGTGAAGGATTTTGGAGTTAGGAGACAAGATTGAGCCGTGGTTCTGCTCTTTGATATCTGTGTAAGCAGAGAAGTCACCTCTCTTCGCTGAACTAGTATCCCTGATAGCTTCCCATAACCATCCCTCACCCCCCCACCACACTAACTCTTATTTGCATTTTCATGGTTCATGTAGCCCCCAACAGTTGTAAGCATCTGCCGCCTGTTAAGTGATCACAGTTCCTGAGAGTATGGCCCAGCGCCTGGGAAACTTTTTCAGGTTTAAATTTGGATTGATAATACCCAACAGATATGGTTATTTAAGGATTTCAAAGCTCAGATGGTTTTAGTTACGGAAAAACTGTCCAACAATCCCATCCACTAAGCATTCCTTTTGATAATACTTATTTCAAAATTAATGAGAATAAAAATATGGGCTTAACACAGTAACGATTCTCTTCACAACGTATTAGGAAAGAGTAAAAATTAAAAGATAGTTCATCAGATCTTAATAACCCTTGCGCGGTGCTCAGTGAAGACAGGAACTTGCTGCCTGGGGCACTCACCATCGGTACAGCTCCCGCAGTCAGGAGCTCATGCTCTCAACATTCATCACGAAGACACACAAATCAGAATCTGGCGGTTTTCAAACACTCATTTTGATACTGTGACATTAGGCTTCTCTAGTTACATACATAATATGGACCAAAAAAGGTAACCGACTGGGTATGGGGAAATGGAGACCCAAAGTAAACATCTGTTTTTCAGGAACCAAGGCTCGGTTCCGCACCCGCTCCGGACCCCGCGAGGTGGCCGAGGATAACGGACAGCCCCCCCACGCCTCGGGGTTCAGGTCCCGGTCCGCACAGGCCGGCGGGGCTGACCCGAGCCCGGCTCCCCGTCGCGGCCACGTCCTACTTCAGGGCTGACTGTCACCAAGCTACCCCAAACTGTCACGAGGGACAGGCCGTGGCCACCGGGGCTGGGGGAGACGGAGACCCCACGGGCCCGCGGCTCCGACGCCTCCGCGGTGGTTACACTCGCTGCCCGAGGGGCCGGCCAGGCGCCTCCCACCCTCCCGCGCGCCCCCACAGACCGACCTGCGTGCCAGCCGCTGCCCCGGCTCCGGAGAGGGAAAATGGATCCCAACGGAGGGCAGGCCGGCGGCCGCGGGAAGGAGGGCGGCCCGCGTGCCGCTCACCTGGGTTCCGCCGCCGGAGGCCGCTCGGGGCGTCCCGGGTCGTGCGCACGCGCAGGCGCAGGCGCAGGAGCGCTCGCGCGGCCGTCCGCGGCGGCGCCGCTGAGCTTCCGGAGGTGCCGAGGGTAGAAGGAGGGAACGGAGCTTGCGGGGGCCGAGCCGCAAGTGTGGCGGGAGCCCGGCCGCGCCGCGCCGCTCCTGGCGACGGGCGTCATAGACCGCGGAGGGCCGGGAGCCCCACCGCTCGGGTGGGGCAGCGGGAGGCCGGGCCTGCCGTCCGGGGAAGGAGCACATGGGGAAGGCATCGTCCTCCGGGGAGTCGTTGTCCGGGCGCTGGGTGCCCGGTGCCCGGTCCAGGTCTTACTGCGGCCGCCCGGCCGTGAACTTCGGTGCTGGTGAGCCTAGTTGCTGTCGAGGCCAATTGAACGCGGAAAGCTTGTAATTCTATGCCAAACAGCAACAGTAATAATAAAAACGGGGCTGCTGTGTCTTTGTGATTGTTTATATCAGTATGTTGCAGTTCAGATAACTAAGTGGGGTGCAGGGGTGGTAACGCATTAGAAAGCCCTCTTACTACAGGTAAACGGAGGTGGTAGTTCAAACACTCTAAGCGAATAATGAGCTGTGTAGAAAACACTGAATGCCATAATTCTTCCATTTTGAATTCACAGGCACATAATTAAGGTGACTAACTTTTTTTACAATGAAAAGGACAAAAATAAATTGAAGAAAACAATATCGTAAATAAAAAACATTTTATTCATTGCAACAATAATACACTATTTGATAAATGCATAATAAAAACATTTGTAATATTTTGTACTGTAATTATACTTACATGCCTATTTTTAATAACAATTGTAAGAAAAAAGTACTAATTTAGATACAAATACGTCACATCATACGCAGTGGATCAACTGCATCGATCGAATATGGACATTTACAGATTAGTCTTCCAATATCAAAAAGGAGGACATGTATCAATTTACAAAAGAAATTCCCTCATCCTGTCCTTAAAAGAGGATGATTGGTCACCTTAACATAGTAGGTGTGGTAGAATAATGGTCCCAAAGAATGGTCCACCTCCTAATCCCCAGAACCTGTGAATATGCTACTTTACGTGGCAAAAGGGACCTTGCTATGTGATTAGGACGTTGAGATGGCAAAATGAACCTGGATTATTCATTCAAGTGGTCACAATGTAATCACTAGGGTCCTTGTGAGAGAGCAGGCAAGAGAGTCACCACTCAAAGTCCACGATAGGAGACCTGGCCATAGAAGCAAGAGGTAAGTACAGCATGGTGACTGTATTGTGTATTTGAAGATTGCTGAGAGTAGATCTTACAACTCATCACAAGGGGAAAAGACTTCTATGAAAGGTAAGGGGTGTTAACTATACTTATTGTGGTGATCATTTCGTAATAGACACATATCCTGTGGTACATCCTAAGCTTATATAATGTTATATGTCAATGACATCTCAACAAAACAAATTTTAAAGAAGGCAGCAAGAAATCGGAGTGATGTAAGGAGCCATGAACCAAAGAAAGCAGGCAGCCATGGAAGCTGACAGGGAAGAAAGGGGTTCTCTCCTGAAGCCTCCAAGGGAGAGCATGCGAAGACCTTGATTTTACACTTTTGACCTCCAGAACAGTAAGAGACTAAATACATGTGTGTTGTTTTAAACCACTGGGTTCGTAGTAACTTGTTATAGCAGGAATAGGAAACTAATACAACAGGTACTCAATAAAATTATTGTTACAAGAAAGTGTAAAGAAAGGAACTAAGGGTTAGCCATAGGGACTCTCACTAAGGAATTGGTTCTAGCGTCATTCTTCACGTGCCTTTTGTACTTGGTTGTAACTATGAACAAGTACAGAGAATCATTTCATTGTTCTTTTTGTAGGCTGAAAGGAAGGATTTCACTTAGCTCTGCTTGCTAAAACTATGCTGTCACCATTTCCTAGAGATGGTTGTCTAATTGTGGTCAAAGTTTATTATACAAAGAGTTGAGTAGACATTTCTCCAAAGAAAATATACAAATGGCCAATAAATATATGAAAAGATGCTCAACATCACTGATCATTAGGAAAATGCAAATTTAAGCCACGAGATACCACTTTGCACACATTGAACAGCTAATATAAAAATAAAAACAAAGAACAAATTAACGGGTTGGCAGAGCTGTGAAGAGATTGCAACCCATGTTTGTTGATGGGGGAATATCAAATGGTAGGGCAGCTGTACAGAACTGGCAGTTCCTCAGAAAATTGAGCATAGAATTAGCATATGGCCCCGCAATTTCACTTCTGGTTGTATACCCTGAAGAACTGAAAGCAGCGTCTCACCAGGTGTTTGAACAACCATGTTCACAGCAACATTATTCTCAATAGCCAATAGATGGGAAAAACCCAAATGTCCATTAGCAAATGAATGGAAAACAAAGTGTAATCTGTATACATACAAGGGAATTTTATTCGGCCCGAAAAGGAATGAAATTATGATATATGCTACATCATGGATGAACCTTTCACATTATGCTACGTGAAAGAAAGTATACACAAAAGGGCAAATATAATATGATTCTGCTTAAATGAGGTACCTAAAAAAGGCAAGTCAGGGAAAGAGAAACTGAAATAGAGATCGCCAGGGGCTGAGGGGAGGGGATAGGGAGTGAGTGTTGAATGGGAATGGGGAGTTGGTGTTGAACAGTTTCCTTATGGGTGATAAAAATGTTCCGGAGACAGATAGTGTGGTGCTTGTGCAACGGTGTGAATACACTTACTGCCACTGAACTGTACACTTAGAAATGGTTAAAACAGTAAAATCTTTGTATGTTATAGCATGATAAAATATAAAAAGCAAGAGATTATTGTATCTCACACTTTAATTTTGGCTCCTTTTTGAGGCTGTGAATTTGTAAAGTTTTGCCTTCTCTTTTTTTTCCTGCAGAGACACTTCTTCAGTGATCTATACTGAGTGAGCGAACCAATGAATGTGTGAACTAGATTACAAATAAACTTTTGTCAGGACAGAGATTTTATTTGCTTTGTGCCTCTAAATAGTTCTAGTCATATAAGGTCATCAGCTTAGGGTGTAAAAATCCCTTCCCAAAGTCACCAGGATTCTTTTAATCAGAAAAGATGTAAATAATATACCACAACTCCTTTTTAAAATAGCTTCTCACCGTACTTTCCCATGTATAAGATGCACCTTTTTTCAAAAAATTTGGGGTCTAAAAACTGGGTGCATCTTATACAGTGGTTATAGATTTTTTTTACTTGCATTTCCTGCTTTTTTGAGCTTGTATGAATTTTGTGATGAATAAAACTTGAGTTCAATAACTTTATGTAATTTTTTTTTCAAATTTCGGGCCCTAACATTAAGGTGCATCTTAAATATGGGAGCGTCTTATACATGGGGAAATACAGTATTTATACACTTTTTTTTTTTTTTAATTGAGAGGCAGGGAGGCGGAAAGACAGACTCCCGCATGTGCCCAGACCGGGATCCACACCCGGCAAGCCTTCTAGAAGTGATGTTCTGCCCATCTAGAGCCACTGCTCCATTGCTGTGAAAGAAGCCATTTCAGCGCCTGAGGTGAGGCCATGGAGCCATCCTCAGTGCCCGGTCCAGCTTGCTCATTGACTCATGGCTGCGGAGGGGAGGAGAGGGAAAGAGACAGAGAGAGAGAGAGAGAAAGAGCAGGAAGAAGGGTGTAGAAGCAGATGGTCGCTTCTCCTGTGTGCCCTAACTGGGAATCGAACCCGGGACTTTCACACACTGAGGCTCTACCTGTGAGCCAACCGGCCAGGGCTACTTATTAATAAACCTCTTGAAACAGAACATAGGCTTCGCTATTTCTATGGAGAGCTATTCAAAGACCTTTCCATATTATTATTTTTTTTCCTTAGGAATCAAATTTTGAAGGATGAAATCTTTACTGGGTTAAAGTTTATAAACTAATTTGAAATTAATTGTGGTTAAGTGTCATATAGTTTATCTAAAGGGGTTGTTCAAAATATCTAAATGGGCCCTGGCCGGTTGGCTCAGCGGTACAGCGTTGGGCCTGGCGTGCGGGGGACCCAGGTTCGATTCCTGGCCAGGGCACATAGGAGAAGTGCTCATTTGCTTCTCCATCCCCCCCCCTCCTTCCTCTCTGTCTCTCTCTTCCCTTCCCGCAGCCAAGGCTCCATTGGAGCAAAGATGGCCCGGGCGCTGGGGATGGCTCCTTGGCCTCTGCCCCAGGCGCTAGAATGGCTCTGGTCACGGCAGAGCGACGCCCCCTGGTGGGCAGAGCATCGCCCCTGGTGGGCGTGCCGGGTGGATCCCGGTCGGGCGCATGCGGGAGTCTGTTTGACTGTCTCTCCCCGTTTCCAGCTTCAGAAAAATAAAAAAAATAAAAAATAAATAAATAAATATATATATATAAATGCTATAATAAATAAAGCTAAATGACTTAGATTCGTGGACAAGATAACGATGGAATTTTCTTTAACTCCCACAAAGCAGAATTAGTAGCTCTCTTCTTGTCACCATAGAACTTTGTAGTGCCTTTATTATTATATGTATTGCATTGCTCTGTGCTTTCCCCTATGTCTTCCCCTCTCCACCTCTGTTAGAATGTGAGCTCTTCAAGGATATAGACCACATTTTATACTATTTTCTTTTTATTTTATTTTATTTTATTTTTCATTTTTCTGAAGCTGGAAACAGGGAGAGACAGTCAGACAGACTCCCGCATGCCCCCGACCGGGATCCACCCGGCACGCCCACCAGGGGCGGTGCTCTGCCCCCCAGGGGGCGATGCTCTGCCCATCCTGGGCGTCGCCATATTGCGACCAGAGCCACTCTAGCGCCTGAGGCAGAGGCCACAGAGCCATGCCCAGCGCCCGGGCCATCTTTGCTCCAATGGAGCCTTGGCTGCGGGAGGGGAAGAGAGAGACAGAGAGGAAAGCGCAGCGGAGGGGTGGAGAAGCAAATGGGCGCTTCTCCTATGTGCCCTGGCCGGGAATCGAACCCGGGTCCTCCGCACGCTAGGCCGACGCTCTACCGCTGAGCCAACCGGCCAGGGTCTTATACTATTTTCTAACAAAGCACCTGGCTAATATTTTTGGACTGAATGAAAGAATGAACAGGGTCACATACTACCTTCCAGAAGTTTAGAGTCTATTTAAAAGCCAGATGAATGCCATTATTATTATATTGGTTTTGTAAGGGCATGATTTGTATAATGTAAAAAGCAATTTGTATTGTCCTTTGACAATACATTACTTTGAACTATTGTATTATCTATCTTATAGAGTTGTGATGAGGAACATTTGTTGTAAAAATGATTTCCAAAAGTTAATGATCCTGTTCAAATATGGGATATTATTTTTATTACTGTTTTTTGTTTACCCAATTATTCTAGATTTATTATCATAGAAAAATATCAGATTTATTCATTCAGAAGGGCCAACTCTGTGCAAATCCTTGTTCTGGACTGATTAATTCTCTAATACTAACTTTTCAAAAGCATGTCTTTTTTTTCTGTAATAAATAAATGACAAATCAGACACTGACTTTTTTTAGGTGGTATATAAAGCTTTATACTATTAATCTTAAAATATTCAAAATCCGCCTGACCCAGCAGTAGCGCAGTGGATAGAGCATCGGACTGGGATGTGGATGACCCAGGTTCGAGACCCCAAGGTCGCCATCTTGAGCGTGGGCTCATCGGGTTTGAGCAAGGCTCACCAGCTTGAGCCCAAGATCGCTGGCTCAAGCAAGGGGTTACTCAGTCTTTTATAGCCCCCCGGTCAAGGCACATATGAGAAATCAATCAATGAACAACTAAGGAACCACAACGAAGAATTGATATTTCTCATCTCTCTCCCTTCCTGTCTGTCTGTCCCTATCTGTCCCTTTCTCTGACTCTCTCTGTCTCTGCCACAAAAAAAAAAAAAAATTCAAAATCCTTTCAAATGTACACAAGCATATTAATCAATAGTTAAGCACTGCGTCCCTTATATTTTACTCTGCTCATAACAGGTATGAAATAGTGTGATTAGTTCAAAAAGTTTCTCAGCCCACATGCATTTTGGAGAAATTAGATAATAAATACAATTTCTTTATAATCTACTTCCCAATAATATTGGATATCAAAATCTTGGTGAGTTTAGAATTTTTTGGGGAGGGGCTTTATATTTCATAGCTTGAAAACAGAATAAAATAAAGCTAAATAACATTACCAAACTCCCAGCTGGCAAAGCCCACTGCCTCCCTTGCCCTGTCTTTACCCAGACTCTTCTTTGTCACACGGGCAGGTAGAAGCAGAGTATGAAGGCCTGTCAATTCCAGGAACAAGCAGTGTGGACTTATTAACATTGGAGAGATAAGTCACTAGATCAGGGGTCCAGAAACATTTTGGCTGAGAGAGCCATGAACGCCACATATTTAAAAATGTAATTCTGTGAGAGCCATACAACGACCTGTGTATGTTATGCATTATCCAATAAAAATTTGGTGTTGTCCTGGAGGACAGCTGTAATTGGCCCCAGCCACCGCAACCATGAACATGAGCGGTAGGAAATAAATGGATTATAGTACATGAGAATGTTTTATATTTTTAATGTTATTTTTTTAATTAAAGATTTGTCTGCAAGCCAGAAGCAGCCATCAAAAGATCCACATCTGGCTCACGAGCCACAGGTTCCCGACCCCTGCACTAGATGCTACTGATTTGGGTGAGCAGCCAGATGACCCACCAGACCAACTAGTGGATTCTGTCAAATTATTCAATACATTGTGGTAGGTCGTTAAAGTAGTGGAACCAAAGAATTACACCTCCCTATATTTAAACCGTGTATTGGCCCTTTTCTTGTTTAACTTCTGCTTGGGCCATATGATTTGCTTTGGCCGATAAAACATGAGCAAACATAACCAGGCAAACAGCTTACGATGGTGCACATCACATCCCTGGGATAACCTGTTTGAGGATCAGAACAGAAAGAGCAGGGACAAGCCATCTCGACAGAGGCTCCACAGACTGGGCAGCCCCAGCCTCTGCACCAGGCGACCAGAACTTCGTTAGTGACTCCAGGCAAGCGGACCAGACCGCCCAGCTGCATCCAGCCCAAATTGCTGACCTACACAATTATAAGCAAATAAAGTAATTGTTATTTGGTGGTAGTTTATTATGCAACAATAGATAATTTATATAACACGTTTTCCTAAATTTCAGGTCAAAACTTAAATTGAAATTATTCTTTTTGTGATCTACCCTTTATTTTGGTACTAATTTATAGTACTTTCCTTTATAATACTCTTTCTCTTGGAACATTAATACAAAGACATTTCTGTTTTGTTTTGTTTTGTTTTTTTTGTATTTTTCTGAAGCTAGAAATGGGGAGAGACAGACAGACTCCCGCATGCGCCCTACCGGGATCCACCCTGCACGCCCACCGGGGGCGACGCTCTGCCCCTCCAGGGCGTCGCTCTGCCGCGACCAGAGCCACTCTAGCGCCTGGGGCAGAGGCCAAGGAGCCATCCCCAGCGGCCGGGCCATCTTTGCTCCAATGGAGCCTCGGCTGCGGGAGGGGAAGAGAGAGACAGAGAGGAAGGAGAAGGGGAAGGGTGGAGAAGCAGATGGGCGCTTCTCCTGTGTGCCCTGGCCGGGAATTGAACCCAGGACCTCTGCAAGCCAGGCCGATGCTCTACCACTGAGCCAACCGGCCAGGGCCTTTTTTTATTTTTTTTAATTCATTTTAGAAAGAAGAGAGAGAGAGAGAAGGGGGGAGGAGCAGGAAGCATCAACTCCCATATGTGCCTTGACCAGGCAAGCCCAGGGTTTCGAACCGGCGACCTCAGCATTTCCAGGTCAACGCTTTATCCACTGCGCCACCACAGGTCAGGCCACAAAGACATTTCTGCCTGAAAGTTTTCAAATATCACTATTTTTACTTACGGGCATAATTCGGAGATATTGCTGGTTTGGTTCCAGACCATCAATATAAAGCAAATATTACAATAAAGTGACTCGTGAATTTTTTGGTTTCCCAGTACATATAACATGTTTACGCTCTACTGTAATCTAGTATGTGTCCAAAAGCATGTCTGAAAAAACAATGTATAGCCTGACCTGTGGTGGCGCAGTTGTTAAAGCGTCAACCTAGAGCTCTGAGGTTGCTACTTCGAAACCCTAGACTTGCCAGGTCAAGACACAGACGAGAAGCCACGAGTTGATGCTTCCCTCTCCTCACCTCCTTCCCCCCTACATCTTTCTCCTTTCTCTAAAATCAATAAATAAAATCTTTTTTAAAAAACAACAACAAACCTATATAAAGAAAACTACAAGGCATTGCTAAGAGAAATAGAAAAAGACACAATGAGATGGAAAAATATTCCTTGTTCTTGGATAGGAAGAATAAATATAATTAAAATGGCCATATTACCCAAAGTAATATATAAATTTAATGCAATTCCCATCAAAATTCCTATGACATTTTTTAAAGAAATGGAACAAAAAATCATCAGATTTATGTGGAACTATAAAAAACCCCGAATAGCCAAAGCAATCCTAAGGAAAAAGAATGAAGCTGGGGGCATTACAATACCTGACTTTAAACTATATTATAGGGCCACAATAATCAAAACTGCATGGTATTAGCAGAAAAATAGACACTCAGACCAATGGAACAGAATAGAAAGCCCAGAAATAAAATCACATATATATGGTCAAATAATCTTTGATAAAGGGGCCAACAACACAAAATGGAGAAAAGAAAGCCTCTTCAACAAATGGTGTTGGGAAAACTGGAAAGCCACATGCAAAAGAATGAAACTCGACTACAGCCTGTCCCCGTGTACTAAAATTAATTCAAAATGGATCAAAGACCTAAATATAAGATCTGAAACAATAAAGTACATAGAAGAAGACATAGGTACTAAACTCATGGATCTGGGTTTTAAAGAACATTTTATGAACTTGACTCCAATGGCAAGAGAAATGAAGGCAAAGATAAATGAATGGGACTACATCAGAATTAAAAGTTTTTGCTCAGCAAGAGAAACTGATATCAAAATAAACAGACAGCCAACTAAATGGGAACTGATATTTTCAAACGACAGCTCAGATAAGGGCTTAATATCCAAAATTTACAAAGAACTCATAAAACTCAACAACAAACAAACAAACAATCCAATAAAAAAATGGGAAGAGGACATGAACAGACACTTCTCCCAGGAAGAAATACAAATGGCCAACAGATATATGAAAAGATGCTCAGCTTCATTAGTTATTAGAGAAATGCAGATCAAGACTACAATGAGATACCACCTCACCCCTGTTAGATTAGCTATTATCAAGAAGACGGGTAATAACAAATGTTGGAGAGGCTGTGGAGAAAAAGGAACCCTCACACACTGTTGGTGGGAACGTAAAGTAGTAAAACCACTATGGAGGAAAGTATGGTGGTTCCTCAAAAAACTGCAAATAGAACTACCTTATGACCCAGCAATCCCTCTACTGGGTATATACCCCAAAACCTCAGAATCATTGATACGTAAAAACACATGTAGCCCCATGTTCATAGCAGCACTGTTCACAGTGGCCAAGACATGGAAACAACCAAAAAGCCCTTCAATAGAAGATTGGATAAAGAAGATGTGGCACATATACACTATGGAATACTACTCAGCCATAAGAAATGATGACATTAGATCATTTATAGCAAAATGGTGGGATCTTGATAACGTTATACGGAGTGAAATAAGTAAATCAGAAAAAAACAAGAACTACATGATTCCATACATTGGTGGAACATAAAAACAAGACTAAGAGACATGGACAAGAGTGTGGTGGTTACCAGGGGTGGGGGGAGGGAGGACGCAGGAGGGAGGGAGGGAGAGATTTAGGGGGAGGGGGAGGGGCACAGAGAAAACTAGATAGAGGGTGACAGAGGACAATCTGACTCTGGGCGAGGGGTATGCAACATAATTTAATGAGAAGATAACCTAGACATGTTTTCTTTGAATATATGTACCCTGAATTATTAATGTCATCCCATTAACATTAATAAAACTTTATTAAAAACAACAACAACAACAATGTATGTGTCTTAAGTAAGAAATAATTAATTGCTAAAAAAATCCAAAGTGTCACCTGACCTTTGTGTGAGTTGTAATCTTTTTGCTGGTGGAAGGTCTTGCCTTGATACTGTTGGATGTTGACTGGTTGTATTGATAGTTGTTGAAGGATGGGGTGTCTTTGGAAAAGACTTAAACAATGAACGCCCTGGCCGGTTGGCTCAGCGGTAGAGCGTCGGCCTAGCGTGCGGAGGACCCCGGTTCGATTCCCGGCCAGGGCACACAGGAGAAGCGCCCATTTGCTTCTCCACCCCTCCGCCGCACCTTCCTCTCTGTCTCTCTCTTCCCCTCCCGCAGCCAAGGCTCCATTGGAGCAAAGATGGCCCGGGCGCTGGGGATGGCTCTGTGGCCTCTGCCTCAGGCGCTAGAGTGGCTCTGGTCGCAACATGGCGACGCCCAGGATGGGCAGAGCATCGCCCCATGGTGGGCGTGCCGGGCGGATCCCGGTCGGGGGCATGCGGGAGTCTGTCTGACTGTCTCTCCCTGTTTCCAGCTTCAGAAAAATGCAAAAAAAAAAACACAACACAATGAAGTTTGCTGCTTTATCAACTAAGTTTATGTAATATTGTAAGTCCTTTGATGTCATTTCAACAGTCTTCACAGTATTATAACCAGGAGTGGATTCCATCTCAAGAAACTAGACTGCTCAAATTAAGGGATAGTTTAAAAAGAATATGAAGCGATAAAATATCCCCTACTTTTTGTGAGCAGTGTACTCTTTGATCATAAGAAGCCACTCCTCATCTGTTTGGGTTCTGCCATGAGATTGCAGCGATTCATTCACATCACAGGCTCCACTTCCGCTTCCACCACAACTGTAGTTACTTCCTTCACAGAAGCCTGAACTCTGCAAAGTCACCCATGACGGGTGGAATCCAGTTCTTCCAAACTCCTGTTAATGTTTGACCTGCGGTGGCGCAGTGGTTGATATTTTGACCTTTTCCCAAGAATCACAAATGTTCCGAATGGAATCTAGAATGATGAATCCTTTCCAGAAGGTTTTTACTTACTTTGCCCAGATCCATCAGCGGAATCACTGTTTATGGCAGCTATAACCTTATGAACTGTGTTTTCTTTCTTTTTTTTTTTTCTGTATTTTTCTGGAGTTAGAAGCAGGGAGGCAGTCAGACAGACACCCCCGTGTGCCCCACCGGGATCCACCTGGCATGCCCACCAGGGGGCGGTGCTCTGCCCATCTGGGGCGTGGCTCCCTTGTGGCAGGAGCTATTCTAGTGCCTGAGGCGGAGGCCACGGAGCCATCCTCAGCACCTGGGGCCAACTTTGCTCCCAGGGAGCTTTGGCTGCTGGAGGGGAAGAGAGAGACAGAGAGGAAGGAGAGGGGGAAGGGTAGAGAAGCAGACTGATGCTTCTCCTGTGTACCCTGGCCGGAAATCGAACCTGGGACTTCCACCGGGCCAACGCTCTACTGCTGAGCCAACCGGCCAGGGCCAAACCCTGTTTCTTAAATAGTTGGACTTGAAAGTCAGGATGATTCCTTGATCCATGGGCCACAGAACAGATGTTGTGTTAGCAGACATAACAACAACTTTAATTTTATTGCACATCTTCATCAGAGCTCTTGGGTAGTTAAGCAGGTGCATTGTCAATCAGCAGTAATATTTAAAAAAAATTTTGATCAGTCTTTACAGCAGGCTTAAAATAGTAAATAATATAAATAGATGTGCTGTCTATCCTGGCTTTGTTCAATTTATAGAGCATAGGCAGAGTGGATTTAAAATGATTTTTTTTTAAGAGAGAGGAAGGGAGAGAGATGAGAATCATCAACTCGTAGCTATGGCACTTTCTAGTTCATTGATTGCTTCTCAAACATTCCTTAGCCAGGAGGCTCCAGCAGAGCCAGTGACCGCTTGCTCAAGCCAGCGACCTTTGGGCCCAAGCCAGTGACCATGGGATCATGTTCAGGATCTCATGCTCAAGCCCAGTGAGCCTGCTCGTAAGCCAGCAGCCACAGGGTTTTGAACCTGGGACCTCAGTGTCCCAGGACAATGCTCTACCCACTCTGCCACTACTGGTTAGGCAGCCTGCCGCGTGATTCTTAATGGCCTTAGGATTGTTGAAGTGGTAAATGATAATTGGTTTCAACTTAATCACTAGTTGCACTAGCCCCTAAGAAGAGAGTTAGCCTGTCCTTTGAAGCCAGGCATTGCCTTCTCTCTAGCTATAAAAATTCTTGATGTCATCTTCTTTCATAGAAAGCCTCCTTTTCATCTATTGATACATTGAAAATCTGTTGTGCAGGATAGCCACCTTCAGCTATGATCTAGCTCTAGACACGGTGCTGCAGCCTCCAAGTCTGTGCTGCTTCACTTTGCACTTTTCTTATGGAGATGGCTTCTTCCCTTAACCCTCTTGAACTAACCTCTGCTAGCTTCAGACTTTCCTTCTGCAGCTTCCTTGTCCCTTTCAGCTTTCACAGAATGAAAGAGACTCAAGGCCTTGCTGTGATTGGGCTCTAGCTTAAGGGAATGTTGGGGCTGGTTTGCTCTCCTATCTAGATCACTAAAACTTTCTCCATATCGGCAGTAGGTCTGTTTTACTTTCTTATCATTCACGTGTTCACTGGAGTCGCACTTTTCATTTCTTTCAAGAACTTTCCCTTTGCATTCACAAGCTGGACAGCTGGCACAAGGGGCCCAGCTTTTGGCTTGTCTCAGCTTTCACATATCTTCCTCACTACACTCAATCATTTCTAGCTTTTGATTTAAACCTGCGACTCTTCCTTTTGCTTGAACACTTAGAGGACATTATAGGGGCATCAGCTGGCCTGATGTCAATATTGTTATGCTTGAAGAAATAGGGAGGCCTGCGAGGAAGACAGTCAGTCTGTGGAGCAGTCAGAGCACATTGACCGATTAAGTTTGCTGTCTTCCCTGGGTGTGGTCTGTGGCAGCCCTAAACATTACAGTAGTAATATCAAAGATCACAGAGCACCATAAAAAATGATGATGAAAACGTTTGAAATATTGCAGGGATTATAAAAGTCACACATAGTGAGCAAATACTGTTGGAAAATGGCACTGATAGACTTGCTGGACAAAAGCTGGCTCAAACCTTCAACTTGTAAAAATTGCAATATTTGAAGTACAATAAAGCAAACTGCAATAAAATGAGATATGCCTGTATTAATATGGAATACTAATATATTAATATGCAGCATAATTTATATACGGTCTACTGGAAAGTTCTGTCCATTTTTGGAATAAAACAAAATACAACTTTTTCTTACCGTCAATAAACTTTATTAAATAATATAATTGCCATTATTATTAATGATTTCTTGCCAGCGTGAGGGCAATTTGTATATCCCATTTTTGAAAAATGTTTTATCTTTTTTTTTTATTACTCTTTTTTTTTTTTTTTTTAGAGAGGAGAGAGACAGAGAGGAAGAGAGAGGAGAGAGAGAGACAGAGAGAGAGAAGGGGGGAGGAGCTGGAAGCATCAACTCCCATATGTGCCTTGACCAGACAAGCCCAGGGTTTTGAACCGGCGACCTCAGCATTTCCAGGTCGACGCTTTATCCACTGCGCCACCGCAGGTCAGGCTGTTTTATCTTTTGATGCGAAAAATTGAACCAGTGCTTGTTTGATATCTTCTTCATTTTTGAATTTTTTGCCCTTCAAAAAATTTTGTAAGGACAAAAACAAGTTATAGTCGGAGGGTGCTAAGTCCGGGGAATATGGTGGATGCGACAGAATTTCTCAGCCTAGTTCTGCAATTTTTTGACGAGTCCCCAAAGCAGCATGTGGCCTGGCATTATCATGATGCAGTATGATGTTCTTCCTATTGAACACTGCCGACCTCTTTTCTTGGACTGCTGTCTTTAAATTATCCAGTTGCTGACAATACTTCTCCAAATTGTGCTTTTCGTTCGGTTTTAAAAGATCATAATGTATTGGTCCTCGAATATCCCACCATATACACAACATTCTCTTATTCAGAGTCAAATTTGGTTTAGAGGTGGAAGGGCTAGGTTTTCCGGGTTCACAATATGCCCTTCTCCTTACGATGTTTTCATAGGTAATCCACCTTTCATCCCCAGTTATCATCCGGTTCAAGAAGGGCTCGATTTTGTTCCGAGCAAGCAGAGATGTGCATATGATGACTCGATCATCCAAATTCTTCTGACTTAATTCATCTGGCACCCATCTTGAATATTTCCACACCAATCCTATCTTCCAAATATGGTCCGAAATGGTCTGAAATGGTTTGCTGAGCTGAATTAAGCCTTTCTGCAATCTCCGATGTTGTCAGAAAAGGATCTTGCTCCAACATGGTCTTAACAACATCATCATCGATCAAAGATGGTCGCCCAGAACGTGGCTCATCAGAAAGGTCGAAATCACCTGTTTCAAATTTTTCGAACCATCTTCTGCACGTCCTATCAGAAACTGTACCTTCACCAAACACTTTCAATAAATTTCTACATGCTTCTGTAGCATTTCTTCCTTGTTGAAGTTCGTAAAAATTACAGTGGCGTAAATGAACTTTATCAGTAGCCATGGGTACACTATAGCTTCACACATAAGACTAACATGAATCAACTTTGTTTTAGTTAATTTGCTACGTCAGTATGTATACATTAAGTGATAAAAATAGAGAGGCACACATGCGCCAAATAAACATATGCTTACATGTCGAAACTTGTTATGATAGAAACGGGCAAAACTTTCTGGTAGACCTATATATGTATGTTCAAAAAATTTTTCAGATTCATCTTCCTCTTAGAAATGCTGGGGTATGTTTCCTTTGGCCATCTACTATTTGTTTTTAAAGTATTTTATGATTTATTTTTGAAGTTTGGCCACACATATTTTTTTTGTAAACCATATTCTGCTTGAAAGTTACAAGAAATATGTAGAGAGAGGGGCTAAGTGACCTGGTAGGGTCTTACAGTGAATCAGTAGAAGAAACTAGAATGATACTTAGGTCTTTTGACTCATGTTAACATTTTTTTTGTAATTAAATTTAATGGGGTGACGTTGATCAATAAGAGCAGATAGGTCTCAGGTGAATATCTCTATAGCCTTTGAGCTGTTGACTCTATTGTGTGCCCATCACCCAAAGACAAATCATTTTCCGTCATCATGTATATATTTGTCCCTCTTTATGTTAACATCTTTATTCAAAAATTTCCTCAAAGCGGTCAAGGGCAAGTACTATGGTTTTCTCTCTAATACTGTGGCTACTTCCAAAGTGGGTCAGGGAGTTTAAGGAAAAATATACTAGTGAAGGGGAAGATGTGTCATATTTTGACAAAGGTCAGATGTTGTCTACTTGTTTACGCTGCCTAATATTTTTAATGTCTTTTTTTCCCCCCACTTAATCTGTCCTTATAATAGCCCAATGAGTTAAGGCAGATACTATTCTCATTTTATGTAAGAGAGTAATGAAGATAGCCTATGGAACATTCAATTCCATCAAAATGTGCTGGCTTTAAGGAATATGAATAAGGCATCCCTAATTTGCTTTTCAACCCTTAGAGCGGGTAGGACTCGCACTAACTTCTGGGAAGGAACACCTGGATTCTAATTGAACACCTGACTTCTCCCACAGTATCTCCTGATCTTGTCACTCCCTTGTACTCCCTTATCCTCCCTTATCTTCCCTGATGTGTGTGTTCCTCAAACCTTGCACAGGGTAGACGCCAATACTATTTAGGGGATGTTTGAAGTGTCAGTGCTGACTTAGTAGCAAAATGGCATGTGCCTTAAGGAAGTTTCTTGACCATGAGTGTACATTTCTTCAGATCTGCATTATTTCGGGGAACAATGTACTGTTGTGTTGGAAAGATCATGGTCTTAAAGAGTTGCAGACCAGGGCTCTTAGTAAAAGTCAGACCAGATTTTCCCTTACTGCTTCAAGTTATAATCCCTTAGCACTTGTCAGAGGCCTGGCTAAGGTACCAGCTATACTCACCAGGCAACACAACTAAGTACTTGAAAGCATGCAATACAGGTCTTAAACTCATAGATTAAAAACCCTGTTTTTTCTCCCTGTAATACAGGATGAGTAAATGACAGTTTTTAGAAAGCACCATGGCATAATGGATAAATGCACAAGTTCTAAAGCCAGACCATGATATTTATTACCTCTGTAATGTAGAGCAAGTTATTTTACCTTCTTTGCTTCAGTCTGCTCATGTGTAGATGAAGATAACATTACCAGGGTTGTTGTGAATATTAGATGAAGATGTCTAGTACTTAGAATAGTGTCTGGCACACAATAAGTAGTCAATTAGCTACTATTCTTGTCAGCTATGGGTTTAAATTAGAAAATGTACATAAAGCTTTTAGCACACAGTCGTTGGCATGTAAATGATTAAAAAATATAGATGTTATTGTTGGTAATAACAAGCTTTCCTTGAAATAACTTGGATTAGTGGGGTTCACTTTGAGGAACACCAGTGAGATGAATGTTAACTATTTTAGAGGCAAAAAGAACGCTTGGAAATCAGCTACAGTGTTTGTTTGTTTGTTTGTTTGTTTTTTTAAAAGGGGTGAAGGCAAGGAATAGGAAGGTAGTAAATTCTTTTGATATCTAGGGATGGCAAAGTCATATCTGGCATAAGGCATTCATTATCTTCTTGTCTTTGACTTACAAGCTATAGGAAGTGTCACATGAATATTAATTATTTAAAACAAAAATATTTTTAAATGACACATGTAAATACATTTTATATAGATATATAAAATTATATGCTATTTTGTTAGAGCTAAATGTTAGTTGGAGAAATTTTTTCTTTTTCTATTTAAAATTTTTTTCTTATCTTTTGTTTTTATTTTTTCTATTTTTTTTGCAGTTAGTTTTTTATACCTTTTACTTTGTCTACCGCTTGAATCTGTGCTATTTCAGGGAAACTGATAATGAAGACATGAATACATGGGTGGGCTGGTTATGTTTTAGACACCAGTATTTCTTTTTCTGAATAATAACCTCTTGGACAATATTTTGTTTTAAAACAATAAATATCTACTAATGGTCCTGGCTATGTGTCTCAGTGTTATCCAGGTGTGCCGAGGTCATGGGTTCCATCCCCGGTCAGAGCACAGACAAGAAGCAACTGATGAGTGCACAACTAAATGTAACAACTAAGGAGAACAATGAGTTGATGCCTCCCCCCCCCATTCCTCCTTTCCTTCCTTCCCATCTCTCTCAAATCAATGGAAAATTAAAAAAGAATAAATATCCACTAAATTGTTTACTCATATGAATGTTGTATATTTTCTTTGTTGACATGACAGATGATTCCTTGGTAGAGCACAGTAGAGTCACATTATTTAAACATTTTAATGCTTACTTTTCTTAACTATGCTTACTGGGAAGTAGGATATAATTCAATTTATTGGAAAATTATAGCGCCTTTAAACTTGAAATTTTTTATGACTGCGGTAAGCAGTTCTGGCTTTTGCTTACAAGTGTTTCCCGTATACTTCTTTATTTCTCCCTGCTCCCCTCATCTCTTTACCTCTCCTCCCCTTCCCTTTTCCATTCTGCATTTGTCCTCTCTAGTCTATCACCTTCCTTTAAAATAATCATTAATCTCTTTAGAAATCCTTTATTTATCCATTAGCAATACATCAGCTGCTTTATTGGTCTTACTAGGAATTACTTGTATTTCTTTACCATATTGACATCTCACCAAGCATTGTCTGCATATTAACGCTGGGGCCATGGTAGAAAATATGTACTCTAAAAATTAGTTGGCCCATTTTTACTTGCGTGGGCAGTAGCATTTGTATTGAATCATTGGTAACGCAAATGTAGGGACTTGGAGCCAAAGTGATGGTAGCAGCTGGTAACCCTGCCTGGCACCAGGCCGACTTCTTGGGGCCTTTGCACAGCTAAGAATTGCAGGCTTCATTTACTCCTCCACGTTTGTCTGAGTCCTTCTCTGAGGCGGCCAGATGGGAAAGGGAAGGTTGTTAGGGGAAACTGTTAAAAGTGAGGATTATGAATGGTTGCCTCTTTAAGTAGCAGGTGAAAACAAAGCAGAAATTTGGGGGGCTGTAAGCATGCGAGGAGATTACTTTTCAGGGTGAGCGGAGAGCGAGGATTAAGGGATCACCTGAGCTAGAGAATTACAAATGCTTCTGACACCTGCAGCAAAATTTTCCATCAACAGACGGTGTCCCGGGGGCACCGTGAGGCCCAGGATAAAGCGGTTTCCACAGCCATTGGTCGCGCCCCCTCCCCGGTGGGGGCAGCGGTGCGTCAGGCCCCGCCCCCTGCCGCCGGGGGCGGGCTCCTCCCAGTTGTCACTCAGCGGGCCGCGGCCGCTCTCCGCCCGCCGCCTGACTCGCACTCCAGGGCCGCCCCCGCCCCCTCCCAGCCTCGGGCTTCGGCCGCTTGAGTCACAACACCGCCTGGCTACCTGGGCGCGCCCGGCGGGGCAGCTGCGGGCCCGGCGTCGGGTGGCGGCGCTGAGAGGTCGCCGGGAGGAGCTTGGCGGCGTCTGTCGGAGCCGTTCCCTCGGCGGGCCGCCGGCGGGGGCATGAACGCGGACTCCCTGTGCCTCCGGAGCGGCGGCGGGAGCGGCGAGGGCGGGAGGCGCGGCGCGGAGGCCACGGGCCGGGGCAGCGCCGGGGGCCCGCGGGCCGGGAGATGTGCCTGTCCCTAGCGGCACAGGCAGCAGCATGCAGCCCGAGGCCACCGACAGCAGCGGCGCCGGCCGCGGCCCCGCGTCGGCCCCGGGCGCTCCGGGCGAGCGGCGGCCGGAGCCCCGGGAGCACGCGGCGGCGCCCAGGCGCCCCGGCGGCGGCAGCTGGCGGGCGCCGGTGGCCGTGGCCGCGCTCGCCGCCGTGGCCCTGTCCTCCCTGGGGCCCGGCTGCTGGCAGGGGGCGGGGGGCGCGGGGCTGGGCGCGCTCCTGCTCCGGCTCAGCCTGGCCCTGGGCTGCGCCGCGGCCGCTTTCCTGCTGGGGACCCTGCTCGCCGTCGTCTGCCGGAGCCCGAGAGCCCCGCCGCCCGACTTCGCCGCCGCCTGGGGACGGCCGGCTGCCCGCCTCCGGCCGGGGGTAAGTACCGGCCTCGCCTCCTCGCGCGCCCGGCCCGGCCCGGCCCTCCCCGCTCCGGTGCCCGCCGCCGGCTCTCGGCGACCCAGTGGTCGCGGCGGGGTCGCTCCTCCCCGGCCGGGCCCCCCACCTCGGCGCTGGAAGCGAGCATCCCTCGGGGCTCCAGGCGGCCGGCCTTGACGCCCGGAGTTAGGCGGCGTCGCGCTGCACGGCTGTCCTCGGTCCTCCGTGCCGGCCGAGGAATCGGCCCCGGCCCCGGCCCCAGCGCCGCTCCGCCGCTGGAGAGTGGAGGGAGCCGCGCGCGGCGCCCCCGGCTCGCGGGCGCTGCCCCAGGGCCGGTCCGAGCTGGGTGTGTAACCGTTCCCTCTGCGAGGGAACTTCAGGACCTTCCACGGAGGAGGGAACCGGGCTCGGAGAGACTAACTTGGTCCGGGTCCCTCCCCCAGCCCCTCACACCAAGCCCCTGTGCGCCTGATACCACGACGTCCTGTCCCCACCATGTTGGGAAGTAACGTGGTCCCGTTTAGTTTCTGTGATTTAGGGAGGGGGGTGCCCGAAATCTCGGGCGTGTGCAACAGAAGGAAAGCTGCCGTAGGGGAGGTGGGGGCCAGCAGGGCGGTGCTGAGGGAATAATAGCAGCGTTTTCAATGACTTTTCTCTTAGTGGCAAGCCCCTTCTTTCTCTGCCTCCGAGCTTCCGGCTGATACCCTTAAATGAAATAGATCCTCTCGTAGTCTGACGCTGCTCGACTTAATGACGCTGTCATTAAAATTAAGTTGCCAAAGCAGTTTGGAGTAGTGACTCAACTTCATAAGAATATTTGTTTGAGGCACCATGACCCCCTGGATTGTGACTTGACCTGCTTACTCTTTTTAAAACTCATCACTGCCCTTCACTAAAATTACCTTTTCCTCTGAGTGCAGCGCCGAAGTAATGGCTGAAGGGGCGGCAGTAGGCATGCTCACTCTGTGAGTTGATCAATAGTTCAATATATTAAGGAAGAGTAACTTCTGTTTACATGAGTAGTCTTAAAAATTAGTAATATTAATTTTTCTTAAAACCTTGACTTAGCTGTTTATTTTTTTTTCATGTCTAATTTAGCAAGAGTTGGTGAGCAGGTGTATTTTTCCTTTTGCTTTTCTCTTCAGTGATAAAAAAAAAATAAGGATTCCAAGATTTTACTAGTAGGTTTGTGGATCACTGATTCATTCTAAATGGCATTGCAAGTGTTTGGAGTATTATAAGAAGTTATAATTCAGTATGTATTTATCGAGTATTCTGTACAAGCCAGGTATTATTCTGGAAGCTGGGGTTTAATCAACCAGACACATGAATACCCAGCTTTGTAGAGATTTTAGTTGTATCAGACAATAAACAAACAAATGAGATACTTCTGGATAGTGATGAATGCTATGAAACAAGAAATAGTGAAGAGTTGAGTGGGTAATGGTGCCTAGTTAGTGGGGACAGGAAATTTAGAAGGTGAGGTCAAGGTTAAAGCCCTAGTATTGCAGCCCATCTCTTAGGGCCTGAAGCTTCATGTTGTGGGTTACCAATCTGGAAAACACATTCTCCCAAACCTCCCAGCTCACTTGCATTTCTGGTAGGTAAAACTTGGATAATCCCAAGAGATGCTTTAGTAGAGGAATCAGAGAAAATGGTACTTTAAAGGTGACAATAACTGAAACAGCATATATAATCTCTCATGTGTATTACCTAAAGATTTTAGGTAATACCAAGGTGAAGTATAATCTAAGGAAAGTAGATTTACTCTCTGTCTTTAAAACTTGTATTCTTATAAATAGCCTTAAATAAGTCAATCAGTACATGAGGAAATTTACTTCCTAAGTTACATGTTATTTAGAATTGAAATGCATATTTCACATATAATTCCTTTTTTATAGTACTGGTGCCTTTAGTTGTGCTGTGTTTCTAATAATATGTGTTTAAACGTTCTCTTTATGAATGGAAGCATAAGCATGTGGTGTAGTATAAAATATCTGCAGTTCTGTGGGGGTAGGAGCTGGTCCACAGGTCCTCTAACATATGTGGAGGGGGAGGCTGCCTAGTACTGAATCAGATGATGCTTTTTAAAATAGAGTGACTGCTTTACTACAGATATTTTGATTTAGCATGAAGAAAAGAATCCTCATTTATTCTTATACATTTGGATTATTCTGTCAGCTAGAAATGTCAGACACTGGGCGCTATCCTTCAGTTTGTTGGTCCCTTCCTCTTTCCTTCCCCCTTCCTTCCCTGCCTCCTTTCCTGCATTCTTCCCCCCCCCCCCCCTTACCCTTTCCTTCCTTCTCTCCTTCTCTCCCTCTTTCTCTCTATCATTTCCTCCTTCCTTCCTTTGTTCTTAAATTCCTTCTATAGAGGAAAAAAAATGCATGCACGGTTAAAAGTAGGAAGCCTAACTATTGATAAAAGGGAAAAGGTTTTTTCTGTCTAGAAATATTCAAATGCTTCTGTATGCCCCACAGTGTAGTCATTGGCTGTAAACTCCATGCGGTTAGGACGCATGATTGACAACTTTTGTTATCCCTTGCGCCTAGTAGGAGCTCAGAAAGTATTTGCTAATAGAATGAAGAAAATTATGTCTGTTTGTGGTCACTAATAGAGTGTTTTCCCCCTCCAATTAATCTGGTATCATCTATTGGGCACCTCCGATGTGCAAGGAATTTGATTTTACATGGGTGGGAATCACTATTTTTTTTTGTGTGTGTGTGCACCATTCCTGGAAGTACTGCAATACCGGGTCGATGTGTGGAGTGGACGGAGCAAGCTCCTATTCCATCTCCCAGCTCCAAAAATCCACTTAATATATTGTCCTTGGATAGAGGACGTATCAGATATTAAACTGATAAGAACAGATACTACACTTGATCTTAGCCAAAAGGCCGAGAAGTGATGAATCACTATTTTTTAAAATTATTTTTCGGTTACATTATTATATTAGTTGCAGGTGCATAACACAGTGATGGGACATTATATAACTTACTAAGTGATCATTGAGATAAACCTTGTACCCATCTGACAACCTATGTAATCCTTAGAGTATTATTGACTATCTTTCCTGTGCTGCTCTTTACTGTTCTGTAGTGACTATTCTGTAACTACCAATTCGTACTTCTTAATCCCTTCACCTTTTCCACCAGTGCCCCCAACACATCTCCCCCCTGTCAGCCACCAGTTCTGTCTCTGCGTATGAGTGTGTTTCAGTTTTTGTTTGTTTGTTTATGTTGTTCTTTAGATTCCTCCTATCAGTAAAATCACGTGGTATTTGTCTTGCTCTGACTTTTTTAACTGATCATAATACCCTCTAGGTCTATCCATGCTGTTACAAATGGTAAGATTTCATTCTTTTTGTGGCTGAGTAATACTCCATTGAATATAGGTACCACAGCCTTTTTTATCTGCTCATCTGTTGAAGGGCACTTGGGCTGCTTCCATAGCTAAGCTATTGTAAGTAATGCTGCGATGAACATAGGGCTGCATATTATATTCTTTTGAATTAGTGTTTCGGGTTTCTTTGGATAAATCCCCAAAAGTGGAATCTTTGGATCATAAGGCAGATCCATTTTTAATTTTTTGAGGAAACTCTATGTTATACTCCTTTCCCTACTGGCTGCACCAGTCTGCAGGGTGGTAATCACTATTGATGAAAGCAGTAAAAATAATTCTTATCTCAGGTAGCAATACTATCTAGGGCTCTTTTCAGGTGCTAAGGAAACTTGTGTAAGGTCAGAAAGGCTGATGCTCAAGTCTTGACAGTTGCTGTCTGGGCCTCGCTGTAAAAAAACTTGGAGTAGGCTGCAGGCCAGTGGATGGAAGCTGTGATGCTCTGGGCTGGCCTTTCCTCATGGGATAGCTGTTAGTCCAGCTTTGCTCATAGGCTGTCATAGTCTAAGGCTGTTGTTTAGTTATATATTTGCTTATTCTGATCTTGTCAGATCATTTTTCTGTCTAGTTAGTTGCTGAGTGCCGTGCCATAGTAGGCTCTTGATAGACGGATTCTGTCTGAATGAATGGATTATTGTTTGAGATGAGAACAAATTTAAATATCCCATTGACATTTTGTTGTAATGTTTACTTTATTGATTTTAGAGAGAAGGAAGAGAGGGAGAGAGACAGGGACATCGATCTGTTTGTGCACGTGCCCCAAACAGGGATCAAACCCACAACCTCTGCATTTTGGGATGATGCTCTAGTCCAGGGGTCGGGAACCTATGGCTTGCGAGCCAGATGTGGCTCTTTTGATGGCTGCATCTGGCTCACAGACAAATCTTTAATAGAAAAAAATAATAACGTTAAAAATATAAAACATTCTCATGTATTACAATCCATTCATTTCCTACCGCTCATGTTCATGGTTGCGGGTGGCTGGAGCCAATCACAGCTGTCCTCCGGGACAACACCAAATTTTTATTGGATAATATGTAATGTACACGGGTCATTGTATGGCTCTCACGGAATTACATTTTAAAATATGTGGCGTTCATGGCTCTCTCAGCCAAAAAGGTTCCCGACCTCTGCTCTAGTCAACTGAGTTACCCAGCCAGGCCTTCCATTGACATTTTTAGATTTGAGATTTAAAACCACAATTTCCTAGAGAATGGTCAAAGCCTTGCCATAGGTGTCACCAAGAGCTTGGATAGTTGCTTTCTGTAAGCGCATGGCATTGTTGTTAGTGTTGGGAGAATTCAGAGATGCCCCAGATACTCCCTGTGCCAGCCCTCAGGCTGAGGAGATGGGCGGATAGAGGAGACTGGAAGGCAGGGAAGATGTTTCTGGAGACAGTAACAACATTCACATAGCAGTCCATAGCTCCAGTTGGCTTGGGTAGGACTTCTAGAATTCGTAAATGAGTTCTTTTACTAATACAAAAGTTCTTTGACTAAAACAAAGTTAATTTAGGTTCTCAAAGGGGAAAAGAAATAGGAATTAGGAAGACTATACACAACCTCTTTGTAACTTTCTTTTGTTACGTTAATGTAATAAACTAATCCTCAATCATTTGATAATGGATAATGGCATAATACACTCACTGTTTGCATTTTAACTAGAGGATTTAAGTCAGGGTGGCTAGTGGGAAAAATATTTTTGAGGAAGATGGCTTTTTGAGAATCCCTTAAATGACAGGATTCTGACTTGCTGTGGCATAAGGGTTGTTTTACTTTAAATTCATGCTATTTATACTTTCTAAATGTAATTTTTTTACCTAGGTTATATAATCACATGGTTTTAAAAACAATAAAGAAGATGCCATCTACAACAACATGGATGGACCCTGAGGACATACTAAGTAAAATGAGTAAATCAGAAAAAGCTAAGAACTAGACGATTTCACACATAGGTGGGATATAAAACAGACAAAAGTGAAGTGGTTATCAGGGGGAGAGGAGTAAAGAGAGACATATGGTGACAGAAAATGATCTGACTTTGGGGGATGTGAACGGTTCAAATGCTCTAGAAATGTTTACCTAAAACCTATCTACCTTTTTTTTTTTTTTTCCAGAGACAGAGAGGAACGGAGAGAGATGAGAAGCATCAATCCTCAGTTTTTCATTGGGACACCTTAGTTGTTCATTGATTGCTTTCTCATATGTGCCTTGATCGTGGGGCTACAGCAGACCGAGTAACCCCTTGCTCGAGCCAGCGACCTTGGGTCCAAGCTGGTGAGCTTTGCTCAAATCAGATGAGCCCGTGCTCAAGTTGGCAACCTTGGGGTCTCGAACCTGGGTCCTTCTGCATCCCAGTCCGACACTCTGTCCACTGCGCCACCACCTGGTCAGGCAAACCTATCTACTCTTATTGATCAGTGTCACCCCATTAAATTTCATTTCTAAATTAAAAAGAAATCAAAGCATGTACTATATAAAAAGATACACAGTGGAAAAAATCTCTCCTACATACAGCCACTATTTTTAAAACTGATTCATTGATTGATTGATTTTATCGGGGTGGTACTGGTTAACATAAGTGTGTAGGTCTCAGGGGCTCAATCCTATAGTACATCTCTGTGTACTGCACTGTGTGTTCACCACCCCTCCACACACGGCCACTATCAATAGTAGGCACTGTTTATTCTTCCAGATATATATTATGCTTATATAGCAAATGCAAATATATATTTAAAAACGTTTTGATACCTATAATCTCTTGATATATAAACAGTGATTACACACAAAGGAAGAATTATTTCTTTTCTGCATCTTTATGATTAACTATTTAATTTAAGATTAGTAAACATAGGACAGAGTTATATATATGAATAGTGATTACCTCGAAGTAGGAAGAGACATGATTAAACCTAGAACACACAAAAAAACCTAATCAAAACCAGCGTATGTATCCTAAGAAAGGAAGAAAGTGTGTATTTGAGTTAGCAAAACTGTCTGAAGGAAGCAATATGTACTTCCCTAATTTGTACAAAAATAAAGCAAAACCAAGCAAATGGTTTAGAGATGCAGTTCAAACACCGTTAGCGATCTGAGTTGCCACTGAGTGTATGAGATGACTCACAGGAACTAAGATTGGAAACTGAGCTTTGGCCAGGTCCTGCTGGTCCTCAGCCAAACGAGCAGAAGTGGAGTTTAATCTGTGGTATGGCAGCTGTTGACAGGTTCCAAGCATCAGAGTGATAGCATCAGAGCTGGGCTTTAGGAAGGTTAGACAAAAGCGTGATTGGGGTGAACGTAAAAGAGAAATACCGTGCAGGTGTGTAAGAGTTAATGGTGGATGGAACAAGAGGTGATTCAAGAATGAGTAAGATTTTTCTTTGATGTTAATTATCATTAGTTGTCATCACAGATAGGTTCAAGAATCTTTTCAAGAATGTCCTAACGTTGTCTTTAAACAACAGCTTTAGCCCCAGACCAAAGGGTGCTACTGTTTATTCACAATGGTGAAGATTGAAGTCTCCAAACTGGAATGTTCTATTTGGAGCCTTTATTTCTAACACTCTTGAATCTTAACCTGCTTTTGTTTTAGGTGCATGCTGTGATGTCATCCTCCTAATTGAATGTTGCCTTCTTAAAAATACGTTAGGTTTCATTTTGCAACCTTATCATTTGGAGGCTAGGAAGTATCCTAGATCCTTAAAATGTGTGAGTCCTTGTAGGCAGAATGCCACACACACCATTGTACTAAAAAGGTGACTCAGCAAGTTTGGGGCTAAGAGCTCAGGCTTCAGAAAATGAATAGTATCTGTGAAAGGCTGTCAGGATTAAAATAATGGCATACAAACTTTCTGGGTATAAAAAAAAATTGCAGGTTTGCTTCTGAAAGCAAAAAAAATCGCAAACTTGGAACTTAGGTTTTTACCCTTCACTGTTAGGTCACTTTCCAAACTAGGGTTGGTTGGGTGGGTGGTGATGAGGGATAGCTGGGCAGCTCTGCCCCCGTGGGTCCCTCCTGGCTACCCTGGGACCAGTGCCTGGGCCAGTTACTCATCTCCACATCTTGCTTTAGTCCTCGGGTGTGTGCTTAGGTAGAGAGTCTCCAAACGTAGTGGAGCTTTCCACAAAGCCTAGTGGGTTTGGTTATATTTTGGTGGGCTTGTCAGCTCAGGGGCCGCTTTGGGAGAACGTAGTTAGGAGTGTGAGGTGTCTTCTCTGTCCCTGGGGCTGGCCGCTGCTTGTCAGTCCGTCTAGGCCTTGGTCAGCCCTGGTACATGTGTCAGTCATCCTGCGGTTTCCTGTATGGACAGCCACCAGCTGGGTGTAAAGAGCAGTGAATACGGTGACTCTAAGTCAAACGCCTTTGAGGCCCAGGAAAAATGGAATGAGTTGTGCATTTTTAGGATAAGACGCATGAACTTTAGGCCACCAGGATCTATTTCATAAGCTTTCAATTTTAGTGGAGAATACACCTTGGAAAATTAGATAATTTTTTTACAAATATTCATTGGTAAATTCAAACCTGAATTTCTGTAGTTCTCTCCCACCTGCATGAGTGAGTTTAAATTAATAATAGTAACTAAAATTTTGCAGGTGTTGACCCGTCTGCTTATGCGGGATCTCGTTGGACAGCGCCCCTAACACCCCCACCCTGCCATTTCTGTGAGTCCCCAGGTGGTGTCTTGTGAGTTGTGACTGAGCTCACTTATGTTCTTCCGTTTCTGGTGCCTGCAAACACTTGAGGCCCTTCTCTGCTGAAGCCATCACCAGTATGTGAAAAAGGCCAGTTCTGGTTGGGCTGCTGTGGTCTCAGTCCCCTGAGGTGGGATATCCAGGAGCGCTTAATTCTTGTGCTTTTTTTCTGTATAGCAGCCGGGAGGGCAGTCCTGTTTCTCTTATTGGGCACGCTTAAACATTTTGTACTTGTCATAAGAGCTTATGCCCTGGTTTGCACCTTCCGGTGGGACAGCCCCCGCCCCTTTGTTTGTGGTTCCTCTCTCCACCTTCCTTGGAGCAGCCCCGGACATCAAGCTCCGGGACGTGAGTTTCAGAGGTGCTCGTCACCGACACGGTCTCTCTTCAGTGGGAGAGGGATGGGGACACTGATCACAAGACGGATGGAGACTCCTGCACCTGTTGAGCTTCAGGCACCACTGTGAGCGCCAAGTGGAAATAACAAGCTAAGCAGCTGAATAAATGAGTCCAAGGCCCGAAAAGAGATCTGAGCCTGAGGAATAAATCTCTAATCCTCAGTGTAGAGACGTTACGTGGTTACATGAGGGTTACGTGGTAGGGGGCTCAAGAGCAAGACTGCCTAACAGTGACATAACAAAAAAAAAAAAGAGATTTCAAGAATGATCCTTTCTCTCCTTCCTCCAAAGCTTCCTCTGGTCTCTAACCTGGAGCTCAGGCACACCAGCCATGCCCAGCCTGTGCCAGGCAGCTCCTGTGGATAGACACCCGAGGGCTGCACGCGGGCTCCCCAGCTTGTTAGACATGGAATTAACATATCAAACGATCCAGAAATTTCCATGTATTTTTCCTGAGGCAGTTAATTTCATCATTTTATTTCCAACTTTTTTATTCCTGTTTCACAAAAACGTATCTGAGGTTCTGACCCCTAGATAAGCTCAGAAAGTTGCTTTGTTTTCTAGATTTGAATTTAGATCATTCTTGAAATCTCTTTTTTTTTTTTTGTTATGTCACTGTTAGGCAGTCTTGCTCTTGAGCCCCCTACCACGTAACCCTCATGTAACCACGTAACGTCTCTACACTGAGGATTAGAGATTTATTCCTCAGGCTCAGATCTCTTTTCGGGCCTTGGACTCATTTATTCAGCTGCTTAGCTTGTTATTTCCACTTGGCGCTCACAGTGGTGCCTGAAGCTCAACAGGTGCAGGAGTCTCCATCCGTCTTGTGATCAGTGTCCCCATCCCTCTCCCACTGAAGAGAGACCGTGTCGGTGACGAGCACCTCTGAAACTCACGTCCCACAGCCAGCAGCCGCGAGTCCTCCCGACATCTCCCCGCCTTGCTCCCCACATGCTGTCCAGCATCAGGTCCTGTTCTTTTCCCTCTTGAGTGTCTTGCATTCATCCGCTTCTTTCAATCTCTCTAGTTCAGTCTCAGTACTGTCCTGTCCCCTTAGCTGAGTGCAGTAGTGACCTCTCAGCTGGTCTCTCTGCCTCCTTACTGGCTCCTCCTTCAATTCATTCTTTTAAAACAGCAAACCAAATCAGATCCCTCTTCAGCAACATATTTGATTAAAACCCATCAGCGGCCTCCTGTTCTTCCCCTTTGTTCAGCCTAACTTTCTGTCGTAACAACTTTCTCCCCTCGCACTTTGTCCTCAGTCCTCGGATTGCCAAGCGCCCTGTCCATGGCCTCAGAGCCTGCTGTGTCCTCTGTGAGAGCAGCGCTGCCCCTTGCCTGGTGGGTTTCTCTAGCCCAGACTTCCGCCCATAACTCTGCAGAGAAGCTTCCTCTGGTTCCCGACTGCATATATTCTCATGGCACCAGACACCTGTCCTTCGTTGTACTGACCGCAGTGGTGCTTTTATACTCACTTGGACGATTCTGTCTTCCTTTTTCATTAAGCCTTGAACTCCATGAAGGCAAAAACTCCCCTCTGCATCTTTAACACTTAGCATGATTTAGTAGGTAATAAATATTTCCTGGGTGAATAACCGGCAATCTTACACATTAAGAGAATGGTTTTGGAGTCAGCTAGTTGTCTGAATTTGAGTCTTGGCTCTGCCTTAATAATTATGTGACTGTGGGCAACTTGCCTAAGATTTCTAAGCCTCTGATTCCTTGTTTGAAACATGGAGGCCTGACCTATGGTGGCGCAGTGGATAAAGCATCGACCTGGAACACTGAGGTCGTCGGTTCGAAACCCTGGGCTTGCCTGGTCGAGTCACATAGGGGAGTTGATGATTTCGGCTCCTCCCCCTTCTCTCTCTCTCACTTTCTCTTCTCTCTAAAATGAATAAATAAAATATTTTTAAAAAATGGAGATAGTAAATACCTTCAAGGGTTGTTTGGCACAATGTCATAGTATTTAAAAAGACATACTATTTATAAATATGTTTTGAATATATTAATAGAAAGTGTTCAGTGGTATATTTTTCACTTTTACTTTAAAAAAACTTATTATAAAGATTAAAAATGCAGACTCAGAAAATCACACAAAATAAATGTATCGTTGGATGATTATAAAGAGAATATCCTGTACCTTCTTCAATCCCCAATGTCAGCCCCTCCTAGTCTACCTAAGTAATTCCATCTTGACTTTGCATGTCATTATAATTTACCACTTAAATGTGCATCTGTGGACATTATAGTTTATATTCTTGCCTACTAAAAAAAAAAGTTTTCCTCCCTGTTCTTTTCTTTTCCTTACAACTTATCTGTTGAAGAACTGGGAGCATTTGTCCTGTGGCGTGTCCTACAGTCTGGACTTTGCTGATTGTATTTGGATGATGCAGTCCAGCATGCTCATCTGTCCTTCGTAGGTCCTGGAAATTGGCAGCTGGGTCCAGAGGCTCAATCAGTCCCTACGAAAGGACTGTATAGGTGGTGATGGGACCTTTCATTGGGAAGCACACACTATTTGATCATCTTTGTGATATTAGTAGCTGTTGATGCTCAACACCTGGTTGTGTTATTTGTTGGGGGTGACAAAAATGGTGACATTTTCATTGGCATTTACCTGTCACATATTTTTCATAAACTTTTTAAAGAGAGACACTTTCCCCTCATCTACTACTTGGTTATACAGCAGTCCAGTTCATCTAAAAGCAGAATAAATGCTAAATTCCTTCCCATTATCAGTCTCCAAGATAATGAGTTGCTTCCCCATCATCATCTGGAAGTGACCTATTAGTTGTGTGTTTTATAAAATATTATGAGCTCCTGAATTTGAACATATTTGATGGGTTTCAATCAGTTGTCGCTGTGATCTTTTGAAGCTTCTATAATTCCATCTTTGGCCGGTGGGAGCCTTTTCAAGTTGGCTCCCAAGTCCTTTTGAGATGCCTCTCCTAGTCTATGACAGTTTTCTTGTATCTGAGATAACAAGGTGTTTCAGGTTCATCTTGAGCATTCATAATTCTGCTCGCACCTGGAAATAGCCATTTTCTCAAAAAAGAGCCGTGATTTCTTTTCATGGGAAATGTTGTTTTCAAGAACTCATTTTACCTCAGCGCTGAGCAGCACAGCCACACCCAGACCCAGCTGTGACCCCAGCGAGCAAATGTAGGGTGAACAACTGTCCTGGTTTGCTTAAACTTGTTTTGGTTTTGAAACTGAAAGTTCTGTGCGCAGTGGGGAAAAAAGAGCTTATTCTGGGTGTTAGGGAGGCTGATTGCTATTGGTTTGGTTATTATTTCTTGGCCTTCTCAATGGAGAGATGGAAAAAATATATGTCTTTTGTGGATAACAGTCACCCAGTATTTAAATTTATATACTCTCTCTTTCTTCTTACAGGCAAGTAACACATATTTTGAGTAGTTCTTTGTAGTCAGCTCTGGCATTTGCTTATGATAGCCTATTTTGGCATTGTTAATGGGTTCAGGGAAATGACTTCTGTGGCCTGAACTTGATTCACTGTACTCCAACCCGTGAATGTGAATACAGTGGGTAAATATGTGTTCTACAGGCATCATTCTGTGACTGTCCTAAAGTGAATGTCTTAGTAATTGTAATAGCTAAATTGGATATTTATTACACTTACTGCATGCAGGTGCATAGAGGTATTGCCCAATTTCATTTTAAAATTATATTTATGATTACTTTTTATTTAGAAATTAAATTTAATGGGGTGACATTGATCCATAGGAACACATAGGTTTCAAGTATACACCTCCATAGCATGTGAACTCTTCATTGTGTTGCATCTGTTACTGTATATTTGGCCCCTTTTCCTCCTCTGCCCCATCCTCCTCCCCCTGATAACCACTTTGCTTTTGTCTGTGTCCATGAGTCTCAAATTTATATCCCACCTATGTGTGAAATCATATAGTTCTTAGCTTTTTCTGATTTACTTATTTCACTCAGTATAATGTTCTGAAGTTCCATCCATGTTGTTGTAAATAGCAATATGTCATCATTTCTCTTATCTTTGGGGTCAAATTCATAAAAAGTTCACTACGGCCAAGGTCCGTAAGTTTAGTACCTGTTTTCTTCTATGTGATTTATTATTTCAGACCTTATATTTAGGTCTTTGGTTCATTTTGAATTAATTTTTGTGCATTGGTACAGACTGTAGTCGAACTTCATTTCTTTTCATGTGGCTTCCCAATTTGTCCAGCACCATTTATTGAAGTGATTTGCTTTTCTCCCTTGTGTGTTTGGTTCCTTTGTCAAAATTGATTTGCCCGTATACATGTGGTTTTATTTCGGAGCTTTCTGTTCTCTTCCATTAGTCTGTGAGTCTGCTTTTCTGCCAATTCCATGCTGTTCTGATTATGTCTATCATGTGAGGCAGGGACTGTGAATCTCATTTTGCAGGTGGGAAAACTGAGGTTTACAGAAGCTAAAAATGTGTCCAGGCTGCGTAGCAAAGGGAAGAACTGAGAGTTAAACCCAGGTCTCGCTTACTCTGGAGCCTGGACAGTTAGCCACGTTAATACCCTTTTAATTACTAAAGGTAAGTCTGGCCTAATTCAGGTTTAGAAACAAAACAAAACTTGAGAATCTTTGGGATATTCAAGGATCTGTTTAGGAGTTAGTCACTTTAGAGCAGTGGTCCCCAACTTTTTTTGGGCCATGGACTGGTTTAATGTCAGAAAATATTTTCACGGACTGGTCTTTAGGGTGGGACGGATAAATGTATCACGTGATTGAGACAAGCGTCAAGAGTGAGTCTTAGACAGATGTAACAGAGAGAATCTGGTCATTTAAAAAAAATAAAAACATTGTTCAGACTTAAATATAAATAGAACAGAAATAATGTAAGTTATTTATTCTTTCTCTGCGGACTGGTACCAAATGGCCCACAGACCGGTACTGGTCTGTGGCCTTGGGGTTAGGGACCACTGCTTTAGAGGTCTCAGACTGAACTAGGGTGTTGTCACAAATGCTCCTCTGTGCTCAGGACAATCACTACTAACCTAGCAAGGTGCTTTTTTCCTGCTGGATCTGATGGGGCCTCAGCATCCCTTTCCATATAGCTTTCTAGGCAGCCGCTGACAGTTTCATTTTAAAATTATATTTCTGCACATTCAGTTCTGGCGTTAGCACTGAGCGTGACCCTACCTGCCGTTCTGAGGGGACGCCTCACACCCTGGCAGTGACCCCTTTGGGCTCCCGTAGCCCGTTCTCCGTGCCTCTATCCCTGTCAGCACCAAAGTGTGTCAGAGTGATCGGTCATATACTTCCACCTGTCCTGGTCAAAATCAGAGTTTTCTGTAATATTTAATTAGATGGTTAATTCTGGGAGATGCTTTTCGGTGCACTGCAAAGACAAAGAAGAAGGACGAGAGACTGGTTTGCCGGTCACATAAATTTAAAATCTAAGTGCTTGAAGCTTTACAGTGAGCATTCTTACATTAACATTCTGGAAAATCCTACGGTAAAGAAACCTGTGTAACTGTTTTTAATCCAGTGTTGTTTTTAAAACATGACTGATCCTGTATCCCCCCCCCCTTTTTTTTAACACAATGAGATTTATTATCATAAAAAAAGAACACATAATTCAGAGGTAGGACAAGCCTAGGGGTGGGCCACAGCTCCCTGGGGGACTTCAGGCCTCCGGCCCTAGGTCCCTGCAGTTTTCTTAGCTCTGCCTTCCTGGGGAGTGGGACTGACCCTCAGGCTCTGGGCCACAGGGCTGCCACACAGGATGACCCGGAGGGAGAAAGTCACCGTTTGGTGGCGGCCGTGTTCCCCTCACACCATCTTATTGGCCAGGTTTGGGCAGATACGTTCCTAACCCATTGCTGGCGAGGGACAGGGCTTCTGCGGTTGGCTCAGGAGTGTAGCAGCTGGTCATTTAGGGAGGAGGGGGTCAGTGGGGTCAGACGATGGACACTTGACATCACAGAGCTTGACGACTTCCCTTTTTTGCTGTCTTTCCCACTGTCACTCACTGTTCACTTGAATGAATCAACCTGCTGTTCCTGATTTTACTTCTCTGTGTCCCTGTGACCCTGGGAAGACCTTTGTCCCATTTCTGCACATTCAGTTCTGGCTGTTAAAGGTCCCTTTCATCCAGTGAACTTTATCATCCATTCTCATTGTTTCTGCCCAATAAACATGGAGGGGCGGGAGGGAAAGTCTAGGTTAATTCCAGGTGTTTGAATGGACACAGGCCCTTGGCGCAGGCCTGCATGGTGGGAGATAATGAAGTAAGTTTGGCCGTGTTGCTTCTGAGAGACCTTACTGATAAGTTTAGCCGACAGTTAGGATGCAGACCTGCGGCTTGAAGGAGAGATTGGGGTGAAGCTAGTAGGTGTGTTGGTGGTCAGTGTACCTGCGGTATTAGAGTACAGGCTCCATGCGATGGCCAGGGCCAGCCAGGACTGCTGAAAAGCAGTGAGCCCAGGGCAAGCCACGGGAGCCCACCCAGTGTGGGGGAAGTCAGGACAATGATCGTAGGGAGAAGCCTCGAGAAGCGGGACGAGATGGCCAGCAGTGTCCAGTGGAGCCCAAAAGGCCAGAAGGAGGACCAGGACGTGCCCACTGGCTCTGACAACTTGGAGGCCTTGGAGGCCTGTGCCAGTGTGGTCTGGGGAGGTGAGAGTGGACAGGGGACAGACATGACACTCTTGGGGCCACAAGCTGGTGGGAGGTGAGGGGGCGGAGGCAGCATTAAACGGCTGGCGTGTGGTGTTATTGGGGGGGGGGTTTACGCACATTTTTGGGTTAAAGGGAACTCATGTAGGGAGGAAGGGCCTGGAAGTCGCCGAGACGCAGTACACTAGACAGCGCAGTGTCCAAGCTGACGGGATCTGAGCACAGGGCAGAGTTCCAGCCCAAGACGATGGCAAAAGAGGTAAAAATGGGAGCAGAGAACCTTGGGGGAGGTTGGCAGGGAATTAAGCTATTTTATGCTGGGTCGCCTCAACTTTCTTGTTACGCAGGAGACAAAATTAATTGCTGCTGCTGATGAGAATGATGTGTAAAGACTAATTTTAAGGGAGGTGGTAAAGGTTTGGAAAATTGATTGGAGAGACTAACAGCAGAAACGTTATTGAGCCCTGACTGTGTACCAGGCCCTGTACTAAGTACTTCACATTCTCATTTGATCCTCACAGTGACCCCACGAGGTAGTTATTATTATCCCTGTTTCATGGAACAGGAAACAGTTTTAGAGAGGTTAAGTGACTTGCCAAAGGTGACAGAGGTAATGAATGAGGGGTCCAGGCCTTTTCTGGCCCCGGAGCCAACCCTCGTCATCTTTGTGCTCCTGCCCACGAAGGAGAGGAAGCATAGAGTTAGGGGGAGGATGTGGGTTGAATGCCAGGAGTGTGTGGTGACACCCATCAGCATGAATGTGATATTAAAAAAAATATTTTTGGCCCTGGCCGGTTGGCTCAGTGGTAGAGCGTCGGCCTGGCGTGCAGAAGTCCCGGGTTCGATTCCCGGCCAGGGCACACAGGAGAAGCGCCTATCTGCTTCTACACCCCTTCCCCTCTCCTTCCTCTCTGTCTCTCTCTTCCCCTCCTGCAGCCAAGGCTCCACTGGAGCAAAGATGGCCCGGGCGCTGGGGATGGCTCCTCGGCCTCTGCCCCAGGCGCTAGAGTGGCTCTGGTCGCAACAGAGCGACGCCCCGGAGGGGCAGAGCGTCACCCCCTGGTGGGCGTGCCAGGGTGGATCCCGGTCGGGCGCATGTGGGAATCTGTCTGACTGTCTCTCCCCGTTTCCGGCTTCAGAAAAATACAGAAAAAAATAAAAATAAATAAAAATAAAATATTTTTTTAATTGATTGATTTTGGAGAGACAGATTAAGGAGGAGAGAGAAAGAGTGAGAGAGAGAAAAGCATTCTTTTGTTGTTCCACTTAGTACATTCATGGGTTGTTTCCTGTATGTGTCCTGATTGGGGATCGAACCCACAGCCTGGGTATTTGGGGACAGTGCTCTCACCGACTGAGCTTACTGGCCAGGGCCTGGATGTGATACTCCTGTAGGAGGAGCACCCAGCTCCTGCTGGAGGTGAAGCCCTGAAGAAGGCAGCTGTGGGCATGGTATAAGGTCAGGGTGCAGGAATGCTTGGTGACAGTTGCCCAGGTGTCAACTAAGCCAAGAAGGAATTGAGGCCAGGAGGGAGCTGAGGGCTTACTGAAAAGGGAGGGCCAAAGGGATTGGAGGGCTTCTAATTGTTGTGCCAAAACCTGTGGTATGGCCCTGAGAATGGGGGGTCAGAGTGAAGTGGAGGTGAGGGTCGCTGGAGTGAGGTCAGGGCACGTGTGGATGCGAGCTGCCCCAATGTTCCACACTGTTCATCCTCTTATTTCTCTGTGGACTGAAGGAGTTGCCGCCAGAAGGTAATTCTTCAGTAGCATGTTGCCAAGAAGGCAGATGGCAGCACACATTATGGAGTCAGAGGGCATGGGAGAGGCGAGGGCAGGGCCGATGGGCTGCTGTGTCTTGGCGGTTTGCCCAAGGCCAGGTCATTAGGGGCATGTGCTTGTAAGTGTACAGGGGCAGGTTCACCTCTTAAGTGCAGTAGAAATTCGGTGTCAGGAAATAGAATGGTTGTTTTCCTTTGGAGGAGATTGTTTTAGCCAAGTTAAATTTCCAAGAATTGTTTTATTCAGTGCCTGTACACAGTGTCGAGTGCAGACCATTCCAGGAATACAATACTTTTTTTTTTCAAGCAGAATATTTCAAATGACCTCCCAGTAATTTAACTGATTTTCCTTGCCTTTTAAAGTGATTAATATTTGGTAACATCAATGTGGAATAGAAAGTCTATACAGAAAGAGTTCATACTGCCCCCTTTATGAGAATATAAATGAAGCATTATAATCATCATTTCAGTTAACTAAGTGAAGTTGAAGATAGGAATGAATCTTTTGTGATTCAACTCCCAATATATGTAAAGTGCTTGCAGTACTCTTACATTAAAATAAATCTTCCGAATGTTAAAACACTTCTCAGTTTTTTTCAGGAGTCATATTTTGTCATGACAACCATTTCACATTTGGTCTAAGGGTCCATACATAGTTTAGGAATTTTTTCTAAAATACTGTACTTATTCCAAAGATACACCTTCATCTTTCTGAATTAAGGCTCTTGGGGGATAGGATCTAGAAATATGCATTTGAATAAATTCCCTAAGTGATTCTTGAAAAGTGAGGAGTGTGTTTTTCAGCGATGGGTAGGGGCTTCCTGATGTCAACAAGGACCGCTTTCTGCATTCACTGTGTGCAAACACCCACATGCTCCAGGGCGCATTTCTCCCCTCTGCCTGCTTAGAGGAGATGTCTGCTGCACAATGGCCTCTCTTTAATGCCATGATTCTTTAGGGAGGTGGTGTCCTTTGAATTTCAGCACATTTATTTTAGATAGAAATGGGATAAATAATTTTTATGATCTAGATCTGGTCTGGGGCAAATAACTTGTACTCACCCATCAGATGGGATGTAAAAGTCAGCCTCTTTCGGTCAGTGCAGTTGAACTGTACTTTCAATTTTATGCAACTAATCTTTTAATGGCAATAATTCATCTCATCCATCTCAATATCTTATACATGTATGTTACCTGGGCCGCTCTGCCCGGAGCTCAGCTTTTCGCTTCAATGGAATTATGGAAATAGAGAACCCACTGACTCAAATTACCAATGTCATATTTTTCTAACCAGGCATGAAATATTTTATCATCAGTTTTTATTTAAAAGCTAATCAACAAATTAATTAGGGATGGTATTATGGTATTCCAGGACAGTAATGGAGTGTATAAAAAAAACCAGTAATTGCTTTCATCACTGAAGACCTCTGTGGACAAAGCTGTTCTGTGTGACTCATGTTGTTGAGTTGCAGAGAGGTCTGAAGCAGCGGCAGCCGCTCTGACTTCTTCCTCGTTTACATTCAGTGGCTTCTGCGAGAACTCTTGTGAAATGAGAATAATTTTTGTAAGATACTTCAATATGTTTGAACTTCAAAACCCTTCTGAAACAATCTCATGGACTGATTGTATATTTGAATTAATAACTTTTCATCCATGACCTGGGCTTGAGAGAAAAATGTGAAGACACCAGGATAGGGAGACTATTAGAATTCCTAAGCATGGCTTCCCACAGTGGGATGGCTCATTAGTTACTCATATGAGCTTCCATCAAGAATAGATTAAGCCCCTGGAGCGTAGAGAATGTAGTTCCGTCACCTTTGTCTCTCTAGTACTCAACGGAGTGGCAGACCCAGAGTCCTGTCAATGTTGGATGATTGTAAAAATTGATGGAAGTGTAATTCATATCATGGAAACCTACGCTTCCCCTTATGAACTCAAAATCACAATGGCAGTCAGTGATAAAATGCTTACAGAATTTTTATTGCACGAACCTTCCAGGAATGCAAAAATCTAATGCCAGTTTTCAGTTTCCTTTCCTAAGTCAATCTGCTTTTCCTCATTCTTCTCTTCCAGCCCTAGTATCTGTTCTGTACTTGCCAATGTAGGCAAACTGCTGTCTGCTTGTGTACTTGCAAGTGTATGTTAGGATTTCAGTTTCCAAATCTGTGTCAGATTTGCAGTGTGGTTAAATTTCTCTTGTAATCAAGGGGAGTGCGTTTTCTAAGGATCTTAAGATTTGAGTCCTTGACATTAGAAATAAAACATTTTTCTTCCCATGAATCTTAATCCTTCAAAGCGAGTGAAAAGCAATCTTAAGTATGTTAACCTACCTCAAAATCTACCTCTATTGATCAGTTAATAGGGATTTTGCCTTTCTGTCAATATTCATTTTTCTCTTAGAATAAGTAACCAAGAAACATTACTAAAGTAATCTCCTTGTTACAGTAAAATGTGACAGCTTGAAAGGTCATAGTGCTAATCCCATGTAATAAAACTATAATCATCCTTTGGAAAGGAAATGAACACTGTAAAAAATTTGGACTATGAGTTTTGGAACCATAATAACTTGTATTTGTAAACTGCTTTACAATTCTAAAGTACTCTTACATGTATTATCCTTCTGGAAGTACATAGTAATCTTTTACCATAAATAGGGCAGACTTTGTTTAAATTGAATTGAATCGTAGAGAGATGGACATGTTCATGATAACTCAGCAAGACAATGACAAAGAATCGACTACAGCCAATTTTTTTCTGGGTCTTAACTGAGTGCTCTTGCCACTATAATGCGACATCATATGCTTTTGCCATAGTAATAAGAAGGGGATTGTGCCCCAGCATAAAGCACATTTGAATTTCATACATGTTGAGAGAAAGGATCTGATTTCGTACTCCTTCAGAGGATCCAGACTCAGGGCCTATTCTGCTGATGATTATCTTTTATTATAGAAATATAAATAGAACCTTGATTCCTACATTTGATGCATGCAGGCAGAGTTGGCCTTTAGCCTGAATACAACAACTCTTTGATAAATGGTGTAATAAGCTGTAGAAGCTACTGATGATCTAATCTACCAGTCATCCTTGCCAACCTCATTTTAGGTAAGATCATGGTAGGGATTTATTCTTCTGGAGGCCACGCTGGCTTGACTGCCTCAGTATCCCTCAGGGTAGAGAAGGCCCAGACCTGCCCCACCTCTTGTGTTCAGTACTCATTTCCTCATCTGGAAATACTGTGGTGTTGGGCTTTCAAGGTTCATAGTTTAGGGTTGGCTGAAGAGGCCGAAAGGGGTTTTTCCAGGTCACCTTTGTATAGTGTGTGCTTCAGAGCCCCTCCTGTCCCCCACCCTTGCACCCCATGCTGCTCCTCTGTGTCTTCTGAGCCGACAGGAAGCTGTCCTTGAAGCACAGCAAATAGGAGTCCTGAGGCACAGAGTCCTTGGAGTGAAGTGAGATCCCAGATCTAACTGTAGATATCACAGACACCTCTAGTATTTTTTTATAACATTGTTGGTGGTACTGTCATAGAAATGTAAACATTTTTCATTTAAAATAGGGAAAGATTGTGGGTACAAAGTACATGCACAGTAATAAAGAGAATAAATTATAGTGTCATTCAAAACAATATATTCCAAATTTTTTATTACATAAAATATACTTATTATGTAATAGTGAGTGTAAAAAACCAGATGCAGTACTTTGTGAATACTATGATCTTAATTTCTTAAAAAAAAAAGAAAGAAAAAGTACCAATGATAACACGACTAATATGTTGCTAGGCATGGCTGTGCTTCTTAATGCTCATAACCGTAGGACATATAGGTACTGTTATTTTTATTTTACAGGTGGGGAAATTGAGGTAGAGGAAAGTAAGTTGCCCAAAGTTACGTAGTAATTGTTGGAGTCATCAAGTAGGAGAAAGTACACCAAAATAACAATAGCGGTTATTTCCGGATGATGGTATTATAGATCCATTTAATTTTTTCCTCGCTAGATTACCAGTTATAAAGGGTGTCACTCAGGAGCAACCAGATGAAAGCGATATGGAGGGCGGGGTAGGGGAAGGTGCGGAACTTGCGTGCCCTCCAGCGCGCCACGCTCTGAAGCTCTCTGAACCCTGCTCGTTGGGGCTTTTATGGAGGCTTCATTAAAAGTGATATTGATGAAAACATTGGCCATTGGAGATTTCAGTTTCTTTATAATATAGAATATGCCTCTGTTCTTTATATAACAGCATTTAAAAAAGAAATGAAAACATGTTTGGAATCTAGAATAAACAGTAGGACATTTATAGGTTTGAATTTTAAAGAATAGTTTCTTTTTCTTATATCTAAAATAGAAATTGTACTTTATTAAGAGAGGGAACAAGACAAACACCTCTACTTTCTATCGGTACAATCCTCCCCAATGATAATCACTCCATATGTGTTCAAAATTTTTCTTCTGTTGATAAGGAAAACAGTCCTCCTCTTAGTACATGATTAAACTGGCTTCTGATGGAGCCAGGGTTTGTTTGACTACTTACATACTTCACCAGTAATAGCCAGGACAAAGGCACACACACAGAAGAACATTTTCAGGATAAGTACACTTTCCTCTCAGTAAAGTATAGCCTCAAAGGCAAAACTAGTTCAAGAACAAAATGTTCTATTATGCTGTGTCCTATTCTACTCGCTTAACTTTTCAACCTTTCTTTCTTGCTTTTATTTCCACTGTTCCTTTCCCTTTGGAAAACCAATTAGCTATCCAGCTGACCAATCCTCCCACCTGCCCACCTACCTACCAACCAACCAACCAACCAGCCTCAATTTGTTGAAAGTTAGAAACATTTTGAATTTTGTTAGTGACCATAGCTATATGTGGCAGTATGTAACAGGCATTCTGCTAAATGCTTCCTGGGAGCCAGCAATTACAGATGTGATGCCGTGGTTTCAGTACGGCTATGGTTTGTCCCAAACAGAGTAAGCGGTGTTTGGAACAATAACGAATTACTTGGGGGTACCATCTGAAGTTCTTGATTTTCATTCTTTGTTGAAAAGAATTGGAACACCTAGCCATGCAGCATAGTAGCCTCCTTAACTCATTTGTATTCCTTGCCAGGCTCTTGTTGTCTTTTTTCCTTTTTGGGAGCCCTGATTTAGTTATGTTATTTGATCCTCTGAGGTGCTGAAAGCCCACTTAAACTACAGAGGGAAGTGGCTGGGTCAGGATCTATCAAGGAAACTGTGCTATTGGACTTGGGAGCTGGTATTCCTTCCACGCTGCCTGCCACCGTCACGCCCTGTAACATGGCTACGCAGCGTCCATGTTGGGCACGGCTTTTATTGCTGTGTCGCCATCTTTTGTCGGAGTCTTAGTTAAATGAGATGGCCTTTCAGGTGTCTTAGTCCCTTCCCATCTTCCTGAGGAGGAATTAGTATGATTCCTTCATTTCTTTGGTTTTAAATAAATTCTTTTTTTGAAGCTGAAGCAGAACATGATTGGTTTATAAAGAGCCATGGCTTGGAGAATAACACAGTATAAGAATGAGACTATTTGTCATGGGATCCAAGTAGATGGTCAGGTGCTGAGAAGATCTGGAAACATTCAGCCATGTGACAGTTCCATGTGGTTAATGGTGATGACTGGGGGGGGGTTCTCTTTGTTTTCCTAAGATAAATCCCTGTTTCGATAGCTTTAAAAGAAATTATACTCATCACTCCTTCAACTCTATATAAAGTGTTTATCTTTTTAAAATAATCCAAAATGCATTTAGAAATGTGAAGTATGTAAGTGTATGATGAAGGAGAGGCACTTGTTTATTTGAGCAGCCCAGGTAATGGGAGGAATGACCGGTCACCAGCTGCCGGTTCCAGCCACGTTGTGCTCCCACGGGAGCAGCTCAGTAACCAGTGGCATATTTATAAACAGTGGACAGTGAGCTATAAGTCTGGGCCAGACTGCAGATTATTCTCTGTTGTTTGGTTGCTAATGGTGTCAGGGTACCTAGGTCTCTCTGCATGGATTCTCCGTGGGTGTTGTTTCCTCGGGAGAGAGTATCTGTGGCCGTAACACACCCAGACTGTCTTCGCTCTGACACAGACAGCTGGAGTGTGTTATGGCGGTAGATGAAACTCGGACATTCAGGAGTAACAGAAAGCTGATCCGTCCTCAGGAAAGGGTTTCTAGATATGGCGTCTACTTGTTGACGCTGAGGGTCTAGTTACGTGTATCTAGACGTGTGTGTTAGACAAAAGCTTTCAGGGTTTGCCCTGTCTTTTGAAAGCATTTCTAAAATGAGCATTTATATGTTGAGACCTGTCATTTTCTTTCTTCCAGAGAACTCACTGATTCAAAATGATCATGACAAATTGGTTTTAAGCTAGGTTTAAATCTTAAAATTAAGACAGATTTTATTTATTTTAGTTAAATAAAAAATAAGGTATATTTTTTACATGACAAGGGATGCTGGTTCACCAAAAGCTTTTATGAGTGAATAGTGTGGCATGGCTACTAAAAACTTAAACCAAGCTGACTGGCTGGTCAGACTTCTTTTGAAGTCCTAGTTTCTGAATTAGGATGTTGAAGATTTCTATCACTGACCCTCTGTGCCAGTGGGAAAAGCAGAATTTTCTTTCATCTTTCCTAAAACTGGCCTTTTGGGAAAGAGATTGTCAGGAAGAGAGGGAGGCTTTACCTGAGAGAAGAGATCTGTGCTGTGCAGATGGGGGAGTTCGCATTTGCCTTCCAGAACATGTCTTTTGGAGAAGCCTCTGCTATGTGGCACTTCTTTTTTCCAAGCCTGTAAATAGAGAATGAAGACAATTTTTGTTCAGCGTCCTCAGAGCCATTGGGATCTGTTTCCATGTTGCGTTTGTTTTAGCTGGCTTTCTCCCTTCCCCACCCTCCCCCTTTCCTTCCTCTCTCCCTCTTTCTTCCTTCCTCCCCTTCTTTCCTTCCCTTCCTTCCCTTTCTCTCCTTCCTTTTTTTCTTCCCCTCCTTGGGACAATGATTAGTAAGTTCCATCTCTGATCTGATAGAAGACAAGTATGTAACAAATAACTTACACTTATGTAGGAATTTAGACATGAGGACATTCTAGCTCCGTAAATATTAAGTCCTTAAAGAAGGAATTTCCGTGCATAGTTACCCAGTTATTTTTGGCCTATGATGTTTTCTATTGTCTTCCTGTTCTCCTTAGAGATTCTCCATCAAGAATAAAGAACCTTTTTCATTCTAATAAGGGCCAGTGACCCCTGGGGGGGGGTGTGGTGGTGGGAAGAAGGGGAAATCCAGAACCAGGTTGGAAATTAGATTGAGGGAATAATACAGTTCTACTTAAAGAGCCAAAATGAAAAATGTTAATTTCAGAAGTTTTTAAAATTAAACCTTTATTCAGATGCAGTCGGTAGAATCACAACATATGTTTATATGTGATTTTTTTTTTAAGTGAGAGGAGGGGAGATAGTGAGACAGATTCCTATGTGTGCCCTGAACAGGATTCACCCTGTAAACCCCATCTTAGGTCAATGCTTGAATCACCTGAGCTATTCTTAGTGCCTGGGGTAGATGCTCGAACCAATTGAGCCACTGGCTGTGGGAGGGGAGGAGAGAGAAGGGAAAAGAAACAAATGGTCGTTCCTCATGCGTACGCTGACCAGGAATCAAACCTGGGACGTCCATATGCCAGGCCAGCACTTTGTCCATTAAGCCAACTGGCCAAGGCCTGTTTATATGTTTTATTTCTAAATATGAAGCAGAGAGAGAAAAGAAATTTGCAGACAGATGGCAGGAAGTAGTAGAGCTGTGACTAGGGAGACCAAAAAAAAAAAAAAAAAAAGGTAAAAGTATGAGTAAGAAAATTAAATTTTGACAGAAGTTGCAAAGATAGACACAAGCATAGAATACCAGCTTCTCTCCCAGTCCTTGGAGATGTTTCCATTTTGAGAACCCAAATTCTGGAACTTCTTAAATAAATGTTGTATGACTTTGGTTTTGTCATTTGATTCGTGTTATACACTAAAGCTGCCATACCTATATTTGAGGAACTATACCAGACTGTTTGGCAAAGGCTTGAGAATTTGTGATTCAAGTAATTTGTCAGTATAGTGCTCTAAAAGTATTAACTCAATTAAAAAATTGTCCAAAAAATCCATGTTATTTAAATATCTTCCTGATCTAAAAAGCACTAGAATTTAAATTTTTTTCTCATTTTCTCAGTTTTTTTTTTCTTCACAAAATAAAAACTTAAAAATTGCAATGAGCCTGACCAGGCAGTGGTGTAGTGGATAGAGCATCAGACTGGGACATGGAGGACCCAGATTCGAAACTTCGAGGTCTCCAGCTAGAGCACAGGCTCATCTGGTTTAAGCAAAGTTTACCAGCTTGAGCCGAAGGTTGCTGCCTTGAGCAAGGGGTCACTCACTCTGCTGTAGCCCCCGGGTCAAGGCACATATGAGAAAGCAATCAATGAACAAGTAAGGTGCCACAATGAAGAATTGATGCTTCTCATCTCTCTCCCTTCCTGTCTGTCCCTATCTGTCCCTCTCTCTGTCTCTGTCACACACACACAATTACAGTGAAATGTACCGACCACTTACTTTTGTAGCAAGCTACTCAGGGACTAGAAAATAGTTTTAAATGATTTAAAGTATATTTCTTGTGTGCATTAAATGGCTTTTGTTTATAAGAGTATGATTATTTAAGGTTTTAAAATATTCCTTGAGAAAGTATTGAATGTTGTGTTAATTTGTAACAAAAGAATTCTTTTGTTTTGTGAGAGTAACTGAACACTTAAGGCTTTTAATGTTTCAACTAAGGAATCTTAAAACTATGGCTTTTTGTTTGTTTTTAATAACAGTGATCATAGAAAACAGACGATGCTGTTGGCACTTGACCCCATGGATAACGTGAAACTAAGCCAGGGACCAGGGACTAGGCATTTGCTGCTCCCCTTGGGTGGCCCAGACGCATGGGGTGGATTGCAGCTGTGTTTGGGTGGCCCGCCTGGGAACAGCGTGATTGTCTCAGGCTTGCTTGTTAAATGAGGGTGATAGTAGCATTAGCCATTTAGATCTCCTTGGTGATGTGGTGATGCTAGTTGAGCACTTGTAATATATACTGTGCAAAAAAAACCCACCAACTCCATATTTTGTTAACATTGCTTAGTTATTTTTTATGCCCGTAAACCAATAAAAACATTATACATGCTTTTGAATTTTTTGGTAGGTGATCAATTAAAAGGTTTTCCTCTTCAATATAGTCTTACTAGCCCAATAGTGGGATTTTCATTCTGTATATTCTTTCCCCAAATCCCTGCCACCCCCTTTTTTAATTTTTAAAAACTTGTTACATAGACATATATGGAGTAAGAAGTTAAAATCCTATGCCTAGAGAAAACCACTTCTAATAGTTTGAGGTATGCGTTTCTAAACATTTTGCATGTTTTTGTACATTCTACCATTCTGTTGATTTATTTCTGTATTTTCATCATACTGTTTTGATATCTGAAAGAGAAAAAAAAAAACCTTCCTTAATTCTTCTTTCAAAAGATTTTAACTAACCATAAACATTTATTTACTTTTCCAAAATAACTTTATAATCTGATAAGCAACATCTTATTGCTTGTTTAGATAGTCTTATTTTTATATGTGATTTATTCCTTCAATAATCTGTATCTTTTCTCTTCTTCTCACGTTTCAGAGTCCTGAGTATCGGAACTCACAGGAGCCGGTTCAGCCTAGAAGGGTGGTGATTTCCCATAACATGGATAAAGCTCTGAAAGAAGGTAAGGACTGATGAGATTACATAATCACCATATTCTAAAGGGGAAATGACCTAGTAAGTGTATCCTTCTCATCAGTGTATAGCATTAGGACTTTTTTCTTAACGAGTTTTTATTTGATGACTAAAGAAATACATCCACATTTTGGTAGAATGGACGGAATTGAAACATTTTATTAAGTAGGAATTTCTAGGTCAAGTGAGGCTAGCCACCATGTGAAGCAAGGATCAGGAAATATTTTCTTCTTCTAAATGTATCCTAGAAAAGGTGTGTTGGTAATAAATACACTCCGGCTTACTATTGGACAAACCAGTTAACCAAATTGAGGAATAGCAGTCAACCTTACAAAAGAATGAAGGACGTACACATGAAATTTGTGCAGAAAGTGTGAATGGGGGATTGTGGAGGGTATAATAGTGTTACATGTCTACAAGTGGGGGTAAGTAAGTGTAATTATAAATACTAAAGTTTAAATGATAGTATAGTTTGATAGAATTAAAGTTTAGAAAATGTTTTTTAATGATAGAATTAAAATTTAGAAAATGTTTTTTAAAATTAAGTTTCCAAAACCACTGACAATTTCAGTTATGTGTATAAAAAAGGTGTGAGTGTTTCAGGTGAATACATGATATTAGTTATGAAGTTAAGAAAGAACTAAATAAATATACTTAGGCAAGGGTGTTTTACGTGTAGTTCACAGAAATCACCATATGAAAATTTGAAAATGATAACTGTAAACAATGGACAGTTTGAAATTGTGTGGTTTCACAGGATTTTAGAACTAAGGGAACTGTAATTAAACTTTGAAAGTATTTCTGGTATATTAGTAAGTATGATGACTTTGATAAAACTTACTGGATTTAAAATTTAACTTTAATTCTTAATCTCAAACCTAATTTTAGTTGCTTTGATTGAGGTTAAAATTAACATACTTTGAAATGCACAAATCTTAAGTGTACAATTCATTAATTTTCATAAATGCATATAATCTTGTAACCACCCTCTTCATCAAAATAAAGAAGCCTGCCTGTGGTGGCGCAGTGGATAAAGCGTCGACCTGGAAATGCTGAGGTCGCCGGTTCAAAACCCTGGGCTTGCCTGGTCAAGGCACATATGGGAATTGATGCTTCCAGATCCTCCCCCCCTTCTCTCTCTCAGTCTCTCTCTCCTCTCTTTCCCTCTCTATCTCCTCTCTGAAAATGAATAAATAAAATTAAAAAAAAAAGAATATGTTTGTCATCACAGAAAATTTGCTTCATGTAGCTAATTAAGTGCATCCAGCAAATTTTTCATTTCAAAATTTGCACTTTTTGTGTCTAGAATTTCTTTGGTTCTTTTTTGAATTTTTTGTTTCTTTGCTGATATTTCTCCATCTGTCACTTCATATGACCATCATTATCCTTAGTTCCTTGAATATATTTATAATAGCTATTTTAAAGTTCCTGTATGCTAAATCTAACATCCAGGCTTCTTGGGGTTGGTTTCTATTAATTGCTTTTTCTCTTAATGATGTATTACCTTTTTGGTTTCTTTCAGTTCTAGTTAATATTAGCTGTGTGCAGAAAAATATGTATGCTACTTTCTAGACATTCTGTGATCTTCCTCTGAAGATCTTATTTTTTGTTCCAGTATGTAGTTTAATTTTCAACTGATCACCTTAAAGATACTTGGTTTTATACATTTTTTTAGGGTGGATCTATTTGGGTTTTGTCCTTAGTTTACGGTGAATCCCTGAGTCCTAGAACTTAGGTTTAACTCATGGATTTTGAGGTACTTCCACAAGTCAGTGGAAGACCACACAGTCATACCTCTAATTTAGCATGATTCCAACTCCATACTGTTTCCCTGCAGCGGATAGCAGCTGAAGTCTCTACTCAGGTCTTTCAGTCTTCCAGATGTGCCAGGAACAAGTGTGGCTAGTAATTGTCCAAGTCCTGAGTGAGAATGGTGCGGAATGAAGAAATAGATTTAAGGAGAAAAAAGGATGGGATTGGGAGGCCTCTGCAAGCTGATGGCAAGCCAGAGCAAAAGCAAAGCCCCTGAGAATTAAAGTCTTTAAGGCATATGCAAATAAAGAAGTCTTTGATACAAAGTCACACATCTGAGGCATAAACAGGAATCCTCATAAGAGTGCACCATCCCACATCATGCAACAGTCAAGGATGTGGGGAAGATCTTTGTCTTAAAAAGGGTATTTGAGAAGATCTTAGTATTAGAAGAGTGTGGGAAGAGCTTAGTCTTAAACTAAGCCCTAGGCTGTAAGGACTTTTGTCAGTTTACAGCCTGTCTCCCACACAGATGTTTCAGCCTTCCAGGTGTTTCAGCCTTCCACTGGTCTCCTTGTAGCCTCCCCCCCCCCCCCATTCATGTTGCAGTTATTGCTTTAAGGATAACTGGTATAAGAGGGTAGCTGTTCTAACTTCTCAGACTGACAGTAGTTCATTCACACTATATCTGAACCACTAAAACAGAGTTTTACATTTGAAGTTGGCTAACAAAGCACAGTAATAATATACGTTGAGCATCCTCCTTGAGTATGCCATTAAAGCCTTAGTCATTCTTGAAAGCCTAATTATATTATTTTGCTCCACATTCTTGACTATTACTTCTTTCTTCTCAATCTGTAAAGATTTAAGGCAAATCCTAAATTAAATTGAGCTAGAATACAAGCACGCTTTAGGAATGACAACAAAAAATCCACCCACAAACATGTGACACACATCTATGCCTTGAAGTTTACTCAGTTCTTTAAATCAATCTATTTTTACATTATACATTCTAAAAGAAACAAAATAGATACAAGTAAAATGGTGAAATAATGTTTCTAGTTTAAAGCAACATCAGGGGAAATTTTTAAATAAATGTTCTTAAGCATTTCATATAAAGTGAACTCAAATTACTATAGACTTAACAAGCATCCCTGCTATTTGTAATCTGCAAGCATACCAAAAGTCCCTCAATTTTATCAAGTCAAGTCTGCTGAAAATAGCTGATAATACTCAGAATTTCAATTAAATATACTGGTACTAGAGTTTAGAAATAGAAATTAAAATAGTCTAGAGATGCAAATTATAATCACTATAGATTTTCTAAGTGCTTATAAAACCTCTTAGCCTTCTCAACACACATTTTTAGGTTCTAATTTTTTTGTTAAATGTCCAGATTTTTTTGGAAGGCAGTTTTGGTTTAATTTGTCTCATGTTTTTGTTTTTTTTTCCACTTAAATATTTTAAATAATTTTCCAATAATTTGTTACATCTGGGTCAGAAATAGTTTCTGGTTTTTTCTTAATGGACTAGTCCAATCAGAAATGCGATGTAGCTACTTTTTGTGGAATCTAGAAAACATAGAAATTATGTGTTCAAATTAATATCTGGACGTGAGCAGGAAGTTGCTGAAGGGCTTAGAAGATGATTCATTTGTTGGTTTTCCTTTGTCTTGCCCTTTCCTTCGTATTTAGTGGATATTGATTTCACCTTACTTGCTGGAAGCCCTCTATAAATATTTATCTAATGAATAGGGAAAGATTGAGGTAGACTCATTTTTTCTTTTCAATGCCTGCCCCTTAGTGTTTGTTCTTAGCAAGTAGTTGCTCTCAGCTCTACGGCTCAGTTCTATTAAAAGATATTCTCTGCATGACTGAGGCCCATGGATTCACTTTGAGAATTTATCTAAAAGTCTTGATTTTTGATGCTCTGTGTATGCTTTTGAGCTTTGGGATTTAATATGCTATTTTGTAAGTTGTTATAAAGCTGAGAAATCCTGGAAATATGGAAGAACATTAGATGTACTTTCATGGTTGATGTTCTGAGAAGAAAGCCATCACAGGATATGAAAAGAAGAGTAATGCTTCCTTTGACCTGTGGGCTCCTGTAGGTGTGTGGATTCTCCACGCAGAGTGACTACTAAGCCTGAGCTGGAGATTCCATTAGCTACTCAATTTTCTAAGAAACAAGACCCTCCTCTTCCTACTAAAAAACAAACAGAAAACAAAAGCACAACTTAAAGTCAGTGTGTGGTGGCCAAGGTGCATAAACTGAGCACCAAAGCCTGGGCTAAAGACTTGAGAATTATAGTTAGCCATTTGTATGCCAGGTGTGCGACAGGTCGGGACCCCAGGTCACCTTTTACTTCACAGGATTCCTGGTGATAAATCGGTACAAAGACAGGCAAAGCAAAGCAGGAAGATAAAGTTCTTTTACTGAAACAATGTATGGTTACATCAGAATTAAGCCAAGTCAAATGGTATTTGAAAAGGAAAGAAATAAACCCACCAAAGTTAGTAGTGGTTAAAAAATAGCCCATGTGTCCTTGAGTGGGGACAGGATTATGTGGCTAAATGTTTTGCTACCCTGGAGTCCTCAAAGCAATCACCCCTCAAGTGATTTAACATTTTTAATTCTCAGAAGAGCTGATTTCTTACAAAGATCATTGGCTTTACTTTTTTTTTCCTGTATGGACTAAAGCTGCCCATAGTAACATGGAAACCACTCTACATACATGACTGTTGAGCACCAGAAATGTGGCTTGTCCAAATTGTTGTGTGCTAAAAGTACAAAATATGCACTAGCCTATGAAGACTTAGCATGAATAAAAGCACAATATGTCATTAGTAATTTACAATCTTGATTACATACTGAAATTATAATATTTTAGATACTAGATAAAGTATAATTAAAATTAATTTTTGTGTGTGTGAGAGAAAAGAGAGACAGGAAGGGATAGAGATGATAAGCAACAATTTGTAGTTGTGGCACTTTAGTTGTTCATTGATTGTTTCTCATACGTGCCTTGACCAGGGGGCTCTAGCCAAGCCAGTGTGACCCCTTGCTCATGCCAGCAACCTTGGGCTTCAGGCCAGCAGCCATGGGATCATGTTGAGCTCAAGCTAGTGAGCCTGTGCTCAAGCCGTCAACCTTGGGGTTTCGAACCTGGATCCTCAGCATCTCAGGTCGGTGCTCTGTCCATTGCGCCACCACTGGTCAGCCTTAATTTCACCTTTTAAAAGGTGGCTACTAGAAATTTAAGATTACAAATGAGGCTCTCATATTTTTTCTGGACAGCACTGGTCTGGAGCTAAGGTTTTCTAACTCCAAAGCATAGAATTGATCGAGACTTAAGAATATAGACCCTTAGGAATCTTCCAAAGGCAGTGCTCAGCTGCAGGTGCTGAACCTGGTGTGGTATCTGACATATGGGATTCTTCGTGCCTGAGGTGGAGTCTCATTAGGGGGTAGGAAACTATATAGTAATTGAACAGAAGTTTAATATGGAGAATTGTTAATTAACTTGTAACATTGGGTTCACTCCTGTGGGCTAGAGAACTCTGAGGAATATGGGATAAGCAGGGGACAGGAGCTTTGTCGCTAGGGCTCTCTGGGGCCAAGGCACAGCGCTATTGGGAGCAGTCCGTTTGGAAGAGGGGTCCCTCTTCATAGAGAGCTGAGATCCAGGCCTCACCAGAGAGCGCACAGCCTGGGCCTCGCTCAGTGTGGAGCAGTCCAGGGAGATCCCACAGGCTGAGGAAGACACCCACAAGGTGCCAGTGGACTTCTCTGGGCAGCTGCCCTTGGTGCTGTTAGAATTTACTGGGGGTGAGCACCATCCAGTGCCCCTCACGCTGCTTTCGGAAACAACCCAGGAAGAGAAGCCCCTTCTTCCTCCAGTGTCCCCCCAGCCCCCCACACACACTGAGAAAATGTCACATGTGCCAATTGGCAAAGAAGAAATGTGTATGGGGTAGACCTCCGATATCAAAGTGTGGCAAAAAAAGGTGAATTTGAGCTGAGAGGCAATAAGTCGGTCTCTGGCGCTCTCTGTCAGTGTGCTGCCGCTGTCTGAGACGCTCTGTTTTAGGTCGCTTGGCACCAAGATGGACTAGTAAAAAACTGGGCTGTCCGAGAAAACCCAGGACATACGACAACCGGTCACCACATCCCAACACTTCTAGACTGAGGAGAATCTTTCATTTTGAAAGGTTTTAGGGGAGATTATGCCTTGTACTGTTTCCTACTCTCTGTTTTGAGCACTGACCACTGAATAGCAGTTGGCTAGTCTCCAGGAGCAGTGTTGTCTTCGTGTTTCCTCCTTTCCCCCAAGTGTTGCTCATCGCCGTGTTTGTTCCTGGTAGTGTTTGACTACTGTTACAGAGACTACATTCTCTCCTGGTACGGGAACCTCAGCAAGGATGAGGGGCAGCTTTACCACCTGCTCCTGGAAGACTTCTGGGAAATTGCCAGACAGCTGCACCACCGCCTGAGCCATGTGGATGTGGTCAAAGTCGTCTGCAGTGACGTCGTAAGGACCTTGCTCACTCACTTCTGTGACCTAAAAGCCGCGAATGCCAGGTACGTGTTATAATATGGGAAACCCTTCCCCCCTTTTCACAAGAAAAAATATATTTTTTTATTAAATAAGAAGCCATGGTCAAGACAAAATTCTAGACTATTTTGTTTCTTATGACACTTGAATTGAAATGTAGAGGTATGGAGGAGAATAATTAAACTTTCTAAGAGAAAACCACTTTAAAGACTTGTTTAATTTTGTAAATAACTTAAACAGTAAAGTGAATTTTACTGCGTCGGCACTATCATGAACTTAATTATAGTATTATGGATACCTAGAAATAGAATATTTAAGTATAGTGTTTCATACTACGAAGAATATCAGTGAGTTTACAACTCTTAGAAAAGTTAAAAGTGGTTTCCTCCCTCCCTCCCTCCCTCCCTCCCTCCCTCCCTCCCTCCCTCCCTCCCTCCCTCCTTCCCTTTGAGTTAAGAGCATCACAATATCCTTAAAACTGATTTTTAGAAGGAATTTACTGTTGGAGCTTGTGGGCTATAATTAGAGATGTTTCAATGTGAAAATTGCTAATATTAGGCTTGTTGGCCTTTTGTACTGTTACATTGGAAGGGTTTGTGCCCATTAGGTGACTGCCTTTGGAAGACTTCAGCAAGGCCATTTCTGTGCCGATAATAAATTCTTTCTTTCTTTTTCTGATAGAATCTTAAATGTATGTTTTACTCTTGAGTGAGTACAGAATGATGAATTATGCACTTCTAACTTGAATATACAGAGTAGTCTAGGCTTCTACCTGTTTGGATGTGGTCTCAGTTGGAGTAGAAATGGGCTCCCTACAGTTACTTGGCCTATTTTCACTGACAATATTCTACCTCTATGTTTAGGGAAGAGATAAAGTATTTGAAAAATACGTAAGCAGATGAGTAAGTGTTGGTAGGTGGTAACTCACCTTTTTTCTAAGAAGGGCTGTTGTGTGAATTTATCAGCAGGCAGTCTCTGTTCCCCCGGACCTGGTTGCTCAGCATGCTTGTACCATAGTGTCCATCCATTCTCAGCTGCCGCCTCTTCCTGGTATTGTCTCTCCCAAAGTTGACCTGGCTCAGGTTTGGGAGACCAAAACCCACAGAGCCAACACAGGCTATTATTTTCTAGCTTTCTGCCCCCATTGTTTTGCAAACTTGTAGAGAACCCATAGTAAGAAATTCATTTTAGCCCTGGCCAGATAGCTTGGTTGGTTAGAGCAGTGGTAGTCACCCTGGTCCCTACCGCCCACTAGTGGACGTTCCAGCTTTCATGGTGGGCGGTAGCAGAGCAACCAAAGTATAAATAAAAAGGTAGATTTAACTATAGTAAGTTGTTTTACAAAGATTTATTCTGCCAAATTTAGCAAAAATCCGACATAAAGTACTTGGTAAGTAATTATTATTATATGCTTTAACTTGCTGTAACTCTGCTTTATAAATTTTATAAAGTAAAGTTACTTCCCTACTTTATAAATTACCATTACTGTGGAACTGGTGGGCGGTCAGAAAATTTTACTACTAACAGAGATACAAAAGTGGGCGATAGATATAAAAAGGTTGACTACCCCTGGATTAGAGCATCATCCAGAAACACAGAGGTTGCTGGTTCGATCCCCGGTTGGGGCATATATAGGAGCAGCTCAATGTTCCTGTCTCTTTCTCTCCCTTCTTTTCTCTCTACAATTAATAAAATAAACATTAAAAGAAAAGGGAATTCATACTATATTGTGACCCAGTTTTATAAAACAATATTCTTATTGCATGTGATAATTAATACTTTTTGTTCTCTCTTTTTTCTTTTCTTTTTTCCGAAGTTGGAAACGGGGAGGCAGTCAGATTCCCACATGTGGCATGGGATCCACCCGGCATGCCCACCAGGGGGCGATGCTGTGCCCATCTGGGGCGTTGCTCTGTTGCATCCAGAGCCATTCTAGCGCCTGAGGCAGAGGCAGAGGCCACAGAGCCATCCTCAGCGCCGGGGCCATCTTTGCTCCAATGGAGCCTCGACTGCGGGAGGGGAAGAGAGTGACAGAGAGGAAGAAGAGGGGGAGGGGTGGAGAAGCAGATGGGCGCCTCTCCTGTGTGCCCTGGCTGGGAATCAAACCCGGGACTCCTGCACGCCAGGCCGACGCTCTACTGTTGAGCCAACCAGCCAGGGCCTTCTCTCTCTCTTTTTTTTTTTTTTTTTTTTAATGGTGTTTGACACCGAGTTTATTTTATTTGGTTCCTTGTGGATCATAATCCATGGTTTGAAAAAAATTATAGAGCAGTGGGTCTCAGATTTTTTGTCTCTGTTTCTTAAAAGTTATTGAGAAGTTAAAAGAGCTTTTGTTTATGGGGTATATCTTGTGCTGTGCTGGGCCAGCTTGTCTTGGTTTACAGGAGCTGACTGTGCACATCGCTCCTACGCTCTGAGTTCAGTGACCTCAGGTTGTTAGCTTGTAATTGGCCATGGTGGGGGTATTTACGCTGTGAAATGGGTTAATGTGACAGACCCGAGCTGCCCTCGCCCCGTTGGAGAGCCATTTACCAGCTAATCACTTATTGTATCTACCAATATTTACCACATTAGAGATGAAAACTAAGAAACTTTTAAAGTGCAAGAATACACAGTATGCTATTCATGAACCATCAGAGTGACATGTCATCGCACATCTGTAGCCTCTGCAAAGCTCCACTGTGCTTGGGAGATGGAGAATGCAAACAGGTGCCATTTTCCTATTGCTGTGAGTAAGTTCCAAGCTCAGAGACAGCCCCCTGAAAGGGTCTTGGGGACACATAGGAGTCTCCAGACCACCCTCTGAAAATTGCTGTTTGTAGAGAAGCTTCCAGTAAGGGGGTATGTGAACTCATAAGGGAAGTGAGAGAACTAGGACTTGTGGGTGACCTCCCCAGAGTTGCACAAGCGTCAGCCTCTTCTTCTGAGGGACCAGCAGCCCCTTGGCGCCTCTGCTGATTTGCTGTGGTGTCCATTATAGAAAGTGTCCCACTGTTCTAGCTGGCAGGCGCTGTCACAGATTTCTTAGAATTCAGTGGAAGTTCATTTTAAGGATAAGAATTTACTCTGGTCCAATGGAGGACAGTGTTTTAAATCAGTGTTTTATTCCAGTTAGAAGGTTGATGGATTTAGGTTTGAGAGAAGAGCAAGTGGCTAGTGAAATATAGTGTTTTTATGATTATCAAATTTTAGCACAAGAATATATTTTCCATTGAGACGTTTACCAGCTTCTGAAATTACTGCTTTTGTGGATAGTGTAAAGATATTATAGCTAAAGCATCAGAAAAATAGAAACAGAGAATTGATTTCATTCCAGAAACTCCTTTTCTTTGGGCTTCAACTTGCCTTCTGCCGAGGGTGGATTTATTTTACTGCTATCTGGGCTGTGCCTAGACACTCTAGTTGATGATCCCTATTAAAGAAAAGACTGTCACTGCGCTCTAGGATTATGGGTATTTGAGAGAGCACCAGTAGGTCGCTGCTGTTTTGCATGTAGATGATCATGCGTGCACTGGAGGTGAACCCTGGAGAACTAAGACATGATTGTGCTTTGTCTGCTACGCATCACGCCAGGAGACAGGTAGACAGCATGCTTAGGTTTGATGGCTATATTCGTCCTTGCCTGCCCCAGGCAAACTGCGTCCTCATCCTGGAAATCGCCATGAATGTGCAGATAGCCATTGGCAGCCTGGGAGGCTCCAGCTGAATGGGCCACTATCAGACAGGGAATAATAAACTGCATTAATAAAAGCAGCACCTCCTCTGGCTGACTGCTGGGCAGTTGTGTGGGCGGCTTTCCGGCCAGCCTGTGGTTATTTGCAGGCCAGTGTTCTGTTGCCGCTTGAAGCCAGTCCAGATCACATTTAATTCTGGCCGCTGCTTCCTCGTGCTTTGTCCTATCTGTCTTGTTGCAGCATATTTCAGTAAAATCTAAAAATGATTATTTTTTATGCTATTAAATTGATAGCATCTTTAATTTTGTAGTCTCTTTACAATCTCCGTGTTTTGTTTACTAGTCAAGCACGGGCATGCTGTTTAAGGGAGAAAAAATGTTTTTATTCACATATTTTCCTTCTTTATCTCTAATTTTTTTCTTCTCTTCTCCGTGCAATCTGTGATTATGGTGTAGTGTGAAGCAGTGTTTTTCAACCACTGGTCCACGGACCGGTCGGCCAGAAATTTTGTGTGGCCCCGTGAAAGAGTTCACCACCCTGATGTCGTATGAAGATTATAGACCAATAATCTTAGTTAAATTCACTTATGCTCAGGGTGATTTGTACCTTAGCGGTCCCTGAAATAATTCTCCTATTTCACTGGTCCCCAAGTGTAAAATGGTTGAACACCACTGCTGTAAAGTCTGCTGTAAAACATATGAACTTGAGAGTTATTTGTACCATTTGTTTTCTCTGTGATTTGGACTATCCACTTAACCACTCAGATCCTTAATAGTCTCATCTATGAGATGGTGATGATCATGTATACTTCTTGGTATAGATGGGAAAATGAAGTAATACCGTACATATGAAATTTATAAGAAGTCCTTTTCCTCCCTGAAGGAATGCGCACCCAGCAGTCAGGCCTGGCACTGCAGTGAACAGGTTCATATGGACCTAGAAAGGCTGCTGCCAGGATCAGGGCTGCGATCCACCAGGAAGCTGGGTGCACGTCTCCTGACCTGGAAGCAGCTGTTTGACTCGTCATTCTTTCGTGGCTTCTTTAGCAGTACCTGATGTCTACTTGCTGGGGCATCATGGGAATATCCTGCTCGGAGTTAGCAGAGGCTTCCGGGGAAGCATTCACCTTCCCATTGTTTTAGAGATCAAGCTTATGTGACCAACCTCTGACCTTTGGCTCACTCCGAGGGTTTGCCCCTAACTTAGCACGAGAGGGAGAGGAATCTGTGGAAGTCTGAGGATCTGGCTCCTTTCATTGTCTGCCTTCCAGTGGGACAGAGAAGGGGCAGAGAAGCCCACTTTGAGAGAGATTTTGATGTTATTTAAAGAACACTGTCTTGTAAAAGTGGGCTCTTTTTGGCCAACTTCCTCCAATAATATTAACCAGATATATATGCTAAGCATCACTCTTTAAAGTGTTTGAAATGAAGTTGCCTTTAACTCTTACCGTAACTTTAGCTGGCTGCATACCTAGAGTTTAATATAATTTTCGATGCCACTTTTAAAAAGTTAATATGTATTAGTATATGTGCAAAAGCTAGCTCTTAAACTCTCTGTTCGTGCTGTTGGCTTTGCGCATGAGGGTTGAGTTCCTCTGGTTTGTTGGAGAAGACCAAGAGGAAACCTTGCTTTTTTAGTGTGCATATTCTGGGAAGAGGCTGTAGTCTCTTGTGCAAAAAGAAATCCGTTTCCTTCTGAGAGACACTTGTCATAAAGGCCCCGATATGCATTTATCTGTTTTCTTTCTTGTGTGGTGCCCAGAATACTTCCTCCCCACCTGTTTAGTGTTTTTTCTTCTTCCTGGATTGGCCACAAATTACTGCAAAGCCCATGAACTTTGCCTCTTATCTGGAAGATACTGGAAAAATTACCTTCCTAGTTTTTCTTGAATTACTATTAAGATACAGTAGGAAAAGGAGGTATAGAGAGTTCTATTGTTCACTTGTCTTCACTCAGCTCTCCAAATTAATGGCCCTTGGGTGGCGATGGCATCAGTGCCAACAGGGAACCTGTGACCAGGTTCTCAAACTAGTCGGAAAACACTTGGGAACAGGTAGTACTTACAGAAGGCCATTTGCCATCGAATTATGTAGCATCAAGTTATGCACCACTGCCTCAGAAATACCAGAGCTTTTTGGTCCCGTGGTCACCCACTCAGGACTGCTGGCTCGTGTCCCCCGTGTACGCTTTGTTAGAGTTTCTCCTTTGAAAAGTAAAGCTGTAAATCACATTCATGAAGAAAGCTAGGTGACCTAGAAATAAGCTAATTAAAGAAATACTCATACCTTTCTGCATTGTTGCTGATTTGGGAGTTATATATATAATGTTGATGCTACTTAAGGGTTGAAATCCCAAAAGACCATGCATGTGCTTGCGTTTTTCCAGACACAATTGAGCAGATTACTGGCTACTGATATTGTTGAGGAGTGGACACATAGTTGTTAAAACCAGTGTGTTGCCCATTTAAAATATTTTTTACCTAATGGCATACAACCGAATTGTTTCTAGAATTTTCTTTCCTTCCTTTTTTCTCTCTCGTGTATTTATTTTTTTAGACAAGAAGAACAGCCAAGGCCTTTTGTGTTGCATGCATGCTTGAGAAACTCGGTCGAAGAAGTAAGATTCCTACAGACGTGTTCTCGGGTACTGGTGTTCTGTCTCCTCCCCTCCAAGGATGTCCAGTCTCTCAGCTTACGTATAATGCTTGCAGAGATTCTCACAATGAAAGGTAGACTTCCATATGTAATCAATATTACTAATGCAATGATAATTGTGCAAACAAATGTGCTGCTTACTGATGTGATTGGGAACACTTCTTAGGACATCAACATGGCCCTTGCTTACTGTAGGACCTAGGAGAATTCATATATTTGCAAAATTTTATGGTTAGATGTCAGGGCATCATTTGGCCATATCTATAAACAGATTTTTATATAACATTGCCAGGTGTTGTGTATTTTGACATAGGGTAGGCAGCCCTTAATGCTCTTCATAGGGAAGCATCCATTTGCGGTAGCTTTTGAATTATCCAGGCCAATAATACATGCGATAATAAAAGAGTATCTATACTTCCACTCAACTGTGCATTTACTTAAACTACCTTTGCTGCAAGATTCATTGATAATGCCTATATGTAATTTTGTGAACTAGAATAAAGAAAGAAAGTAACTGTACCATAATGTGATTACTAAGAAAAAAGTATATTCAGGGACATGCCTGGCCAGCATGAGAAAAATGGAAGAAAATGTGACGTAAGAGAAATTTTTTCTATCTCAGAATTTTAAACAAATAATGTGGCATTTGATATGCATTGAGTGAACATCTCGTTTATTCTTTTGGAATTAGCAGGTAGTGCCAACTAGCTGATAGAATCAACCATAGAGAGAAGGGGAACTTTTGAACATAAAGTCAACACAATGAATTTATAATAATGTCATTGATTTTTTTTAACAACTTCCTCTCTGCGATATGCTTTCAGCAGTTAGAGGATGTTGACTTTCATCTTTTGGCAGACAAAACATACTGAGCCTTATAAAAGAAAACAAAAGAGAAAAATCAGTGGACTTAATTTGGATAGGTTTGTTAGTGATATGGGATGGGCGGCCATGTGTGTGGGCATGCATGTGTGTTTGTACGATCCCCATCTGGGTAGTTTAAAAATGAATTGAGCCCAAACATCGGCTCAGTGATACCATATAAAAACTGTCTGGTGAAAACTGTCCAGCTGCGCTTTCCCCGCTTCCCACAGTCCTGAAGCCGGTGGTGGCCTTGCTGAGTAACCCGGACTACATTAACCAGATGCTGCTGGCCCAGCTGGAGCGCAGAGAACAGATGAGCGAGCACCACAAGAGGGCCTACACCTATGCCCCTTCCTATGAAGAGTTCATCAAGCTCATCAGCAGCAACTCGGATGTTGAGTTCTTGAAGCAGCTAAGGTATTTGGTCTTCAATTACCGCCCGGTAATAGCAACTAATTATCATCCTCTGCCGAGTTAGGTAGGGAAAAATGTGTTTGCCGGGGAAATCTATAAATCTTAGCTTCAGTGATAATTAAATTTATCCAGCTTCTCCTTCAGCAGTGGAATTAGTTTTCTCCAAGTATAATCTTCTTTAAATAATTGGGTTATAACAGACTGAAAGCTGCTTTGTTGTTGGGAGTGTGCCTCGCCGCTCTGACTTGTACCCCAGGGAAGCGTTGGAAGGAGATTGTGTGTTTTTAAAATCACATCGCAGAGCATTGTGTTGATTTTTGTTTTTCTTAGGAAAAATGCAGAGGCCCGGGTTTGGGAATAAGGGATTCTGGATTAATTGTTTTGAGAAAACACATTTGAAATATACCCCAGGAATCTCTTTTATAGAAAAGTTCAATCTCACTTATTGTACTGGAGGTATTTTAGGGGTCATTGTGTGTGTGTGTGAGATTTTCCTTTTTTGCAGTAAGTATGTGCGCATCCAGTAGATGACACAGTGTCGTGTGGCTGGTGGGTTTTCTCGAAGGCTGCTGTGCCTTTGAGTTCCCAGGTGGGAACACCTGAGGATGAGGGAAACCCGCCATGTCATTTTGCTTCTGATAGGCGATTTTGGTATATCACTGATGGAAAAGTAAAACAGTGGCTGAAATTGGATCTTTGGATGATTTGAGGATTTCACACATGTCTCATTTGCCTCTGAACTAGGGTCAACATTAAAGTGAGTTACCAAAAGTGGCCAAAATACTTAAAAAAAAATTGTAAGTAGTTATTTTGAACAATCAGTGATTGGTACTCTACATCGTCTGTCGTTTTCTAAGCACAGTTCCTGCTCTTTTAGTGAGTCTTCATAAGAGTTAATGGTTTGTCTTCAGCATATACTAAGCGAAGACTCAGGACCAGAGAGGCTGTACACAGCTCAGTGTGGGCAGGTCATCACCCAGCAGGCAGAGAAGCAGGGCAGCAGGAATTGCCCTTTGAAAAGCAAAGCCACGGCACCAGCTGGCCCAGGACGATGGGACAGCCTGCTTTAATCTCGTTAGGAACAGTCCAGATCGCCTCAATCTGCCTGGCCAAGGTTACACTAGAAATTCTGATGCTACAGTTTTCCTTTCCCTCTAATTCCTGACGAAACAAAGAACACTTAAATCTTCCTTTGACATCGCCACCCCTGGGTCTCATACTGAGGGCAGCGCTGAAGGGTAGCACACGGCAGGCCTAGGAAAGCAGGCCCTCTCAACACAGGAAACTTTTTTTAGATTTTTATTTATTGATTTGAGAGAGAGTAAGACAAGGGGAGGAGCAGGAAGCTTCAACTCACAGTTGCTTCTTGTATGATATGTGCTTTGACCCGGTAAACCCAGGGTTTTGAACCGGCGACCTCAGCGCTCCAGGCCGACACTTGATCCACTGCACCACCCCAGGTCCAGGCTGAACACAGGGAGACTTTCAAAGGGCAGTATTCTTCTGAACTCCATCTGTTTATGAACTGTCAGTGCCACATGTAAATCTTGGGAAGTATGTCGATAACTTCCTCTTAGAAGGGCTGCAAAGTTCTTTCGAAACAAGGAATGTAAACTTCTTGAAAGAGTCGTATGCAGTGGCCAACATCAGCTATGGGATCATGATAATCCCGAAGATTTATATATTTCCCTCTGCAGGCATGGCAGAGAGCCTCTGGAGAAAAATACTGTGGAAGACGTGTTTCTCAATGAGATACACACTCCCAGATGTCCTTTCTGCACACATTTGTACACACGGCATTGTACTGCGGCAGTGTGCCCTGGACCTGGGACCATGAGACAGTTCCTGGGGCTTTGCCGTATGCTGGACTGGCAGGCATTTCTGTTTGCTGTGGTGCTGGTGTACTTTTTAGCCGTGGGGCTGCTGTCCCTGTTAACTGCGTCTTAGGAACAGACTGGAGGGCTGACCTTGGTTCTCTGCCTCTTGCACAGCTTGAACTAGAGTGCTCCCAGGCACAGCCCTGCAGTGGCAGAGAGTGATCATTTTGCTCAAAAAAGTAGGTGGTTGTGCATAAATTATCTTGTCACTCAGCTCCTTACTGTTCATCTGATAGGAAAATTGCTCTCCACTCCAGGCCGGGCCTGTGTCTAGTTATTGACAGGCAGCCTCGCTCTTCATCGGAGTCCTGTCTGGAGCCCGCCTCGGAGGTCCAGCACGCCGTCGCTGATGGGGCCGCTTGCTCCAGTCCCGGCCTGCACTGTGCGCTTGTTCTGCTCAAGTGTGAGCACGCCGCTGTCTGGCTTGATTAGTGTCCTAGGTCATTGTCTTCAAATCGCTCTTCATAAAATTTTATGATTGGCTGCCTAAGGCAGGGAATGCATCTTATTTAGACTAAGCAGTTGATGACACTGTCCACTTTTGTTTTATACATATTTGAGAGGTAGAGGCATATTTTCTAAAGGAAAAACGTCATTGAACTCTGCTAGGCTGGAATGCGTTAGAAACAGAGACAAACAGACCTGGAAGGTGGTGTTCGAAGTTCTGCAGAGTGTGCTGTTTCTCTGCGTCGCAGGAGATGCTTTCACAGTAGGACTGCAGAGCTGCAAGTGCTTCCTTCCAGTAGGCTGAGTGAGTGGTTCTTACCCTGGCTGTGTCTTACAATCACCCAGGCTTTAAAACAATTACAGTTGGCTGTCTCACTTTCCTTAGCTATTTCCTTTTTCTTCCTGCACCCAAGAAGTGGAAGCCAGGATGTGATGGCTAGACTGGTATATTATTTTGAGTTTTCCAGGGTCTACTAATAGGAGCAATGATCGTTCTCTTAATGAGACAGGAGCCAAAAATCTGAGTGTCCTCTTTTTTTTTTTTTATTGTATTTTCCAAAGCTGAAAACGGGGAGGCAGACAGACTCCTGCATGCACCTGACCGGGATCCACCCGGCATGCCCACCAGGGGGCGATGCTCTGCCCATCTGGGGCATCGCTTTGCTGCAACCAGAGCCATTCTAGCGCCTGAGGCAGAGGCCATAGAGCCATCCTCAGCACCCGGGCCAACTTTGCTCCAATGGAGCTTTGGCTGCGGGAGGGGAAGAGAGAGACAGAGAGGAAGGAGAGGGGAAGGGATGGAGAAGCAGATGGGCGCTTCTCCTGTGTGCCCTGGCCAGGAATCGAACCTGGAACTCCTGCACGCCAGGCCGATGCTGTACCACTTAGCCAGCCGGCCAGGGCCTCTGAGTGTCCTCTTAATGAAGGAAATTGCAGGGCAGGCTGAACAGATCTGCCACCATTGGTGTGGGTGGAGGGACGGTGGGACAAGGAGATGGTGGTCACAGTCAGGGAAGGCAAAGTTCAGAGCGAAGGTGCCTTCGTTACCGAAATTAGAAACGGACCGCATTTCCAGAGAAAGAACTTCATGTTACTTTATTTTGAAGATAAAGCTGGAGTCAAAGTAAACTCTGCAAAAGGAAAATGAAAGGTTCTGCCCCGAGAAGAGCTGCTTGTAAAGGAGTGTGCTGGCGCGGCCCAGACGCAGCCGGAGCTGTGTGCTGGGTAGGGCGGTAGTTCCTCAGCGTCTGATGAAAAATACTTGCTCCTCCATGAAATGGAATTTTTCTGTAACTGGTTGGAGTGGAACCTGGGCATCACTATTTTTAAATATTCCCCAGATGATTATAACATGCACCTTTATTGAGAATCTCTTTTAAATGGAACATTGTTCCATATGCTGCCAATCTGAAGTCTTAGCTAGATGTTATGCTATACAATTTTTAATCATTTGAAACCTGTTTATCACTGTTTGAGTTATATGGTAACTGTCGAGACTAATCGGGACACCTCACGCTCCTGCTCTGTCCTCATAATAAACAAGGGCTTTCCCTGAGCTGTGTTTACCCCAAGGTTTCTCAGTCTTGGCAAAATTGACATTTCGGGCTAGATAGTTCTTTTTTGTGGGTGCCTTCCTACTTATTGTAGAATATTCGCAGCACCCTTGCCTCTGCCCACTGGATGCCAGGAGCACACCCACAGCTGTGACTCCAAAAATGTCCTCATATATCGCCAGATGTCTGCTGGGGACAAAGTCACCCCTGACTAAACCCCTGCTTTAACTCCATGAGTAGATTGGAGATACTTGTATTAGTTAGGATTAGATTCACAAAATACCCAGGAAATAATAATGATTACCAAAGTATAGAGGGTTTTTCGAACATTTCTTCTATGAGAGAAGTCTGTAGTAGGCGTTCCTGGATGGTCCGGGGCCACTCTCCTCATGGGCCCTCTGGCTCATGGCTCTGCTGTTCTAAGCATGGGTGGTCAGCCCAGAGGCCTCACGGTCCAGGCTGTGTTCTGCAAGGCTGTCCATCACGTCCAGGAAGCAGAGTGACGGCAAGGAAAGATGGTGGCAAGGGTCATGCACTGGCTGTCCTCTAGGGAAATTTCTGGAAGCTGCTATCTGACATCTCTGTTCACATTGTGTTGATCAGAACAATTGCAACATAGTAGGTAGTCTTATTCTGTGCAACCTTAGGCCTATTTTTAAAATGGGGGATTCTGTTACTAAGGAAGAAAAAAGAATGGATTTGGAAAAAGCAAATAGCCAGTTTGGACAGTCCTACATGTTGCGTGGGTGCAGTGACGCAGGCTAGCTCTATGTCCCACACAAACATTGGAAAGGACGCCTTTCCTGGGCTGGCCACTCGCCAAGGTTAAAGAGACACCAAGCAAATGCTCAAGAGGGGGAAATGGTCTTTGTTTTTAAACTACCATTTGTTGAATATCAAGTGGGTGTTAAGCACAATGTCAGGTTCTTCATGATCATCACTGAACGTGAAGTAGGTGCTATTATTCTCATTGTATGGTTGAGGAAACTAAAGAGACTTGCCCGGGATCACACAGCTGACAAGTAACAGAGCTGTGGTTTGAACTGAGGACTGTCTGACTTCAGACCCCATACATAAAGTTCGGTCAGTTGCCAGCCAGGAGGGTAGAGAACAGCAGTGCCACACAGCCCAGCCTTGTGGAACTTCCCGCATGCATGGTGATAACTCTCCGTACTGCCTCTGAGTCTTTGCTGGCACTGTTCTTGCATGAGACAAACACTGCCAGAAAGTGCTGCTATCTTTAGACAGCGGTGGACCACCAGAGAAACAAGTAGTAATGCGACCAGGGCAGCCTGTCGCTTCCCTAAGTTCCTGCCCTGCCAGCCCAGTCTTTATTAGATCTTCTAGTTCTGGATCTGTTTATTTCTGACTCCTCAGTTAGAGAGCAACATGGAAATAGTAGCGAGGGCATTCTGGTAATGAATGGAAGATTTAAAATAAAAAAGATTAGGGATTATTTGGCTTGGAGAAGAGAAGCAAACCTTTTACCTACACCCTGAGACTGATGTGGTGTTTTCTGTCTCGCTAGGATAAAGATAGCACTGTGATAATGAATGGATGTCACTTCAGAGATCATAACTAACAGTGGAGTGAGTTCCTGACTATTAGGGGATGGATTTTCATCTCCAAATTAGTCCAGGTGCCAATGCACCTGGAGATACTATATTAACAATATTAAAATTCTGAAAATTGCATGCTTCCATGTTTAAAGAATTTGCATTGTTGAGTGTTCAGTGTTTTGAACTATATTCAGAAGCTATATTGTGAATCATGAGCAGTATCACAGACACAGAGGCACAAGAGAGAGAATAGTGTGCATACCGGAAGACCGACTGAAGCACTGTGTCAGGAACCAGTCAGCACATACAAGCCTCGGAGAAAGGGTCAGAGTGGGTGGACGAGGAGAGAAAAATCATGGCGTGGAACGCAAAGAGAAGCCTGGCGGGTTTTATAATAATGATAAATGGATATAAATTTAGTTTTAAAAAAACTTATTGCCTGACCAGGCGGTGGCACAGAGGATAGGGCGTCGGACTAGGATGCTGAGGACCCAGGTTCGAGACCCCGAGGTCGCCAGCTTGAGCGTGGGCTCATCTGGTGTGAGCAAAAAGCTCACCAGCTTGGACCCAAGGTCGCTGGCTCGAGCAAGGGGTTACTCGCTTTGCTGAAGGCCCACGGTCAAGGCACATATGAGAAAGCATTCAATGAACAACTAAGGTGTTGCAACGAAAAACTGATGATTGATGCTTCTCATCTCTTTCCGTTCCTGTCTGTCCCTGTCTATCCCTCTGACTCTTGCTCTGTCTCTGAAATAAATAAATAAAAATAAAAATAAAAACTTGTTAAAATGAGAGGCTGCCTAAGAAAAAAATGTTTTAAAAGGTTGCACTTTTATGAAAAGTAAAAGTACATTGACTTCAGAATATAATTTCTTCTGTTGGAGTCCAAAAAATAGCAGAGGTCACAGAGGTGGGAGTGAAACATATCAGAGAACGCAGATTACTTTTATATAGGAGTTCAGCAATGCAAAATTTGATATGAGAAGGGGAAGTTTTGGAATAAAAAGTTTGTGATAACTGACCTTAAAGCAGCGGTTCTCAACCTGTGGGTCGCGACCCCGGCGGGGGTCGAATGACCAAAACACAGGGGTCGCCTAAAGCCATCGGAAAATACATATTTTATTTATTAAAATACATTAAAAATGTATTGTATAATAATGGCTTTAGGCAACCCCTGTGTTTTGGTCGTTCGACCCCTGCCGGGGTCGCGACCCACAGGTTGAGAACCGCTGCCTTAAAGGATCGCTCTGTGCTCACAGCGGAGCAGCCCTGGTGGTGTGGGAAGGTGTGTGCTTCACAAAAGGCAGGTGGGGCACCAGGCAGTCCAGGTGCAGCACTGGGCTCCCCTCCCCATCTCTATGTTCCTAACTGTTAGCTGCTACTTGTTGTTATAATCATGAGACCAAGGATTAAATAGATTTAATTTCACTGTGAACACTGACCAGTTACCACTGGCCCACTGGGATTCAGTGTTTCAGTTTGGGGTTTGAGGAGACCCAGTAAATAGCAATGTTCCTCTCTCCACCCTGAGGTCTGAGCCATCTCGGGCCAAGGACTAAGGCAAACAAAGACCAAAGTGTCACTCTCAGTGCTGATAGATCATGGACAGTGCGGTCTATATATGTAAACCTGCAGTCACTAAGATGAGTTTCTGAAGTAGACATTTGCCCACCTGACAGTGGAATAGGGGCCACCTTGTCCCTGCTCTGCCCCCTCCCCCAAGGGGCACAGTCCCCCGCTGGCTGGCCTTGGAGGCAGAGAGCGCAAGCTGGTAAAGGGGAGCAGCTGAGAGGCGGGGCTCCACACGTTCCTTAGTTCCTTCCGGTCAGACTGTAAACCTCTTCCTCCTCTAAGGGGAGAGGCTGAGTGGGAGGTGGGGAGAGACCCTGGGTGGACCTTCCTTTACTTAGAATGAAACTTCAAGAGTTGGGGTGGAGTTGGCTGGGTGGACAATGCTTTATTTCTTAAAAATAAAAACAAAGACTGCGGTGCCAAGTCCCTACTCACAGAAAAGAATTTGACGCTTCACAGGTCTAGTACAGGTTAGGGAGGTGATAAGAGTGGTGTGCTGGTCATTTAAAACCCTGGCTCGCGCGTGGAGGGGTGAAGAAACCCTGACTTGCAGCATTTGTCGACTGCTGTGGTGTGAACACCTTGAGCCAGAATACCTTGAGTATAGATAACAGTAAAATGAATACAGTGACTAGGAAATGTATGAGTTTTGAGTACTCTTACATTTAGAACAATATAACTTAATTGTAAGTTTGCCCAATTCAATTTTAAGAATGGTAGGTTTCATTCCTGAAAACGAGAGCTGGCACAAGCCTCTGAGCCGGCTCCTGCACAGCACTGAGCAGCGGCCACGCGCTCTGTCCTTGGATGACCCTGCACTAGACAGACGGAAACGCAGCTCCTGTGGAGGAGGCAGGAAGCCATCCTACAGGGGTCAGTCAAGCATCTAAAGTAGAGCAGGGCCGCGAACCTGGGCTCAAGTCTGACCGAGTGGCACAGGCCTGGTTCGCTTCTGCTTTGCTGCTGGCAAGCTGCATGACCTTGGGCAAGTCCTTTACACGCCGAGCTTCAGTTTTAACTGTGAAATGGAGGAAACAGTTTCTATTTCGTAGGTTGTTGTGATAATTAAATGAGAGGATGCACATAATGCATTAGTACAGTTCTCAGTACACTCTGGCGTTCCAGTAAGAGCTGAGGAAACAACAGTGGTCAGCAGGAGGCAAGAAATTCTCAGGTCCTGGCTTGAATAGGATTAATGGCTGAGATGGGGCAATCCAATATCTTATTTCAGAAAAACTTCACTCAAAACGTATAGAAGAGTCATTAGGATGTCTTCAGTGTAGATTCAGAACATAAAACTAGGCAACTAAATATGATATTTAGGAAACATTCAGAATGAAAATGCTGTATGTAAGAATTGAACCCAGCAATGGTGCTGCACAGAAGTCTATACAAATATTGATCAACTTACAACCTATGCAACTTACGACCATTCGACTTTACGACCACAATCGCTAGACACGACTGCTCTGCGTCTGGCAGTGCAAGCGTTGCCCAGCTGGGCATACGACAGTGCAGACCAGCTTCCGGCAGCACTACCATTTCCACATGCACCATTTCAACTGTTATCCCAGACTCGGTATAGCAATTTGTGTTTTGTGTCTTGGATATTTTTCATCAACCCCCTCCCAAGATGTCTACCAAGAGGAAATTGTCTTTGTAAATACTAAACCAGTTGTACTGGTAATGCAGTGTTTTACTTAAACCTGACGAATGTAAAAATAAGAAACAAAATGGTGTAGAGATGATACAAATGGCATAAAATGAACAAAGAAAATTATATATAACAATAATGAAAGAAAATTATGATAAAATATGACTTAAAGTTTTTTTTTTTTTTTGTATTTTTCTGAAGCTGGAAACGGGGAGGCAGTCAGACAGACTCCTCCCGCATGCGCCCAACCGGGATCCACCCGGCACGCCCACCAGGGGGCGATGCTCTGCCCATCCGGGGCGTCGCTCTGTCGTGACCAGAGCCACTCTAGACCCTGGGGCAGAGGCCAAGGAGCTATCCCCAGCACCTGGGCCATCTTTTGCTCCAATGGAGCCTCGGCTGCGGGAGGGGAAGAGAGAGAGAGGAAGGAGAGGGTGTGGGGTGGAGAAGCAGATGGGTGCCTCTCCTGTGTGCCCTGGCCGGGAATCGAACCCGGGACTTCCGCACGCCAGGCCGATGCTCTACCACTGAGCCAACCGGCCAGGGCCTCAAGATTTTTTGTTTTGTTTTTCTTATTTTTTCTTTTACAGGGACAGAGAGAAAGAGAGAGGGGAATAGATAGGGACAGACAGACAGGAACGGAGAGAGATGAGAAGCATCAGTCATCAGTTTTTCGTTGCAACACCTTAGTTGTTTGACTTAAAGATTTTTATAACATCATTTCATAGTACTGTACATATAGCCTACTCAACTTACGACCAAATCGTGTTACGACTGGTCTGTCAGACCCAATCGTGGTCGTAAGTCGAGCACTAGTTATAAATAAACACTTTGTAGTGAGGTTAATGGCTGACATAAAGACACAAAGAACACTAGTGATAACTAGATACAGATGGCAGAGAGAAGGATTTTGGCTTTCTTGAGGTTAACTAAAGGGTACCAGCTAGCCAGGGACGACAAAGCTTTGGTTGCTTCTGTGACGTAATTTCTGCAGGATCTGGGAAGTAGAAAATGAATACATGGTAATATAGTTATTTTAGGAAGATTAAAATATATAAACAAGGCCCTGGCTGGTTGGCTCAGTAGTAGGGCATTGGCCCAGTGTGTGGATGTCCCAGGTTCAATTCTTGGTGAGGGCACACAAGAGAAACAACCGTCTGTTTCTCTACCCCCACCCATCTCTCTCTCTCTCTCTCTCTCAGCTATGGCTCAGTTGGTTTGAGCACATCAGCCCCAGGCGCCCAGAATAGCTCCCTCAATCCTCCACCTCAGGTGCTAAAAATGGCTTGGTTGCAAGCATGACCCAAGATGAGCAGAGCATGGACCCCAAACGGGGCGCTGGGTGGATCCTGGTTGGGGCACATGCGGTGGACTCTTATCTCTCTATCTCCCTTCCTCTCACTTGGAAAAGAAGGAAAGAAAAGATATAAACAAAATTAAGAAAATAAAAATTCACTTATCACAAATAGATGAAAACTGTTCATGCTTGGATGTGTGTGTGTGTGTGTATCTACAGATTATTTTCTGTATATAGCATGAGTTGTGTGTGTGTGTGTATCTACAGATTATTTTCTGTATATAGCATGAGTTGTGTGTGTGCATATATGTAAGATCAAGATAGCTTAGGCTGCTCTGGTTCAGAACTTTCAAATGCAGTGCACAGATATGTGGAGATGAAGGTTTCCAACCCCTCAAGCGGGCGGGTGGGGCCTGGGATGACTGGTTACCCGGTGTTCTATTCAAATAGAATTCTCCTTTGCTGTGTGTGCCACAAGAGGGAAATGTTAGGAAGCATGCCTCAGTCTTCCTGGGGACTCTCCTCCCTTCTGCACACTAGAAAAGTGGACAGCAGGTGTGAAAGTCCCGTTAGTGGACGGCCTCTCACTCCTCCGAGTCCTCACTGAAAATCTTTATCTTTGCCCTGCTGCTGCTCCCTGGCCCCTAACACCACCAGACATACCTCATGAAGAGGTCGCTCGGAACCTTGTTCTCCTTAGTAGTTAGTACTCGGACATAAAATCTAAAATGAGATACTTTGCTTTTTGTTCATAATATTGGGAAATATTAAAAATTTAATGACACTTAGTGTTGACAAGGGTGTAGGAAAACAGACAGCCTCATGTCCTGCTAGGAGCAGTATAAATTATTTTTGTCACATGGTTTTAGAATATGAAAAATAGGTCACAAAAGTATGCATTCTTTTTGATACAGTTATTATAATAATTTATCTGAAGGAAATAATCATGAATGTGTGGAAAGACTTCTCCAAGAATGTTTCTTGCAATTTTATTTAAAATAGAGAAAAGCTTGAAAGAACCGAAGTGCCTAACAATAAGGGTTGGGTAAAAAAAATAAAACTTTTGACGTGTGTTATGTAACGGATCGCATGAACAATGGTCTTGCGTCAGAATAGTTAATGATATTGGAAGATAGTAACTTTTAATGTATAAATGAGAAAGGCTCTAAGGCAGTATTTATAGTATAAATTCAGTTCTGTAAAACAACAAAATGCTATGTTTGCCTAGAGAAAAGTTTATAAAAAGAGACCAAATGTTAATTGTGATTAACTTTGAATATTGTGCTTTGTGTATTTCCCCGTTTTCTTCAATGAACATATGTCCCTTTAGAGAAAGTAAAAGTGGACTCAGCCCGAGCGAGTCCAGTCTGCCCATCCATTCACCAGGCTGGGCTAACAGATCCGAGAGGCGGCTACCAGGTTCGCAGGAGACAGTCTCTCTTCCAAGTCCACACAGCCGCTGTAACATGTCAGCATGATTCTCTTCTTTGAGTGATGACTGCTTTTGTACTCACTGAGAACCTGTGCTCTCTTAGATCTTACCCAGCCTGCTAAAAGCTGCTGTTTGAAATCCTGTCTGTAAGGATGACGCATCCTGCTTGCTCCTGGGAGGGTCTCAGTCACCTTGACACAGAGGAGCAGCCCCATTTCTCACCCACCCATCAGTCCAGATGCAGTTAAGGGGTTTCTGGGCTCAACATTTCAAATTTATCTTCATTGCAGTTTCCAAGCAAGTGGGACCCTGGGTCCACCTGAGAGTGACCTGTACCCAGCCCTATGCTGAGTCTATCCCACTGCAGTTTCAGTTAAGTTTCGTCTACACTCCATCCTTTCTCAGAATCCTCCCGTAACTCTACATTGTCTTTGTTTGCAAGAGGTCCCGGTTCCTCCTGCTCGTTGCAGTGGGTCAGTGCACCTGATTTTGTTGGACTACAGTGACCCTAGTGGTCTTAGATTGATTAGGCTGAGACCCTCCTGTAGTTAGGAAAAAAGTAAGTTACTTACAAAACTTTTGTGTATTAAAACACGCACACACCATCTCCCTGATGTATGTCTAAACAGTTGGTAGCTGGGTTATGGAACACTAGTAATAGTGAACATTATTGAACTCTCACTGCGGGGCAGGCACGAGTCCAGATATTTCCAAGGTGTCATCTCATTGACTCTTCAACCCTACCAGTAAAAATGCTCATTCTTTTTTCTACAGGTGAGGACTTGTGAGATTTAGAAGGCTTAAGTAGTTGTCCCAGGTGACACAGTCAGTGTTGGAAGCGGGGTCTGAACACAGGCCCTCTGGTGGCAGAGCTACATTCCTAACTACTCTGATACACTCCAGATGTTGGGAAGCAGCTTCAGTTTAGCTGCCTGAAACCACCGTGGTTTTACTTCTTCTCCAATGCTTTAATTGAACTCCCTCTTATGAAGACATTATTTCTAGAGTACTACAAAGTAGCCTGTGGCAACTATGAAAGCATGATATGTTAAGTTTTTAATTGTTTTTTAAACATTGGTGTGTATGTGTATATATATGGTATTCTAATCTACAACATATCCTTGCTAACTTTAATATAAGAGTATTTTAAACCATTTACTGTACCATGCACCTGAGACTAGGATTTGTCCAGCCTTTGTCTGCTAAGACAGTCTGGCGTGTGTATGCCCAAAATGGCTTTAAAGTAATATTTTAAAACAATCATGTGAAGTGTGCCTAATGAAATGAAGAGATGATTTTTTTATTAGGTTTCTAAATAGTTTTGACATCAGTGCTAATACAGTAGAATTCCGAAGCTGTTCTGAACAGTTGACAGTAGAGGGACAATAAGTCTATAGATTTCTAAGGTGATTATTTTGAAAGACTGTATAGCCTTTCAGGTGAGTTCAAGATTAATGGGAAGAGTTCATAAACCTGCTCTGAATCTTGATTAGTTTAGCTGAGTGTGTATATCTAAAGAGAGGTGAGGTTGCAACTCCAATGGGCAGGTGGCAGCTGTCTTTGTGTGACTTCTTTTTCCTTGTCCCTGGAACAAAGGGATACTGCAGGTAGGATCTTGCTAAAGTTGGAAAGAGCTGAATTTTTATGCTGCTTCCTCTTAATACTAGAGTTTACATTATCATTTTGGGAAAACATATACTAGCAATCTCTGCACTGCTGATCCAGAGAATGTTTCAAATCTCTGTCTTCCTAATTCTTACACTAAAGTTGCCACCATGTCTTCCTCTAGGAAGAAAGCCGAGTGAGTGACAGGTATCCCTGTAAACCGCCCCAGAGGACTGAGAACCATCAAGGCTAGCCTGCATGGGGATGCATCTGTTCATATGGCTTTGTTGAGAATTAGGAAGTCACTCATTTCCTACCTTGCCTGTTGGTATCAAGTGAAAGTGAATTCTACACATTCATTAACCATGTTCAAACATGCTTTGCCTCTCTGTGCAAAGCACTGTGTGGAGGGTCTGGTGTGTATAAAGAGGAATTGGTTGTGGATCCTTGGATTCTTTCCCCAGCCATCAAGGTGTTTGTTGACAGTCCAACAGAGGAGACTCATGTGGGAATACATACATAGTTAAATACAAAGCAAGATATTCAGGCCAGAAGTAGAGTGTGAAGAGCTAAAGGAGTAGGAACAAATATTTCATCCTGTCGAAGAGAGGGATATAAGAAGTATTTAAGAAGCTTCAGAGAGGAATGGTCATGAACTGAGTGTTTAAGGACAAACAGAATTTCAACAGGCCAGAGGAGTGGTTGCGTGCAAGAGGGAGAGCAAACAGCAGAGGCTGGGAGTCAGGAAAGACTGGAGTGTTTGGGGTGGATTGCGTGTGGTCTGGTTTGGCAGGGAAATGGTGTCTAAGAGGGAGACAGAGGCACTAAGAGTGGGAAGATTATCTGGCATTGACTGTGCTTATATGCTTTGAAAGCCCTTAGACAAGATAACCATTAACTTATCGTGAATTTTAGGGTAGCAGGGAAATGGTTAAGAACATGAGCTTTAGAGTTAAGCAGCCCCAGCTTGTCAGTTTGGCTTCAGAACTTAAAAGTAGTGAGTCCCTGTGTAGGTTTCATAGCTTACCTGAACTCCAACTTCCTCCTCTGTAATGTTGGGTTAATCATAGCATCTTGCTATGAGGGTTAAATGAGATAATATAAATTAAAGTACTAAACATGATCCTGGTACCTAATGAGAGGAATCTGTAAGTGTTAGCTGGTATTACATTATAATTTATGGACTTGTTTTAAACATTTGACTCTTTACTCAGATGCTATGTATTATTTTTCAGTACCATTTGTTCAAGAACATGAATTACTAGGAATATGAAAAGAACAGATTGTTCAGAATATTATTTGTACCGGTTAATGTTTTTTTTTTCTTAATTGAATTTATTGGGGTGGCACTGATTAACACAATCATACAGGTTTCAGGTGCCCAGTTCTACAACACAGGTACCTGTTAATGTTACAGATATTAATGCTTATTAATTTAGCTCATTGTTTTACTGTTGTAAGCAAAATACCATAGAACGAGTAGCTTAAGCAACAAACATGTATTTTTCACAGTTCTGGAGGCTGGGAGGTCTGAGGTCAAGGGGCCAGCAGATTGGGTGTCTGGTGAAGGCACACTTTCTGTCTTCTCGCGATAATCTTACTTGATGGAAAGAGAACTCTCTGGGCTCCTTTTTATAAAGGTTCTCATCTCATTTATGAGGACAACAACATTGTGACCTAATTGCCTCCCAGACGTCCCACCTGCAGACCTCATTACAGTGGGGATTAGGACTCACCATATGAATTTGGGGGGAAACCCAAACGTTCAGTCCACAACTGTCACTAATACTGAGTGCCTACCTGATGTTTATTGCCAGACTAGGTCCTATAGGAGAACACAAGACACAATCCTTGTCTTCAAAGAGGCTCAGGGTCAAGTTGGAGAGGAAAATGGTAGCATATCTTTGTTTCAGACAAGGTCACAATTTTTTTTTTTTTTTTTTTTTTTTTTTTTTTTTACAGAGACAGAGAGAGTCAGAGCGAGGGATAGACAGGGACAGACAGGAATGGAGAGATGAGAAGCATCAATCATTAGTTTTTCGTTGCTCATTGCAACACCTTAGTTGTTCATTGATTGCTCTCTCATATGTGCCTTGACCGTGGGCCTTCAGCAGACCGAGGAACCCCTTGCTCGAGCCAGCAACCTTGGGCTCAAAGTGGTGAGCTTTGCTCAAACCAGATGAGCCTTCATTCAAGCTGGCAACCTCGGGGTCTCAAACCTGGGTCTTCTGCATCCCAGTCCGACACTCTATCCACTGCGCCACCGCCCGGTCAGGCCACAATTTTGTCTAAAGCTCAGATGTGTTACTATTTTTGAAGGAGTCTTGTAAAGAAGCAAAAAGGACTAGACATGCTATTCTCTGTGTTCGCAGCACTGTTTGTGGAACTGTGACTCTTTAAGGCAGCAATATAAAGTCATAGCTAAATAGATGCTCTTTCAGAGCAGCAGCAATGCAGGGCTTCAGAGAAGAGAAATATTAATGTGAATTAGAGGACTGGGGAAGATTTGAGGGACAAGTAAGGAGATTTTTTATTTGATTGGTACAGACACAATCTAAAAATACCTTTGAGAATGCTATTTTCTTTCTATTCACTCTTTCTCTCTATCTTCCTTTTTTTTTTTTAAATCAGGTATCAAATTGTAGTGGAAATAATCCAGGCAACGACAATTAGCAGCTTTCCCCAGCTGAAGAGGCACAAGGGTAAGAACCAATTTGTCTCCTTCAGATACGTGGTCTGAAGGTCTCTCCCCTGTCCTCTCTCCTGTCAGAGCTGTGGCGAGTGTGAGCATTCTTCTGGCTTCTGTTTAAATGTTTTAGTTTATTATAGTAATAGTAGAACAGCATTAGAGAAAGAAAATATCCTAATAGAAACCTTTGTATTTCTGTGTTCCTTTATAAACTTGATTCATCTGCAGTCATAATTCATAAAAGATTAGAATTATTGGGTAGATAGTGCTTTTGTTCTGTTTTTAAACTCAACATGACTTCATATTGTCACATCATCAAATTTAACCTTAATGTTTATTTCTATCTTGAAACATAATCTTGATCGTCATTTAAATGACTCCAGTGAGTCAGTGTTTCATAATTTACTTAACCTTTTCCTTAGTTAAACTTTGTTAAATACCTCTGTCCTCCTTCCACTCTTGCAGATTTTTAAAGAAGTAGATGTTTTGTTTTATTTTTTCCCCCGTTTGTTCCCCTTGAATGAAGAGCTTGTTCCCCAGACCCCAGGGAAGAATAAGTAAGGTGTGAGGTGGCCCCCAGCCCCTGTGGTGTGCCAGGTGCTGGCATACTCCTCAGTCATGCCTGAGGCTGAAGGGCAGGGCTGCTGCTGTCCCCAGCGAGGAGCAAACCTTTCCTTGTCACAGCAGACATGGGTACCTGCTGGCTAGACCTCCCACAGGGGTCTGCAGGCCAAGGAGTGGGCCAGGGACTTGAAACAGGTGCCCGGCTTCTAATTAACACACAGAGGCCAACAGAAGCGTGGTTTGGGGCCTTTTCCTTGTCTTTCTGAGTCAGTGACAGGAGGGAGGAGCTGTGCGGAAGGGAATGAAGTTGGAGACCTCGGACAGGCACTAGTTCCTAATCAGGGAAGACCGCGGATGTGTTCGTTCAGAAACGTCTGCTGGCAGTGACACGGCTGCATTCCCCGAGTCCCTGAGAAAGGAGGGCTGCGGTGTCTGGGAGCGGGTGTCCCTGAGCGAGGAGGGGCACAGTGTCCGGGAGTGGGGGTCCCTGAGCGGGAAAGGGCGCGGTGTCCGGGAGTGGGGGTCCTTGAGTGAGGAGGGCTGTGGTGTCTGGGAGCGGGTGTCCCTGAGCGAGGAGGGGTGCAGTGTCCGGGAGTGGGGGTCCCTGAGCGGGAAAAGGCGCGGTGTCCGGAAGCAGGGGTCCCTGAGTGAGGAGGGGCGCAGTGTCCGGGAGTGGGGGTCCCTGAGTGAGGAGGGGCACGGTGTTTGGGAGTGGGGGTCCCTGAGTGAGGAGGGGCACGGTGTCCGGGAGTGGGGGTCCCTGAGTGAGGAGGGGCACGGTGTCTGGGAGCGGGTGTCCCTGAGCGAGGAGGGGCGCAGTGTCCGGGAGTGGGGGTCCCTGAGTGAGGAGGGGCACGGTGTCTGGGAGTGGGGGTCCCTGAGTGAGGAGGGGCGCGGTGTCCGGGAGTGGGGGTCCCTGAGTGAGGAGGGGCACGGTGTCTGGGAGCGGGTGTCCCTGAGCGAGGAGGGGCGCAGTGTCCGGGAGTGGGGGTCCCTGAGTGAGGAGGGGCACGGTGTCTGGGAGCGGGTGTCCCTGAGCGAGGAGGGGCGCAGTGTCCGGGAGTGGGGGTCCCTGAGCGGGAAAGGGCGCGGTGTCCGGAAGCAGGGGTCCCTGAGTGAGGAGGGGTGCAGTGTCCGGGAGTGGGGGTCCCTGAGTGAGGAGGAGCACGGTGTCCGGGAGTGGAGGTCCCTGAGTGAGGAGGGGCGCAGTGTCCGGGAGTGGGGGTCCCTGAGCGAGGAGGGGTGCATTTTTAGAGAGTAAGATTATCATCAGGCAGAAAAGCCTCAGTCTGAATGTTAACCTCTTGCCACCAACCCCACCTGTCGGCACCAGCTCCTGACTCCTGGGAACCGGGCTGGTGCTTCCTGTCGCAGCGTGGCCATGTCGAGGTGCTGCCAGGACGTGTGTGCTGTTGTAAGCAGTGCCCTTCCCGGTGTTGTTTCTCCTGATTGCCACACGCTCTGTGCGAGAGGGAAACTGAAGAAATTTAAAAAGAGATTGAACAGATGGAAGATCCTAGGACTAGGTTTTAACCTAGAGATGGGAAATTGACTTCTGAATGTAGTATGTGCTACAAGTACAGTTTTGTTGCAGCATTAAGGGTGTTTCTGACAAGTCTTTTTCAGTCGTAATCATTGATGGTTAAGGAGTGACATGCAACCGTGAAAATACTTTGAGGACCTAAAGAAAAGAAATGCCGTGCAGCAAGTTGGCAGAAGTGGCGTGGTGGGGACCCCTCAGAAGCCTGAGGAATGAATGAACCAGTTCACTCTGTACTGCCAGATAAAAGCGTCCAGAAAAAAGCCCCACGTGATTCCGCGTCACCCGTGGTTTCTCCTCTCTGAACGGCATTGCTGCCCATCCCTATAAGTCAGAGACACAACAGTCGTCCTCGCTCCTTCCTTTCCTCTCATTCTTAATTGGTCTCCTTGTCTCCGCTGCTGCCCCTATTTAATATGCTTTTCATACCAAAGCCATAGTGATGAAATATACAAAGTTCTTATCTGTCACCTCCATGCCTGAAACCCTTATTACCCTCCCCTTGTTAGAATGAAGGCTCCTCGTGCGTGGTCACTCGGCCTAGGTCGCTCCTACTCGTCCTTTGTGTTTTATCTCAAAAGTCTCTTCTGATCACACCCTGCCTCCGCTGATCCTGGGTGGGTGAGAGGGCACTTAGGTTCTCTTACGACCCCCGTGTCAGTGGAGAACGCACCCTGGAAGATGTCTTGATCACCAGAAGTAGGTCTTTGGTCATCCTACAGGCGTATCTTCAAGTGCCATTATGTGTAGCTCTAGCTGTGCAGTGGGGAAAACTGTTCCTGACCTTTAGGCGATCACAGTCTATTGAGGGGACAGATAGCACACAGAGTTAGGGTGCAATCTGGCAAAGGTAGTGAGAGGTGCGTGTTCAGGGCCCAGTAGCGGTGGGCGTGGGGAGCAGTCTGCCGATGGAGCTGAGGTCCCGGAAGGCTTTCTCTGGAGAGTAAGAAGTGACTCAGAAAGAGTGAGTGGCTCCCATTCTGTCTGGGCTTGTCAGGTGGATGTGGGTAGCAGGTACCTTGTGTCCATACATGAAGAAGGCAGGTGGAATAGCCTCCTGTGTTTGGGTTACGTCAGGGAAAATACTGTACTGCCACTTGGCATGTGTTGGTGAGATGGGGCTTGACACGCTATCCTGAAGGTTGGACGTGGTTCTGTAGAGCAGTGGTTCTGGAAACATCGCGTACATTGGACTCTCCTGGAGGGCTTGTGAGGTGCAGACTGCTGGGCCAGCCTGGACTCCGTCATCCTGTCACCTGGAGGGGCCTGAGGTTGGCCCTGTCAAGGCTCCAGTGGGCTGCTGCTGCTTGCCCCCACACCACACTCCTATGGGTCCACCGCCGTGTTCGGTTTGCCGTTTCAGGACCCGCCCTCTAGTTCCTTCTTTACAGTTCAAACAGCTGAGTAGTTGAGAAATGATCTATTAAAATAACTGCTACGGGCTGAACGTTTGTGTCTTCCCAAAATTCATATGTTGAAATTCTAACATCCAGACATGACATTACAAATAGTTCCTAATGTATGAATGACCTAAACTTACAAAAAAACCACCCAGGCTAGTGCCCTGCCCTTGTTATAGGGGCCATTGCCATGCACTGTGAGTACTGCTGTGTCTGGCACCAGTTGTCCCCTCCACCTACTTTGCCCCTCCTTCTCTGCCTTGAGGCTCAGAGCACTTCTGTTACACTGTCTCTAGTCTCGTAATTTTATAGGACACTCTGCCACTCTGTCCCCCCAAAAAGCTTCAGTCATAATGTATTCTAACACCTGCACTTATGCAAATAAGTTCTGGTCCAGCACACTTAAACAGCATGCCCTGTGGGACCAGAACAGGTGTGCACCTGTGTGCCCAGCACACCAATCTGGATCTTGAGCCCAGTCTCCCGAGTGTTAGTCCTGGACTCTTCCCACGGCACTACTCATGCACACAGGCGGGTGTACGAGGGTTGTGCTCAAAACTTACAGATTCTATGGCCAGATCTGTGTTTTAAGCACCTATCTCATAGCTGTTCAGTTTCTTCTAATTTGGGAGCAGGGCTCTGCTGGGAATTGAATGTGTGGGTTAATGGATATGACAGTATTACTTTCTGAGTGCACTGTAAACATGTTGGGGGGTCTCTAACCAAAGGAAGTGCTGGGCGTGTATAAAGGAAGGAAGCAGGTGGTCTGCAGGGACAGCTGGCCAGGCTGGGAGGGTCAGGGTCTCCTGGTTTTCTCATTATAAGGCGGACGGTGCCACCCCCTCCTGCTGTCCTTTCCCCTTGCTCCTCAAATGTGCTTTCTGCTGAAGTGGACTGACACCTCAGGAAACTTAAGTGTTTGGTGTGCTAAGAAAATCCCCTTTGTTCTTTAAAAATAAAACAAAGACCCTGCTGGCCTCCAGTTGAAAAGTAAGGTAAGTCTGTTTCCTTCCGGGCAGCGCTTGAGGGGATTTTCAGATAATTCTGAAGACGTTAGTGATGATGAGTAATTACTGAGAATTGCTGTCAAGAAGTCAAGCACCATTTCTCACCTGGAAACTTGACCAGTGCCTGAGTAAATACACACCTCTTTCCTGAGCAGCTCCTTGAGTTAGTACACTCAAGGGGTTTATGAAAATTTCTTTTTGCTTGTTTAAGGAAGATTCCAAGGCCTGGGAGTGTGTCAGTTGCATACAGATTGAGGAGTGGAGGTCCCTCTGATGAGGAACTCTCCGAATTCCCTGCCTCGGCTGCCTGGGGGGGGGGGGTCGTGAGAGGGCCCATGCATTGCGGGGAGTCGGGGTCGGGACAGGTATGCCGCCTGCCTCCTTCACCACCACAGAGGTTGCGTCTCTGTATTTAGCACTTCTCAATGGGGTTGGGGTGGGGGGCTCAATTTTGCCCCTCCCTCCAGGGGACAGGGGACATTTGACAATGCCTGCAGACATTTTTTGGTTGTCACATCTGGGAGAAGAGATGCTACTAGCATCTAATGGTAGAGGCCAGGGATGCTGCTACTCACCCCTACAATACACAGGATAGCTCCGCGACAAAGATTACCCAGCCCACAACGTGAGGCATGCCGAGGCTGAGAAATCCTGCCGCGCTGGCCCCGCTGCGGTGCTGTTGTTAGGACGTGCTCTGGAGTCTGATAGGTGTTATGAGGAAAGAAATATTCCACAATTGACATTTTTGAATTTCTGAAAAATAGAGGGGATAGCATTTTAATCCATTTGTACTGTGCTATTTCTGGTTTGCACTGTAAGTTACCTCACCTTCCTTTGCCTCATTAGGAATTGTACTCAATCGCTGTGCCCTGGTGTTTTTGTTTTACTGTGAGCCACTTCCCTTGCTTACGGAAGAACTAAGTCATGGGCAGAAGAGTTCACCTAATTTGTAATCCAAATGTCCTCTTTAGTAAACGAACCCAAATGAATCCATTTCCTTTTGCATTGCCCTCAGTAGAATCTAAGTGATCTAGGAGGCAAAGCAGTAAACGTTTATAATGAATTGCCTTAGAAAATGGTACCACTTGTGTGTTCATTGTTGCCTTGGTCTTCTTTACTGAGCTAGATTAGAGGTGGTGTGATTAGCGGCTTTTTAACAATGCATCGTCTTCCCTAAGGCCCCACAGAGGAACAGCCCTATGACTCTGGCTTGAGCTGGGCCACACTGGTTGTCGCACCCCCGTCGTCTGTACTTTTCTTGACTTGAGTATTTCTTGGATAAATGGGTTTTCAGGTCATAAAGATACGTATTCATCTGCATTGCTGGGTTAACAAGGGTTTTTGCATGTCGGACACATGGGCTGCATGAGTCCCATGTTAGTCATTTAGCCCTGAAAGTGACATTAATTTACGGAGGCAGAAATACACAGAATTGTCTAAGCAACAAGCTTTTTGATCAGACAATGGCATTGTATTGCCTCTTAACAAACAGAAGCCCTTCACGTGAGCAGGCGACATTTAAGTAGGACACCAGAGTACCGTCAGCCCTGCAGCTGGGCTCTAAAGAAAGATTGATTCTCCTTTTTTCTTCCTTTTCTTTGGAATCTGCTTCTAGTTTTTGTACTTTTAGAAAAGCTTTAAAGGTTCTTAGAGGAAGAATTGGTTGTTAAGTGTGTCTATTTTTTCCCCATTATGTCTCTTTATTGGCCTGTTTTCACCCAAAATTAAAATTGTGGTCTTGGTTTATTTTGTAAAAAGCATTTTTTCTACCCCAATTTAGGGTATTTTAAATGCTATGCACAAAATTTAGATTTTTAAGGAGATATGTTTAAAAATGAGATTTTTCTGAAAATCTGTTCGAAGCATGTATTTCTTTAGGTATACACACAAAGCATCCTAGTTTGCGTAGACTAATTTGAGAGCAGACTGCATTGATCCTTATCTCCCCACTGAGGAGGCCCTGAAGGACCATTTTTTACTCTTGAGACGGATGCTGAGTTACTAAATTTTTGGTCAGGGCCTCGCCCGCCATCCGCCAAGCACTGGACAAGCCAAGAAGCCGTGATGGGCACACAGGTGGAAGAGCATACTACCAGACAGACCCTCCTGAGCCAGGCCGTCTGTGACCCGAGTCTGCCTGTGACCTGTCGTAGATACTGGACAAAGCTGCTTCTGAAAGATAAAATGTTGTGTGGGTTTTCCCGTTAATGTGTCCGGCCTGCCTAGGCCCTGTTTTAAGCATTTGTACAAATTAACTGAGTGGGACATGAGAGAGGGAATGATCTCCCGAGAGGGTGGGGGGCCTCTAGCCGAGCTGTGCAGGGCAGGACTCACTCGCCACTGTCGGGGCCCCAGGAACAAAGCCCAGACCCTCTTTTTGTATCCGTGTAGCTCCAGTCTTAGCGAGTGTGTTAGGCTTACCTCCAGGTGTCCCCTGACCTGGCTGGTGGCCACCTGGCCCTGAGCACTGCTGACGGTCCTACCATGCCCCCGACTGAGCTTGCTCTGCTCTCCACCGGGGACTCCACACTGTCCCCCTCTGCAGCCTCCCAGCCCTCCCTCTCCACCCACTCGCTCTGGGCCGATGACCTCACTCACTGGTCAAGGCAGCGGAATCCATGGGAGGGCAGTGCTTCAGCACCGGCCTGTTGGTCCCCAGACCGACCTGCAGCTACGTCCGCCCCGGTCCCGACAGTGGCGGTCCCCAGACCGGCCTGCAGCTACGTCCGCCCCGGTCCCGACAGTGGCGGTCCCCAGACCGGCCTGCAGCTACGTCCGCCCCGGTCCCGACAGTGGCGGTCCCCAGACCGGCCTGCAGCTACGTCCGCCCCGGTCCCGACAGTGGCGGTCCCCAGACCGGCCTGCAGCTACGTCCGCCCCGGTCCCGACAGTGGCGGTCCCCAGACCGGCCGCAGCTACGTCCGCCCCGGTCCCGACAGTGGCGGTCCCCAGACCGGCCTGCAGCTACGTCCGCCCCGGTCCCGACAGTGGCGGTCCCCAGACCGGCCTGCAGCTACGTCCGCCCCGGTCCCGACAGTGGCGGTCCCCAGACCGGCCTGCAGCTACGTCCGCCCCGGTCCCGACAGTGGCGGTCCCCAGACCGGCCTGCAGCTACGTCCGCCCCGGTCCCGACAGTGGCGGTCCCCAGACCGGCCGCAGCTACGTCCGCCCCGGTCCCGACAGTGGCGGTCCCCAGACCGGCCTGCAGCTACGTCCGCCCCGGTCCCGACAGTGGCGGTCCCCAGACCGGCCTGCAGCTACGTCCGCCCCGGCCCCGACAGTGGCGGTCCCCAGACCGGCCTGCAGCTACGTCCGCCCCGGTCCCGACAGTGGTGGTCCCCAGACCGGCCTGCAGCTACGTCCGCCCCGGTCCCAACGGTGGCGGAGCTCCGTTCCCACGGCCAGGCTCTCATCTGTCTTCTGGGCTCCGTTCCCCATCTGTCACCTTCCTTTCTCTCTTAACTGGTTCTTTCTTACCAGTATTAAAACGACCTCATTTCTGTCCTAGTTGGGGGGAAAAATGCCTTCCTCCAACCCCCAACTACTTCAGATTGTGTATGCAAAGCAGTCCGTTTATTCTCCATAAGGTGATGCTCAATGTTAATTCATTTTTAAAAATTAATTTTGCGTGAGCTTTTGCTTTTACTTTAACTTTTATGATGTTAACTTAAGGAACTAAACCACTGCAGTTGTTTTCCAATTAAATTTTTAAAAATTCTTGCTAAGATCACATGGCTCGTAAGTGGAGAGCCAGGACCGTAATGTAACTCTGAGTCCAGTCTCTACTGAAAACTGCCCACGGGGCTGACGGGAACGTGGGTAGTGATCTGGGCAGGAGCGGGTTGGGAGGAAGGGAGGGATGGGAACCACACTAGAATAAGGTGAAGAGGGGGAGGTGAGGATACTCACCCCACCTCTCTCATTCACAACCAGAGTTCTAGAAAGAGCACAAAGCCCATGCGTGGTAAGCCCTCAGGGAATGTTACCTATGTTGTCCGTGACCTTTCTTTGCCATTTGACACAGTTCATCTCTCCATTCAACAAATGTGTCATGAGTTCCTAATATGTTTCCAGGCAAGTTGTAGGTGCTGGTTGGGGATACGGAAGTGTATAAACAAACAAAATGACCTTTATGAGGACATATGTAGGACAAGCAGGTACACTACAAATATGGTAATATGCAGTATAGAAAAGTAAAGCAGAGAGGGAGAAAAGCTGTGTTTCAGGGTGGGGTTGCAGTTAGAAATAAGGTGGCCGGAGAAGTCTTCCCTGAGACCTGACCTGGGGACCTGAAGGAGGCTGGGAACTGAGCCCCAGGTATTATGGGGGATAAATATATTGAGAAAATTTGCATTTGAGTGGACCTGTTCAAGAGTCAACTGCATATATACATACAAACATGCATATTGATTTGTGACATATGTGCACAGAGGAGGTTTTTAAAAATGTTTTACATTTGAGTGAGATTTGTCAGTGATATATTTAGAAATGAGTGATATTTCCACATATTTTGAGAGTATGTATATGTTTAGCATGAATTTAGTTCTATTCTATTCCATTCTATTCGTTAGTACCCACTGTTTTTCAAAACTACAATACCAGACATTCATCTGGTTCAGCTGTTGCGTCCCTCTTTTGTGCCTTGTCCTCTGACCGGATACTGTCCATCCCATTCCAGGTAAAGAAACGGCTGCGATGAAAGCTGACCTCCTGAGGGCCAGGAACATGAAAAGGTACATTAACCAGCTGACGGTGGCGAAGAGGCAGTGTGAGAAGAGAATCCGAGCCCTGGGGGGCCCGGCCTACGACCAGCAGGAGGACGGGGCCTTGGACGAGGGAGAGGGGCCGCAAAGCCAGAAGGTAGAACGTTTGAGTTTCTTGTTCTGAGTATTTCCTGCTTGTTATGAACACCGATGGGATCAGAGATACATAGTCCTTTAGCTCTTTGGTATTTAACTTAAGACGTATGTTCAGAATATATACTCTCGTGTTTGCTTTGACGAGTGAGGAGCTGAGTCACTTGGTGTCCTTGCCTTCCGGGAATGTGGTGGGTCGGACAGACAGGCCCGAGGTGGGTGTAGTGTGTGCACATGCTGATGTGTACCCCCCTCTGCCCTCCCACAGTCTTAGAGGAGCATATTTATATTTGCAAGGACCCGCTCATGTCACCCACTGCCACTTGGATAGAAATAACCACCTATGAAGTGGAAGGTGTCTTAAATGGTAAAAGGTGTTTTACTTAACTCTCACCTCATGGCTGTGCAACACGTACTTTGATGTCCCCATTTTACAGGTGAAGAAACAGTTGATTTCTTCTAACTAAATTACCTAAGGTCATGTAGATAGGAAGAGGCAGCTCTAGATAAAAACCCAGATCTGCTTGATTCACAAATCTGAGTGTTTCCTCACCAAACCATAATATATCAGTGGCTGTTTTTGTGCAGCAAAACTTCGACTGTCTGATGCCAAGTCCTTAAGTCATGGATCATTATAAGAACGTGTTCTGGCCCAGCCTTGTACCTGTCCTTGTTTTCAAGGACCATGCACGTCTCCCAAGACTGAGAGCATGTCAGTGTGGAAAGGGACAGCCATGGTCCCCTGTGAGGAGCTGGCTGTAGTGCTTGAGAATAGGATTTCAAGGCAAACTGCAGACTCCTCTTGTAAAGTGACGCTTCACCACAAGCAGCAGCATCGGTGTCACGGAGCTGGCTGTAGCCTCCAGTCTCGCTTATTCTGATTTTTAGTCTCTTGACCTTTTCCTGTTCAGCTCTTGCTTCTCCGTGAGCTTCCCCTTCCTCCGCATTCCAGTAATGAGCTTGTTCCTCATTCTGTCCCAGCTGCCGTTAGAGCCTCTTCAGCGAGGGTGTGCTCCTCGTGGGACTAACTTTGCTGCAGCATCTTGCACAAGTGGCACAAGTGCAGCCCTGAGTGGCTCTTGTTGTATAGAGGGGTCCACGCCCACTGGAGCTGTCTTTATTTTGCTGTTACCAAATGTACCTTTCTGCGATTTGGCTTTGTGGCCCAAAATGAAAACCTCACCTTTTGGTAATCGTTGGAGAAAGATTGGATTTGGCAAGTTGAATGTTGTCCCTCTTCCTCCTTCTCCTCAGTCTCTGGGCTCTTAAGTAAATTTCTAGCCACAATTTTTGTAGATGAGGTCTTCTTGTATCCTGTCCATTCATTCATTCATACACTCATTCATTCATTTAATGGACATTTATTGAGGGTCTTCAATTTCTCAGTTACAGTGCAAGGTACTAAGATACTAAATGAATAAGACAGAGTCCCTGCTATCAGGGTCCCATGTAATGATAGATAAGTGATACAACACGGATGAGAGATATACACCTAGGAGAAGTGCCTGACGGTTAGCTACCTAGTCCGAAGATGGTATGATTTTAGATGTTATAATAGAGAAAAATCCTGCAAAAGATTAAGGAAGGTCATTTTAGGAGAACTGAATGTGATTTCAGCACAGGTTATTTGAAAGCTGCTACTATATTGGGTTTAATCTGGTTCTAGCTCCATTTTAACTCATTCTTCCAGATACTTAGGAAAGGAGAAACCCATTTCTGTCACAACAGTTTATCTTCAGTGTGAATCCATTTCCTTCAGCCTTCAGGCCGGACGGCTCAGATAATATTACAGACTTTTATATTTATGATGGTTTGCTTTTCTAAAGTTAACTTAAGACTTGCGTGAGTTTGGGGTCATTCTGACATCTTCATAAATAGAGCAGTTTTGCTCTAGCATAATCATATCTGATCCAGAGGAATCACCACTAACTTTATTTCAGAACGTAGCTTTCAAAATTAGATGAATTCTTCGATCAAAAGAAATTGAGTGAATAAATAAAAGGCAAGGCTTAGTTATATGTTGCCTATAAGAAACTAAATATAAGGCTACAGAGATGTTGAAGGTAAAGGAGGGGAAGGATCGTCATGTAAAGACTAAGCATAAAACAATCTAAAGTAGCTCATGTTCCCACAGACAAAATAGGCTGGAGAACAAGGAATTGAATGGTAGAAACAAAGACAGGTCAGAAGTCAGTGATCTTCATCTTAAAGCCTACAAAATACAACTAAAATAACTCAAAGGAAGGAAATACTGCAACGACAGAAATCAGTGAACTAGAGAACAAATAGAAAAACCAATGAAATCAGCCTGATCTGAGGTGGCAGGGTAGATAAAGCTTTGACCTGGAATGCTGAGATCACCAGTTCGAAATCCCAGGCTTGCCTGGTCAAGGCACATATAACAACCAACCAGTGAACAACTAAAGTGAAGCAACTATGAGTTGGTATTTCTTGTTTCTCTAACCCCCTGCTCCTCTCTCTGTAAAATCAAAAAAATCTTTTAAAAGAAAGCAAAAGGCTATTCTTTGAAAAGATCAATAATATTTATACATGCTAGTTAGACAAAGAAAAAGAGAGAGAAGACAAATGATTAATATTAGGAATGAGAGAAGAACATCAGTGTAGATCCTACATACATTAAAAGAATAACAAAGAAATATGAGCAACCTAAAGCCAATAATTTTTACAATTGAAATGAACTAGACAAATCCTTTTGAAAACACAAATGATCAAAACCGACTCAAAAAGAAATGGAATATTTGATTACTCCTAGATATATTTTTTAAAAATGAATTAATAATTTAAAACCTCCCATAAAGAAAACTTCAAACTCAGATCACTTCACCAGTGAATTCTGTTAAACATTTTAAGGCAGAGATTAAATAGCAGTCCTAACCACCCTCATTCAATAAGTGAAGAAGGAAACTCTTCTTGTCACACCAGGGTAACTGGTACCAAACCAGAGAAAAACATGAGTTAAAAAACATAACTGCTGACCAATATCCTTCATGACCCTAAAAAGAAAATCCTTAACAAAATTTTAGCAAATCAAATCCAGCAATCTATAAATAGAAGAAGTACTCCAATAAAAGTTCTCCTGGCAGGGGGTCCTTAATGTGAACAATGTACATCATTTTTCTGCAACTTTATTGTCAAGGCTTGATGGAATACTTATTTACTCAAACAGCTTTATTAAGGTATAATGACATATAGTACACTGCATATAAATAAAGTGTATACAAAGACTTGGACATATAGGTATCCTCATGAAATCATCACCACGGTTAAGATAGTAAATATATTTATTACCCCCAAAAGTGTCCTTGTGCCCTTTGTAATTTCTTGACCCCACTTGAGTGAGACCCACTGATCTAATCTTTTCACCCATGTTACTCAACTTGAAAGTGACCTCTCACCTGCTCTGGGTCCTGGCAGCCATCACTGTCTTGTCTTTCTTAACCAAAATCCTGGTTCAGGTTTCCTTGATCAGTTTTTGTTGTTGTCTGTTGTAATTCACAACAACTGTTACAAGTCTCACAACAATTTTCACCTCCCGCCCCCCCAAATGTAGAAATTAATCCATTGGAAGTTAAAGCAGTCTAATATTTACAATTTGAATTTTAAAATCTTTTTTATTAATTCTCTTAATAGATCCTTCAGTTTGGAGATATCTTGGCCAATACTTCTTACCGAGAGTACTTCCGAACGTACATGGAAAGGGTGGACAAGAGAGCGCTGATTCGTTTCTGGGAGTCTGTGGAGTGTTTAAAGAGTGCTAACAAGGTCGGTGTGCAGACGAAGGAACGTGCGTCACTAGTGATGGGAGCTTGTGCGTTAGGCAGGGTGTCTGTTTCTCGCAGACAAAGCTGTAGGATAAGAATACATTGAAATATAACACTGGCACTATGTCCTAGCCCATAATGATAAATAAAATTAGATTCTCTTTTATTACTAAAGATGCTTTTGAATGTCTAGTGAAAGAGGGAAAAAAAGGATTTATAAATGTACAAAAATAGTGAATTTAGTTTGAGTAGTTCCTTTTCAACACATTATAAAAGGGCATATGCATGCGCACATTGCAACTGTAGTATTAAGTCTTGTCACCTACAGCTCAATCTTATAACCTTGCTAATTTTAATATCATAATGTGCATATTTTATACTACTGCTTGTTCATCTACTTAGATTATGATTGAGTTAAGGGACACAGAAAAATGTTTTGATTACTTTTTGTAAGATGTCTCTTACAATTAAAAGCTCAACAATAAACATTGTATTTTGTACTTGCTAATTTCTTAGTATATTTTTAAGAATTAAAGTGTGAAAAATATATATGTATGTATATGTCTATAAATATACTTAACAAGCCCTGGCCGGTTAGCTCAGTGGTAGAGCGTCAGCCTGGCGTACAGGAGTCCCGGGTTCGATTCCCAGCCAGGGCACACAGGAGAAGCGCCCATCTGCTTCTCCACCTCTCCCCCTCTCCTTCCTCTCTGTCTCTCTTTTCCCCTCCCACAGCCAAGGCTCCATTGGAGCAAAATTGGTCCGGTGCTGAGGATGGCTCTGTGGCCTCTGCCTCAGGCGCTAGAATGGCTCTGGTTGCAACAGAGCAACACCCCAGATGGGGCAGAGCATCGCCCCCTGGTGGGCGTGCCGGGTGGATCCCGGTCAGGCGCATGCGGGAGTCTGTCTGACTGCCTCACCATTTCTAACTTCAGAAAAATAAAAAGTAAAAAAAAAAACCAAAAAACTTAATATGAATTACATAAGACATATATTTCATGGGCTTATTAAAATAAGCACAAAAGAGCATTGAGCATGGTAGATGACTCATTTGGTCTTTCCACGAATGTTGCTAGAACTGAATCCCAGTGGTTGTCAGACGCTCCTCGGGAAGTGTTTGTCGTCAGGAGCAGTTGTCTTCTTAGTGTCTGACGTCCTCCCTTGGTTCCGGAGGGACGCGCACACAACGCCACAGCCCCTGCTGGCGCCCCCGTGTGCGGTCTCAGCGTCTGCCTTCCGGCAGCCAAAGACAGACAAAGCAGAGGAAAGTAACCCTCACAGATGCTATTTCTTACTTCTTTTAATATCTTCCTGTCATTTCAGAATGAAATCCCACAATTAGTTGGTGAAATTTACCAGAATTTCTTTGTGGAGAGCAAAGAAATATCTGTGGAAAAAGCACTTTACAAAGAGATCCAGCAGTGTCTTGTAGGAAATAAAGGTATTGAAGTGTTCTGCAGAATCCAGGGCGATGTGTATGAGATCCTAAAGGACAGGTACTACCCGTCATTTCTTGTCAGCGACCTGTATGAGAAGCTGATGATAAAAGAGGAAGAGAAACATGCTTCACAGTTGATTTCTAACAAGGACGAAGTGGTGAGTCATAGTCAGCTTTCTGCTTCCTCTCTGGTGCATAAGCTTGGAATATGATTAGGCGAGCTCATATTGTATAAGCCGGATTTGGGGCGCACCTTTGTCTTTTAGCACACAGGACTTTCAGTAGAACTTGGAGTTGAATTTCATGGTTGCTCCGGCCTTACCCACATCTTTCTTTGTCCTCTCACACACTGGCTGCCATTTCCCAGCCCTGAGTTAGAGAGCCCCCTGCCTTTTGTGTGCCTGAGACACACCCTGAGTTTGATCCCTGAAAGTGCGGGCAGGAAGCCTGCAAGGTGGGCTGTTTGTGGCCTGGACCAGGTTAGAGAACCAGGAGAACTGTATCGTCCAGCCTGAGAGTAGACAGAGGATGGGGGGAAATGAGGGCAGGAAGAGAATGTGGGAGGAGTCGTTGGAAATATTTTGGAGTTGAAAACATTAGATGAGGCCCTGGCCGGTTGGCTCAGTGGTAGAGCATCAGCCTGACGTGTGGATGTTGCAGGTTCGATTCCTGGCCAGGGCACACAAGAGAGGTGCCCATCAGTTTCTCTACCCCTCCCCCTCTCACTTCTCTCTCTATATCTCTATCTCTTCTTCTCTCTCTTCTTTCCTCCTGCAGCCATGGCTCGATTAGAGTGAGTTGGCCCAAGGCACTGATGATGATGGCTCCATGGCCTCCACCTCAGCTGCTATAAAATGATTCCCATAGCAACAGAACAAGGGTCCCAGATGGGCAGAGCATCACCCCCTAGTGGGCTTGCTGGATGAAATCCTGTTGGGGTGCATGCAGGAGTCTGTCTCTGCCTCCCCTCCTGTCACTAAATTAAAAAGAAAACAGATGAAATTAAGATATTTTGAGAGGACCTTGCTTAGCCATACCTTACGTCTAATTTTCTTCCACTTTTTCCATGATTTTGGTTAGCCCAGTTGCCAGCTCTCATTTACGTTAATGACTTACATGAGTTTAAAGATTTGTGAAGGAAGGTTTAAAAATAAAGCATTTAAAACTCATCCTACATAGAAAGGTAATCACATATCTTGGGTTCTTTCTGCCTAGTTCACTGCATCTCAAGCCTGAGGGTCAAGTGCTCTCTGGGTGGTTTAGAATCCGGTGTTGCTTAACTGTTGTTAAAGTCATTCATTCAGGCTTTAAAAAAATATTCTTTTATTTTTTTTTCTTTACAGGGACAGAGAGAGAGAGTCAGAGAGAGGGATAGATAGGGACAGACAGGAACGGAGAGAGATGAGAAGCATCAATCATCAGTTTTTCGTTGCGACACCTTAGTTGTTCATTGATTACTTTCTCATATGTGCCTTGACCTCGGGCCTTCAGCAGACCGAGTAACCCCTTGCTCGAGCCAGCGACCTTGGGTCTAAGCTGGTGAGCATTTTTTTTTATTTTTTTTATTTTGCTCAAACCAGATGAGCCTGTGCTCAAGCTGGCGACCTTGGGGTCTCGAACCTGGGTCCTCGGCATCCCAATGCAACGCTCTATCCACTGCGCCACCGCCTGGTCTGGCTGCACTTTCTTTTTAAGACTGGCCAGTTTGTTTTACCTGTGTTCTCTCTCTATCTAAAAGTTAAAAGGGTTACTATGCAACTGCTTTGAAGAAGTTACTCAAGTTCATAAAAAACACCAATACCCAACAGATAAATTGAATAAGGACTTGAACTGACACTTGATATGAAAAGTAAGAGTAAACAAACATGAAAAATGTCCAACTTCACCTGGGATTCAAAGAAGGGTCTTATGTATTAATAATCTTTTGATCCAATAATCCCACTTGTCGAAATTTATCCTAGAAAATAGCTAAAATGTAGAAAAAAGTTTATGCACAGTGTTTACTTTAGTACATCTGGGATAGCAAAAAGGCAGGAGCAGCGGTAGGTGCCTGCCTCGGTTAAATGATCAATTTACATAGTACTGTGTAGACATAAAATTATAATTTTGAAAACAATAATACCCTGAAAATATGCTATATTGTATGTTATGTGTAAAAAGCAGAATACCCGCTTGGGCGTATACAGGTGTATAATAGGTCATGCTAGGGGTACTTGTGGGCAAGGACTAGAAAGAACCACAAAAATGAAAACAGCTTGATTTTCTGTGATTATAATATCTTGTGTTGCTTTGAAAAGAGTTCAATTTACTGTTTGTTACAATTAATAAAAGTTAAAAGAAAAACTCTAGAAGAAGTTAAGGAGTTTTTTCCAGTGCCCTGCTGTTGTTGCTACTCATGAATCTAATTAATATGCCCTTTGACAATCTATCCAGATTTTTCCAAGTTACCTGGTTCTTTGTGAACTTCAAGTTGCTTTCAAATGCTAACCATTTTACTAGTAAAATAGTCTACCTAATGATTTATAAAATAGTGCTTCAACAGAAGGACCGAACCAAGTGTACATAGAAAGGACTCTCACTAGTAGGAAGTCAGAAATTTTACTTGAAAGAGATTTGCATGAGTTTTTTATAATATTCTTAGGACACCAAAACGAAGTGCAATCTCAGTGTCTTTGTCAAAGGTCAGGCTGAGGCCCCGGCCTGGGAGCTCAGTGGGCAGAGTGTCGTCCTGGGGTGCCGAGGCTGCGGTCCTGATCTCTGGTCAGGGTGCAGACAAGAGGCAGCCAATGAGTGCACTACCAAACAGCAACTAAGTGGAACAGCGGCTTGATGCCTCTCTCCCTCCCTCCCTCCACCTCTCCCCCTTTCCCACTGCTGCTTCTCTTCTCTTCTCTTCTCTCTCTCATCAATAGAAAAATTTTTTAAAAAAAGATTGTGTTGTGTTAGAAAGTAGCTGTTTCCTTCCCTAGTTCCGTGCACAGACAGCCCCCAGGTGTACCGTTTGGGAAATAATGGTATGGAGTTTTTCTCCTTTTTCTAGACTATTAAATATTTCTTTCTCTTCCCCACCCCCTTCCACTGCAATCCTGAATACCAGTTACTTTAGTTCTAAATACTGGAATTTTTCACTTTACTGAGAAAGAGCAGTGTAGGGCTTGCGGTTGCCTCCATCATGGCCATGCGGGTTCTCATTGGCCGAGGAGAATACAGGCCGGGAAAATACTTCCCTCTTCACTCAGAGCTCACAAAGCCCTGACGCGTTCTCTGGCTCCACAACCAGGAGAGTCTTCTCCGGTTCCTCCTAGAATCAAAGACCCCCACCAGCCTCAGTCGGGCTTCCAAAGCCCCACACCTCCGGTTCCCCATCTGCACACCTCTCTCTCTCTCTGCAAAACTGGCTTCTTCTTCAGCACTCTGCATTCTCCGCTCTCCCTGCAAAACTGCCTGGGCACACAGACCCCTCCTCCAGCAAACGTTAGCAAAACAATGGCCCCTCCCCAGCAGGAATGCAACCGGCAGTTTGCAATTAACTGCCCTGCTCTGAGGGCAAGCACACACTTGGCTGCCCAGTGCCATTTTTTAACAATAAAAGTGAGCAAACTCAAAAAATACAAATTTTACAAACTCATTTGTTCAACAAGCAGCCTGCTTCTAGACCTTCTACTATAGATTCTTCCCTTAGTGCAACCTCGTACTTTGGACAGTGCACTTTAATGACATAGTGCCCGTAGAATAGGTCACAACTATATACGTAACAGTCCATCTTTGTAAGTGCAGTGGTCATGGGACTTCTTTCCTCAGGACCCGGGAGGGGAGGCCACTGAGGAAGCCGCGGATGAAGGCACCAGCCAGATGAATGAGCAGGCCAACTTTGCTGTAAACAAACTACGGGAACTAAATGAGAAACTTGAATATAAAAGGCAAGCTCTAAATTCTATTCAAAATGCACCAAAACCTGACAAGAAGGTAACTCTTTTGCTTTCAAGGTTGTCTTTGAAAGTTTCCACTTTTTAAATTTGATAAATAGTAGTTTTCAGTTTATGTTGGGAAGTGTCACAGATTCTTTAGAAATAATTTACTGTTTGTTTTGTTTTTGTGCTTCTAGTAAGAATTAGAAAAGTACTTGTTAAAAATGTTAGGTAAGGGTCTAACTTGGTTGTTTTACATGTGATATCCTGTTTTCTCAGCGCCATTTGTTGGGAAAATTTGCCTTTTCCCATTGAATGGTCTTGGCACCCTTGTCAAAAGTCATTTGACCTATTGGTGAAGGGTTACTTCTTGGCTTTCTTTTTTTTTTTTTTTTTTTTTTTTCTTCTTTTTTCATTTTTCTGAAGCTGGAAACAGGGAGAGACAGTCAGACAGACTCCCGCATGCGCCCAACCGGGATCCACCCGGCACGCCCACCAGGGGCCACGCTCTGCCCACCAGGGGGCGATGCTCTGCCCATCCTGGGCGTCGCCATGTTGCGACCAGAGCCACTCTAGCGCCTGGGGCAGAGGCCACAGAGCCATCCCCAGCGCCCGGGCCATTTTTGCTCCAATGGAGCCTTGGCTGCGGGAGGGGAAGAGAGAGACAGAGAGGAAAGCGCGGCGGAGGGGTGGAGAAGCAAATGGACGCTTCTCCTGTGTGCCCTGGCCGGAAATCGAACCCGGGTCCTCCACACGCTAGGCCGACGCTCTACCGCTGAGCCAACCGGCCAGGGCTCTTCTTGGCTTTCTACCCTTGCCTTGGTCGATATGTCTGTCTGTGTGCCAGTACCGTACTGTTTGAATTAGTGCAGTATGGTAGCAGTTACTGAAATGAAGAAGTATGAGTTTTCCAGTCTTGTTCTTTTTTCCCCATATTGATTTGGCTGTTCAGTCTCCCTTGAGATTCCATATGAATTATAGGATTGACCTTTCTGTTCATGAAAAAAAAATCGTTGAGATTTAGACTGGGATTGAGTTGAATCTGTAGGTAGCGTGGGTAACATTGGCATTTTAGCTATATTTAGTCTGTTAATCCAAGAGCATGGGATATCTTTCCATTTATTTCTATATTTTTAAATTTCTTTCATGCACATCCTGGAGTTTTTATTGTAGAAGTCTTTTACCTTCTTGCTTAAGTCATCCTACTTATTTTATTATTTTTGCTCTTATAAAGGGAATTGTTTTCTTAATTTTCTCTTCTGGATTGTCTATTGCTAATGTATAGAAATACAATGATTTTTGTGTGTTGATTTTGGACCCTGCTGCTTGCTGAATTGCACAGCATTTGAAACGGGTCCCTAACCCCCGGGCTGTCTCCCTGTGGCAGATCGTGTCCAAGTTGAAGGAGGAGATCGTTCTGACCGAGAAAGAGCGCACGGACCTCCAGCTGCACTTGGCCAGGACAGACTGGTGGTGTGAGAACCTGGGCATGTGGAAAGCCTCTATTACCAGTGGCGAGGTGGGTCTGATTGCTTCTCCTCCCACTTCATTTTCAAAGTTTAACTTCAGGAGCCAAGATATTATTCTGGAGAATGAAGGCTGAGGATAGAAAATGTATTTTTTCTTCTAGACTGCACTTGTCCAACGACCTTCCTTCTCCCATATTCTCACTCTGCTCTCCCGTGACTGGGAGCTGTGTTGGTGGCCTGGTAGAGATCCACTCTAATTCCACTGCAGACAGAATGGTCCTTGGTTCCTGGAATTATAAAGAACATCAGCTAGGAATAATCGATGTCTTTAAATTGCCATTTTATTTTTCCATTGAAGGTTGAAGTAAAATGGAAAGCACTATTTTTGAACTTTGGAAATAAAGAAATCTAAACTTTAAGTGTTTCTGATAGTTCCATCCTGCTGACTTCAATTGCTCAAAAAATGCCAGTAGCTCTAAAATCTTTAATATTAAATATTTTTTCTTTTGAATTAGAAAATATTTTGCTCTTCTCTGGTGAGATGGAATAATATTTTTTAGAATATACTGTATCCCTTTTCATTTGTCTGTAAAGCTAATTTCATTTAAAGAAACGATGCTTACAGGCATTTTTGCACTGTTAATGTTGACAACTTCTTCCTTCTGTCTGCCTTCCTGTCACCTAGAAGCCAGAGCTGAAGGTCAGGTCCACCATAGAGCACACAGATGACAAGATCCTGAGTAAGATAGGGTTAATGTTTTGCCCCATTGTTTCAAATGGCTTGTTAAATACTCAGCTCTTTAGGTGTGCAAGGGCCTATCTGCCCGGTTTATCCTTGTTCATCCTGCTTTTCCCATCAGCCCAGTGGCTGGGTTCCTACTGGGGGGAGGGCTTAAAATTCCCAATCTTATTCTCTAGATTAGAGCAAAATGGGGCATGTTCTCCGAGAGCCGCCCTGCAAGTGCACACATTACACGAGAACTCAACCACATGCCCTTGGTATATCACTGGTACCTGTTGGCACTCCTATTACAGTAACCTACAGGGTAATACGCTTTTTTTGAGAGGAGATGGGGCACTCGATCAAGGAAGGGAAGGTTGCGCTCAACCTTGATGTTGCAGAGGGAGTTAACATTGGGGGGAGGCCTATGAAGGGAGTGACCCCAGGTGTGCAGTGTCTAGAGATAGTAGAGGAGGCCTGTGGGGGAGAAAGAACACACATTCTGTCCCCTCCTCAGTTTTGCCGTAGAGTCAACATTTCACAGTTTATTAAGATCATCTTCCCAAGGCGGATGCTGTGGGAGACAGACAGGGAAGGAGCAGAAACCCCCCCAGGCACTTGGCCCTGGCAGTCAGCTGTGACTCAGGAGCTTGCTGTGGCACCGTGGTCCCTGGGAAGATAATGGAATAGACACACAGGGCTGGCCTCGCTGCCAGAGGGCACCCAGCAGCCCCACGTGGGAATGTGCAGATGAGCTTACACGCCGCAGATTCTCCTGAGCTCTGATTCTGGGTCACCTGCTCCCAGATGTGAAGCCAGGACTCAGGACTGCCGGTGACCCTGTCTGTGCCCCCACATCCCCCACTCCTACCCAGGGACGAGGTGCTCCTCGCAGGGCTCAGTGTGGGCTCAGGAGGTCTCGTATCTCTGTCCTTTGCCTTTCTTATTGGCTCTTTTTGCTAGTTGGATTTGTTGTACTCACTCAAGCTTAAGTTCATGGAACTCGTGGATTGGTGACTATTGAAATTAAACCGGGGAAACCCTCCTTTTCCTCTGAGAGAGGTGTTGGTGTATCTCACACCTGCTTCCTTGCTGTCAATTTGATTTTTCAAGGAAGCATAGGATGTTAAGTCTGCCATATTAGTTTTCTTTGGCTGTATACTGAATTACCACAATCTTCATAGCCTAAAACAACAGCCATTTATTAGCTCACAATTCTGTAGGCCCATAGTCCAGTATGAAATGACTGGGTTCTCTGTTCATTGTGTCACAAAGCTGAAATCAAGATGTTGGCCAGACTGAGTTCTTGTCAAGAGACTCTGGGGAAAAATTCACTTCCAAGTTCATTCAGGTTGTTGGCAGAATTCAGTTCCCTGAGGTTTGGGACTGAAGTCTCTGTGTCTGGCTGTCAGCTGGGGGTTTTCTCAGGTGCTGGAAGCGCTCCCAGACCCCGTCCTGGTGCCCCTCCCTCCGTCAAGCCAGCAACAACACTCTGGATCCTTCTTGTGTCTCCAGCCTCCATGACTTCCTTTTCTGCGACTGGCCTGAGAAATCCTCTGCTTTTAAGGGGATCATGTGATTGGGTACTCCACACAGGTCTTTGCCCTGTTCTGAGGTCAACTGGGCCATATGACATCCTAATTACCGGAATAGAACCCATCATATTCACTGTCCCAGGGATTATGCAACACGTATACACCGGAGAGGGGAGCCCCAGGGGACGAGTAAAAACTTTGGACCGCATTGGCTTACCGTGCTTGTGGTGGTGGTGTTGGTTTTGTTTTCCAAGGTTACAGAAGAGAACGGTGAGCAGATGCCCTGTTACTTTGTCATGGTGAGCTTACAAGACGTTGGAGGAGTTGAAACCAAGAACTGGACAGTCCCCAGAAGGCTCAGTGAGTTTCAGAATTTACACCGGAAACTCAGTGAGGTACGGATACTCCTGGAACACAAGATTCAGAAGTTCTGAGCCAGAAGAGGTGCAAGAGCTCATTTTTAACTTTTTCCCATAAGATAAACAATTACTGTTTTCTCATTTGCTGTTCATACTGGCCAAGTGGCATTTTCAGCCTAATGTTTAGAAACTCAGTCATAGATCCAACTATCTATCCTCATCTTGATTCTTCAGGAAGGGAGTTGTCTGATCTCCATTGGGACTGAGGCCCTGGAGAACCCCCGGCTGGAAGAAGGCTGGGTTCACTGAGTGGTTTCGAAGCTGCCAGTTGTGACCCATTAGTGAGAGTGAAGTCAGCTCTGGTGGCAGCAACAGGACGAGAGTAGACTGTTGGGTTCATCACACAGCACTGGGAGTCAGGGGTCACGGCTGGAAGCAGTGGCTGGAGCTGGGCTGCCACCTGGGCTCCCAGCGTGGCCGCACACTCCTCTGTGGCCTGGGACTCGGCACTCTGCCTCCTGTGCCTCTTCTTCCTCATCAAGGAAATCCACATATCAGTAGCACCTCCCTCACTCGCTCAGACTTGTGAGAATTAGGGGCTAAATGAATACAAAGCATTTAGAAGAGTGTGGCACATAATGAACATCATCGTGTTATTATAATAGAAGAAGTAGCGAGTATTTTCTCGTGCAGCTTTGTTCCAGTGGTATATGTGTGTGGATTATTCATACAGACATGTGCAGTGCCTTGTGGTTGCAACTCAGCATGTATTTCCTGCTGTGGGTTGGTTAAAAGTGTTTGAAAACCTCCAGTCTAGGCCAGATATTCTCTTTGATAGATGGGGGAGACTGATCCAGAGAGTTTAGCTGACTTATAGTGACCAAACCAGGCTTAGAATCTGGGTAGCCTTATTCTTGCACTTGTCTCAGAAATTCCGTCTTCGGTAACCCTCCTCCAGGGGGTAATTGCCCTTGAGCCCAGCAATTAAAAAGCTCTTCACTCACTTCCGCTTCCCCTAGGTCCGTTTTGTCTCTTGCTCAGCACGAACTCATACTGTTTAATCCCTGTGGTCACCTCTCAGAGCTCCCTTTTGCAAATGAAATATGTCTGTTCTGCTAGGGTGACTTTTAAAAATCCTTTAAATAACTAACTTCTGAATGCTATTACTTTTCCAGCTGCTTTTAAAAGGATAGTGGCCGAGACAGAATGCCCTAGTACAGCATTTCTCAAATGGGCTGTGGCCGCTTTGCAGTATGGGAAGCTCAGTTTTAATCTCGATCCTGAAATAGGAACCATCTTACTCCCCAACTCAGGGCTGTTGTCCACACCGCGCGTCCAGCACAGGGTCAGGCACCATGCAGGGTTTAATCCTCAAAGGGAAGTCTTGTTGTTATTTATTACCATATACTATTGTTATTAATGGGTTTATCTCTGCAGTTTGCCATGGAAGGCAATCAGAGAGCTTCAACCCAAGTTAGTCTTGCTTTCCATGTGCTCTTCTGTGGACTTTGGCAATGTTTCCCAGTGCTGTTGCAGACGGGCACATAATCCCGTGAGCGGCGCCCACGCCGCGGGCTGTGCGCCTGCATGTGCCCTCCAGTCCGCGTGTCAGCGCAGCTCGGGGTCGCCGGTCTGGGGACGAGCTCTAGCTTTTTCATCAAACGTCCCATTCCTCTCAATTCTGTGAGCCTGATGATTAGAGCAGGTAGGTTTTTAAGGTCTTAAATTTCAGAACAATGGGTATAGGAGGAACATGTTTGCTTTGTTCTAATTGTAATTCTCAATCTCTTTTTTTAAGATTAAAATGTAATTTCAACACACTAACATTGAACTTTCCTCCCACAGTGTTTCCCTTCTTTAAAAAAAGTCCAGTTGCCTTCTCTCAGCAAGCTGCCTTTCAAATCCATAGATCAGAAGTTTATGGAAAAGTCAAAGAACCAATTAAATAAATTTTTACAGGTAAGCAACTGAAAAGTTTTGGCTATGAGAAGAAAAATCAGTTATTTTCGGGTAAAATGTCATCATCCTAAGAGCTTGCTCGTTTGCTTCCTGTTCTCACAGGCCATGCTAGACCCTCAGAGTAATTTTTATTTTGGATTTAAAGTGTACGATGCACACAGAAAATGCAGATCTCTTGTGTACGCCTTTGTCTGCTTTCACAAACTGAACACGCCCTTGGAACTAGCGCCCAGTCCAAGAAGCAGGGGGTTGCCCGTCCCCCCAGCTTCTGGTCGCTGCACCTCCACCACGGGGACCCACGGCCCACTTCCAGCTATGCAGACCCTTTCAGCTGGTTCTGAATTCTATGTAAATAAATCATACAGTGGCTGACCTTTTCCACTCAATAGCACGTTTATGAGATTCACTGATAGTGCTGTTTTAGTGTAGATCATTAGTTTTCATGTGTACAGACTTATTTTCTTAAATTTTTAAAATTATATTTTTCGCCCTGGCCGGTTGGCTCAGTGGTAGAGCATCGGCCTGGTGTGCAGAAGTCCTGGGTTCGATTCCCAGCCAGGGCACACAGGAGAGGCGCCCATCTGCTTCTCCACCCCTCCCCCTCTCCTTCCTCTCTGTCTCTCTCTTCCCCTCCTGCAGCCGAGGCTCCATTGGAGCAAAGATGGCCCGGGCGCTGGGGATGGCTCCTTGGCCTCTGCCCCAGGTGCTAGAGTGGCTCTGGTCGCAACAGAGCGACGCCCCAGAGGGGCAGAGCATCGCCCCCTGGTGGGCAGAGCATCGCCCCTGGTGGGCGTGCCGGGTGGATCCCGGTCGTGCGCATGCGGGAGTCTGTCTGACTGTCTCTCCCCATTTCCAGCTTCAGAAAAATACCAAAAAAAATAAATAAATAAATAAAATTATATTTTTCAAATTACAGTTTACTTTCAGTATTAATTTTGTGTTGGTTTTGGGTGTGCAGTACAGTGGTTAGCCAGTCCTACATCTTCCAAAGCGCTCCCCTCAGTATTTTCAGTGCTCACCCTGCACCATCCATCCATACACAGCGTTAGTGACTATATTCCCTGTGCTGTCCATTACGTCCTCATGACTGTTCTGTGACTGCCAATCTCTACTTGGTTCCCTCACCTCGTACACCCCCCCCCACCTTTGGCAACATATTCTCCTAATTTCCTCTAAACGCTGTTTCCTTTAGTGTGTTTGTAGAGAATAAGGCCGGACAGAGCTGTGCTGTCCCCATCACAGCCACTCTGGGTTTCCCTTAGCCGGGCCCTCTGTGTGGCTAGTTTGGGGGAGGTGCTCGGACCCCAGACCCCAGGGCCCTCTGTGTGGCTAGTGTGGGGGTGGTGCTCGGAACCCTCACCCCAGGGTCCTGTGTGGCTAGTGTGTGGGGCGGTGCTCGGACCCCGGACCCCACACCCCAGGGCCCTGAGTGTGGCTAGTGTGTGGGGGCGGTGCTCGGACCCCGGACCCCACACCCCAGGGCCCTGAGTGTGGCTAGTGTGTGGGGGCAGTGCTCGGACCCCGGACCCCACACCCCAGGGACCCCACACCCCAGAACCGCAGTGGCTCTCGGGGGCGGGGCTGGAACTTGCCTTCCAGAACACTTGCCCTGTACAGGAGTCACTGGAAGTCCTGAGTCCTGATAATGCGTGCTGCCACATTCTTGCTAAAGGCTGTATTAAAATATAATCATTGCGCCAAAAATATGTTCAGTATTTACATTTTAATACGTTTAAGCCCGAGTTGCCTTGGAACTGTTAGTCTCTGTTTTTCTCTCATATATTTATATCTCTTCGTTTTTCTTTCTAAAATATATATACATCTGTGTGTGTGTGTTTCCCTCCGGAAAGAAAGTTGCACTTCTGAGAAACTTTCCAAGTTTAATTACTGTAGGACTGAGGTAGAGAAGCATTAATGTTAAATGCTCTCGCAGAAGAGAATTTGAAACAGTATGCCGATGCCTGTTCTAGGGAATATTAAACCCACTCAAGCATAGCACCTGATTGAGTCATTCGGATGAATTAAAGATCCTGTTTGTGAAACAGGTACTTGTTACTCACCGTCCAAGCTTCTGAAGTTCCCCGCTGTGCAGGGTCTGGGGTTTCCTCCAGCCTCTGCAGCTGGGGGTCTCAGTGTGTCTGTGGGGTCTTCCCAGCCCTTCCGCTGTGGAGACTGCGCTCCTTCCTGCACTTTGGGAGGTGCCCTGGAGGTGTAGGGAGGACTCATAGGTGCCCTGGTTGGATTATGGGGGGAGGGAGCTGGGTTAGTGAGTGTTCTTGTGCACAGCACCCAGCCTGGCGGGGGCAGGGGTGAGGGCAGGGAGATGGGCAGTTACATCAGAGGAAACAGGAGGCCCAGCTGTCCTTTGTCTTCTAATCAATAGTAAATCCAGAGACAATGCTTTAAATTATTTTTGTTTCCTCAGACTTTACTTGAGAGTGCTATCTAACGAGTCAGCATATGTAGATAGGTTACACAGCAGACGGTGAGTGGGGAGAGCCAGATGCTCATCAGTTGAAAAGCAGCTGTGGTCAGATCCACAGCACCTGCCAGAAAAAAGGATCCCACTGACTGGGTGTTTTTGTGAACGTGTAGATGTGAGGCCTACTAATAATGCAGATGATCAATAGTCTAGCTAATGGTTCTTGGCCATGCCATCACTTATCCCTTCCTCCGTTCATCAGAATCTGTGTAGCCATCTCCCCTCCTCACGCACCCGCTCCCTCCAGTCATCCCCCCATGCAGCGCTGCACCCCGCTGCACCCTGCTGCACCCCACTGCCCAGCATGCCTGGGCTGTTCTCTACGATGCCTCATCCTCCCCTTAACAGTCAGCCGTCTTCCATCGTTGTCTTCAGGCTCCATGTGTGTGGGGGAAGGGTTGGGATAGGAGTCCATTCTCCTACAGCTTCAACACCACAAAATCCCAGTTTCCCTGTTTCTCCGTGTATAAGACGCCCCATGTATAAGACACATCGTAATTTCGGGGCCCAAAACTTGAAAAAAATGTATTACATAAAGTTATTGAACTCAAGTTTTATCCATCATAAAATTCATACAACTCCTCATCCCTGTCAAAACTCCCATCCATTAGCTTGTCTTCATCTGTGTCTGATGACAAATCACTGTCTTCAACAGTGAGCACAAAACAAGCGCAAAAAAGCGGGAAACGCAAGTACAAAACCTACAACCACTGTATAAGACACACCCAGTTATTAGACCCACATTTTTCCAAAATGGCACGTCTTATACATGGGGGAACACGGTATATGTTGCCCCACAGACATAGTCTTTGAGAACATTTCTAACTTTTCATATATCTTTCATTTGGTTATTTCATAATAGAATATAATTTAGGCCAAAAACTTACCATTAACCCTTAATGATGTCTTTATTTACACCGATTGTATTAAGTTTGAGACTTCCCATTAGTTATTGTTTCCTACTGTTTTATAAAAACGTTCGAGTGTAGATTAGCTAAAGGAAGTCACACTAGGGGAGAACATCTCATGCTCCTAACGCAGCGTCACACAGAACCAGACATTTAGTACTCTGAAAAGGGATAAAAGCCATCTACAGATTGTGCTCAGGGGAGGCAGAGTGACACCAACTGCCCACTGCCCCTAACCTCTGCCCACTGCCCCTAACCTCTCGCCCTCCATCTGAGGCGGACCCTGCCATCCGGGGCCAGTCTCCTGAAGGAATCATGAAGCTGGCACCCCCTGGAGTGCTGGTGTTGCCCCTGGGGCCCTGCCCCCAGCCCCCGGAGGTGGCAGCACTGGACACTCTCAGAGGGGCTCATTCCAGGGAGGGTCATAGGGTTTGTCCGCTGTCAGCCCTCCTCTGAACAGATAAAATGTGAGCATCATGGGCCAACTCCTCTGGGACTAGAACTTAACCTCTCCTGCCTCCCCAGTTCCTGTCAGCAGTAGCACCGTGTGCTCCCTAGTGTTCTGTCTCCCCCAAGGGGCTTGCAGCATTTCCCAGGGCTTTGTTCCTAAACTCTGTGTCTTTTCATACTAGACATCTAAACCTTCCTATGGGCCCACTGTTAATTTTACTCTCTCGCCTATCAGTAGCACTTGCTCGGACAAGAACTGGATTTATGTTCTCCCTCTCTCCTAAGGCCAGATAAGTACATAAAGAAGCTTAGGAAGTGTCCAGTTTAAGGGCCAATAGAAACAGTTATGTAATTATGTGACTAAGCACTGCTTGGAAGATGCCGCGGAGACAAAACACCTGCCGGGCAGGTGCCGCCCCACGTGACCACTCAGCGCGCCTGTCTCAGCTGCGGCTAGGAGCCTGCACTAGCTATATAGAGGGGCGCTGGCGCGGGATCCCTGTGCACTGTGCAGATATGCGAGTTGTTAGACACAGACGAGTGGGAATTTCCAAGGCCGTGGGCCCGGGTCTGTAAATTGTGCACAGAGTAAGAATTTTTTGTTGCGCTGAGCAGTGCAGACTAGAGCAGACTCTGTTGTCTGCACAGCGTCTCCTGAAGCAGAATGATTGGGGTGCTCCAGCCCCCGGTTGCCATCATCGAGAACTGCTCTAATATATTTTATTCCAGGGGAAGAGAAGCGGTTTTAGGTTTAGAATTATGATGAAAATAAGTCACCTTCATCGCTTGTGCTTGTGGCTTCCGCCGCGTGGACAGGTCCCGCAGAGGAGTAACGGGTCCCTTTCTCCCACAGAGCCTGCTGTCCGATGAACGGCTGTGTCAGAGTGAAGCCCTTTATGCCTTTTTGAGCCCTTCTCCTGACTACCTCAAGGTTATTGACGTGCAGGGGAAAAAACCCACTTTCTCACTGTCCTCATTTTTGGAAAGACTTCCTCGTGACTTCTTCTCCCATCAGGAGGTGAGCAGTCTAAAGGTTGTGTGTGTTTAGCAGATGTCTTGTTGGAGGCAGTTTGAAGTTACATATTTGTTGAAAGCATGCTACTAATTGAGAAAGGCAGACATCCATTTCAGTTGTTACCGCTGTCATATCTTGGATACCTACTTGTGCTCCCCTGCAAGCCCCTTGGAGGAAGGGAAGGATTGGGAAAGTGTAGGTAAGTGGGCTAGCCCGTCCCGGGGTGGGGGCAGGCGTTCCTTATATTGAGGGGGAGGGGCCTGTATTTGCGGACAGTAAGAAGGACTTTGGAAGGCAGTGTAGGAGGTGGTTCTTTCTGCAGGGGGCTGATGAGCGATTAGGCAAAGAGTAGGAGGGGCAGGTCCTGCAGGTTGAGAAGTGAATTCTCTATTTTGTACTTTTTTAAGTCTTATAAAAGTTTATTTGAGCCGAACTGAAGACAGTTGCTGGGAAGCAAAATCCCAAAGGATTGAGAAACTTCTCGGGAGAATGTCAGTTGGGCAGCTTATTTTATTCATTAGAATCAGGAGGAAAAGTCAGGAGGCTTCCGTGAGCAGCATGGTGGTTAGGGAGGCGGAGAGAGCAAAGCTGGACTCAGAGACAGGATCAACAGTAACGTGGAGCGACATGCTTACACACTGGTGGGTCCAGGATCGTTAACATTACAGCACAGAGAGATGGTACTCGGGAACAAGATAACAGTGTGCCCCGGGGCCAGTGGCTGTGCCTAGAAGGGTCTGGGAAGAAGATGACTTTGACATTTCAAAGATACATTATCTTAGATGTACAAAGACAACAGACAATTTCAAAGTTACTGATTAACCTTGTCAAAGAAACTTCAGGCGAGGACATGGCTGCCAACCGTGACTGGCTTTTAGGTCCATGCAGACCACCTGTGTAGATCCTTTGGTCTTTGGGTCTGTAAGGTCCACCAGGTGGGCCTCCCCTGAGCTTGTCAGGTTTCGTATGTGGCCCTTGTTTTGTCCACAGTGCTTAGGTAATAAAGTCTCTGTAAAAACCCTAAAGCATGGGGTCTGGAGAGCACCAGGCTGATGAACAGGTGGGACTCTGGAGAGGACACGGAGGCTCCACACTCCTTCCCACGAGCTGTTACTTGCATGAAGTGTTAAGCCCACTGACCATAACCAAAAAGCCACCATTACTCAAGCTAAAATTGTAACTCTTGAGTTCACCCTATCAAATCTAGCAGTGGTATGTGGGGGAAGGGATGTGTATGGGTAAATAGAGCCTGCAGACATTTGCAATCTTATATTCAGGACTTCAGGGTTCCCTCCAGAGTGAGATCCTAATTCACATTCAGGCTACTGACACCCCTTGTTTGGCTCTCCAGCAAATTGCACAAGACCGTCTCCAAAATGGCATCTCCTTCATTCATTGCCAAATGCCCCTTAATGAGTTTGAACAGAAGAAGCTGGTGGTGAAAAGGAGCAGCTGGTACTGCATTCTGAGCTGGGGCGGGGGGGGGGGGGAGTAGGGGGGTCCGTGCACAGCACAGAGCACATCACACCAGCGTTCTGGTCTCTGTAAGCCCGCCTCCCTCTGAGCATTCCCCCCCCCCCCCCCCCCACCCTCAAGCCTTACTGGTAGTGTCAACTGTGCTTGGCTAGCTTGCCTCCGTTACCCCCCATTTATTCCTAAACCCCTTGGAGTTTACATTCTGACTCAGTCTCTGTGAAACTTTACTCGAAAGGTGAGTGTCAGAGGCCCAATGCAGGGGCTTCCCCTCAGCCTTCACCTCCCTTGCCTCTTCGCAGTGTTGGTGTTGTGAAGCTGAGCAGTGTTAGGGAACGCCTCCCACCTCCATGACTTCCCAGTCCGTCCTCTGCTTGTCCAGCCCCCCCCCCCCCCAGTCCCCTGTCAGCCCTCGGCTTGGTCCCCCAGCGTTAGCTACCCCTCTGCGGACATTAGTGTGCACTTCCTCGGCCGCCCTCCCATCGCCTGATGCTTGCACCTTGATCACAGCACCTCACCGACTAGTAGAAACAGCGTGTCAGTCTCCCCAGAGAGCGGTGAGCCCCGAAAAACTGGATCCATGTCACACTCGGGCACTAGCGGGCGCCTGGCATAGAGTGAGTTTTGAACTGAAACTCGCTGATATGCAGATCAAGAAATGAGATGAGCTGAAGTACAGCAGAAAAGCTGGAATCAGAGCTTTAAAAATCACTAGATTACTTAAAAATATACATGTTTTTAAAAACTGTTAATTTAAGTTCATTTAAGTTAAAAAGCCATACTTTTTTAAAAATTGAGTTTATTGGGGTGACCTTGCTCCACAAAACCATACCAGTTTCAAGTGGTAACAACTCAACAAAATATCTGCACCCTGCATTGTACTTTTAAAACTCAAAATGGTTAGAAAACTATTTTTTTGTCTGCACATTTGCTCCTTATCAATACAGTGACTGAGGTTTTTCACAGTTAGTTATTCCTCTTTATTGAAAATACGTAGAGATCTGCATGTAGTTCCATTGAAGGATTATTTGAAGGTGAAATATTAGCACATAGTTTGGAATTTACACTTGAAAAAAGAGGGCAAGTCTGCCAACTCTCTTGGATGTGACCTGTGTCCTGTGACTTTTCTGTGCCCCCAGGAAGAGACAGAGGAGGACAGCGACTTGTCAGATTATGGTGACGATGTGGACGGGAGGAAAGATTCCTTGGCTGAACCGTGTTTCATGTTGATTGGGGAGATTTTTGAACTTCGAGGAAGTAAGCCTTTTTGTGATTATTGAGTGGTACTTTCTGGTTAAGTGGTTACACATACACACATTTAATATCCCTCTGTTCCTGAATCAAACGTGTTTATATTCACTTATGCATTCAGCAAATACCCTGAAGGGCCAGCCAGCTGCTGTGGTAGGATCTGAGGGTGCCACCTTCACAGACGTCCTGTCCTCATGGACCTTCGGGGCCTGACCTCCCCTGCACCCTGTCCCTCTGCATACAGAAGGATAGAATGCTTTGCATTTCTTTTTAGGTGACTTAGCATAGTTTCATTGCTTTATCACCAGAAGGTATGAAAGAAGGATTTTTCAGAGCCGAGGAAGAGCCCTGTTGTGACAGCTGAGCTTTGGGTCCTGTTGCTATGACATTGTGGCCAGCGACACAGCTCTGCCTGTTTTGCTTTTCAGCCACCTTTCTTCCCATAGAGGCGTGGTGAGCAGTGCAGGGTGGGGGACTCGGTCCCCCAGGGACCCTTGGCAGTGTCAGAAACACTTCTGGTTGTCACAGCTTGGGGGATGGTGCTACTGGCATCCAGAGGGTGGAAACTTCCTGCAGTGCCCAGGTGAGCCCCTCCAACAAAGACGCATCTGCCCCCAGAGAGAGTAATGCCCAGGTTGAAAAATTATGCCCTAGTCATTCTTGAGGGCGATGTACTTGGAGGAAACGAGCAAACATAGGATCAAAAGACTATTTTGTTACCCACACAAGCGCCTCTCTCCTAAAGCAGTCCGTGGGTGAAAGGTCAAACTATACTCCGTGGTTTAGTCTCGAGTCCTAAATAGGGTCCTGCCCACCCACACCTCCCACAGCCCCCAGCGCAGTGTGTCATGAGACTAGAGTACATAGTCCTATTCGGGGCCTCAGGACCAGCGAGGGATGTGACGGGGCCTGAAGGCCCCACTGACTGCCCCGCGGTGGGAGGAACGAGGCTTTGCAAAGCACAGGAGGCCACCAGCCAGTATCGGGAGCCCTCGGGCTGTCCTGCGCTCTGACCACTCAGATTAGCATCTTTTCCCTGGGGCAAAGGAGGAGGGCTGGGACTTGGTCTTAGGAAGTGGGGCTGTGCACCCCTTAAGGTCACTTAAAGAATTATTAGCAGATGGAGAAACTTCAAGTGCTTTTATAAACTTGAGCATGTCTCTGTGTCTTTTAATCCTCAGTATCTGTGACAGCGCCTGAACCACAGTATGTGACCAATAACATGCTGGCCAGACACGCTGGTGAACGAATGTACGAGACAGTTTTAAGTGCTGGAATTGTTTTGGTCATTGAACTTTCACCTAAGCCAAAGCTTAAACAATCACAAACACTTTGGGAGCGTATGTTTTATTTACAGCTCTTTAGGGGAAACAGAGATATATCAGATGTGGATTCTCAATTCAATGCATTTACCAAAAGGATTCCGAAATTGTAACTCACTTTAAGCAATAGACATAATTAAATTCAAAGTTACAGAGATTTCTATAAAAGGATGTTCATCTGTAGCATAATTTCAATAATGAAAAGTCAGAATTAAGCTATATTTCAGAAGTGGGGGATTGTTAAATTAAGAAATATCCATATGATGGAGTATCACCCAAGTATTAAAGATCCTTTCAGATGAAATAGCTATAGCTGCTGCATATTTTAGACACTGTAAGATACAAACTTCCACTGGGCTCAGCCTAGTCAGAAAACACTCGTCCCCCACCCAGAGCCTGGCTTCCCCAGTGTAGTGCGGCCCATTGAGCTGTGAAGCCTCCCTGTGCCCCAGGCTGGTGGGAGGGGGAAGCACCGTCCTAGCCTTTGTGTGCTCTGCGCGTGCTCACTGAGGCGGGTGCCTGAGTCAGCCTGTCGGGGCAGGAGTTGGGCTCAGAGCCCTGTCTTTGCAATGTGTGTTTCCTCCATCATGGGCCTGCTCAGATCATCTTCAGTTTTGCTGGTGACATTTCAGAGGGTAAAAAATAGAACGTCATTTATAATGAGATGTGATATCTTTGCCATCAGCAGAATCCTAGTGTTGCTGCAGCTGCATCTGTGGCTTTGAACAAATGAGCCCTTGGATGGAGTCACTGGGCTGTTTTGTTTGTGGGGCGGGGGTGGGGGAGAGAGGGACAAGTAGTAGTGCCAGCAGGTGTCAGGGATGGGAGAGAATTGGGAGCACAGTCATTTTCCCTTCCTGCTGTAGGTCAGTGTACAAAAAGGGAGCAGCAGCCGTATCACCTCTTACTAATTTACAGCCAATCACTCAGCTGACAGGCCTTCCTTCTAGAGGTGCCCATGTCCACAGATCCTCTGGGGGTACGCTGCCTCTCTCCTGCGCTGGAAAGGCAGGGAGAGGTGATCAGCATTGACAGCCAGGCTCCCCGGTCTAAATGCTAGCTCAGATGAGGAGGTCGAGGTGCTGGTAGTGTGCCCTGACTACCGTCAGAAATGCAGGGTGCTTTTCGCTCATCTGCTTCTCCAACCTTCCCCCCTCCCTTCTTTCTGTCTCTCTCGTCCCCTCCTGCAGCCAAGGCTCCACTGGAGCAAAATTGGCCAGGGTGCTGAAGATGGCTCCATGGCCTCCACCTGAGGCGCTAGAATGGCTCTGGTTGCCATGGAGCAACACCCCAGATGGGCAGAGCATCGCCCCCTGGTGGGCATGCCAGGTGGATCCTGGTCAGGCACATGCAGGAGTCTGTCTGTCTGCCTCCCTGCTTCTCACTTCGGAAAAATAAAAAAAAATTCAGGGTGCTTTAAGGCATGGTTCTGACTCCTAGACTTGAATCTTAATTGAAGGGTTAACAACATGACTTGAAGCAGTCATTTAGATCCATTTAAAAACTTAGAAATGACCTTGGAATGTCTGAAGTCCGGTACCAAGTCTGCTGCGGGCGCCTGTTTGCGTGGCTCCCCTTGCACAGCGGGGTGTGTGAATTTACTCCTGTTGGGCCTTCTTGCTGGTGCAGTAGCCTGAACCTGTGACTTGTAGAGGCACGTCTGAATTTCTCGTTTGCTCATATGGCGGTAGCTACACATTTCAAGGTGAAAGTGGAAATGGAGAATTTGGTTTAGATTCCAATTCGCTCAAATACCCTCACAGCGTTTCCTTGTGTTCTTTGCGTTTATATTCATAGTCTGTACATATAGAAATGTGTCTCCACGTTAATGAAAGTTCAGATTTGTAGAACCCTTCCCCCACGCTCTTCCACACGAAATACTGACAAGACCCCCAGAGCAAGGAAAGCTCATGGAGCGAGGGTTTGCAGAGCACAGAGGCCACCACCCGGTACTGGGAGCCCTTTTCCACATGGGGAAACTGAGCTCAGAGAAGGCTACGGTGACGTGTGCCCCGCGGTGCAGGCAGGGAGAGCGCCGAGTGCCCGTCAGTCAGGACCCTGGCGCTCCCCACGAAGCCACCATCAGATATACAGAAGTAGCTGATGCTCCACAAACTGCTCCTCAAATGCAAGCAGTTAGACCCGTCAGTGCATTAATATTTCAAAACATTTGTCAACATTTGACTACACGTGTTTCTCATTCACAGAAGTGTGTTAGAACATTGGGCCGCAAGCCAGACAGAAATCTGTCTGCTGGGGGAAAACAGACCTGTTGTCAGGAGCCCAGGGAGAGATGAAGTGAAGCGTTCCTCCCACTTGTTAGCTCAGCTGTTGTCCAGGCACTGAAAAGCTGTAAAAACTCATAGGTTTCATCTGAGCGGTTGCTAAGCAGAAAAAGAGAAGCTTAGTAAGAAGAATTTTCCTGGGCAGAGGTTTGCCCACCTAAACCCCAATTCTGCAGGTGTCAAAGCCCCAGCTTGGGTGTCAGGACTCAGACTGGGTTAAGTGACAAAGCGTATGCTTTGTGCAGCTAAGAAAATGTCATAATTGTGGTATCCTGTGATAATACTTTACCTCTGACTTGTATTTTAGTGTTTAAATGGGTGAGAAGAACATTAATTGCTCTCGTTCAAGTCACTTTTGGAAGAACCATCAACAAGTGAGTTGCACGAAATTAATGTTTGAATTCTTGCCTACTCTTTGCCTTAATAGTCAAATTACTGTGGTATAGTCGCCAGTGATCTTGCTAACCGAAGGTATTTTATTTTCTCCTTTTGTTTCTGATACAATTAGAAGATCATGTAGGGAAGTGGATTTCCGAAAGAATCTCTCCCACAGAATGCATGGTGAGCTCGGTGGTAGAAGCTCGAGCCAGCAGCTCCGGCATTCTGGCTGACGAGATTCGGTCCCAAAGATCTCTTTGATCATGTCGACTGGTCTGAGTATCTTGGGCAGTGTTCTTGTGTCACATGATGGGAGTCAGGTTAAGGCTGAGACTCGAAGCCAAAATGAAAGTGGGCTGAGCCTCACGTGGCAGGTCTGCGGTTTGAGGGAAATGCAAATCATTTTTTCTTCTAGAGTTGGTTAACATCAACATGGTAACTCCTCCTGCTGGTTAGTATCTGAGTCTCCATCAGGGGTGTGTGTGTGTGTCCTATAACACCATCATAGGCCATGTGGGTATTGTAATATTACATACTCCATATCCATAAAAGTCTGACTACGTGCCCAGTATTCTTCCAGAGATAAACATTATGGCTTTCTTGCTAAAAAAAAAAAAAAAGAAGAAGAAAATAAAATCATTTTTTTATACAGAAACTATGTTTTAAGATGAAAATCAGGTTTTTCCAACTGAAAGACTAATTTAGTTGTCAAACATATGATTTATCATATAAATCATAAATTTTTATGGAAAACATAAAGAACATATTATCTTTTATTCATTTGCAAATAAAATATATTTTCCTTATGGTCATAAAAGTTTACCTCTATTTTACTTCTAATATTTTTTAAGACTTGTATTGGTGATCTTTTCAGTTCCTGTCCCAGGCTTCTGTTTTAAGGAGAAAAATGGCCTGTTTAGTGTATAGTTTCAGTCTAAGTCAAATCTCTTAACCTTTGCATTGATAGGTGTTGGATAAAGAAATTTCCAAAATGACCCTATTTTTCTTGGTACTCCAGACTTGCTGATATATTTGCCTTTTCAGTTTCAGCAAATCATTCATGCTTTTCTTGCTCCTGTCTATAATCCTGGCCCGGGATGGTCGCAGGAGCAGCTGCAGGTGGTCAGTGTGAACACACTGGCAGCTGTTCTCTGGGCTGGAGAAGGGGCACCGTGGGGAGTTCCCAGGCTGCCCCGCGCAGCCCCACCCCCGCCCTTAGCGTGTCTGCCTTTAGCTGATGACGTCCCGTAAACGTACGCAGCAGCATGTGCTTCGTGCCGGCTCTGATTCCATACACCAGAATTACTTCAGAGCCTTCTATGCTTCTGGCAAATAGAAAGTCAGACCTAAAGTGATAGGAAATACTCAGGTGATGGCCTTTCAGAAGAGTCCCTCGCCTAATTTTACGTGGTAAATTGAAATGTTCTTGCTTCATTTCTTTGTGTAGTACCCGTGAGTAACCCGAAGAAAGAGGACAGAAGAAACAAGATATCCCCCTCTTTATGGAGATTTCTCTTGGGCAGGTCGGCAGGGTCTCTTAAATCAGAAGTCCTCTTAAATTAATAAAATTGTTTTTATTAGATAGGAATTGCAATTTAAGTTCTAAGCAATATAGGGAAGTGTGTTAGGAGACGTAGTTACAGAAGGTATTAACAGTGTGACACAGAGTTGAATTTAGACATCAGTAGTGACTGGTTATTGTGTGTACAATCTTAGGCTTGAACAACTTCTTCACTACTATTTCTGAACACGATACATTGTCCCCTTAAAAATCTGGTTGGGGCCCTGGCCGGTTGGCTCAGTGGTAAAGCATTGGCCTGGCGTGCAGAAGTCCCGGGTTTGATTCCCGGCCAGGGCACACAGGAGAAGTGCCCATCTGCTTCTCCACCCCTCCCCCTCTCCTTCCTCTCTGTCTCTCTCTTCCCCTCCCGCAGCGAGGCTCCATTGGAGCAAAGATGGCCCAGGCGCTGGGGATGGCTCCTTGGCCTCTGCCCCAGGCGCTAGAGTGGCTCTGGTCACAAAAGAGCGACGCCCTGGAGGGGCAGAGCGTTGCCCCCGGTGGGCGTGCCGGGTGGATCCCGGTCGGGCGCATGCGGGAGTCTGTCTGACTATCTCTCCCTGTTTCTAGCTTCAGAAAAATACAAAAAAAAAAAAAAAAAAAAATCTGGTTGGGAAGTCCAATTCTTAAAGGGCTCTTAAATTTATTATTCATGATTTGAGTTTGAAATTCCAGGTCTTTCTGGCACTGATAGTCTAAAATGATTCTTCCCCGTTTTTCAACAAAGAGACGTCAGGCTCCCAACAAACAGCTACTCCTGGGCTCTTTGAACTCTGTTAACTTGTCTTTTGACAGCAGAAATCCTATAATTGGTTAAGTATGATTAATAACTAATGAAATAGGGTTATGTAGAAAAGATCTGGCTTACAGATAAAAGTCATTTATTTATAATTGTGCCCAACTGTCCTCCCCATGGAGATTTGGCTGGAGAGCAGGGTACCTGTCCAGAGTCCTTCACTCTGTGGTGAGAGGGTCGCCGTCTTCCCCTGCCCCGCGAGCAGCGAGAGGCGCACCCGGGGTCGGGGGTCGGGGCCCTCGGCCGGCAGTGTCGGCCTCAGCACTGCCAAGCGGTGGGGGAAGCGTGTTCTCCCCAGGACGACTGGAACTCAGACGTGTTTCAGGCCCCTTTTAACCACCTTCCAGTGGATTTGTGTTTGCAGTGCTCCCACCGCATGGAGCAGTGAGTGAGCACACACAGAGTAGTGTCAGGCTTCAAACAAACCACACCCCTCTTCAGTGAAGATGCCTCCCGGCAAACATCCAAAGCACGCTGGAGCTCTGGGAACAAAGACGCATTCCATTTCACCAAAATAAAAAACAGTAACTCAGAGTCAGGTTTAAAAATCCATTTCCTAGTTTATTCATCCAACATTGAGACCAGGCTGTGTCTTAACTTACACACTGATAAATGCCTTTTGAGACTAGAGTGTGGAAATTTTTAAAAATCTCATCCAAGAAGTATTTTTCTCTTAAAAGACAAATTCGGGACACAGTGAACTGGATTTTCAGTGAGCAGATGCTGGTTTACTACATCACCGTTTTCCGGGATGCTTTCTGGCCAAATGGGAAATTGGCCCCATCGACCAAAATCAGAAGCAAAGAACAAAGTCAGGAAACAAAACACAGAGCACAGCAGAAGCTCCTCGAAAACATTCCAGGTGAGGCCTGCGCTCCGCTCCTGGAAGTGGAGACAAGGGAATGTTAGTCCTGTCAAGGTGGTTTTCATTTCTGTCTCTCGGGAAACGCTATTTACACTGAAAAATGATCCCACTCTTTTTTTTAAATCCTTGCTAAAGAAATTATATTGAGAATCTTCCCTGGCCAGTTGGCTCAGCAGATAGAGCATTGGCCCAGTGTGTAGATGGCCTAGGTTCGATCCCAGGTCAGGGCACACATGACAAGCAACCATCTGTTTCTTTTCTCCTCCCTCTCCCCCTTCTCTGGCCCTTCTCTCCCCCATCTCTCTCACCTCCCCTCTTCCAGCCAGTGGCTCAACTCATTCAAGCCTCGGCCCCGGGCACTGATAGCTCAGCTGGTCTGAGCATAGGCCTCAGGCACTAAAAATAGCTCCGCATTCGAGCATTAGCCCCAGTCAGGGTGCATATTGGAGTCTGTCTGTCTCCCTTCCTCTCACTTAAAAAAGAAAAAGTAAATTATACTGAGAATCTTAATAAGAACAGTACTGGTTATAATTCTTTTAACTAGAAGAATGTTTTAGAACAAATAATACATTCTGCTTTAGAAAGCCTGCTAAAGTAGTTTTGAATGCTTTTTAATTGGGTAGCAATGTATTACAATTATAGTTTGTATACATGACTTATGTTGAACAATTCTAAATAATCTTTTTTTCTTTAAACATGATTATTCATGTTCCTCAGGCCTTAATGCCTTTACTTTTTGTGTATCTATCATGTAATATATCCTTCACCGAATTATCTGTGCATTGTGCATTTTACTAATAATAGCTAATGCTCTAAACTTAATTTTTCAGATATGCTTCAGAGCCTTGTTGGACAGCAAAATGCCCGTCATGGTATAATCAAAATATTCAATGCACTGCAAGAAACAAGAGCCAATAAGCATCTGCTATATGTGAGTAATTTAAAACCTACCAGAGGGTTAATTGTTTAATTTTATATTTCTATTCCCACCAGGGTAGATTTTAATTTCTTTATATTCTTTTTTTTTTTTTTTTTTTTTTTTTTTTCATTTTTCTGAAGCTGGAAACAGGGAGAGACAGTCAGACAGACTCCCGCATGCGCCCGACCGGGATCCACCCGGCACGCCCACCAGGGGCGACGCTCTGCCCACCAGGGGGCGATGCTCTGCCCATCCTGGGCGTCGCCATGTTGCGACCAGAGCCACTCTAGCGCCTGAGGCAGAGGCCACAGAGCCATCCCCAGCGCCCGGGCCATCTTTGCTCCAATGGAGCCTCGGCTGCGGGAGGGGAGGAGAGAGACAGAGAGGAAAGCACGGCAGAGGGGTGGAGAAGCAAATGGGCGCTTCTCCTGTGTGCCCTGGCCGGGAATCGAACCCGGGTCCTCCGCACGCTAGGCCTACGCTCTACCGCTGAGCCAACCGGCAAGGGCTTTATATTCTTAATCATTCATATTACTTGTAACTCTGAACTCATTTCCTCTGCTTCATTTTTGTTTGCCTGTCTCTGAAATCTGGTTGAAAAGAAGAAACAAGTACCCCTGGTGGGTGCACAATTCTTATCCTGTGATACTATTTGTCTCTCTTGACTTCTGATGTCTGTAACATGGCTGCTTGGTTTTCATGTTTCAGCAAAGCAAGCAGTTTCCCAGGCACCTGTCTGGTTAGAGTTGGCAATGTTAAATTTGGCTGATGGCGTGGCATTGGCTAACAGGCCACAGAGTAACTGTGCAGCCCATCTCCTTGAGAGTAACCTGTCTGCTGAGAATGATCTCAGACCTAAAATGGGACTTGTCTCCTAAACGTAGAATCTTGAGTACACGCTTAGGAGAAGGAACACCGTCTTCTCCTCTCTGTCTCCTCTCGGTCCAGGTGCTGATGGAGCTGCTGCTGGTGGAGCTGTGTCCCGAGCTGCGAGCGCACGCAGAGCCCCCGAGGGCCAGTCAGGTGTGAGGGGACGAACAAATCACCGGGGAGATGTCTGTGGCCATCGCCATGAGCCTGCCCTCTCTTCCGCAGAGGGCTTGCCTGAGCGCGGCGCTGACGTCCGTTCTGGTGACCCCCTCTGGTTCGTGGGAGGTGCGCAGAGTGGACGCGGTGCAGCCGACAGAAACACTACTTCTGATCATTACTGGTTTCTGTTTTAATAAGACTAGAATACTCTCAAGTTCAACATCCTGACTGAAGTATCAATGTTCATATGTGGTAAGAACCTAGGAAATATTATAAATATTTATGAAAAGTTTTGTTTTAAAATAAAGAACTGTGAATATTGTACAGCTAATTTCCTCACTGAGGATTTTGAACATTCCTATAATTCATGTGTATTGAAGAACATTGTTGTGCAATGCTTTATGTAAAGTTGTTGTGGAAATTTGTCTTTATTTTTACCAAAGATTTCCCATAGTTTGAAGTATTTGAAGCAATAAAATATAAAAATGAATCATAGAGTTCTATGATATTTAAGATGCTTCTTCCTCAAAAAAAAAAAAAGGAGGCCGAAACACTCAAGGCAGTTCAAATGTTTACTGAGTGCCCTTCTTTGTAGAAAACACTGTGCACGTAACTACTTCTGCAAGGAAAGAGATCGTTTGCTGCCTCTTCTCCAGACACAGAAGGAATATGGGAAGAAGACGATGTATGATGTGAATGACAGGAGCCAAATGGGTGCTGAACTGACGCATTCGGTGGTGGGACTGAGCTGACCTGAGGATGGGCAGAAACAAGACCTGGAAACAGAAAGTGGAGGGGAGGGAGGGGCCTCCCGACGTTTAGGGACGTGATTATGTCATCATTGGTTGACGTATGGAGCAGTCTGATGGACAGTGGGGGCATTAGGAGAGACCAAGGTACAGATGTTTTATTGCAATAGCAGCCCCATTATCACATGGGCAGCTCAATCAATTTTCCTGGGTTTCACCATCTATTATGCAGTGATAATAGATAAAACACTTTCTCCTCTCAGACCCCCAAGAATATTGAAAGCAAAACAATTAATAGGCAGAAATTCCACTTGAAATCCATAAAAGAAAAATGGTATTTTAAAGTGTTATTGATTATATCATTGATAGATCATCCCTGCCAAAGTTCTTGATGTGAAACATAACTTCTGAAAGATAAATGATTAAACATTAGTAGACTAAATTTAATCTTCATGATTCTTCTAGTTTCAGCTCTTGGATAATTATTTATCAAACCAGGATGATATTTGACACGAGATTAAACAGCCAGAGTTGGCTGTTTACAGAGACAGGAACTATCCTCCGTAGGGACGCAGCAGAGACATTCAGAGAAGAGAAGCAGTGTGAAGTCACCAGCCCTGGGGACTCATTGGAACCGTTCCTGAAAACCTCCCGCTTCTGCATAATTTAACTATAGCTGTTAGATTTATACTGCAAATGAGAAAACCATATTGACTCCTCAGTCTTTCTTTAAGATAAATGTTCATTTCTCATGCACTGTTTTCTAAGTAACCCTACAAGAGTTGTGATCCTTTTTGGGAAAGGCTAAGGGTCTGGGGCCCTCAGCTCACTTCCGTGAAGACTGACGGGCCCATCACTGTCTGCGGCAGTGGCCATCTGTCCACAGGGGGGACCTCCGCGGGGCACCAGCTCTCTGGTAACAGCGTAAACAGAATTTTCATTCTGTGTCAGATGCACTGAAGACATTTAAGCCCAGCATATCACCACGTGTCACACATTAGATACCTATGTTTAGGAGTTCTCAGACTTGTGTTTTATTTAAAATTTTATTTTTAGTTTTTTTTGCAGATGAAGGACAGTTTATTTGTCACTGATGAGAAAAAGCAGCCAGGCAGAGTTAAAGATCAGTTAAAAAGCAAGCATGGCACCTGCCCTGTGGTGGCGCAGTGGATAGAGCATCGACCTGGAACGCTGAGGTCGCCAGTTCGAAACCCTGGGCTTGCCTGGTCAAGGCACATGTGGGAGCTGATGCATTCTGCTCCTGCCCCCTTCTCTCTCTCTCTCTCTCTCTCTCTCTCTCTCTCCCTTCCCTAAAGTGAATTTAAAAAAGCGAGTGTGAGGAGGGGCAGGGTGCAGCCGCTCTGCCCTCTCTTGTGTTCTTTACTTTGGATAAAGAGAGCAAATCTATTCAATGTGCTGTTAAAGTCAACAAACACCACTATATTGCATTCCTATTTGAAAAATCTTAGAGACTTAAGGAACTGGATTAGTGTGGAGGAGGGAACCCTGGTTGTGAACTTGGGTCTTCACAAGGATGAGGAGTGTTACACGAGTGGTATTACAAGAACAAGAGCAAAGCAAGCGGGCTCGTGTTGTAGACGGAGATCGGGTTAGACACATGAACTCTTACACGCTTGAGATATTGAAACATGTTCCTGGAGGATAACAGTCTTTAGTAGAGATTTTCATAGACAAGGACTGGTTTTCAGGGATGGTTTAAGTTTATACTTTTTTTTAGAGATTTAAAGGAGAAGCATATGACCAGTTGAGGAAATGTCACAAAAAATTCTTTTTGAAATTTCTTCCTTTTAAGACAAAATAAAGTTCAAATAATAAGACAAACCAGAACATAAGACAAGGCCAGGCCCTGGCCGGTTGGCTCAGTGGTAGAGCGTCGGCCTGGTGTGCGGGGAACCCGGGTTCGATTCCCAGCCAGGGCACATAGGAGAAGCGCCCATTTGCTTCTCTACCCCCCTCTCCTTCTTCTCTGTTTCTCTCTTCCCCTCCCGCAGCCAAGGCTCCATTGGAGCAAAGATGGCCTGGGCGCTGGGGATGGCTCCTTGGCCTCTGTCCCAGGCGCTAGAGTGGCTCTGGTCGGGCAGAGCGACGCCCCGGAGGGGCAGAGCGTCGCCCCTGGTGGGCGTGCCGGGTGGATCCTGGTTGGGTGCATGCGGGAGTCTGTCTGACTGTCTCTCCCCGTTTCCAGCTTCAGAAAAATACAAAAATAAAAAAAAAGACAAGGCCGGGTCACTGTCTGCCATGCGGCACCTCTAGTGACGGCCCTGCAGAGAGCTGCATCTGCACGGTGAGGACGGGCTCTTACTGAAATCCACTGTCAGAACGGATGCTTGTGATTTTTTAAATACTGTGACAAACATTAGTTTAGTATGTTCACAAAGAAGATAGTGAGGTATCTTCACGGCGTATCATTTTCAATTATTTTTGTTTTCCAGATGAGTCCCTAGTTTTCTGCCTGTCAGTTCTATTTCCTGTCAGCTTCAGCCTTCATTGTTGTCCCGGGTAGGAGGAAAGCCTCTCTTTAACCATCTTTGGTTACGGTTCCATATGGATGACTTCACTGAGAGATTTTTCACATTTTATCTTGCTTCAAAATACATCTAAGATTTTTAAAATGTAGAAAATGAGGCACAAAGAGAACATCTTGCTTTGAGATTGTCTTAGGAATATAGCAGTTGTTTTATTCATTAAATTCAGATACTTAAGGGAAGATACGGAGGGAGAAAAGTCTAAGCATTTATTAAACTTTATCATTAATCAGCCAATTTGAGAATTATTTATAATCTCTTGAAATACAAAATGTCCCAGAGATTTTGTGCAGTATTAGCTTTAATAACTTTAGAAGCAGAAATGCTACACAAATTTATTTTTAAAAACATCTGAAAGTTCCTTTACATTTTTTATTTATTTTTGTGAATTTTAAATTTAAAAATTTAAGAATTTAAAATGAAAAACGTCTTCAAAACTCATATATAAAATTTTTATAAGTTGTGTTAGCATTTGTACTTCTGAAGTTCTTACACTGAGGCTGCACCAGTCTCTGGGACACTGTATTTAAAGAAAGGGAAAAGACACTTGCTTTATGGACTCGTTTTCGATATTTGACGTGGTCTAGGCCAGTCTGTAGGCTAAGAGCGGGATTTCTGAGGACTCATCCAGCAATCTGATCCTGTAGCTAGCAGCTGCAAAGTTACAGAGTACAAATTTAAGAGCAAAGGTAATATATCATCAGTAAAAAACCCAAAGTAATGTAACTCGAGATGCGGAAAGTAAACAAACATAGCTATTATAAAAATACACACATTTTAAGCTGTTAGGATGGATGATCTTTGTTGAAATGCACCGCGGTCTAAATTCTCTGATGAATAAGTAAAGAGTGAAGTTCATCTGCCAATGCAGGATTCAGACGACAAGCCTTCAAAATCAAAGAGTCAGTTATTTAGATATATTTTAGATAGTTGGATCTTTCTTCTTTTAAATAATTTTTGGTTTGTTTTTAGGAATAGTAAAATACAGTGAATTTCAAGGTAGACTCTTAAGATACACATGTATTCTGATTTCTTAATCAGGGAAGTACAAGTCTATGCAAAAAAAGATTATACTAAAAACATCCATGCTGCTATTATTTGAAAGAGAGAAAATTTTATCAGTGTGAAGAACAAACAAAATTTATATACTGATAACAGAATTTTTGCGATACGAGTTATTAAAATAATATGGAAAACATTAACATTTGGCTCTCAAACTTGTTATTCTCATTGTATGAATAGCAGTATCTATAATCTTATTTTAAAGTATTGAGTTGTATTATGACTGAAGTAAACAGTGATACGTAATAATGAATAATTTCATAGATGTCAAGAACTGGAATGAGACATCAGAGGTTACTACATCCAAACCTCACTCTCTGCAGAAACTGTCCCTTTGGTGGCCGTGACCGTCGGTCATGGCCGATATTTGCTTGGTTGCTCCTAGTAGCAAGAAGTCACCACCTTATAGGAAAAACTTTTATTATTTCCTAAACAGTTATATTATAAGATTTTTCTTTATGGTATGCTAAAAATTCCTTCCATGTACTTTAAAATCACTGAAGGGTCCTAGGAGAACTATAAAGCTGGTTTCGTAGAAACCCCAAGAGGTAAAGTACTATATTTCTTCATGTATAAGACATACCCTTTCCTGAAATTTTGGGGTCTAAAAACTGGGTGCATCTTATACAGCAGTTGTAATTTTTTTACTTGCATTTCCCGCTTTTTCGCACTTGTTTTTGCACTCATTGTTGAAGACAGTGATTCATCATAAGACACAGAGGACAGCTAATGGATGGGAGTTCTGACAGTGATGAGGAGTTGTATGAATTTTATGATGGATAAAACTTGAGTTCAATAACTTTTATGTAATACATCTTTTTTCAAATTTCAGGCCCCAAAATTAAGGTGCATCTTATACGTACATGGAAGCATCTTATACACGGGGAAATATGGTACTTGGCAGTCAGGTAGCCTAACAACAGAGCAGAGAACACGCACGGGTCTCCTGACTTGAGGCCACTGTCTCTTCATCCATGCCTTACGTTTCCCATCATGCACTGCTAGTGGCTAGCATTCTGCTCTCTTCCTCTAGTTCTCTTTCTGCAGGACAGCCTTTTACTTGGCGAGGCCCACTGTCAGGACCTTCTTGTACCCTTTTTTTCTGAATAAAATACTCAGTTTCTCTTATGCCTCATATGACAGGATTCCTGACCCTTCACGGATTTAGTGCATCTGAATTTTCTCCATTTTCAAAGTATCTCCCATAAAATACAATGGCCAAAATTGAGTAATGGGGCCATTATCTCCCACAATATGGAAAATTGTTCTAAGCTTGCAAGTTATTTGTTTTGCTGTTTTACTTAAGATAAACATATACCACAGCTGAAACTCTTTTTTACATTGATGAGAGAGAGAAAGACAGGGGATATGTGTGTGGGGGAGAAGCTTCAACTCTTTGCTCCACTTACTTGTTCCATTTAAGTTGTGCCCTCCCTGGTTGCTTCTGGAACAAGCCCTGACCAGGGATCAAACCTGCACCCTCAGCGTGCAGGGATGATGCTCTGCTCACTGAGCCACCTGGCCAGGGCCTTGAGGACACTTTTGACCCAGAGTTTTCTGTGCCTCTAGTTATTTAGAAAAGAGACTAAGGATAGCATACAATCTGAAACTGACTTGGTTTGGAAAGCAGTGTAATACACAGAACATTTAGGTTTTAAAAAAGTTAAAGACAACTATTCATAGTCATAAGTGGTATAGTTATAAACCCCTCAAAGGGTGGCTGCATTTGTGTACTGTATTCCTATATAATTTAGGGTTTCCAGACTTGCCTGCCAGGATCCCCCAAACTCTGCAGTTCCAAGGATCTTCAATAAACATGCTTGCGTCCCACTCCTGGACTGAGCTTGAATTGGTCTGAAATGAGGTCTGGGCTTTGGAAGTTTTGAAAGATCCCTAGGTGATGTTAATACACGACAAGTTTGGGAACTGCTGTCTTGTCAGACTCAGGCAAGGGGTTCTGGAAATTGTTCCTTGACTTTTTCCCCTGCTCAAGCTGAACAATTTGTGTATTCCACGGATTGCTGTGTACATTTTCTGATGGTGTCATTCTAAGTTGACTTTGTGTATGTCATGCACCTAAGGGGTGCACATACTTTTTTCTTTTTAAAAAAAATACTTTTAGTTACTCTTCATAATGACCCTCCCTCTCCCATGCCTCCCCACTTTTAACAGTTGTTTGATTTTTAGATGTGAAATCCGTGTGGGATTTGAATAACTTCATCACAGAGAGGAGGACATGAAAGGGCTTATTTTAACTGGTTACCTCAGACTCAGGAACATTTCTTCTCGGTGTGGCAGATGTCATGCCCAGGAAAACTGGTAAAAAAATACTTTCCTTAAGGTACTAGAATGAGGCTAGGGGTCACAATTTCTTTTCTGGGTGAAAGAAGGCATGAATATTCTGGCTTTAAGGTTTTGGTGCTGGGCTTTAGGCTGAAGATAGTGACAGTGAGAGAGAACAGTATAGGACTTTGTCATCATGCTAATAAGAATCTGACAGAATTGTCAGCAAACTGTGTGCATGACTGACAAGCTCCACAGAGGTTTTCTGTGCAGCAATTGAGGAGGAAAACACACTAATCCATAAAGACAGTCAAGTCTTGACTAAGAGCCCAGCGATTTCTGAGTCAGTGTATGTCTGTTCTCAGGCTCACGTACTTTAGAATAATAGTGTTTGGCTGTGGCTTCGTCCTTTGTGACCCCCAAGCCGAGCTGCAGGCAGCGCGCGTGGTAGAAAGACGCTATGGCCATGCCTCTGCTGATGAACTCGGGGAGGCAGTCCGTGACCTGCGCTATCATGGGGACGTCGTGAACCTCGTCGTAGTCAGCAATCCTGGGACCGTGGAAAAGTGTGAAATGAAAAGGACATCGGTTATGTTTTACATTTTCACAAGCAACATGTCTGGAAATTGTCCTTGTGCCCAAAGTGATTTCCTCATTCCTACCCGTGGGAGTGTTAGCAAAGTTGTTGTGTGTTGAAGGGTGCATGTAACATAGTTAATACAAGGGGAAGAGTCGCTGTTTTGTAGCTTCCCTGGGGTTCTGCTCGTCAGGCTTAATGACCACTAGAAAATAAAAGGTGGTTTTCTTATAATATTACTACTTTAAATTTAATATTATGGCAGATTTCAACAATGGGGAAAAAGTATTTTCTGGGTTTTTTTGGATCATTTATTTAAACATTGACCTTAAATTTGGACTTTAGCCTGACCAGGTGGTGGCACAGTGGCTAGAGCATTGGACTGGGACATGGAGGACCCAGGTTCGAAACCCTGAGGTTGCCAGCTTGAGCCCAAGCTCACTGGCTTGAGCAAGGGGTCACTCGGTCTGCTGTAGCCCGCGGGGTCAAGGCACAGATGAGAAAGCAATCAATGAACAACTAAGGAGACCCAATGAAGAATTGATGCTTCTTATCTCTCTCCCTTCCTGTCTGCCTATCCCTGTCTGTCCCTCTGTTTCTGTCACACACACACAATAAATGGACTTCAGTTATATGATAGAAGACTAGAAAACACACTAAAACACTGGCACATCTATCTTTGTTAAAACACGGGCAATAGAAAGAACTCATTCTATATAACCCGGATGCAAATATGGAGAGTTGTGTGAAAATGAGATCTAGTCAAGTCCATGTTAACCCTCTTGTCATGGGGAAGAGGAATGTGAATAATGTAAAGTTGCAAAGATTTTAAGAACTTTAAAAAATCTTAGTTTTAGTTAAATGGGCACTTGGAGGTTTGGGACATTGGTGATCACACTTGTGTGTGACTTGCTGCCTGGAAGCCAAGATGTTCGGGAGCAGAGGGTAGAAGCAGCTCCCGGTCCCCCCTGGTCCCGCTGCTCACACAGGCCTGGGGGAGGGGGAGCCCGCGGCTCTGTAGGAAGGGCATCACTGGGCGGGCGGGCGGAGCCATCACATGGCTGTGGCCGCTCTGGGGAATGTCCCCGGCTGTATTTCCTGGCATGCTGCTTTTGTACATTATGGATAAGTAAATGTAGGAAAGTTCATGCACTCAGAGAAAAGAAATTTCCGTGTTTTATGGAAATTTCCAGATATTTTATAAGATGTTAGTGTTGGAGACATCTAACCATTACTCTCATTTTATAGTCCTTCTCAAGCTATACTGCAGTTGTCCACTTACAGGACCTGTGGCCAAGGATGTAGGAAGAAATGAATTTAATATTTAATTTACATTTCTAGTGTGCCAAGCTATGTTAAGCACTATGTAGCAGGAAGGTATAAGTTAATATTTAATATACATTTCTAATGTGCCAAGCTATGCGAAGTACTTTATATACACTTTTTTTTCTTGTTTTTTTTTAATTAATTTTAATGGGGTGACATTGATAAATCAGGGTACATATGTTCAGAGAAAACATCTCTATATACACTACCTTTATAATCTTGCAGAAGTATGTTCTTCTTATAAAGCAATTGATGCCCCCCCCCCCCAAAGTTAAGGAACTTGTTTAAGTCACTTGGCTGGTATACAGAGCTAATAGAACAGAATCGTACTATCTGATCCGGTAGCCATTAGTTACAGGTGGCTATTTAAATTAAAATCCCATGAAATTTAAAAGTTCAGTCAGTTGCACTAGGCACATGTCAAGCGCCCAACAGCCATCGTTTACAATACTGGAGCAAGTTCTATGAACACATCTGGCACACATCATCCAGTAAGAGTTTCTGTAAATACATTCATCCAGCTTATTTACCTTTTGGAAAATGCAACACACTTGGTGAAGAATTTCATGTTATAGTAGTACTCCACGAGATTCCCTTGAGCATAGACATTTCCACGCTCCGCCGCCTCCCGCAAGCAATGCAGGGCTGCCTCGGTGTCCTGGCGGATGCCTTGTCCGTAGAAGTACATGAGCCCCAGGGCTCCCTGGGACTCCAGGTTTCCGTTGCCGCATGCTTCTGAGTGCCAATAAAATGCCTTAAAAAAGCACAGTTTCACCTTGTTACAGGGTGACATTCCAAGGGAACACCAGTAAGAAAAACATCTCTAAAGAGAAGAGAGTACTGTGATTTCATCTCTAGGAAACAGTTCTAGCCCCGGGAAGGCACTTCAGGCTGGCATCGACTTCACATGCCTTACAGAGAGGGCAAGCCTCATTCTAGATGAAAATGGGCCCTGTTTCTGTACATGGTGTCCAGAAAGTGGAAAGGTGGCTACCCCGGCACACAGGTTATGTATGCCTCCATCACGGTAATTCTACTGCAATGCTGACAGTGAGACCTGGAACATTAAAGGGGAGAGAGCGAGAGGGAGAGGGAGAGGGAGAGAGAGAGGGAGCCCACCCGTTGCTGTCTACCCCATCAGTGCAGGTAAGGTCATGGCCTAGGCCTACAGGGAGAGGAGAGAGAGAGAGAGGGAGCCCACCCGCTGCTGTCTACCCCATCAGTGCAGTTAAGGTCATGGCCTCGGCTGACAATTCCGCGGCTTAGGCTTCAGGATTCTCAGATTCTCCACAGGAAGGATCAGAGGGTGGGAAACGGGAACAAAGCATCTACGGGGCTTGGAGACACGCCTGCTACTGGGCACAGCAGAGGGCAGAGTGTTTGAAGCTGAGGGGAGTCGGGGCTCCCAGGATCGCGGAGATGGCACTTTCCAAATCAAAGGCATCCAAGGATAAAACCTGCAGGAGACCCACTGAGTACTGGCTGAGTACACAACACAGCTGAGCATTGGCTTAATACTCAGCTGCTGTGAACGTGGATTAGTTCAAAACATTATTTCCAGGTGGGTCTTAAATTGTCCAGTGCCTCTTACAGGTTTGCCGTCAACGCCTCTTACAAGTAGAACTTGGCCCTACCTTCCCCCTATAAGATATCTTGGGAAATATTTCAGTCACTGATGATGAAAGATATTCTATTTCTGTGAAAATCTTAAATGGATTTAATTGTCAATTAGTTCTTTGTATATTTTACTTATTAGTATCATTATCACTTCCTCAAATCACATGTAATAATTTAATCACACTTAAAAGGATTTGGGCTTTATTTCGGGACTCTTCTAGCTTTTATGGAATAATGTTTTGTATGAGTAGCTTTTTATAGAACACAGAATACTCTCACATCTGTGAGCCCTGGGAGAGAGGCAGGGAAGGCGGTGTTCATGGATGAGTCAAGGGTGAAATGAGCTTGGACATCTTAGATTTAAACTTTCTTTACATTTTAGAGAAATATTAGAGATTCAAAACCACTTATTCTCACCTCCCTACTTTTAAAAAAGAAATAAAAGAGACAAACAATCTAAGTATAATGCCAGCATTGGAAAAATAGCTCAGTGTTACCTTTTCTAACTCTTTGGGCTCTTTGGTTGAGTAATACAATCCCAGGATACTCTGAGCCTTCACACTGGCCTTTGGATTTCCACTGTCTGCAGCAAAAAGCCACAGCCTGAAAGAGGGAGAGGAAGCAAGCTGTTACCTGTTTCAGCATTTGATTAAAAGGAAAACTCCTTTCCAGGTAAGATTACCTTTCAGCTTCCTCAGCCGATCTCTTGACGCCTTTCCCTTCGTAGTAAGCTCTCCCAAGGTTGTAAGCAGCTGCAAATTTTAAGTGACTTGCTCTGGGACATGGAGAATCGAGTATTTTCTTCATGCAGTCCACTCCTTTTTCCTTCCACAAAGGAAAAGAACAAAAAACCCTCGTTTTTAGTTTTACTCAAACTAAAATCTTTCTCCTGATAACATAAAGCAGTCACCCTCTGACATAATTCCTGACTCTTGTGCCCAAGCAGTGTGTGTCCTGGGCCAGCAGGGCAGGAAATGAGGGCAGAAGTGGCGGGACATCTCCTGGGCATTCCCAGGAGCCCGGGCTCCCAGAGCTGGGCGACAGCATCTCAGTGTGGTCTCCGCCCTTCCTCCCAACCTCTAGGCCTTAGTCAGAATCTGCACAGTTCTTGGAACTGACTCAAGTGCAAAAATACACTGCTCACCAACATTAGGGGATATTTCTAAATAAATGAAGCGATAAAAAAAAAGCATTTGATTTTTTTAATTAAACAAGAACATCAGAAAAGCAAATGACAAGTCAAAGAAAATTGTTTGATCATGCAAATGAGGTGCAAACCCAACTTCTATTCCATTGGTGAAAAGGCACTATACAGAAGGCTGAAAGTACTGGAGTATCAGCACGTTCCCTAATCCCCTAATTTTTGCGAGCAGTGTAGCTGCAACTTCTTTCACATTTAGAATTCAGCATTAGAATGACTAAAAAAAATACAGGAAAGCATATTAAAATTATCGACATGTAATGGTAGCAAAGAGAAGAGGCTAAAGGAAAATTTTTCACACAAATGCAAAAATGACTTCTGCTATCCTTTGAATGATAAAAGGTTAGAGATTGTTGAACAGTAAGGATAGAAATATTAAAATATAAGTAGTTTTAATATTATCAAATAATCCATTAACAATGAAAGCTTAAACACTGTGAACAAAACAATAACTTACAGCATTCGTAGTCGTCCCCAGCCCGTCATAATACATTACTCCTAGCTGGTAAGTTGCTTGATGATCCTGTTCCTTGATTTCTTCAAACTGTTCTATTGCTTCTTGAAACCATCCCTATCAGGTCCCAGGAAATACTGAATCATTTTTATTATCTTAAAGTAATCCCAATTATTTAATTCCTATGCAAATCTAGTTAGTTACAACAAATAAAATAATAAAAGACAGCAACAAATGTATGGAATTTCAAGTAAGTCACTGACAATAATCAACACACTAAAAAATCCATTAAATAGGCCTAAATGTGGCCACTGAGGAAGTGACCAGGGGGAGTTAGGTAAGATTCTCATTGGCTTTCACTCTTATTCTTGGCTATTCCCAGTGTTCTCTGGAACACTGGCCTTGCCCTCTGCTCCCACTAGCCTGGCATGTCACACGCCACTGCTGAAGTCTGAGACATTTCATCAGGGACCAAAGCCTCAGAGAAAATGTGAACATCAGGATATTTACTATTATTAAATATCCACTATTACTATTATGCCTCAATTTGCTAGCTAGGGGAAGGCATGTGTGACACTCTAAAATTATCTTTCTCCCCTACTTTAAAAAGCTGCATGTTTTGCATTACTGATTTACAGCTCCTCATACTTAGACAATTTGTAGCAAATATGTTAAGGTATAGCAGGCGTCCCCAACCTACGGCCCGCGGGCTGCATGTGGCCCCCTGAGGCCGTTTATCCGGCCCCCGCCACACTTCCAGAAGGGGCACCACTTTCATTGGTGGCCAGTGAAAGGAGCACTGTATGTAGCAGCCCTCCAACGGTCTGAGGGACAGTGAACTGGCTCCCTGTGTAAAAAGTTTGGGGATCCCTGGAGGGATTAATAGGGGGTGTTGTATCTTCATTCACCATGAAAATGCCTCACTCTAAAGAATAAATCATTTGTAATGGTGGAAAGTCTATTCCTGAATTGGAAGGCCATTATTGGGAAGAGCAGGCTAGAGAAAAACGTTTGAAAGACACAAAAATGGTTGAATTTCTTTTTTCATAAACTGTCCAAAATCTTAACCAATATTCATTTTAAAGAACACGATGTGTAAACGACTACATTGCTAAGGTTCATTTTCCATTTTGGCTAATGTTTGGCTTAGATTTGAGAGTGAAGGAAAAGTTAGAACATACAGAGGTAAAGTAAGAAAGTGCTTTCAGTTTTCCTGATTTTAAATACCATATACATGCTAGAAGATCTCAAATACAGTAAGTCCCCGAGTTACAAACATACGACTTCTGTACAGCTTTACTTAGGAACAGAGTGCCACAGGGCTATTGGTAATCAACTGCAGGTTGGGCGTGAGTGAAAATGGTATCACAGAGTTACTCGACCCCCATGGCAGAGAACTAACCCAGGAAGACCTTGTGGAACTAGAGCAGCAGCTGAGAGTATTTACGGAAGAAAACAGGGACCTAGAAACCTCAGAACCGAAAAAGTTTTGTGCAAGAGAGTTAGCTGATGCTTTTCATCTCATTGAAGCAGGAATGGCAAAGTTAGAGGAGCAAGATCCTGGTACAGGGTTAATTTATAAGGGAAGAATGGATTTTACAATCGACTTTAAACCAAAATGTCCCTTATAAATGACTTTCATGGAGAAAGGTCAGGTATCTCCTTAAGCTGACACCAGGGTATCACACTTGAAGCCACAGATCTGTGGAATCTGACAGTTTCCCTGAGTTACAACATAAGGCCCGGTGCACGGGAAATTTTGCATGTGGATCTAACAGCAGCATGATACGAAATGAAAACAAAGAATGTACCTCTTCAAAGTACAGTTGACCTCGTAGGAAATACGCCATGGCGTCCCCTCTTCTTATCCGTTCCTTCAGGAGCTGCAGTGCCTTCTCCACCACATTAGCATGGCAGTACTGATCTAAGGGAGGGGAAGAAAGCCATCTCTCCTGGTTCTCACTCCTGGCCTCCGTCGCTAAGGGAGACAGTATTATCATAGGACCTACGCTGTGCCTTCTATAACCAAGAACTATTCATTGGTTTTCAAAGAGACCCAGTTTGCTACTAGGCGGGCGCTCTGGCAATGCCACCCTGTGGGCGAAAGTCTCAAGTTGAGGCTTAATTAGAGCCACTCTAACCAAATGAGCTAACTACTCCCAATTTATTATTTAATTAAAATGGTAGTTTTAAGGGCCAACTGCAAGTGAAGTATGGCATTGTTCTCAATAGAAATGGCATTGGCCTTCCCTTTTCCAGAAGGGTATCCTAAAACCCTGAGTGGATATTCAAGATTGGGATCTAGGAAACTTCTCCCCCGATGATTTAAATCTCATTTCACGTATTCTTACAGGACAGCTAGGAAGGGTTGGGACGTCAACCACTTCCTTGACAGCAATAAGACTCATATTTCTTGTATCTTTTTTCCCCTGGTGTCTAGGTTAACGTTTAGTGAGAATATTATCAGAATTTGTACCAGTCTTTTCCTTTCTCCACTGAAAGATTTTCTGGTACTTAGCAGCATACTGGGATAAAGAGGTATAGAAGGGGTCCTTGGGCAACTTTTCACTGGTCAACTTCATCCTGTTTCCACAACGTGTAGTCTGTAAACAAACACAGAAAATACAACAGAGCTATCTTCCTCCATAAAAATGTGAAGAGACTCCATCCCACTTAGCACTCATGAAGACCAAGCTCCCCAGACTGTCTAGGGGCAGGGCACCAAACTACCAGCTCTGGGTTGTAAATATTCCCGGGAGAAACCAGGGCCCTTTGGGACTATGAGAAGGTACACAGCCACCCTTCACGTGTGGTAGCACGGCATGGGTTAGTGAGGAGAGCTCTGAAAATCCCAGGAACCCATGGGCTGCAATGGGTCATGTCACCCGCCACAGCTGCTGTCACAAGTAGGATCTGGTGACACTGCCCATAGATACAGTTCTTATGTGTTGGTGCCTTCCTGTTACCCTGTACCTGAATCTCATCAAATAATCCACTTCCCATTAAGGCATTTGTCTATTTTACCTGGGAATACGCTTTACTTTAGCTGTGTTGTTCAGTTTCATCTTCCCGTCTGTACTGGACTGCCATGTTGTAAGATGGACCACGGATGAATGAAAAATCAGAGCCTTCATATAAAATGGAGAGGTTGCCTCATTTGAGATGAAGAAGTCCAGCGTGGCCTGGGCTGAGGGGAGTGAGACAGTGAGCTCAGTTGTTGCTAGGCTTTTTGTTTACTCCTTCGCATTCCACTGTTCCAGCCGGCTTTCACCAATCAGGAACTAGCTTCCGGGAAGGTTCCTGATTGGTGGTGAAGAGAACTCAACAGCCTTCTAGTGTGTGTTTGGAAAGCTTCATTTGCACAATTATATGACACTATTTGGGATAATCAGTTGCTTCATTAATGAGAAGGAAGTGCAGAAAAAGGAGATAATTCAGTATATTGGGGAAAGAAATCACTGAAGTATCTGTAATTTTGGAAGACTCACTTCATATTTTTAAGAGTCTATTTCCTCATCTGTAGTTTGGATTGTAAGTAGTTTGAACTAGAAGATTTCAAAATGTCTGTTCTTAGGTATGTCAAATTCTTTGATTATAAGATTGCAAAAATAGTATAATTGCATTAATGAATATGAAAGTTCCAATGAGCTTTTGGGTGAAGCAATCTTAGGTCAAGTATTTAAAAGAAAATTGAAATGGGATGATGTATGTAGCACTTAGAAACTGGTTATAGAAACTTTTATTTCGGTGAAGTCGTTCAGTGCACTACTATATCCCAAAAGAAAACACCTGGCATATTCAGGAAGGTCGTGGGAAATGAAACAAATCAGGTGACAACACTTCTCCTCTGAAGCCGTGCAGTCTTCTGCACTTAGTTCTGCACCTGGTTTTGGTTGCCGGAGCTCACAAGAATTGGAGAGGGTCTAGAAAATATAAAAGATTTGCTGACTTCTCACTAAATGCCAGGTGTTCTTTGTTCTAAGTGCTTCACAGGCACTAGCTCCTACAAGACTTGACGGAATAGGGGCTATGAAGGGCCATTTAATGTATATGGAAACTGAGTCACTGTGAGGAAGTGAAGTAACTTGCCTCAGGTCATAGGGCTGCGACGGCTGGGACACCTCTCGCACCCGTGCACTTCTTCATTGATCTCCAAACAACAAAACTAATATAGGACTTCTGCAAGAGTAAGCCAGAACGCAGTACCTTTTTTTTTTAACTTAGTACTTTTAATTTCAGAAAATAAGAACTAAGAGAAGATTTTAAAAAGAGTAGGGTTGGCCCTGGCCGGTTGGCTCAGTGGTAGAGCGTCGGCCTGGTGTGCGGAAGTCCTGGGTTCGATTCCCGGCCAGGGCACACAGGAGAGGTACCCATCTGCTTCTCCACCCCTCCCCCTCTCCATCCTCTCTGTCTCTCTCTTCCTCTCCCGCAGCCGAGGCTCCACTGGAGCAAAAGATGGCCCAGGCGCTGGGGATGGCTCCTTGGCCTCTGCCCCAGGCGCTAGAGTGGCTCTGGTTGCAACAGAGCAACACCCCGGATGGGCAGAGCATCGCCCCCTGGTGGGCGTGCCGGGTGGATCCCGGTCGGGTGCATGTAGGAGTCAGACTGTCTGACTGCCTCCCCGTTTCCAGCTTCAGAAAAATACAAAAAAGAAAAATAAAAAAGAGTAGGCATTTATTTCTGGAAGTATATTGGTTAATCAGAACAAAAAAGTAAGTACAGATTGGTTGTGAGAGCAGTGTGACATTTTTGTCCCTAGTGTGATTAAAACTAGCTTCATACTGGTTTAGGAATGTTCTGGCATTGTTACATTCAAAAAGGGCTGACTTACAAGCGGAATAAACGAACACTTCTTGAACAGCTCTGGCCTACAGAAAGAAATATGACACATAATGGTTAAAGTTACCTCGTCTTTTTTTAGAATAAACATTATGTTTTAGGATGATTTGAGATTTACAGAAAAGCCGCAAAGACAGTACGGGAAGTCCCTCGCAGTTTCCCCTTTTGTTAATGATATATTATTATGCTGCATTAGTCACCATGAAGAAACCAACACGGGCACACTGCCGTGAACTAACCCTACACTTTGCTCGCAGTGCACTAGTTTCTCTACTGCTGCCCTCTTTCTGCCCCAAGATCCAGTCCCAGTGACCACATTAGTCATGTCTCCCGGCTTCCTCTGGTCTGTGACCGCTTCTCAGATTTTCCTTGTTTTTTGTAACATTTAGTTTTGAGTATTACTGACCAAATATCCTGCAGAATGTCCCCTGAATCTGGATGTGTTTGATGTTGTACTAATGGTCAGACTTGGGTTATGGACTTTAAGAATTCCAAGAGGTGAAATGACCTTCTCACTACATTATTATCAAGGGTACATGCTATTAACATGATTTATCACTTATGATGTTAACAATTATTTGGCCAAGGTAGTGTTTGACAGGTTTTTTTCCACTATAAAATTATTTCCACCCCCTTCTCATACTCTACTCTTTGGAAGTAAGTGATTATGTGTAACCCACACTCAAGATGGCAGCGTGGGGGGAGGGTTCATGTTTATTTCCTGGGTGGGGGCGTGTCTACAATGAGGTGCTTAAAATTCTTTTGTAAGGAAGACTTGTCTTTTCTCATCTCTTTATCTATTCAATCATTTATACCAGTATGGACTTACAGACCCCGATTTTATTCAACTATAATTCAACAGTATATTATTGTGTTGTTCAAGTTCCTTTGGCCACTGAGGGCTCGTTCAGGTCGACTTCTGTGTCCCTTTGACCTTCCTAGTCTACTTAGCAAACTCTTACTCAGCCTTAAGACTCAGTCACATATCTTCCATTCATTTGGTCACTTGCTCATCATTTAATATATTTTTTTAAACACTCACTCTAAATGACATCCTCCTTCTGGAAACATACTTAGCAGCAAAAAAACCCCTAGGTGGAACTAGGTCTGCCTAGAGGAGTGCCTGTTAAATATGCATCTTAGATCGTCTCCCTCTTTAGAAGATTGATCCCACCCACTACATTTTACTAAAAACTCCAGTTACTTGCCTTCCAAAAGTATTGATTCTGTGTATTTTTGGACTCCACCAGCTTTGTTCAGTTTTTAGGAAGCTTTTAAACACATTACTCAAGGTAAGCCAGAAACCCAGATAAGACAAAGATTTTTTTTTTTCTGAAACAATGTGAGCAATAGACAAGTATGCAGTGATTGAAGGGAGAAAAGCTTTAAAAACTACTCACAAAATTTTCTTTCCTTCTGGAAGTTACATATGTAACAGGAACTTAACAATAATTATCAGACTTAATACATGCTGAACAGAATCTTGTTGTAAAGGAAAAGGGTGTAAGATGGAAGTGCATTCATCCCACAAATATCCCATTATATATGTTAACTGCAGTACAGATGTGTAGAATTCTAAGAATTTCTCTGATAATACCTTGTATTAGGAATTCCTAAGAACTTTTTTGATAATATCTTGTGCTAGTTAGGAATTCCTAAAAAAGAACATCTGTGCAACCGTGATGATTGATTATATGCTTTTAAAAATAGTGCTTACCTAATTGATAAACTTGAGACAAGGCAAACTGGCAATATGGATGCATGTTCTCACCCGACAACAATACCTTTACAGGGCCATTTAAATATCATAGAACGGTACTGTGAATTGCTTAAATAGAAACAGCACGAAACAAAAGCATGGTTCTATATAGGTGTTTGAACATAAATACATATTCACACTTATGTTCAAGTAGGCATATGAATAAAAATGTTTAAACCTACCCCTTGGGTCAGTGCATCACTACAATAATTTAAATTTATTATTGTCAAAATTATTTTATGGCTTATTACAAAATAAATATACTGTAATAAAAATTATAACTGAAACGGCACTTATCTTTAAAGGACAGTGATCTTGTCTTTTAGAAACAATAATAAATGTATCGATTTTTCAGTCCTGCTCTCAAGGTGTCAGTAGATAGAAACTCAAGACTTTTAGTGAAAAGAAATATATGGCTGGAGCCTTAGTTTTTAGCCAGATTAACCTGAAAAAAAAAAAAAAAAAAAAGAAAAAAAAAAGTGGGCCCTGGCCGGTTGGCTCAGTGGTGGAGCGTCGGCCTGGCGTGTAGAAGTCCCGGGTTCGATTCCCGGCTAGGGCACACAGGAGAAGCGCCCATCTGCTTCTCCACCCCCCCCCCCCCTCCTCTCTGTCTCTGTCTTCCCCTCCCGCAGCCGAGGCTCCATTGGAGCGGAGATGGCCCGGGCGCTGGGGATGGCTCCTTGGCCTCTGCCCCAGGCGCTAGAGTGGCTCTGGTCGCGGCAGAGCGACGCCCCGGAGGGGCAGAGCATCGCCCCCTGGTGGGTAGAGCATCGCCCCTGGTGGGCGTGCCGGGTGGATCCCGGTCGGGGCACAAACGGGAGTCTGTCTGGCTGTCTCTCCCCGTTTCCGGCTTCAGAAAAATACAAAAAAAAAAAAGGGATTAGAAAAATATAGTCGAGAGATTACATGTGCATTTGATAGCTACAATTCGAAGTCAGAAAGTCTGTTGCTAAAGTTCTACGAAAAGGAACGACTTAAACAGTATAAAGAGCTCCAGGTGCGCCATCCCTCCACCCCAGAGCCCCACCACTGCACCCCGTGTCACCCGGGGCTGGTCCCTTCCTTTATCCTTGAACTGTCCCCCAGTATCAGGGCAAACACAATTCTCCCTCCTTTTTGCCCCCGTCTCAGCAAACTCAAGTTGAATAGCTTCCACTCAACCTTTCCGCAGGGACCAGTCCAGCAGCGCGCTTTAACCTGTCTCAGGAGAGGACACGTTACAATGGGAGGCCTACTTTAGCAGGGACAAAAGGGTCCGGTTTGAAAATGACGTTAATTTTGGGGGTGCGGGGGCGCCGTCCGGCGGTAAAACCTACCCCCTTGGCTCCATGACACCCTCGCCCCCCTTTTCCGTCCGGTCCTGGGTGGGGGTGACAGGTGAATATGGGAGATTCTGAACTGGAGCCAGAAGGAACTCATTCCTTCCGTCGGCGCTGGGGGCGGGGGACACGGCGCCAGCACCACGCCAAGCGGCTTTCACAGGTGGTGCCGCAGAGTTGCTTAGAGCTCCCCGGTTTCCTGGTTACGTGCGCGCTAGCAGAAACCAAAGCCTTGGCCCGCGACCCCCACTTCTCCGCTGGGACTCAAGGGCTGGGCACGCCGGCGAGACGTGCCAAACTCTGCACGCCCTATGGATGCCGCGGGCGCCCGACAGCTCGCACGCCCGCCCTCCGGGCGCACGCGTACTGGGGCTTTGAGGTGGGGCTTAGGGCCCCGCCCCGAGGTGGGCGGGCCTGGTGTCTCCTGGTGGCCAATCGGCTGGCGGGTCCGCGCCGCTTCCTCCTCCCTCCTTCTAGCCAGCTGTGCTGGGTTCAGGGTTGCACGTGTGAGTGTTTGTGTACGTGCGGCAGCCGCGGGGCTGACGAGGAGAGTGCAGCCGAGGGTTACTTTACTGCTGGGGCGCGGTGGACAGGGCCCGCCCGCTGGCCCCGGCGACCTATAAATTCTCCCTCCCTTGGGTGGCTTGTGCCCTCTTACCCTCCACTCTGCAGCGAGAGCTCCACCGCTCTCCAAGCTCACGGACTCCTGTCCTCTGTTTTAGGCTGGAGATGCTGTTGCTTGATTGCAACCCAGAGGTGAGACTCGGGCCCCTTTCCTCCCGCAGTCTTAAGCTTCCAGATGGCCATCTTTTTGGGAGCGCTAGCGAGGGTGACAGTGGACTGACACTGGGAACTGGCGAGCAAGTCTCTTCAGAGTTGGAAGGTTTTTCAACCCCAGGAAGGTGTGGGACTGGACCAAGGCAAGGAGGGTGATGGAGCTGTTCTCTTCCCTCAGGTGGATAGTCTGCAGCATCTGCTGGAGACCGGGGCCTCGGTCAACGCTCCCCCGGATCCCTGCGAGCAGTCGCCTGTCCACATGGCCGCAGGTGGCGGCCGTGCCAGCTTTCTTCTCTGGCAGCTGCAGACCGGCGCGGACCTCAATCAACAGGTAACTGTTACTGTGGGCAACCCTCCCCTCCACCCCGATCCGCCGAAATGTTCAGTTCAGTTGTTACAGATATGTCTATAGTAGTGATGTCCAATTGAAATGTGAGACATGTATGTAATTAAAAGTTTCGTAGTCACATTAATGAAGTAAAACGAAACACGAAACTTTATAATTTAAGCCAGTCTGTGCAAAATGCCATTTCAGTATGTGATCAGTGTAAAACATTACTGGTACTTTACATTTTCCTGTTTATGAGGGCTTGTTAAAGTATTTAAACCTCAAGACACTTTTTCATCCTTATTTCTAGTCAAGGAAGGGAGTTATGTTGAAGAGACAGAGAACAAACCTGTGCCTCTACGGACCAGAATTAGTCTTAATTTTTACAGCACTCAGGGTGACCAGTAGGTCGAGGCAAAGCAGAGGGGACGTCTCTGGTGTCACTGACCCAGAGCTACTACAACTTGCTGACCTTCAGATGGTCTGGGTGAACCTATGAGACCAGATGTTTTGTCAGACTCAAGTTCAGCTGTGTGGACCTCAGAGAGAGTAACACATTGTGCTCTTGCTGGGACCCACGGAGGCGTCAGTTGTGTACACACACACACACACACACACACACACACACACGGGATCTTCCAAACTACCTTGGGGTTGTGCAAGCCTGAAGGATGTGTGTCCCTTTCCTTCTTGTTCCCTGCACAGGTGCCTGCGTGAGGCCAGAGCAGACAGGAAGCATGTGTTTCCATGAGGTGATAAACACCAGCAATCTGTCTGCTCTGATTTCTGTCCCAGAGTACGGAGAGGGGACCCCTCCGTTCTTTCTAATTCCTAACTTCAGCTTGGCTGCCAACCTCAGCACTCAGGGGGCTTTCGTAACTGAGTCATAAGGGTAACCTCCAGGCTATCTCCAGAACTAAGAGGAAGTTCACTTATATAAGCACTGATTCTTTTAAGATTTTATTTATTCCTTTTAGAAGAGAGAGAGAAGTGGGGGGGGGGCAGGAAGCATCAACTCCCATATGTGCCTTGACCAGGCAAGCCCAGGGTTTTGACCCGGCAACCGCAGCGTTCCAGGTTGACGCTTTATCCACTGCACCACCACAGGTCAGACCTCCAGCACATTTCAATTCAGAGTAGCCACACTCAAGTTCTTGTTACCTATATATATACCTACTGTCTACTACATTGGACAGCATAAATAGGACTACAATTTCAAAAAGAACAATCACTGTGTTATCAAATTAAAAGTCTGAGTGCAGCAATTGAAAAATCTGTGAGGCATGCTCACAAACATTACAATTTCCTACAGAACTTTTATATTGTAGTCTACATCTTCTATTGAATATTAAAGTAGAATGAGTTTTAAATTGTAAATTGTTTATTTCCGTAGAACTCTTATTTTGCTTTTATTCACGTAACTTTGTTAGTGGCTGTGACTGCATGTTTTTATTAATGAAAGCTTTGTATTTAATAACATACCAAGTGAACCTTATAAGGAGAAAAAAGAATTTGAATTTAAAAATTCAGCCTAGTACAAAGCCGGTCTAACTAGCTTCCTCAAATAGCTTCTTCAGTATGTAGAGCTGACCCACCAACTTGCACAGGAAAGTGTTTTGGAGACGAGTGTGTTGTCTTCCATTTCAGGATGTTTTCGGAGAAGCTCCCCTCCACAAGGCAGCGAAAGTTGGAAGCCTGGAATGCCTCAGCCTGCTTGTAGCCAGTGACGCCCAAATTGAGTAAGTATTAAACTCAGGGCTTTAAATTGGATTAATCAGACTCTTGAATCTTAATTACATGTGCTTTTAAAAAGGATGCTTGCCTAATTGATAGCTTAGTGTTACCATTTAAATGTTAACTTAGACTGTTTTTTTTTTTTTTTGTTTTATTTAGAAAGTTAAATTTAACAGGATGACATTGATCAATAAGAATACATAGGTTTCAGCTAGACATTTCTGTAGCATTTGAACTGTTGATTATGTCATATACCTAACTCAGGCTAATACCTGATACTATTCAAGTTGAGTAAATAACAAATGGATCCTGAGCAATCAGAGGTGCAATTCTGTGAGTCTATTATGGCAGCATTACGCCTTAGTTTCTGGCTTAGGTAAACTCGTCTGTAGTTCTCATGGACTTTCTTGGGTACTGATTGTATTGAACACGGAATACTCTCACTCATCCCATACTGAAATGCCCGCTCTGTGCTAGACTCGGCTAGACACCGAGGATACCAGTGAGCAAAAATGGAATTTCTTTGTTTCCTTTACCTCTTCTATTCTGCGACCGACGTTTGTATGAGCCCAAATGCCTTTGTTTGGAAGATATATCAAAAGAGGCTAAACAATTGTCCATTTTTATTTAACTCTGTTTTTATTTTAAATCCAGTTTATGTAATAAGAATGGGCAAACAGCTGAAGATCTTGCTTGGTCATGTGGATTTCCAGAATGTGCCAAGTTTCTTACAGCAATTAAATGTATGCAGACAAAAAAGTCAAGTGCACAATCCAATAGAGATCAATGTATTCCAGTACTCGGGCAGAAACGAAGTTTTGGAAGTGCAGAAAGCACAAACGGGAAAAGGAAGTGTGGGTAAGTCCCTCCTAGTTTCTTCCTTCTTCCTCCCTCAGGGATAGCTTTCTTTCTTTTAAAAATATTTTATTTATTGATTTATGTAGAGGAGAGAGAGAGAAATGGGGGAGGAGCAGGAAGCATCAACTTGTGGTAGTTGTGTAGTAATTATTTCTCGTATGTGCCTTGACCGGGCCACCTGGGGGTTTTGAACCGGCGACGTCCGCATTCCAGGACGCTTGACCCACTGCGCCACCACAGGTCAGGCAAGGGTCCCTTCTTTAGCACAGAATTTGCTTCATTTAAACATTGGGGGTCTTATTTCTAAGTGTATCTTTTTCATTCTTATTAACACATTTTAAGACTGGTGATAATAACTACTACTAGTAGAGTCTAGAAACCAAAAATTGCCCTCCATGGTGGAAAGGTTGGGGAGATTACCTTTTTAAAAAATTGTTAATGTTAATGGGTTTTTTTTGTTAATGTTTTTTAACAACAGATGTCCTGTTGGTTATGAAGAGGTGTGAAGAGGCCTTCACTTCGTACAGATCTACTGCTCGGCCACATGCTGTGGTTTCTGGCGTATCGGGTGTGTCTAAACTCCTAAGGAGGAGGAAACTTTTCTTCTAATTGAAGATAACATCTATGAATACATGGAAGACTTTCTTCTAAGTGAAGATAACATTTATGAATACATGTATATACATGCCTATAATATTTTGGTTGTACATGCTTTGTATTTTAAGTTATTAAAGGAATGTCTAAAGAATAAATTTTTTTTTTGTATACTATTTACAACCTTTGGAAAAGTCAAGGTTAAACCATCAAACTATTATACCCAGGATTTAATTTGAAATTAAACTTACTCTTTATTAACAAATTTGTAATCAACTTTACTTTATAGTCTTTGAGTCCAAGATACTTTAAATAATATTTGGTCGCTGAGGAAGACATAAGTTATAGTAAGCATCCTTGTTCCAGAAGTCTGGGCCCTTCCATCCACACCAGCCCTAGATTTGGGAAAATGGAAAAGAAGACATTTTAGAAAATTATAAGTTTACAGGATCAAAATTGTAACATTTTACCACCCCATTGTGTCAGCAGGACCTTGGAATAAGACTTCAATATATAATTCAAAGATTCCAATTCTTATAAAGCATAGAAAAGTAACTTATTTGGGTCTATTTCAGGTAATTGGAAGTCTGTTTTTCTTTTTTTTTTCTTCCTCTTCCTTTCCAAGTGAGAGGAGGGGAGATAGACAGATTCCCCATACCCCCCAACTGGGATCCACCCAGCAACGCCTATCTGGGGCTGATACTCTGCCCATCTGGGGCCATGCTCATAGCTGAGCTATTTTTAGTGCCTGAGGTGGAGGCTTCATGGAGCCATCTTCAGTGCCCGGGGCTCATATGCTCAAACCAATCAAGTCGTGGCTGCAGGAGGGGAAGACAGAGTGCAAGAGGGAGGGTAGAGAAGCAGATGGTTGCTTCTCCTGTGCGCCCTGACTGGGAATGGAACCCAGGATATCCAAACCCTGGGCTGATGCTGTACCACTGAACCAACCGTCTAGGCTGGCAGTCTGTTTTTCTGAGTACTCCGTAAGGGCCAGAACGTGCCGTGCAAAGGCATCTTAGCTATGAGGAAATGTGGTCGAGAAGCCCGAGCTTGCCCGTGGAGTGCCTGCTATGCCCTCCCATTTCCTCAGGCTGCGATCATTCCACTCTCCGTTCTTCATGTCAGGATTAACCCCTTTCCCTCTCAGAGAAAATTACATTCTAACAAAATCTTATTGTGAATATAAAAGGTTTATCAAATTTCTTCTAAGGCCTTGATTTATTAAAGACCTAGCTAACAACTGGTCTGTGATGTACAATTCTAAAGCGAAATGCTTTGTTTGCTAAATACTTGTGAAGAGATGAGCTAGGACTCATACAGTACCACTGAGTGAGTGACAACTCGTGGTTTTATTCCACCCTGACTAACTCGGAGGCTGCAATGTGTCAGGGACCTAAAGTTGAAGTTCAGACTTCGTACAGAAGATAGTATGTTTGCTCTATAGTTTAGTGTGGGCGTTGGAGGGTTGAGTAGAGATGCTTTTTATTTATTTTATCTGATTGCAAAAATCAGACATTGTAAAAATTCAAATGAGTTAACAGTAAAAAAATTAAACTTCCCCTATCCTACTGCCCCTGCTCTCAACTGTTAAATTTGGTTTGTGTTTGAGACCTGTTTCTATACATACATATGCTTTTTATTATCTCCTGTTTTTAGCAAAACTTTCATATGTTTAATGTCTTAAAATCTGTTTTCTTAATGATAAATAGGAAAAAAAAAAGGCTTAAAACTACCTCTGTTTACTCTTTGTGTGGTCCTTTCACACGTGTGGGCCTTCTCTGGGTAACCAGACTCGATTTTTTAAAGGGAAGTGGGTAGAGAGGGTGCCAACCAGAAACTGATGGGAGTAGACGGGAGCCATGCTTCCTTCCTGGGAGGTGACTGGCCTGGGATGTCACACGGGGAAGCTCCACCAGAGGGCAGAGAGGCAGAAGCAGCCCTTCCCAGTGGCCCCTGCTATAGACTGAATGTCTGTGTCTCTTTAAAGATCACAGGTTGAAACCTAATTCCCAATGTCATGATATCTGGAAGTGGGGGCCTTTGGGAGGAGACTATATAATGGGGGTGGAGCCCTCATGAATAGCATTAGTACCCTCATTAAAGAGGCCCTAGAAAGGTCTCCCATCCCTCCCACTATGTGAACACAGAGTAGACTAGGAAGTGGACCTCACCAGACAGCTAACTGCGGTGTCTTGACCTTGGACTTCCAGCTCCCAGAGAAATAGACGTCTGTTGTTTGTAAGCCACCTGGTCTGGTCTTCTGTTATAGCAGCCCAAAGGGACTGAGACAGTGCCCTAGAATCCCGAGTCTGCTTACTGTTAATATTTCTACTGATGGCCAGGCCTTGGCCTCATGGTTTCTTATATGCACTAACAAAGCACATCTATTATTCTATTCAAATTCTTTATAGAATGAGATTAAGTTGTATGTAAATAACTTATAACTGGTCAAGCCTTCATTATGTCCAGCATACTGCTTAGCTATTTTTGGTTGATTCTAAAATTATAAAGGTGTTATATACTCCACTCTACTATTTCACTCATAAACCTCAAAACATTTGTTTATGAGAATCCAAAGTAATTTATTTATGAGCTCTGAGATGCACTATTAAGGTTAATAACTGAGAAAATCTTTATAAATCTCACCTAAATTTTATCTTTTGCAGCTTATTTCCCTATTCTCCTCCCGGTCTAGAGAGACAGTCACCGCAGCCCTCGACACTTCCTTGTACGGAGGGTTGTTGCCCTCGGTTTACAGGGTTACAGGTTGTCCTTCTGCTAATGGCCAGTTTACTAGCCTTTGGTTCTGGTTTCTTTGTCTTATATCTAAATTTGTGTTAAACAGATACTTACCTTTTCCAAAATAACCTGTAGATCTTCAGCGCCTGTATAATGTGGGTCTAAGATCAGAAATTTTATCTGCCCTGTTATCTCATTCCACGCGACTCCTAGTATTGTGTGGGCCAAAACTCCTCCCCCTGGAGAAGAGGAAATATGAAATAAGAGGGGATAGTTAATCTCAACTTCCTATTCAGTTTCAATTTAAAAAGGTTACTTTGCCTGTTGATCTAACAGCATTAAAATCGACTAGCCTACATTGTAAAAGACCACAAGTCAAATATACTCTGAAAAGATAAAATTTTTGTCTTTGAGACAAAAAAGATACAATCATATCTGTAATCATGTAAGGTTTATATTCCACTGCCACATCCATGGAGTTAACTAACCTGCACTTAGAAAGGGCCATCCAGAGTCAGCTCCTCCCACCAGGGGAGGAGCCCCCACTGAGATCCCCGCTGGGGTCCGTCCACCCTTGGCGGATGGGCACGCTGCCGCTGCTCTGACAGCGTTGACAACCACCCACTGTTCCTCCAGTCTTTCTGATGTTCTGCTGAAACCTGCCTGCCTCCATTTCTGACACTCCTGTTCTAGCTTTCCTCACAGAGTCATCAACCTTTAGATCAGATAGTCCAATCCTCTTATTTTACAAATAAAGCCCAGAGGGGTTAAGCAATTTGCAATATTGTAACACAGCCGGCCAAGTCAGTGACAGAGCCGTGCCTTCTGGGGCTCAGTGGAGTGGCCACCGCCTTTTTTCCATGCTGCTCTGCACGCTTCACATATCTGGACACAGTTGTTATTTCTCTTCCTTAGCCCTTTCTTCTGGGTATCATCTGTCTAGAACTTTCCTTCTGCCTTGTACATTTAAAAGTAAATATCCAGAGGTCAGTCTGTATGGTATAAAAGCTAATTTTAAAATGTCTTGCCCTGGCCGGTTGGCTCAGTGGTAGAGTGGCGGCCTGGCGTGCAGAAGTCCCGGGTTCGATTCCCGGCCAGGGCACACAGGAGAAGCGCCCATCTGCTTCTCCACCCCTCCCCCTCTCCTTCCTCTCTGTCTCTCTCTTCCCCTCCCGCAGCCAAGGCTCCATTGGAGCAAAGATGGCCGGGGCGCTGGGGATGGCTCCGTGGCCTCTGCCTCAGGCGCTAGAATGGCTCTGGTCACGACAGAGCGACGCCCTGGATGGGCAGAGCATCGCCCCCTGGTAGGCGTGCCGGGTGGATCCCGGTCGGTCGCGTGCGGGTGTCTGTCTTCCTGTTTCTAGCTTCAGAAAAGTACAAAAAAATAAAATGTCTTAAAAGCACTGATTTTGTGTGGCACTAAATATTTATATTTATACTAATGGTACAATTAGCATCCTCTCCACTCTACCAGTGGAGCCCAGGCTGCCCACAGCCCCGTACCGATCATTACTGGAGTCCCTTCGCTCTGGAAGTGATTGGCCAGTTCCCGTCCTTGCGAGGCCATTTCCGAGCCCTGGCTGGAAAGAGACCATTTTCTATTAGTATAATTATTTCTGACACTAAGTTCATATAAATGAGCTTGGGAGTCAATGTTTTCTTCATTTTTGGGGTTTTTTTTGGTGAAAAAAAAACACCTGAATTTAAATACAGTTAAGTAGTAGGAACTGACTGAGAGCAAGTGAAAGCAATATAATTTTTCTAAATATTAAGGCCACGAAGTACGCTAGGAAGGAAGTGAGACCACTTGGATTCTTTACTTCTGGAACTGCATAATAAAGGTCTTGAATTTTTAATTTTTTAAATTAATTGAGAGAGAGAGAGACAGAGAGAGAGAAGAGGGGAGGAGCTGGAAGCATCAACTCCCATATATGCCTTGACCAGGCAAGCCCAGGGTTTCTAACCGGCGACCTCAGCATTTCCAGGTGGATGCTTTATCCACTGTGCCACCACAGGTCAGGCGGTCCTGAATTATTAACATGAGATTGAAAGTGGTCACCTGACTATCCCGGGGGGGCTTATAGGTGGGTATAATGTCAGAAGAATCAGTTTTAAGTCCCGGGTTCTTGTCTTTCTTGTTGCCAGACTCTGAATCTGTATTTCCTCATCTTCAAACTGGGGCCACCGTCCCAGACTACGTGAGAAGAGTCCAGGACCAGACAGACAAGGTCTGTGAAGCCAACGTGACACATACAGAATGTTTCCAAGTACAACATCTGTAGGGAGTATTTCAATGTTCTGTACAATTCGTACTGTTGGGAAGACAGATGAAGGTATATTTTTAGAATGCAGGCGCCAGGTGGCGTTACACCTCAGCCCTTGCACTTTGCTGCACCAGAACTGTCCCTTTCTAATCACCGTGTGCTTCATGAGTTAATCCAGCATCTGTTAGCACTGACTTCCACAGCCCATCCAGACTGCAACAGTGAAACCAGATGTGTTAAAGCCCTTGGCCAGACAAGGACACTGTTACTGTACTTATCAAGGTTGTCATAATAGAACATAATTTAAAACATAGTCCACAGAAGAAGGAAGCTAGTTATGGTCCCAGAAACCAATCTTATTTAATTTAGATTTGTTCATATCTTATGTTAGAATTATGGTTAAGCTGTATTGGAAATAATGAAATGAATATATTATTCAGACATATTAGTTTATTAACATCTTAAGAAGAAAAAGTGCCGGAAGCAAACAAAACGGCTGGTCGTAGCTCAACATTGGATTTTCTTTTTTTAAAGAGCTGAGCATAAAAAACTTGTTTTTCTTTAACTACACTCAAAGTTGACATATTCCCAAGATTTTCTCTTCTCAGCTAAAATTAGGCCTCAGCCATATAAGTATGTATTACAGAGTTTATTTATAAACTTCAAACTCTACTAAAAATTAACTTAAAAAAATTTAGGGTGAAAAAAGATTTATAAAACGATGAGGCAAAATGTGGAAGAAGAGTAAGGAGTAAAGACAAATGTGGGGAAAAGATACTCTTTCTCTGTTATTTTAATAAAATGACAAACTCGCTTTGAAAGGATTTCTCGAATTTCCTAGCGTGTCCCTACCTGACAAACAGTATTTTTGAAGTCACACCGATCAGTTGGTTCAGCACCAGCTGGACCTCGATGGACCCGATCCACTGCCGCGATCCCACGAACGCTGCTGGTTTGTCCCCGGCGTCAACCAGAGCCTAGTTGTATTCAAAATACAAAACAGTCCACACTCAGGACGGCTATTAAAAATTACATAGAGGGCATTTGCCCTGATCACCAGGATGTCTTTCCTTCCAAACAGAAACAAGTGTGCCGTGAGGTCACAGTGATTATGAATGGTATGCGTATTAAGGCTGATGAAAAGCACACTTGGTGATAACACAGAGGAATGTCTGTACCTGCTGAATTTCCCTGTGTGTCGGAACGGGTCTCTCGGTGTAGCCCTGGTGTCGGAACCAGGAGCAGATCGTCTGCAGAGACCGGTAGGCACAGCCCCAGCCGCTGTCGTCTGTCCGATCTTGCATGTAATGATGATACCCATACGTGCCCTGGACCACAGAAACCTATGGGAAAAAGGACAACCACAAAACATTCAGATAGAGGCACACGTGGTAGACGTAACATTCAGATAGAGGCACACGTGGTAGACGTAACATTCAGATAGAGGCACACGTGGTAGATGTAACAGATAGAGGCACACGTGGCAGACGTAACATTCAGATAGAGGCACACGTGGCAGACGTAACATTCAGATAGAGGCACACGTGGTAGACGTATCATTCAGATAGAGGCACACATGGCAGACGTAACATTCAGATAGAGGCACACGTGGTAGATGTAACATTCAGATAGAGGCACACGTGGTAGACGTAACATTCAGATAGAGGCACACATGGTAGATGTAACAGATAGAGGCACACATGGTAGATGTAACAGATAGAGGCACACATGGTAGACGTAACAGATAGAGGCACACGTGGTAGACGTAACATTCAGATAGAGGCACACATGGTAGATGTAACAGATAGAGGCACACATGGTAGACGTAACAGATAGAGGCACACGTGGTAGACGTAACATTCAGAGGCACACGGGGTAGACATAACATTCAGATAGAGGTACACGTGGTAGATGTAACATTCAGATAGAGGCACATGTGGTAGATGTAACATTCAGATAGAGGCACACGTGATAGACGTAACATTCAGAGAGGCACACGTGGTAGACGTAACATTCAGATAGAAGCACACGTGGTAGTAACATTCAGATAGAGGCACACGTGGTAGACGTAACATTCAGATAGAGGCACACGGGGTAGATGTACTCCTGAGTCCTGTTTACCGTGCCCCAACCTAGACTGCTCCCTTAGTTCTTTATAAAAGTGACTTCACAGGACTGCAGTGGACCATAGACTCTTTTGGTGTTTATTAAATGTCTGAAGTCCTCGCTCAAGGCTGTCAGCTTTGGCCCGTCCTGCTGCCTGCCTCCCTCTCCAGCTCCAGCTCCTGCTACGTCGCCCTGGTGCCCACTCTGCTTTAAGCTCAGCCATGCCAGGGGCAGTCTGACCCCAGAGTCCTGTGATTCTCTCTGCCCAGAATGCTCATTCCCCGATAATTTGAGCTTGCACCCTTACTTCATTCAGGTCTCTGCATGGGTCAGCAGCCTTCCCTGATCACCTAGCCTAAAAATGGCGTGCTCACCGCCTCACCCCCAGTACCTGCTCAGGCCTTCCCTGTATTTACTGTATTTCCCCATGTATAGGACGCACACTTTTTTGGAAAAATTTGGGGTCTAAAAACTGAGTGCGTCTTATACACGTGGTTGTAGATATTTTTACTTGCACTTCTCGCTTTTTCGTGCTTGTATGAATTGTATGATGAATAAAACTTGAGTTCAATAACTTCATGTAATCCTTTTTTTTTTCAAATTTCAGGCCCCAAAATTAAGGTGTGTCTTATACATGGGAGCATCTTATACATAGGGAAATACGGTACTTTTAAAAACACCACTACTTGACACATGACTTGTTTTTTTAAAATATCCGCCTACCCACACTAATACTATTTGAGTTCAATAGGGGCATGCAGTGTGTTCTATTTATTTCTGAGCCCAAGATGCTACAATGGGCTTGGCAAACAGTTAATAAATGTGTGTTGAATAAATGATGGGTGGGTGGATGGATGGAAGGAAGGAAGGAAGGAAGGAAGGGAGGGAGGGAGGGAGGAAGGGAGGAAAGGGAAAGGGAAAGGGAAAGGAAAGGAGGGAGAGAGGGAGGGGTAAAGGAATGAACTAACAAATAAAGGGGCCATATGACAGGACATATAAAGAATGCTTCTGAAGTTTTTTGTAAGCCTGCCAATGATTACAGCGGGTATGCTATTTAAAGAGCCTCAAATAAAAGCCAATATTATATAAATTCTTTCTTGTCACACAATGCTAAAAATACATATCTTTTTTGATAAAATGGCATTTAAAAAAAAATTAAGTAATAAGATTCATTGAAAAATATAGACTCCTCACTCGACATTTAGGAGATCCATATTCAAGCACACATAGAAAATGTATAACTGGACCACTGTGGTAGGCTGAAAAATGGTCCCCGAGAGACATCCACATCCTAATCCCGGAACCTATGGGTGCCGCCTTAGAGTCTTTGCAAATGTGATATATTTAAGGCTCTTAAGATGGAAGACTTCCCTGGTATATCCAGGTGGGCCCTAAATGCAACCGTAAGTATCCTTATAAGAGAGAGACAGAAGGAAATCTGACAGAGGAAAAGGCAGGGTAACCGCTGAGGTGGATATTGGAGCGAAGAGGCTATATGCCAAGGAATGCTGGCAGCCATCACAAACTGGAAGAGTCAAAGGAAAAAAGCAAGTTGTAGGAGAGTACATATACAAGGACACTTTAAGAACTCAAAATCAAGCAAAACTAAAAGCTACATTGTTGAGGAAACACACACAGTAAAACTTTTAATAGAAAGGAAGTGAATGGTGAACATAAATCAGAATAATAGTTCCTATGGAGAGGAGGGGAGGCAGAGGAGTGGATACGGAAGGAACACACAGACTGGTGATGTTTTAGTTCTTAAATTGGGTGGGGAGCTCTCCGGTATTCATTTCCTTACTATGATTTAGAATTTATATATATATATTATAGGGACATATCAAATGTAATATAATAAATATTTAAAAACATACAAATGCTTCTTGTATCTAAGAGAGATAATGAACCCATTTTATCGTAAATCAATCAGCATTTATACAGTACCTTCTGCGTCTCTGGAACACTCTGTAAGGAACTATTAAGAATTAAAACAATATATGACAATATCTACACTAGAAGAGTTCCAAATACAGTTTAAGAGAGAAAATATTTATATAATAATCTACTAGAAAACCATCAAGAGTTATATTATTTGAGACTCTATGTTTTTTATTTCCTATTCTGTAATTCTCTTGACTGTGACAGAGCAGGATGTTTAACTAGAAACAGGTGTCTCAAGATTTCCTCCTATAGAAACAAAACAAATGAAATCATTTAGCATCGCTGAAATGCTGGCTAGAGACACATTTGTATACAAGGAACAGCGAGTGCCCGGCCAAGGCTTTCTATGGGAAGCGGGTCTGCCCAGAGCTCTTGCAGACGGAACTGCTGTCGCCAGAGCCCTCTGAAGGCCAGGACTAGTGGTGGGCCCCTAACTCCTCTAGGGCAGACACTGGATCGTATGTTCACTTTTACTTCCTAAGATTTCCTTACAGAGCACCTGGTGACTCAGCAGGTACTGAATACACGCCATGACAAGATGGTCGATTGAGTTTCCTGTCTTGGGAACTTTAAGATGCAGAGTGAATCAGGCAGCGAGAAGCAGGGAGTAGAGCTGAAACAATGCACTAACGAGCAGCCAACGGAAAGAGTGGGGAACAGTTATACACAGGAGGAAACAATGAGGAAACAGAAGCTATAAGGCTGAGAAAAGCCAGAGTGAAGGGAAGGGAACAGCCAGTTAGATCAAAGGCAGACGGAGTAGCAGCAAGGCCCCCGAGGAGTCAACAGAGGCCTGAGACTGAGGCAGCTGCTTTGTTCTAAGAGGCCAGCTGTACAAATAGTCCTATTCTTGCATGTCACAAGATGTTTCCTCACTGGCCTATATGCATCCTTAAAGGAACCCTGCCCCCACGCTTCTTATTTCAGCAACCTTTAGTGAAGATCTACCCGTTGCAACTGGGTACATGCTGCACAGAGATCACAGCGTAGCCCTAATTAATTGGACTTCTGCTACAGGCTGCTCTGGGTAGAATACGCCTTAATTAGCATGACCTCTCCCGTTCAGAATGAAAGTAACTGGTACACGCTTTAAAGACATTAGGGAATGGAATTTTAGTAAGAGAAATGTGGTACATACTATCTGTTCCTAACATTTTTAGACCACTGTGAATTACTGCTATCTTAAGCAACTGATTTTTAAAAGAAATGGATGGTAGCTCAGTTGGTTAGACTGTTGTTTTGATGAGCTAAGGATGTGGGTTCAATCCCTGGTCAGGGCACATACAGGAATCAACTAGTGAATGCATAAATCATTGTAAACACCCCTCTCTCTCACTAAAATCAATAAAAAAAAATATTTTTTTTAAAAAAGAAAATAAATGGATAGTAAATTATGTTTTGGGGATGACATACATTATGAATCAATCCTTTCAAATTCCACTGGGTGCAAACAAAAAACTAATGACATTAATAATCAATTGACTCCCATAAATAATTATTAAACTCACCATACCAGTCTCTATGTTAGGTGGACTGAGATAAACATGTGGGTTTCTAATGTAACCGTCTTTGTATGGTTCATCTGCAAAGTGATAAGCATTAGACCTTTTGAAATAAGGTCTGTCATGAGGTAGATTGAAGAGATCATGTAACTCCTAAATGAAATCAGTATCAATAGGAAAGAATAGAAAAAAGTTAAATGATTTAGGTTTACAGTCAATAAGTAAACTCAAAATAAAATATAAAACACATGAACTATATATTGGTTATAAAAATCATCAAACACACTTATGACTTAATTGACTAAGGCCAAAGAGGGTGAGAATAAACTAAGACCAGACAAGCTTTATTTTTGCTTATCAGTGTATATGGGTAGAAACTAGAAGGGAACATGGAAAAATAAAAATCATTTGTTAAGCATGAGTGAACTAAAATAATTTAAAACTAATTATTATAACACATCTGTTATATTAAGAATAAAGACTGGTTTTGAAACAGTCTTGTGAGTAAATTATAAGAGTGATATAATAATTATTTTAAAGTTTTTTTTAAAAGCATGCTTAGAGTACTTAACAAGGGGTAATAATTAAATTTCAGAGTAGAAATTGGTGGAATAAAACCAGCCAATATGGCAGTAAAATAGAAATACACGTTTAAAATGCAAAAATATTCCCAATTGTATAAAAATATGTAATAGTTACTTTGAAAAACTTCTTTTTTGTATTTCCCGTGTATCTGGCAGTTTGAATGGGATCATCTGTTCATGTAGCTGTGGCCTCTACAAGTCAATTCGTCAGCACAGAGAGGTACTGAAGGCTACAGTGTTACACCTCTTCTCGGGGACAGAGATTAAGAAGATGCTCCCATGGTATGCTTTGATGGGTGCCAGGCAAGGCCACACATAAAAAATATGTACTCCAAAACCAGTCATTTTTCCAGTAATTCTCAATTCTTTCAGTGCTGATGTCTACTTCAAAAGTCTCTAATAAAACCCAAAAAAGTCTGGGAAGTGGAGAAGGGCTGGAGTATTAGTATAAATCCTAGTTAGAATTAGCATAAATCCTAACTTCCCTCCTGTAACTGTACTCTTGCTTCTTTCTCAAATCTGAAAGTAACAAAAGGGAAAAGGAATTAACATCCATCGGCTTCTCTAGGTCTATTAAGCGTCTTTTCAGTTATTTATTTCATTACGCAAAAATAAAAAACTTCATAGAACATATAAACCACATTGAGCATATAAAATTAAAATGTTGCCTATAGGTTTCATATATTTTTTCCTCAGAATACTTAAAAATGAAGTTACATGAGAACAGAATTAATATGTAAAAGGATAATAGCCTGTTTCCACACTTTAAAATTAAATCATAAAATAATTTCCATTTATTAGAAATATGTAATTAAATATAAAATGAATGACAGTCACCTTTTTTTCTAAGAGTAAATGATTTGGTCTCACCTTTCTGTAGACCTGCAGCTGCCCATCCGGAATTCCTGATGGGTATGAAATTGTTACAAGATTTTTCCCCCCTGGTAATAAAAAGTGCAGTGGTTCAGGGACCACAATAGACGTTCCTTTTATATATTTCAAAATGCACTTTTCCATATCAGTTAGTTGATTATGAATTGCATCAACTAGAAGTTTACGAACTCTGTGGGGGGAAAATATACAAGTGCATTAACAAAGTTATAATAGCTCTGAGAAATGATAGTGTGGAGTTAATATGTCCCTAATGCAGTATTAAAAAACAAACAAACAAACTTGAATGGGCCAGGTTTATGAAAGGAAGTCTAAATTATGAAAAGTTAAATAAATTCTACGTTTCCTCTGTGTAGATAAGGGAAAACCCTATATCTAGGTTCTGTAGACAACACTACTTTCTCCAAATAAACATTTAATTACTAGATGACTCTTAATAAAAAATAGGGAGGAGTTCATCATATTAAAATCTACAACCAGCACCCTGGAAATGCATCTATGAGACTAAAAAAATAGACTCTGGTTACTCTAGGGCAGGATCCTCACTGAGATGGGGCGGGAGTACTAACACCTACGTACTTTCCCCACGCTTCTTCCGGGGCAACAGACAAAACTGCATCGACAGGTAACGTCATAGTAACGTAGTGGTGTCCTCCGCTGTCTCTTTCAATGATGGGGGTTACGGCGGCCAGAGAGGTCGACATTTCCAGCATAAGATCTATATTTACTATTTGATGCTAGAAAGATAAACAGTGACAGTCAACTTATAGCACACTGAACACTACATATAAAAGGGTAAGCAAAAGGGCTTTTAAAAGACCAAGGCTGTATTACAGAAAATTTTTAAAAGCTCAAATTTTATCTAAATATTCTTTTCTGCTTCAAAATAATCTGAGAAAAGGTGGACATGCAAAGATGAAATTGGACTGATCAGGTACTGATAAACATTAAGTCTGGTATATTTTCACCAGGGTTCATTATACTATCTCTCGAGTTTTGTATAGACTTAAATTTTTTAAAAAATCAAATGAACAAGATATAATGACCACATACTAATGGAACTTGAAAACTATATATATACCCCTGCTCTAGAGACATAAAGAACTATAAACAAATATTGAATTCTGTTAGTGGGATTGATTTTGCCAGTGGCATGGAACAAGAATTCTGAAAGTACTTTTTGTATATTGAACAAATGTAGCACGATGTTGAGGAGACTGGAAGCCAGGTTTCTCACTGGGAAAAGGTTAGGAATTGTGTGAGGCTGAAACACAACTGGAGCTGCCAATATGATGTATGTGGATAAAGAGGAGTGTCTGTGTTGTGTGTCCGTGTGTGTGTATATGAGTAGCATGGAGTGACATGTTCCCTGGAGCAATGGCTGACTCCTGAGTGGGACCAGGGAAAGTACATGTTGTGCATGGAAAGGCTTGTGGAAGAAGGTAGAAGTTCTGAAAACTACTGTGGAGCTTGCTTGAAGAAGCTTCTATTGGCCAATCCTGGAAAATATGAGCCTCAAAATAACTGATAATAGCAACAGATTATAAGTCATTGCATAAAATAAGAATCCATGCTCTGTGCAGATAATACATAAATAAGGAAGAGCGCTCTTCACAGTATAATGACATCTAATAAGTAAGGAAGGGAATGACAGAAAAATCCCCCCTTTGCAACCATCAGATTAGTGTTGGATTCTGGCAAAAATTATCAATTGATGTTAGAGGTGCTAGGTAAAAGTTTGATGAGGAATATAACATACATAGTCTTGAAGTATCTTTCCATGAGATACTTCCTAATTATTTTTTATTTATTTATTCATTTTAGAGAGGAGAGAGAGACAGTGGGGAGGAGCTGGAAGCATCAACTCCCATATGTGCCTTGACCAGGCAAGCCCAGGGTTTTGAACCGGCGACCTCAGCATTTCCAGGTCGACGCTTTACCCACTGCGCCACCACAGGTCAGGCGAGATACTTCCTAATTATAAGGGAAAAAATAGTACCCTCATGGTGGAGAAAAGTGGCAGATATTACATTAAGTGATTGAAGATAATATCACCAAAACTAGGAACAAACTAATAGCATATGCCTCTTCAATAAGATGTGTTACTTAGGTGGTATTCCTACCAACAATGCACAGCCTGAATTTAACCATGAAGAAGAGCAAAACAAACCCACACCAAGGAACAATCTACAAAATAACCTCTACGCCTCAAAATGTCAAGCTCCAAAGGTTGGTAATTCACAAAAATATTACAGCCCACAATTTTTTGTGTACATTCCAGCCAGGTAAAACTAACAGCTTGTGTGGACACTGGTATCTCAAACAGCACACGACCCAAACCAACCTCATGTCTTCCCCAACTTCCAATTTTACTCAAGCAAGAAACTGGTCATCCCACATCCAGTTAGTTTCCAAGTGTAATCCATTTTATCCCCTAAAAATTTCTTGTATCTTTTCCCACTTCTCTATCACCACAGCTACTAGTTCAGCTCTTCCTGAGGGTCCCCTGCCCACCTCTCCAACCTTATGTCCACCCCAATTTCCCCACCAGCCTGGAAAAACACGAAAGTCAAATTCATCTCATACAACCTCCTGCTTTGATGAAGTTGCTCCATTATTTTTTATGTCCAATATCTGGCCAAGTTTGTGACATATGGCAGGCAGGCATTCAATAGTTTTGGTTCAAAAATCCACAGAACCAAGAACAGTGTGAGGAAAAGTAAATCATTTATAAATTCTACTTCACACAGCATAATGTACCACTGTCATGTTTCAGAATGGTTCCTTTTTATTCATTTTTATTTATTTATTTTTTTGTATTTTTCTGAAGCTGGAAACGGGGACAGACAGACAGACTCCCGCATGCGCCCGACCGGGATCCACCTGGCATGCCCACCAGGGGGCGACGCTCTGCCCACCAGGGGGCATCGCTCTATTGCGACCAGAGCCACTCTAGCGCCTGGGGCAGAGGCCAAGGAGCCATCCCCAGCACCCGGGCCATCTTTGCTCCAATGGAGCCTTGGCTGCGGGAGAGGAAGAGAGAGACAGAGAGGAAGGAGAGGGGGTGGGGGTGGAGAAGCAGATGGGCGCTTCTCCTGTGTGCCCTGGCCGGGAATCGAACCCGCGACCCCCGCACGCCGGGCCCACGCTCTACCACTGAGCCAACCGGCCAGGGCCTATTCATTTTTAAATAATTTGTAAATGTACTGAGGCCGTTTTACTTTTGTGGGAATAAAGAAAGCATTAAAAAATCTTAAGGTAAATATAATGGGACAAAAGTTTAGATACAAAAAAAAAGATACAACTTCTGGCAAGTGACTTATCTTTCTGGACCTCAATAATCTGATCTGTAAAAACTAAGAGAAATGGATTAAATAATTTCTAAACTCTCAACTCCAAATTCAAGGACTTAAAATTTTTACCACTAAGAAGACAGGTAGGTGATTTGCTTACCACGTCCGATAACTTTTTGTCTTTCTTTTTCATGAATTTTCGTTTTGAATCTTCTTCCTGTTCAAATCTAAATTTTTAATACACAAAGATGTTTAACATATAAAATGACATTTTGAAAACATTTCTAGCAATCGTCAAATATACTCACTGAATAAAGCGCATTATGTTCTTACAAGCAGAACTGTCGGTCAGTTCTCCGGGAATCGTGTTCACGTCACTGTTGGGCCATACATACACTGAGCTGTGGCGAATTCTGAACACCAGTGCATCTGAAGAAAGCTTGGCTGACAGGTCACTCAACACGTGTTCTAGTGCTTTCTTGATAAAAATTTCTAAAATAGAGAATATAAATAGAAGTTAATGAGAAGAAGTTTAAACTTTTCAACATGACTGCTTCCAAGCATGCAAAAGTAGAAGTAAAATTGACTCCCAAATACCCATTCCCCAGATTCAATACTTATAAAAAAATTTTTGCTTTTCTTTAAAAAAAATTAAGATAAAATTCACAAAATATAAAATTCATTCTTTTAATGGGTACACTTCAGTGGCTCTTAGTATATTCACAAGGTTTTACAATCATCAATCTCTACTTTCGCAATGTTTTCATCATCCCCAAAGAAACTGTACCTGTCTGTGGTCATTCCCCATCCCCCCTACTTACGGACGGCAACTGCTAATCTCCTTTTGGCCATTATGAATTTGTTTATTTTGGATACTTCATATGAATGAAATCATGCACTATGTGGCCTTTTGTATCTGGCTTCTCTCACTCATCACGATATTTTCAAGATTCATCTCCTGTGCTCTTCTTTTATTGAATTTGCACAGAGGAGCCTAAGTTGAAGTCTAATTCATATAACTTACTAACTATATGGTCTTAGACAGTTCAGCCTATCTCCTGCTCAGTTTCATTTGCAAACTGGTGAGGATCTCAGTTCAGTTCATCATCAAGTTTATAATAAAAAAGGAGAGTTTTTCGGCCGACCTACCATTAGGAGTAGCTAGCTGAAAAGCTAGATCAAGGCCTCCTCTTATTCTGAAGAGCATATCTGTCGTCTCTGAAATCACCTAAGACAAATAAAACAATCCCATTGTGAAACGAAACAAACCCATCCTCACATAAATTAGAATCTGAGTTTCGGTTAAGGCTTTATCAATTAATCTTGACTTTTCAAATTATTTCATGAGTTAATTCTTTGTATTCTGAAAAAAATCATCCTAAATTCTAAATTAGGGGTTCTCAACCTTTGTCCCACACTGAAATCACACGAGGAACTTAAAATACTGATAACCTGGGCTGCAGTCTGAGAGATTCCGGTTACCTGGTCTGTGGCGGCTCTGGGCATGGGGATACAGTATTGAGAAGCTCCTCCACACCGGGGAGTCTGCTGTGAAAAAGCGGAGGCCCACTGCTCTAAGACCACATTTCTACATGATAGTCTCAACAATGGGCTAACAATGACATGAAACATCAGTGGTAAAGAGCTGCTTTAAGAATGGGATGAAAACATCGAGCCTATATAATATTTGCAGGTCAAGATGATGAGAGAGAACTAATCCATCACCAAATGGCAGCAGTATGAACTACAGAAGTCTTCATAAGGCAATGTGGCAATAAGAACCAAAAGGCTTCTGCTCACACTCTTGCAGTGAGTCGCATTTAGAAGTTTAGTCTAAGGAAATCTGCAGAACACAAAGGATTCAGGGATCAGCATGTTACCCTAAATGTCAACAATAGGAGATTAAATAATAATATTATCCAGCCATGAAAACTATGCTTGAGAAGAATACTTCACAGCATAGGAAAATGCTTGCAACTTATAAAGGGAAAAAAGCACTTGTAAATGGAATCTATCAGCAGTTTTTCATTTGGGTCCATATGCTGAGTTTTAGGTGGTTGATGACATATGACTATTGACATGTACCATTTTGCTGTGGGGAAGGGAGGAAGGAAAGAACCTCTGGGAAGAGATTTCAAAGAGTTTATCAGTCTCAAAATACTTCCCAAACAGGCTCAAGAAGCACAATACATAGTAAGAACATGATTTTGAAATAAATGAATACATATTAACATTTACTGAGCTCTTAAAACGTAAAAGGCATGCTGCTAAATGATTGGACATATAGTAACTCTGATCCTCAGAACTTTGTGAGGTATGTACCATTACTATTTTTCTCATTTATAAATCTCTAGTCACATTTTTTAAAGGGTGACTGCTTTTATTTATTTTGTAAAGTGTAACCTGTTTGAAGGTCATACTCTTTGCCCCTATTCTACTTCTGAGAATTTATTCCAAGAAAATAATGGAAAACGTTCTAGACAAACTTAGCTTCAATGTTGTCCACTTATCATACTCTTGTTTCTCATTACAAAAAATAACCCCCCCCCCAAACCATCTAAATAGCTATCAATAAGGTGATTAAGTAAAGAACAATACTACCATACAAAAAATACTGGGCTCCCATTTGAGCGAAAAATATTTAGTGACAATAGATACTGAAGAAGATAAAAGTTAAGACAGGCACGAGCAAATTTAACTCAGTAACTAACTGTATAATTTTGCACAATTTAACTGATTGGGTCTTTTTTTGTTTTTGTTTTACAGAGACAGAGAGAGGGATAGATAGGGACAGACAAACAGGAACGGAGAGAGATGAGAAGCATCAATCATTAGTTTTTCGTTGCGACACCTTAGTTGTTCATTGATTGCTTTCTCATATGTGCCTTGACAGTGGGCCTTCAGCAGACTGAGTTACCCCTTGCTCGAGTCAGCGACCTTGGGTCCACGCTGGTGAGCTTTTGCTCAAACCAGATGAGCCCACGCTCAAACTGGCGACCTCGGGGTCTCGAACCTGGGTCCTCCACATCCCAGTCCGACGCTCTATCCACTGCGCCACCGCCTGGTCAGGCTAACTCATTGTTTAAGTCTTCTACATTCTTCTGTAAAACTGGAAATATCTACAACTTCATAGGATGGTGGTGAAGATTCCATATAAGATCATATATGAAAGCACTAGAATCTCCCCAAGACTTCTGAAGAAATAATATGGAAGCTGAGATTTGAAAGGTGGGCAGAAATGAGTATGAACAGTTCCAAAAGAAAGACGGGGATAGGGGTGAAAGAACCCGTTCCAGGCCAAGGCACAGACCAGTGAAGGTCTGCTTACAAGACCATGTAAGAGCCTGACCTGCGGTGGCACAGTGATAATGCGTCCACGTACCCCTGGTTGGAAACCCTGGGCTTGACTAGTGAAGACACATGTGAGAAACAACTACCAGTTGATACTACCCGCTCCTCCGTCCCCCACCCCCTTTCTCTCTCTCTCCTCTCTCTAAAACCAATGAATAAAATCTTTTTTAAAAGACCATGTAAGAAAGTAGGCAGATGGTTAGATGACGGTGGCAAAGGCAAGGATGGCCAAGAGTACAGAGAGTGAGGATTTACAGCCATTCAGTAGTGGCCTCCTTCGGACTTGCTTATTGATCAGATGTTCAGGAATGAAGAGGGAGATGTCATGGATGCCAGGTTTGGGATGCACAACAGTTAAATGTGCCTCCATCCACCTTAAGTGAGGCGGGCTTTTCTTCACTGGCGGAAGAGCAGGAGTGGGATGAGGGGAGGTGGGCATGAGCCATTTTTGAACTTGCCGCGTTTGAAACACAGGGGCCATCGGAGCGGAGGTGCAGTCAGTAGCTATGTGGCTCTGGGGCTCAGAAAATAGGTCTAAGCTGCAGACGCTAATTTGAGAGAAGACACAGGATATGAAGAAGAGTCCCCTAAGACCACCGCCACATGTGCAGGATAGGGATTGGAGGACCTGGCTGAGCAATCACTCGGGAGGGAAACCGGGAAGTATGAGATCAATGGAACTAAGGGAATAGAGTATTCGATGAAAGTTATTCATCATTTCCAGGTCCAATACGTCTTCAAAACCTTCAAAAAGGACGTATCGTCCCTCGTCCTCCAAATGCATTCACAAGGAGGAGGCGCAGAGCGCGCGCGTCCAAACAGGGGAGAGCGGGGGATCAAGGCTGTGCGACGCAGTGTCCCTCCGGCCCTAGTCCGCAGGCTGGGCGGCCCGGCCACGGGGTTCGCAACTGCCATCGTGGGCCCCGGCAGGACCGGCTTCTTTCAAGGCCCGTGGGGCTGCAGTCGCGGCGGCTACCGAAGTCCGAGGGGCAACGCGGCGATCGGCGGCGAGCACAGGTACTCACCATGTCTGCGACGTGGCGATGACAGGGGCACTGATGTCTGCCTACCGGCTGGGCTGGAAGTGTCGTCATCGAGGGGCGGGGCCCGGGAAGGCCGACTACAACTCCCAGCATGCCTCGCAGTACGTCATGGGGCGATCCACCCCGCCGCGCCTCGGGGACAGCTAATGGGGTGAGAAGGAGGAGTCTTGTTGTAACGAGCTTTACAATAAATCTTATTGAAATTGACAAGTAATTGTTATTGTTTGAGTCGTTCGCATGCCAGCCTACTCATCAATCTCTCTGCGCGTTCCTAGATGGGCATTCGCAGGGCCCACGTGCCCCCGTAGCGTCCCCGCGTGGATTCTCCGGTACCCGAGGCGACGCGTCACAACAAACAGCGGCTGGGCGCCGCACGCGCTGGCTCTTCGCCGTGAGGCGCCGGGAAGGAGCGCTCCCGCGAGGCGTGCGCTCAGCCTAGGTCGCTTCTGCAGCCGCGGAGGTTACCCGGACTGGAGCTGAGAGGACCTCGTCTCGGTTGTCGGACTGAGTGCCCTTCTGAGAGGTGACGTGGTCCGCGCGGCCGCCACGTGCTGCCATTCGGACACCTCCCTGCTCCGAGCCTCCGTTTCCCTGATGGGAAATCTTTTCCTCATCACGTTAGCCAGAAGTTTTCTGCCCCTTCTGCACCCCACCCCCACCAACCATCACTTTATCCATGCCTTTCGAGGGGAACTTGCCACATTCCACGTGTGCTATACTTAGGTCCTTGTGTACATAATAAGTATATGTATTTCACTAGAGTGTAAGCTGTCTGGGGGCAGCATCCATGCCTTTTAAAATCTCAATTTTCTTATCTTCTACCAGCGAGCCTTACCCAGAGGAGAGGTTTGCAAAGCATCTGCGAAATAATAAATGAGTGGGTGATATTGCAAATGTTGCTGACGAAGAGTTAAGTAGTGGAAAACCCAAGGCAAGAACTTCTTGCCTTCCCTTGCCCTGTAGCGCAGATACTGGGGATATTGTGCTAAGAACCAAACTGAACCACAGTTCCTGCCTTTGTGGAGTCAACAGTTTAGTGTATGTGTGTGTGGAGGGGAGGGACAACTGTTAACGAAGGGATTCCTACACGCTGGATGTAAAATGAGAACCCGTTGTGTAACTAGGATGGGGACATGGGAAGAGTACATGCAGCAATGACAGGGGATTAAAGAAGTGATTCATGAATTAAATAATGCGAAGGCTCAGTGTTAATTGGGGAACAGTAGGGTATGGCACAGTCAAGTACCTGCCTAAAGTGAAACAGCATGTGCCATGGTCCTGCGGCTGGGGAGAGCAGGACTTGAGAGCTTAAGGAAGAGAAATGGAGCCCAGGTGCCAGGGAGCAGAGTCCCCAGGGTGACAGATGAGGGAATAGCGGCTTTGTGAGCCCCTGTAAAAGTACAGGAAGCTTTTGTGGTTGGGCAGTGGGGATGGTGCTTTGAAATACCATGCAAACCAACATAGTAAACCCCACTGACCTACATCTAGTTTTAAAGCCTACCAGATCAGAGGAAGAGGTTGGATGGGGGAAGTGGTTGTATTTTCTTAAGCTTTATTTTATTCCCTTGCCCCTTTGATATTACACGTTAGCACTGATTCATGCTCAGGTGAGTCTCAGTTCCAAATATTCAAGTTCAGTGTCATTGAAACAGTTTGCTCCAATTTCAAGGCATAAGCCAAGGTTTGATTTATTCACTAATATATGCCCAGTGCCTAAATCAAGTTAGTGCTTTAAAAATATGAGAAAATGGAGGCAAATATTCTTAGCTCTTTGATTCTCCTTTTTAGAATATATCTAATTAAAAATTAATATCTAAGTAAATAGTTGCACGTTTAATGTGAGATTTCGAAAGAAAATCACAGTTGCAGTCTACCCTTTAACAAATACATTGAATTCATTGTGGATTTCCCTTTGTTTTGTTGTTTTTATCTTGTCTAGACAATTGTCCTCTCTCACTCCTACTGAACTTGAGAAAACTCAAGAACTACAGGGTAATGCGTGTATGTGTTATGTATTCTAGAAAGTTCCGTTCTAATTTTCAACATGAGGGACTGCAGTATGTTTAAATCATTTGATCTAAACTGAAAACACCTGCCTTTGTTAATTATGACTTTTATATCTAACTGGAAATCAAAGGGAGGATGTTGTTTGCACAACATGTATACCTCACTATAAAGTAATAATTTTATCATTTACAACAGACAGATGGCAAGGCAACACCGCTGTCATACACACCTTGTCGCCTGTGGGTAGTTCGCCTGCAGCGTCAAAGGGAGGGTTCCTGGTGATAACTTGGAATCCCATCATTCCCCCTCAGCCCCACACGGTGGCTTCTTTCCATCCCATCATTCCCCCCTCAGCCCCACACGGTGGATTCTTTCCCCACAGAGTTTGGGACTATTGTTGTATAGAGAACGTTCATTTTCAGACTCAGAGTGATTTAGAGTCATCGTAGAACTGAAGTTTAGTAATCACCATTTTTTTCTAAACGTCCCCTCCTGTAATTTTCATCGCAAGGTAGGACTGAGCTATCATAGAAGCGGCCTTAAGGAAGCTTTCGAAGTCACCAGTGTGGAGAACAGCACCACAGGAAGCAGCCATGCCCGCCGAGGGAGGGAAGACGGACATGGAGAGGGTTGGCCTCTTCAGCGAGATGACGTATATTACTGTGGGTGATAAATATGTGTCACAATTCGACCGTAAGTACAGCTGGCTTTCTTTATAGCCTAAGAGTGGACATCTTCTCTATGAAAATTTGGACTTAATATCTAAGTCAAATACTATTTTTTAATGCTCCATATTTTAAAATATTAGTGCTAAAGTTGAATAGACTTGTAAAATTTCAATAGAGTTAAGAGAATTTAATTTCATAAGCACAGGAAGCTCATTTTATTGTGCTGCTCTACCTTTACATGTTCTCCTCATAAGTCATTTTACTTCTTCCCAAGGGTTAATGGCAAATTTCTCCAAGAATATTGTCTTTTTAGCTTTTCATTTTCTTAAATGGGACACTCTCCTATGGGAAGAGTATTTACATCTGTACCCACCATTCCTTCTTGAAAAATGAAATGCTAAGTGAATAGCTCCAGGATATAGGACAGTCATAAATAGTAAGGACGAAAGTAAATAAACTTTTTAACTGTCTCAGATTTTTGGCTATTCAATGTCTTCTGCATAGCAATAAGAAAGACTACGCTGATATTAAACACCTCCAAGATATGTCATTAAGTTAAAAATTGAGGTACAAATCGTATATATAGTATGCTGAGCATTACAAGGGCAGAATATATATGAAAATATTTATTGGAACATACCTAAAGTTTCTTTGGGAAGCATTTAATTTTATGATTGCTTGTGGGAGAGGAACTGAGTGCCCAAGTGTGAGAGGAAGGTTTATTGTAAAATAATAATACTGTTGCATTTGTAACCATGTGAATATATTACATTTTGAAAATTTAAATTAAAAAAATCAATGATATAAATTCACATTTAAATAACCTGTTGATTTAAGGATTGTTTGCATGTCAAACAATTCTTTACATTACCAAAGTACTTCCCAAACTGATCCAAATTATGAAAAAAGTTCTAAGAAGTATTCATAAGAATAGCCTTTAAAAAAAATTACAGGGCTCCTAATATTTCATTGTATGAATATATCACAATTTATCTGCTCTCCTGCTGATTGCATGTTTCTTGTTTTTTATTATAACAATTGAAGTTGCTGTGAACATTCCTGTTCATGTCATTTACTCAGTGGATAAAGGCACTCACGTGTCTTGAGTATACACCCAGCAGGTAACTTGCTTCAGTCTGAGTGTGGAGCACCCTTTTCTTCAACCTACACATGCACACAACACGACTGCTGTCTCACACAAATAGTGTTTCCCAGTATGTAGATGGGGAAGCATTGGATTAGACAACTTCTGAAGTCTCTTCCGGCTCTGAAATTCACAGTCTATAACCAGTACCTTAATGTAATGATTAAAATATTTTAATGCATCCCTCTTAGATCCTATTGTCAACATAGACTTTCGCACAGAGCTTTCGGTCAACATTTTGAAACAGGTTTGAGGTCTCAAAACTTACTGGTCTATCTTGCCTTTTGAAACTTCTCTAAGTCATTTTGCATGTTCTTTAATTACTAGTGAGCTCAAAGACTTATGTTCCTAATTTATTTTTAAAGGACCCTTTAATGAAGCTGCAAGCAAAAATAAACAGATGCTACCTGGGGGGTCCAAAGAGATGTCCAATCTCCAGGCGGGTTACTTTGATCCCCATTTTGTAAGGATTTTTGAGGGCGAAGGCTATGTCAGTATGAACCAAGTGAGGAGACGGCGTATGATGGAAGAAGCCAAAAAGAATCTGGGCAAAGCCTTCCTCCCTAGTAGTGGAGAGAAGAAAACGTAAGTGCTTGGGGAAGAGCCTTATAAACATCTGCACCTTCCTCTCCTCTAGCCTAAATTAAGTGTTTGTTTTGCCACAGGACTTCCTCATATAGGATTTATTTTTAAAAATATGACCATTTGGTCATTTGGTTTTAGGTGGAGACAGTGATATTGGAAGATTTAGGTTGATAGGTAATTGATTAAATTGATTCTCTATCACATTACATTTTGGATTATATTACACTTCTCTGTTAGTTTATATAATAAAAGCCAACTCAATAATAAAAATAAATTTGATCAAAAACCTGGGGGTAGTCAGGATAGGGAAAAAATTGTCTTGGGTCATCATATCTGTGCCCTGGACTATTTTTTCTGCTTTAAAAGAACCTTTGTAGGCCCTGGTTGGTTGGCTCAGTGATAGAGTGTTGGCCTGGCATGTGGAAGTCTGGCGTTCAATTCCCAGTCAGGGCACACAGGAGAAGTGACTTATCTGCTTCTCTATCCCTCCCCTTTCTCATCTTTCTCTCTCTCCCTCTTTCTCTCTCTTCTCCAAAAGCCATGGCTTGAATGGTTTGAGCAAGTTGGCCCCAGGTGCTGAGGATGGCTCCATAGTCTCACCTCAGGTGCTAAAATAGCTTGTTTGCCTGAGCAATGGAGCAGTGGCCCCAGATGGGTAGAGCATCACCCAATAGGGGGTTTGCCGGGTGGATTCCTGTTGGGGCACATGGGGGAGTCTGTCTGTCTACCTCCCTGCCTCTCACTTAAAACAAACAAAACCTTTACGAAGTGTTAGTAAAAAAGTGAAATTGGGAGTAACCTTTTTTTTTTTTTTCTTTTGGTATTTCTCTGAAGCTGGAAACGGGGAGAGACAGTCAGACAGACTCCCGCATGCGCCCGACCGGGATCCACCCGGCACGCCCACCAGGGGGCGATGCTCTGCCCCTCCGGGGCGTCACTCTGCCGCGACCAGAGCCACTCTAGCGCCTGGGGCAGAGGCCAAGGAGCCATCCCCAGCGCCCGGGCCATCTTTGCTCAATGGAGTCTCGGCTGCGGGAGGGGAAGAGAGAGACAGAGAGGAAGGAGAGGGGGAGGGGTGGAGAAGCAGATGGGCGCTTTTCCTGTGTGCCCTGGCCGGGAATCGAACCTGGGACTTCCGCACGCCAGGCCGACGCTCTACCACTGAGCCAACCGGCCAGGGCCGGGAGTAACCTTTTTGATAAAGAAGGTAATTTATTGCCCTGGCTAGATAGTTCTGTTAGAGCAATGTCCCAAAGTACAGAGGTTGCTGGTTAGATTTCTGGTCAGTGCACATACAGGAACAGATTGATGTTCTTGTCTCTCTCTCTCTTATTTCCTCTCTCATTAAAATAAATCAATAAATAGATTTTTTAAAAATTATCAAAAATACATTATTTAAAAATCATTGTGAAGATACATTCATGGGGTTTAATATTTTAGTTACAAATGTCAATGTGCGGATTTGTTTTTTTTTTTTCTTTAAATGAGAAGTGAGGAGGCAGAGAGACAATCTCCTGTATGAGTACCAACTGGGATCCACCCCACCAGCCCACTAGAGGGCAATGCTTTGCCCATCTGGGGCCTTTGTTCTGTTGCTCAGCAACCGCCCAGTTCAGCGTCTAAGGCACAGGCCATGGAGCCATCCTCAGTATTTAGGGCCAACTTGCTGCAACTGAGCCATGGCTGTGGGAGGAGAAGAGATATATAGATAGAGAGAAGAGAGAGGAGGAGGGGTGAAGAAGCAGATATTTGCCTCTCCTGTGTGCCCTGACCTGAATCGAATCTGGGACTTCCACATGCTGGGTGACACTCTACCACTGAGCCAATGGGCCAGGGCTGAGGATTCATTTTTTAAAACAGAAATCATCCTTCATCCTTCATTGCAATGTTAGTGTTTATGGCGCATCACCTCACTCACCCCCACTCCCCTAAGATTCATTTTATTCTCTTAACTTAAAATCATTAAATAAATAAAATCAGCCTGACCAAGTGGTGTCACAGTGGATGGAACATCACCCTGGAATGCTGAGGATCCAGGTTTGAAACCCGGAGGTTACTGGCTTGAGAGTGGGCTCACCAATTTGAGCACAGGCTCACCAGATTGAGTGCGGTGTTGCCAGCTTGAGCGTGGGATCATAGATATGTCCCCATGGTCGCTGGCTTGAGCCCAAAGGTTGCTGGCTTGAGCAAGGGGAAATTGGTTACCTGGAGCCTTGCCCCCAATCAAGTATGAGAAACAATCAATTAACAACTAAAGTGCCGCAACTATGAGTTGATGATTCTCTTTCTCTGCCTTCCTGTCTCTCTGTCTCTCTCTTGCTAGAAAAAAATAAAATCATATAGGTAATATTATATCATATATTTTATAGCTGAGTTTTATTATCTAATATGTTCATTTATACTCATTAATGTTATTTTCAATTTAAAATTTATGGTAGGTGGGAATTGGTTGAAGGCTAACTTTGTGCTTATTTACAGTATTTTCTTAAGATTACTGAAGCTTCAATCTTCTAAGTCAAAGTTACCAAGTATTTTTGTTTGTTTTTGAGGGAGTGAGAGACAGGCAGGGAGAGAGAGGGTGAGAAGCATCAGCTCGCAGTCGCTTTCACTTTAGTTGTGCATCGATTGCTTTTCATTCGCTCCTTGGCTGGGGCCAAACCAATGTCTTCTTGCTCAAGCCAGTGACTTTGGGCTTTTCATGCTAGTGACCTTTGGGCTCAAGCTATCAAGATTTGGGATGGTGTAGATAATCCCCCTGCTCAAGCCAGTGACCCCATGCTGACCAGCCCATGCTCAGAGCTGGTGACCTCACGGCTTAAAACCTACGACCTCAGCATTCCAGGTTGACGCTTTATCCACTGTGCCACCACCAGCCAGGCAAAAACTGCTAAGTTTTTATTAAAAGTGGGGAATTTTCTCTTTTCTGTTATTATAGTTTAATCTTTTTCCACCTTTTCACACTTTGGATAGGTTTGAATTATTTATTTGTATTATTATTTCTTTTTCTTTGGCTTCTTTATTTTCTCCTTAGAGACTGGAGGAGTCACTATTTCATTTATTTGTTTATTTATTTATTTATTTGTTTATTTATTTATTTTTGTGAAAGAGGGGCAGATAGGGACAGACAGACAGGAAGGGAGAGAGATGAAAAGCATCAATTTTTTGTTGCAGCTTCTTAGTTGTTCATTGATGGCTTTCTCATATGTGCCTTGACCTGGAGGGCTACAGAGGAGCAAGTGACCCCTTGTTCAAGCCAGCAACCTTGGGCTTCAAGCCAGTGACCTTTGAGCTCAAGCCAGTGACCCCGTGCTCAAGCTGGTGAGCCCGTACTCAAGCCAGCAAACTCGGGGTTTCGAATCAATGTCCTCCGCATCCCAGTCTGAGGCTCCATCCACTGCACTATTTCATTTCTTTTACATGTTTTTTTACCCTTTCCTATAATAGGTATAACTTATTCCTATTTTTCAGTGCCCCCCATAATTCAGTGGGAATTACTGCCTTGATACATTATAGTATGCTTAGATTCATTTGTGAGCCAAGAAATAGTAACAGTTCTATAGTTAGATGAACTTTTCTTTCTTTTTATCTTTTTATTTTTTTATTTTTTTATTTTTTTTATTTACTTATTCATTTTAGAGAGGAGAGGGAGAGACAGAGAGAGAGAGGATAGACAGAGAGAAGGGGGGAGGAGCTGGAAGCATCAACTCCCATATGTGCCTTGACCAGGCAAGCCCAGGGTTTCGAACCGGCAACCTCAGCATTTCTAGGTCGACGCTTTATCCACTGTGCCACCACAGGTCAGGCCTCTTTCTTTTTAAATCTCACAGATATGTGGGAAATAACCTGTAATTTAGTGGGATACAGAAAGAGTTCCCAAAAAGAGAACTTGGCAGTAGAAATAAGCCTCATTCTAGTACTCATTCACCACCACGTTATGGGACGATAGGCATTTTAAATGAACAGTGGTAACTTGACACACGAGCACTTTCAATCATGAGCAATTTGAGAGGCGGGCAGTCGCTCATTGAATTTTTTGCTTTAAGTCATGAGTGGATATTTGATTCATGAGCTTCCACCATCCTCCACTAGATGGCCTGCCAAACGTTCTGAAAGGGAGGAAGAAATAAACTTCCATACAAAGGTTTTTGTTGAAACGGCTTCTAAGTGAAAGCGAGGAAAGTATGGAGAAAAAGCCAAAAGTCGGTGAAGAAAATGATGATTAAGCAAAGTAAAAAAATAGCAATTAAGTTTAGTGATAAAATTACATATCATACATAGTGTGCAAGTTAAATTTTGGAATTAAATGTAGTGTTAAATGTGTAGAGAGTAAGTTATGTTAAGCGATAATGCACGAAATGGAAACCTCCTCCTCCAGTCTCCTCCCCTTCCGCCAGCATCTTCGCCTGACCTTGAAGGTAAATACACCTCATAAACCAGTTTATTTCTTTACATTCTCTCTTATTATGTGTATATATATATACACACACACATATATATGTATTTGTTATTTATAAAGTACATTTTCTTATTTAAAAGCATATAAAACAAAAAATTTGTGTGGTTTTGGGGGGCTGGAATGGATTAATTGCATTCCATTCATTTAAATGGGGCAATTTGATTTGAGATACGAACAAGTTGAGTCATGAGCTCAGCCATAAAACGAATTAAAGTCATGTGTCTAGGTACCACTGTATTGATATTTATTGCTTGCATTATTAAATCACATGCTCTTAGATTAGGCCTGTTCATAACTGACCTCTCGTCTGTGGTGTCATTGCTTTTAATATCATGTTTTATGACATATATTCATAGATGGCAATTCATGAAAATTAGTATCTTCTCCTGATGGAACCTTTATTTGTAGACCAGAGATAAGTAACCACGCCCTGGCCAGATGGCTCAGCTGGGTGGAGCATCATCCCAATACACAAAGGTTATGGTTTTAGTCCCGCACATACAGGAACAAATCGATGTTTTTGTCTCTCTCTCTTCTCCTCTCTCTCCAAAATAAATAAATAAATTTTAAAAAATTAAAAAAAGTAATTAAACATTGATATTTTTCTAGTTTTTAAAATTTTAAGTTCAAATGTATAAATAGTCAAGTTTTGATGATAAGGTTTCATTTGTCTTGGAGACCATTTTCTGATTATTAAATTTGTTGGCTCTGTCCAGTTGGCTTAGTGGTAGAGCATCGGCCTTGTGTGTGGATGTCCTGGGTTTGATTCCCTGTCAGGGCACACAGGAGTAGCAACCATCTGCTTCTCCACCCCCCTCCACCCCTGCAGTCATGCATCAATTGGCCCTAGAGAGTTGGCCTGGGGCACTGAGGATAGCACCATGGCCTCCATCCCAGATGCTAAAAAAAAAAAAAAAAATAGCTCCATTGCTCAGCTACCAAGCCAGGGCCCCAGATGGGCAGAGCATCGCCCCCTAGTGGACTTGACCGGTGGATCCTGGTTGGGGAACATGGGCGAGTCCGTCTCTCTGTCTCCCCTCCTCTCACTAAAAAAAAAAAAAGGTATTTAATTCATTGATAACTTGCAAATTAGAGACTATGACTGTTACATTAGTTGTCCTTTTTATTGCAAAAATTTTATGGATAATATTTGTTAAAATAAAGCACTGGGTAGTAAATGACTTAATGATTAAATATGTACTGTGGGCCCAGAAAAGTTAAGATTAAAATTTAAAAATATTTGCTGAATTTTTTTTATAGTGAAGTAGTAAGTATGAACCAAAAAGAAGCAATTCCTTGGAATTTATTTTGCCATCAACAGTTGAAGCGATACGTATATATTTTAAAAGTGTAGTTTCTAGTTGAATGGGTGATCAGGAATAATTAGCCATTTATTTGCTAATTTGCCATAAAGTACCTAGAAATTCATCCAAAAAACACAAAATGGTCTATTCATTGTTCTAGTTAACAGAATTAATAGAAACTATTTTAACTTCCTAGAGATTATAAAGTTTTGTTTATGTGAACCTTTAAAAGAAGCATAAAAATTAAAAACTCATCTTAAAATTTGTCTTTGAAAAATGGGGCAAATTGGATTAAAAACTAACAAAATAGTTTTTTCTTACCAAAGGTAAGCAAGTCAGTTCCAACGCATAAATTTTGCTCCTTTTCCAATCACTTTTTATAAATTGGGATAAAATATATATCACACAAAATTGGCCAGTTTAACCTGCTCTGTTTTTTGTTGTTGTTTTTAACTAAGATGTGGAGTAGGAAGCTACTATGGAACCATAGGCGGTCCCGTCCCCTTCTTCAGTGCACAGTTAAAACCCAGGGTAAAGTACGTGGCGCCTGGGAAGAATTTATACACAAACCCCGGAAAGAAAGGAACTGGATATGGGTGAGATAGCTTTAATACTTTTATATCATGGGTTTTGAACTTAAAAAAATACAATTTAAAATTTCTGGACCCTGAAGTCACCATTACTTATTTTCTTTCCTTAGCTATGCAAACGTTACAATCGCTAAACAGCCTTCGCACTCTGATGATTTCTATGATGCACCAAAAGTGAATTATAAGGTGAAATCATGTATATATTTTAACTTTTTTCAACCTTTTTCATTTCGTTAAAGAAGTCAATTGCGATCTAATGTTGGTCTGTTCTGTTTTACATATTTGTATTGCCAGGGCAGTGGCAGACTGATGTTTATGAACCATGATAATTTTATATTTTTTGTATTAGATTTCCACATCTTGCTCTAGATCTTCTCAGCTCCTCCCAGAGGATGGAGGGAGACTTGACTTGGGGTGATGAACACACAGTGCAGTACACAGATGAGGTCACTGTGGAACTGGGCACCTGAAACCTGTGTAATTTTATTAACCAAAGTCACCCCAATAAACTCAATAAAAATTTTAAAAATACCACATCTGTCTTCCATTTCTTCCATTTCTTCTCAACTAGCTGTGAGACTTCTGTTAACTTGGCCTGATCAACTGCGTTCTATTTTGAGTGGAAGAATCATATCCTAACCCTTAGCCATTTTCCCAGCACGCTCTAATATCTCGTACCTAACAGAGTGGTGGGAGGTACTTTGGGGCTGATCAAGCCATTATGGTGACTGAATGGAATGGAGGAGTGAGGGGGAAAAGTGAGAAAGGAGGAGTAGAGAATGGATGAAGACCTATGGAGGAGAGAGTGACAGGGTGGAGAAAACCACTCACTTCATGAACTGGCAGAAAGGAAAACTGAAATGTACCAGCATTTGCCTTTTACACTCATCTGTACAATATTTGACTTACAATGTGGCGTATTCACTTATGTAGAGAATGTCTACATGTGAATGAATAGAGGAACCCTAATACATTCGGAACAATATCAACATCATTTAACCACATCAACATAGAGAGCTGGTAGTAACAAAATGTTAAGTTTGTTTGGACATTAAGCAACAGAAATTAAATGGCAAACATTTAATTAGTGGTATTTTGTGTTTTTGTTTTGTTTTTTTAGTGTTTAGGCACACAGTTGTCAGTAATTTTGCTGTGGCAACTTTAAGTGGCATTGGGTCTGTGAGATAGAAAGATATAATGGTCACTGTGGCCAATGGGCATGTCCAAACCCAGGAAAAATTTTCTATTAAATTGGGCAGAAACCTTGGCAGTTTGAAAGTAAGCATCTCTGTTTCTATGTATGGATAATTCAATTTACATAAAATTACATATAAACTACTTCTCATATATAGGAACAATAATAATACATATATACAAGGCAGTTTTATCAAAGGTTCAGTAAGTAGTCTTCCATCCCAAATTTTATGGATAGAAAATACTTTACTCACAGTAGAGTTCTTTTATTCTTACTTTCAGAACTTACTCTAAGTAAGAAATCCTCCTTGGATTTCCTAAAATTAATTCTGAAAATAATTGTAAAATGTACCCTTGCTTTTTTCCTAGAGTTTTAGACATCATGCCACTCTATTCTTGCCTGAATTGTTTCTGATAGGGTAGTAGCTATCATGATTATGTTTGTCATTCTGTATAAACCGTCTTTTTTTTCCTGACTTTATTACTCATCTGAACAATTTGATTATGATGAGCCATGGTGTAGTTTTCCTCATGTTTTTTGTGTTTGGGGTTTATGGAGCTTGGATCTGAGAGTTTATAGTTTTCATTAAATTGGGATTGTTTTCAGCTATTACTTATGCATATCTTTTTTCTGTCCCTCCTTCTGTCTCCTCTTCTCAGGGATTCTATTTACCTGTGCATTAAGTCTCTTGAAATTTTTCTACAATTTACCAATGCTCTGTTTACTTCTCTTTTTTTAACTCTTATTTTCTTCTCTCTCATTTTCAATAGTTTCTATTGCTGTGTCTTCAAGATCACTAATCTATTCTGCAATGTCTAATATGCTATTCATGCCATCTGGTATATTTTAAACCTCACACATAGTGGTTTTGTTCTCTAGAAGTTCAATTTGAGCATTTTTTCCCCATATCTTACATGTCTCAACTTTCTGAGTATGTGGAATACATTTATAATTATATTTTAATGGCCTCTGCTAATTCTAATATCTATGGCAGTTCTTGATTGTTTTTGAATGATTTTTTTTTCTTACTATGGGTCATATTTTCTTGCTACTTTCCAATTATTTCTGAGAGAAAGAGAAACATCAACTTATCGTTCCATTTAGTTGTGCATCCATTGATTGCTTCTCATATGTGCCCTGACTGGGGCTTGAACCAGTGACCTCGAGGTCCAGCTGGGGCCCTGAGGATCAAGCCGGGGACACCCAGGATCGAACCAGTGACCTCGGCTCCCTGGGACTTCACTCTGTCCACTGTGCCACCAGCCAGGACACTGGTAATTTTTAAGTGGATATCAGGCATTGTCAGTGCTATGTATTTTTGTATTCTTACAGATAGATATTCTTGGGCTTTGTTCTGGAATGCAGTTAAATAACTTGTAACCAAGTTCGATGGATGAAGCAGTGCTCAATCTAGGGCTAATTCTTCCCCACTACTGAGGCAAGACCTTTCTGTGTACTATACCACGTGCCCTGGGTATCCCGGTTTCTAGCACAGCTGACGGGCCTGTGCCCTTCCCAGCTCTGTGTGAGAACTGGACACTGTGACCACTGATCTTTTTAGCTGGCACTTCTCTTAGCTTTGGGCTGTTTCCTCACAAATATGTACTGATCAGTACTTAGTTGAATACTCTCTAGGGCAGGGGTTGGTAGAACAAATACAATATTCAGATTCTTTTTTTTTATTTGACAGAGGGATAGATAGGGACAGACAGGAACGGAGAGAGATGAGAAGCATCATTTTTCATTTTGGCACTTTTAGTTGTTCATTGATTTCTTTCTAATATGTGCCTTGACTGTGGGGCTACAGCAGACCAAGTAACCCCTTACTCAAGCCAGCGACCTTGGGACCAACCTGGTGAGCTTTGCTCAAATCAGATGAACCCATGCTCAAGCTGGCAACCTCAGGGTCTCAAACCTGGGTCTTCTGCATCCCAGTCTGATGCTCTATCCACTGCGCCACTACCTGGTCAGGCCAATATTCAGATTCTAAAGCATTGCCTATGATACCGTGCTTCAGAATCACCTGGAGTGACTGTTAAAACCGCTGATTAATGGGCCACACCGGGGATCCATAGGACCAGAAATCTCTGAAGAAAGAGCTTGGTGATTTCTAATTAAAAAAAAACCTATAAAGTGATTCATTAAAATGAAAATTTGATGAACACTGCTCAAAAGACTTATCAGAATGGTTAAACAATCAGTGCCATTGTGGTGTGGGGGCAGGGGAAAGGTGACCAGAAGGGGCGGAGCTCCTACAGGCTGGAAAAGGCAGAGGGGACACTAGAGCAAGAGGAGAACCCCAAAAGAAGGAAAAAGTCTGAGTGTCCCAGGAGGCTTCTCAGAAATGAAAGTTCGTCTTTCCTTGATTAGCTGTCTATTTTAGATTTCATTTATCAAACGTTTTCTGTTGAATGATGAAATATTAGATTTTATGTTTGAAAAAAGTAAAATGAATCTATCAATATTTACTTTACAGTTGTCTTTTTGAATCTATATTTTATAACATGAAACTTTTTCTACTTTATTGACAGTAATTTTTATGCTTGTTGCCCCGTAGGGAAGATTGCAGTGTAGGGGGGAAAGAAATGACCTCTGCTTTGCTGAGTACTAGGTCGCTAAAAGTATTGTCATATAAAGATGTCTCATGTAAAGAGGAAGTTTTCCTCCCTCTTAGCAGTAAAAACCGACAGATTCTTTATGTATAGAATCTCATTTAATTGCCACGACAGCTTGTGGGGGGGTGGATATTACCTTCACTGACAGTTGAAAGAAATGTGACAGTGAGAGCACCCCAGAGTCCCTGAGAAACACGAAAAAGCAGGAAGGAGTCAGGGTTTGAACTAAAGACCAGCCTTTTATTGTGTGTGTGTGTGGGACAGAGAGAGAGAGAGAGAGACAGAGAGAGGGATAGGTAGGGACAGACAGACAGGAAGGGAGAGAGATGAGAAGCATCAATTCTTCGTTGCTGCACCTTAGTTGTTCATTGATTGCTTTTTCATGTGTGCCTTGACTGGAGTGCTCCAGCCAAGCCAGTGAGTGACCCTTTGCTCAAGCCAGCAACTTTGGGCTCAAGCCAGCAGCCTTGGGCTCAAGCCAGCGACCTTTGGGCTCAAGCCAGTGACAATGGGGTCATGTCTATGATCCCACGCTCAAGCCAGATGAGCGCATACTAAAGCAGGATGAGCCCGTGCTCAAGCCAGCGACCTCGGGGTTTTGAACCTGGATCCTCTGTGTCCCAGTCCAATGCTCTATCCATTATGCCACCTCCTGGTCATGCTGCTGCTGCTGCTTCTTCTTCTTCTTCTTCTTCTTCTTCTTCTTCTTCTTCTTCTTCTTCTTCCTTCTCCTCCTCCTCCTCCTCCTCTTCCTCCTCCTCCTCCTCCTCCTCCTCCTCCTCCTCCTCCTCCTCCTTCTTCTTCTTCTTCTTCTTCTTCTTCTTCTTCTTCTTCCTTCTTCCTTCTTCCTTCTTCTTCTTCCTCCTCCTCCTCCTCCTCCTCCTCCTTCTTCTTCTTCTTCTTCTTCTTCTTCTTCTTCTCCTTCTTCTTCTTCCTTCTTCTTCTTCTTCTCTATTTTGTTTTACTATCAATATGTTATATCACCCAGATAGTGAATATAGATTTGTTCAGGTGATAAACAGATCTCTATACTTCCAATACATTTATATTGATAATGAACAACCCTAGTTGTGTTTGTTCTTAAGTAAGCATATCTTTTGTATCATAAAAACAGAACATATCAAAGGAATGTTTCAAAAAATATGAACCTAGCAATATCTATTAGAAAATGTAGGTACTTGTATTAAAAATTTTAAAGTTTGACTATATTATTATCAATTTGAGTAATTTATGCTATATAACTTCAAACTCTTTAATTTACAGAAAGAGAATGAAGAACACCAAAGTTTACTTAAAGGAACACCTTTCAAGTTAAATCTTTACCCAAGAGAATATTTTGATACCAATCCTTATTTTTCGGAGAAACCTCTACCGCCGATTAAAAGAGCAGACACAAAACAACCATTTCCAAGCCCCTTTAAACCTTCTTCTCCTGGTAAAAAGGTAAGTTAAAAGTTTTATTTATTTATTTATTTATTTATTATTTTAAAAAAATTTTATTTAGACAGTTAATTTTAACGGGGTGACATTGATCCATTATAGTACATAGATTTAAAAAAAAAAATCTCCAGGCCCTGGCTGGTTGGCTCAGCGGTAGAGCATCGGCCTGGCATGTGGGGGACCCGGGTTCGATTCCTGGCCAGGGCACACAGGAGAAGTGCCCATTTGCTTCTCCACCCCACTCCCTCCTTCCTCTCTGTCTTTCTCTTCCCCTCCTGCAGCCAAGGCTCCATTGGAGCAAAGATGGCCCGGGCGCTGGGGATGGCTCCTTGGCCTCTGTCCCAGGCGCCAGAGTGGCTCTGGTCGCGGCAGAGCGACCCCCCGGAGGTGCAGAGCATCGCCCCCTGGTGGGCAGAGTGTTGCCCCTGCTGGGCGTGCTGGGTGGATCCCGGTCGGCGCATGCGGGAGTCTGTCTGACTGTCTCTCCCCGTTTCCAGCTTCAGAAAAATACAAAAAAAAAAATAAAAAATCTCCAGATCATTTTGACATTTGATTATGTTGTGTACCCATCACCCAAAGTCAAAGTGTCCTCTGTCACCTTTTATTTGGTTTTCTTTATGCCCCTCCTTTCCCTTCCCCTCCCCCTGGTAACCACCACAGTCTTGTCCATGTTCATGAGTCTCAATTTTGTGTTCCACCTATGTATGGAATCATACAGTTCTTAGTTTTTTCTGATTTACTTATTTCACTGAGTATAATGTTATTAAGGTCCATTCATGTTGTCATAAATAATCCTATGTCATCATTTCTCATGGCTGAGTAGTATTCCATAGTGCAGTATATGTGTACCACATTTTCTTTATCTAATCTTCTATTGAAGGGCTTTTTGGTTGTTTCCATGTCTTGGCCACTGTGAACAATGCTGTGATGAACATGGGGCTGCATGTGTCTTTAGTTAAAAGTTTTAGAATGAAAAAATATTAAGCATTTTAAAGACAAGATGCCTCTTGCTGTCAAATTATTTCATTACCCATGTAAATAATAAACTTTTGTTTATTCATACCAAGAATTATGAAACTAGTTTTTCTAAAATTATGAAAAGTCACAAAGTATGGCTAGCGAGTGGGGAATAAAGAAGTTCTTATAATGAAATAATTATTAATCATTCAGACATATTTGAATTTACAATTGATTTTTCTAAGTGCCTCTCTAAATCTTAGGTATAGTTTTTCTCAAAACCATAAAAAACCAGCTTGACCAGGTGGTGGCGCAGTGGATAGAGCATCGGACTGGGATGCGGAGGACCCAGGTTTGAGACCCCGAGGTCGCCAGCTTGAGTGTGGGCTCATCTGGTTTGAGCAAAGCTCACCAGCTTGGACCCAAGGTCGCTGGCTCAAGCAAGGGTCTGCTGAAGGCCCATGGTTAAGGCACATATGAGAAAGCAATCAATGAACAACTAAGGTGTTGCAATGAAAAACTGATAGTGGATGCTTCTCATCTCTCTCTGTTCCTGTCTGTCCCTGTCTATCCCTCTCTCTGTCTCTGTAAAAAACCCAAACAAACAAAAAAACCAAAACCATAAAAAACCAGACCATCTTGGCCCTAGTGGGTTGGCTCAGCGGTAGAGCGTCGGCCTGGCGTGCGGGGGACCCGGGTTCGATTCCCGGCCAGGGCACATAGGAGAAGCGCCCATTTGCTTCTACACACCCCCCCTTCTTCCCCTCCCGCAGCCAAGGCTCCATTGGAGCAAAGATGGCCCGGGCGCTGGGGATGGCTCCTTGGCCTCTGCCCCAGGCGCTAGAGTGGCTCTGGCCGCGGCAGAGCGACCCCCCAGAGGGGCAGAGCATCACCCCCTGGTGGGCAGAGCGTCGCCCCTGGTGGGCGTGCCGGGTGGATCCCGGTCGGCACATGCGGGAGTCTGTCTGACTGTCTCTCCCCGTTTCCAGCTTCAGAAAAATACAAAAAGGAAAAAAAAAACCAACAAAAAAACCCCCAGACCATCTTTTAGTTTTTGAAATGATTAAAATGATCTATCTCACTTTGCAGAAGTTTACAACAATTTTTAATGAAAATGCTTCTTATAGATTCTAAACTTCTGTTTATACTTTTTTCTTCTGTGAATTGCCCACTAATTTCCCTGCAGATTTTCTATTAGGTTATTTGTATTTTTCATATTGACTTATACAATCTTTTTGTATGTTAAGGATATTATTCTTTATCTGTGTTGAAAATAATTGTTTTAGTCTGTTGAATCTTTAACTTTGATTATAGTATTTTGTGCTATTCAAAAACTTAGTAATTCGATGTAATCAAATTTATCAGTCCTTTGTGCTGAGTTTTATGGTATCATAACTTTACCACCAACATTAGAAAAATATACATTCTTGATTTCTTCTTAGTCTTATAGTTCTGCATTTAAATCTTCATCTGAAATATACAGGGGTGGACAAAAGTAGGTTTACAGTTGTTTGTAAGGAAAGTAATACAATACAGTAAACAAGAATACAAGAATAAACTGTGTTTCACATACAACTGGAAACCTACTTTTGTCCACCCTGGTATTTTGATGTGAAGAGTGCAGTAAGGATCTAGCTTTTATCTTTTTCTAAATCCAGTGTTTAGGGGAGAAGGAAACTTTGGGGGGAGGATACATTCTGTATGATTAGTGTTCTTATGGTTTCAAGGATGTATACATCTGTCAAAATACATAGCATTGTAAGCTTTGGTGCGACTTATTGTATGTGCACCAGCCTATTGTATTGTGTCTAGCATCTTAAAATAACCAGGGAGATGTCCCTTTTTCTCTCTGTTCTATAACAATTCAGGAGATTTCAGTAAAACTGATATCTTTTAAAAAGCTAATTGTTCCCCATTTTACTGATAGAATAATTCTTAACACCACTGCCATGAAATGCCACTCATCACTTCTAAATTCCCAATCTTTGAGGATTGTTTTTGAATTTCCTTTCTATTTGACTGCTGTTAATTTCTGCCAGTCCCAACCTACTTTTAATTATTACTGTTACATTTCAGTATTGGGCTGTCTAGTCTCTTTTTCTTTGAAAAAGTATTATTGGCTGTTCTCGTCTATGTATTCTCTAGAGCTTTGGAATTATTTTATAAAGTTCTAGGGGAGAAAAAGGACCTTTGCTACTTTTCTGTGGAGTTGAATCTTTAGATTTTGGAATGCATTACCTGTAGTGTTTCATTTTTATAGATGCCAAAGACTGGAATAAATCAGGAATGTATGTAAAATTATATAAACTGTCTGGTGTTATGTATTTTGACCACCTTTTTTTAAAATTTTTTTCTCTCTATGGCTTGTTAATGAATAACCATTAATTTCTTGGAGTGAATTCTACTAGACTGTGTTGTGTAATCTTTTTTTTTTTTTTTTACAGAGATAGAGTCAGAGAGAGGGATAGATAGGGACAGACAGACAGGAACGGAGAGAGATGAGAAGCATCAATCATTAGTTTTTTGTATCACATTGCGACACCTTAGTTGTTCATTGATTGCTTTCTCATGTGTGCCTTGACTGTGGGCCTTCAGCAGACTGAATAACCCCTTGCTCGAGCCAGCGACCTTGGGTCCAAGCTGGTGAGCTCTGCTCAAACCAAATGAGCCCGCACTCAAGCTGGCGACCTTGGGGTCTTGAACCTGGGTCCTCCACATCCCAGTTCGACGCTCTATCCACTGCGCCACTGCCTGGTCAGACGTGTTGTGTAATCTTTATGTGTAATACTGTGTTTTATTTATTAATATTTTAGTATTTTTGCATCAATAATTTTATGTGACTGGACTAAACTTTTTTTTTTTGGTATGCTTTGTTTTATTTTAGTATAAGTAGATGTTAGTATCTTAAAATAATCAGGGAGATTTCCTTTTTTCTCTCTATTCTATAACAATTTAAATAGCACCAGAAATATCTGTTTCTTGAAAGCTTGAAAGGATTATCATAGGAAATATTCTGGGCTTAATTTCTTGCATGGCTCCTCCTACCTGTTTTCTATCTTTTTTTTTAAGTCAATTTTGACATTTAGATTTTCTTTGGAAATCATTGATTTCTTTCAGGTTTCAAGGTGATTAACATAGAGGTTCACAAAATAGTATTTTAATATTCCTTGTATGGATGGGTTTGCTCTACTCCTTTCATACTTAATTATAATATAGATATATCTGTATAATTGATTTTAAAATGAATCATCTGGTGGCTTAGTATATTTACCATATATTTTATTATTTTTAACTCATCCATTTGCTTTTACATTTATTAATTCTAATTTACTCTTCTTGAATTTTCTTATTATTTGTTGCTCTTCAAAATAATCTGTTTCCTGGCCCTGGCTGGGCAACTCAGTTGGTTAGAGTGTTGTCCCAACGAGCCAAGGTTGTGGGCTCAATCCTTGGTTGGCGAGCATATAAGAGTCAACCAATGAATGCGTAAATGGGTGGGACAACATCTCCTTCTCCCTATCCCCCTCTTCCCCTTTCTCTTTCTCTCCCTCCCTCTATACCTTCCCCTTTCTCTCAAATTAATAATAATAAAAATTAATGTGTCCTTAATTTAGAAAATTTGAAAAATTACAATTATATCTTTCAAATGAATTACGTTTTCAGGTATATTTGACTTAGCTACTCTAAGAGAAGGGATGCCTAAATAAGTGAGTTATGATTCTATAGTTTTCTTGGCAACTATACATAATATAAAGATTCAAATCATGGTAAATCAGTTTAAAAAGTCAAAACAAATATTCATCTGTTTTGTGTGTAGGTCAAAAATATTTTGATGGACTTAATAGATTATCAATATAAAGTAGATCACATTTTCTACTCACCTTCTTTTTCTATGTGCTATTCCCGTTTTTTGTTTTTTTTACAAAATTATCTTTCTCATCATTGACTGATATTGAACAAACTCATGTTATGCCAGGCTTCCTGTTGGACAGATTTTACCATTGGCCTTTTCTCCCACCCTCTGGTTCTAAGCCCTGCCTAACTCCATTCTGCATCAAAATATATATATGTGACCGAGGTCTCGTTCCCTCAGTGATGGGCTCACTCTGTAACTAGATGGTGGCCTGACCTCATCATCTCTCACTCACTCACATACTACTTGTTGGTAATGATTTAGAATATTATTTTTCTATAAACATTTGCATTTTAATAGAGGACTTTTAGAATTACAGTGTCTTAATTCCATAAAATTGATGGTAAGGAGACTCTGCTGGTATTTGTTTTTTTTTTTTAAATTTATTTATTTATTTTATTTTTTACAGAGACAGAGAGTGAGTCAGAGAGAGGGACAGACAGACAGGAATGGAGAGAGATGAGAAGCATCAATCATTAGTTTTTCATTGCACGTTGCAACACCTTAGTTGTTCATTGATTGCTTTCTCATATGTGCCTTGACCACGGGCCTTCAGCAGACCGAGTAACCCCTTGCTGGAGCCAGCGACCTCGGGTTCAAGCCCGTGGGATTTTGCTCAAACCAGATGAGCCCGCGCTCAAGCAGGCAACCTTGGGGTTTTGAACCTGGGTCCTCTGCATCCCAGTCTGATGCTCCATCCATTGCGCCACCGCCTGGTCAGGCATGGTATTTGAATTAAACAGAATACACAACTTTATTTAAATGTGAAACCAACTCCATAGACAATATACAAATATGTGTGAACCTCTTCAAAATTTATTTTTTTTAGAAGCATTCCACAAAACCATATAAAATTGTCTCGTTTTCACTTGTAGCCTGGTGGGATGAAAGCAGGGACATTTGACCCTTACCCTTCACACTCTGATGACCCTTTTGAGGCTAAATCGGCAAAACAGACTTTCACCAAAGACGCTAAGATTTTCCAACCACCAGGAGGACCAAAGAGCAGACCGATTAAAAGCATAATGTCTTTGAATGTCAGAAGGTACTATACGTTACATTTACTTCATAAACCAAGAGAAATTGTTTTCAACTTTTATATTTCTTCAAAATAATATCTTTTCTTTGTACATACTTTTTTAAATGACAAATTTGGGTGACTTTAGAAATCTCAGCTTCTTCCATATGCCTTCCCTTCCTTGTAGAAGTTCTTTCCCATTTCTGAACTTCACAGTTGGGAAAGCTTAATTCTGCTGTACCAAACTATTCTGTCCATAATTTTTAAAGCACATCCATGCCATCTCTTATTATGAGTCGTTTGAGGCTGTTTAGATATTTATAGTTCAGTTAACCATCTGTGTTAACATTTTCTGTCTCTCCAAGAGAGTTCCTAGGCCTTGTTGAAGGTCTCCAGGCTCTCAGAGCCGGTTTAAGATTTCAGTTCTTAACTTTGAATTAATCTTTTATGAAAACAGGAAATATTCTTGTTAATTAAAAGTGCTATTACCATCACTTTTTTAATACTTTGAAGGAAAGTATATTGTTAAAGAATCTTAAAACTTCAATTTTACTCAGGTTTTTGGCACTTTTGAAACTGAGAAGTTCTTAGAAAATCAGAACATAGATTAGAAAAGGACAATTTATCATTTTGTGCATGTGGATGCAAGATCATAAATAAGTGAAAGAATTAAGTTCTCTCTATTCATTGAAAAAGCTTTAATGCCAATTAAACTAATTTACATACTTCTAACTTTGTTATACATAAGCAGATTAGGTAAAGGACACCAAATTCACCTTTTCTTTTATAAAAACACTAGCACACCCAATTATTTGTAGACAGTGATATAAGCCAACATTATTATTATATCACAAAAAAAGACTGCCCTTCAATATTTATGTAATTTAACTGTTGTCCGTAGGAACGATATTCTGGGGCCAGTGTCCTGTGAGTTCTTTCTCTCCAGAGCACAGAAAATTCTGTGATGCCCAGAATATAGGTGTGGACAGAAAAGAAGAGTGGCTGATTGCTCTTTTGAAAAAATCATAAGTTTAGTAATTCTGAGTTTAATTGAAATCTCTATTTTTTATATTATCACAAATATTATCCTGAATCAAGCTTAAGCTCTTCTAACCTTCATGTTACACCTAGTAAACCTCGAGAGGGTGGTACTTAAAATTGGCCCCCAAAACCAGTATTTCCTTCTTAAATCACATTTTTAAAGTATATCTGACTTATATAAAGTGAAGCTTTTTAGTTTGTTGAGGAGTTTTGGTTTTGGATGTTTTTATTGTAAAATATTTTTACAAGAATCTATAGATCTATTCCCTGCACCTTTAGAATGAAATGGGCATTTATTTTCTAATTTTAGGTCACTAAACGTGAAGAACTACAAGACTGCTCCAGTACAGTCCTATTAGCTTTGGGAGGAGGAACAGCTTTGTGGCTCCTGACCACCCGGCATTCACTAGCATGTGCTCGGTCCTTGGGGAAATATAAGGTGCTGTAGAAGAGAGAGCTTGAGCATTTAAGAGAAATTTAATCCTACCACTCTAATACTCTTGAGTACTATTAATAAATAGATTGCTAATAATAATACCTGATTGATCTGTGTTTATATGTGTTTCTGAGAATATAATGTGTAGAAATTTTGTAAAATCTTGAAGTGTCATGTGTCAACTGAGAGCTTTTACCCTTCATGTTAAAATGTTGCAGGTTGTAGAGGAGAGGTGGATGAGGAGGCCCGTGGGGGTTGGAGGGGTGGATGGCGAGGCCTGGGGGGGTTGGAGGGGTGGATGGCGAGGCCTGGGGGGGTGTGTGGATGTGGATGGGGAGGCCTGCGGGGGAGGGGTGAATGTGGATGGGGAGACCCTTGGGGGGTGGGTTGGTGGATGGGGAGGCCTGTGCGGGTTGGGGGTGGTGGATGGGGTGGATGGGGAGGCTCGTGGGGGTGGGGGGGTGGGGAGGCAGGTGGGTGTTGGGGGGGTGGATGAGGAGGAGCATGGGGGGGTGAGGCCCGTGGGGGTTGGGGGTTGGATGGGGAGGCCTGTGGGGGGGTGGATGGGGTGTCCCACGGGGGTGTTGGTGGATGGGCCCCCGAGGATGCATTAGGGGGATGGGAAATCACTTTTATTTCATTTATAAAAAATTTACAAAGTTACAAAGTGGAAGAAGACTGTCTCTGGTGCCTTCACATGCCCCCCTGTGGGTGTCCAGCACTGCCTCACCTGGAGTGTCCCCCCTACGCCTTACCCGTTGGTCCCCAAGTTCTCTCTCCTTCACCCACCCTACCACTTAAAACTATCTGTTGTTAAAAGATGCAATTTAAGTGCATCAGTATAATTCTCAATGAGGTCTCTATCAGTAGTCCTCATTTATTGGGGGGGGGGGTGTATTTAAAAAGAGAAATTTATAATACCTGTTAATAAAATGTACTGGGGAAGTTATTTTTGGCTCATGCTGCTTCCTAGGACTTGTCCTCCTGCCGCCTGAGCTTCCCAGAGCTGGAGCCCGGGGCCTGTGGATGCTGCAGTGCTCTCCCTCGGGACCCATTCTTTTTCCCAGTGTGGGGAAGATACTTAATGTCAATCCAGATATTCATCTGGCTTTTAAAGGGATTGAAGATGGTACAGGGACTTTTTACTCTTGTCAAATATGTATATTTTTATTTTCATGCCTCATAACTGTTTACTTTTTTCTAAAAGAATGTTTAATTTTTTTATTTCCTATCCAAAGGATCGTGTGGAATGAACATCTTAAAGACATTATCAAGGATATAATGTAACTCAAAGGGGAATACATTTGTCTTTAGAATAGGAGTGATTTTGCCAGGCGCACATAACTGCAGGAAATTCATATAGTTATATATTGATGTTATTGAAGAAATATTGCATATACACATATACATTCTTTTGAGATAAGAGTTTTATAATTTTAAGTTTCATTAAGATCTGAATAATTGCTTTTTTTTTACTTCTGCCTTTTGTTAGCTGTAACTTTTTTTTTTCCCCCCTGAAGCTGGAAACGGGGACAGACAGTCAGACAGACTCCCGCATGCGCCCGACCGGGATCCACCCGGCACGCCCACCAGGGGGCGACGCTCTGCCCACCAGGGGGCGATGCTCTGCCCCTCCGGGGCGTCGCTCTGCCACGACCAGAGCCACTCTAGCGCCTGGGGCAGAGGCCAAGGAGCCGTTCCCAGCGCCCGGGCCATCTTTGCTCCAATAGAGCCTTGGCTGTGGGAGGGGAAGAGAGAGACAGAGAGGAAGGGGGGCGGCGGTGGAGAAGCAAATGGGTGCCTCTCCTATGTGCCCTGGCCGGGAATCGAACCCGGGTCCCCCGCACGCCAGGCCGACGCTCTACCGCTGAGCCAACCAGCCAGGGCCTGTAACTTTTATTACTGTGTCAGTCTCTCATAGCAACGCATACTTCATATAACGCTCATAGATGGGGCTGTGCATCCGAAGCCTGACTGCAGGGTGTGAGCAGTAGTAGTTTGACAATCGGCAGAGATTGTCTAGAGTTTACATAAATACGTTGTGTCACTGTGCAGAAAAGGAAATGCGGGAAGCAGTAATAGGAATAGGAAGCAAGTAGAAAAATTAAGATTTTCCAACTAAGAGAGGAAAACACACACATGCACATTTAATTTGAGAGGTGCTTTATTGGTGATGACTATTGATGGCTTTATTTTTCTTTTTATCATTACTGGCTCTTCTTGTAATTTTGAAAACACATTAGGTAGTTTCCTGGGAAGCAACTTTCTTCCCCCTAAACTCAGACATGGGGAGTGAAGAGTTAATGGATGCTGGCATCCTATCTCCTGACAACTCAGGCACGTGGTAACCTCCTGTCCCACCATGATGCCTGTGTGAACGAGCAGTTTCTGCACCTACCATCATGAAGAATGGGAGAGATAAGCTTGCTTTAGCAGCCATTACTTTCTGCTCTGAGTCATCCACCCATACCTACATGGGCTCAGTCCTGCAGCAAGACCGAGGATGTTAACCTGATCACGGAAGAGAGGCTTCACTCTAAAAGAGATTTAGCGCAACAAGAAACTCCAACCGGAACTGGAGAGCAAGTTAAGTAGCAGCATAGCCTACTTTTTAGAAGTCTTCTCTTGCTTCTTTAAGAGGCTGACTTTCAAACAAGGCAATAAAGTCAATTAAACTCGAGCATGACTGAGAAAGAAAAAAGGAGAAACCCCACATTCCCAATGTCAGAAATTAGAGATGGGATATCACCACAGGTCCTCTGGATATTACGAAGATTATAAGGAATATCAGGGACAACTTTGTGCCAGTGTACATTTGAGAACTTATATGAAATACAAATTTCTCAGAACATACAAATGATCAAAACTGACTCAAGAATAAATAGAAAATCAGATTTGTTCCATATCTATTCATGAAATTGGATTTATAATGTAAAACCTTCCCAATTGAAAGACGCCAGTCCACAGGGTGAATTCTGTTATGTATTTAAGGAAGAGATAATATCAGTAATACCAACCCTACACTGACCCTTTTAGAAAATAAAGGGGAGGGAACACTTCCCAACACATTTTATGAGGCCAGATTTTTCTGATACCGAAACCAGATAAAGACATTTTAAAAAGTATATACAGAGAGACCAATATCTTTCTGAACATTAAAGAAATCCTTAACCAGATATTATCAAACTGAACCCAGAAGTGTGTATTAAAAAGATAATACATGACCTGGTGGAGTTTATCCCAGCAATGCAAGGTTGGTATGATGTTTCAAAATTAATGTTATTATAATATTAACAGATTAAAGGGAAAGCACACCTTAATAAATACAGAGAAAGCGTTTTATAAAATTCAACGAGTTTATATAGCAAGCAGTCTTGGAAAGACAATGTCTCCCTTTGGAGAAAGGGCAGATCTGTCCTATATAGGAAAGGTAACGTTTCCCTAGTGCAAAGGGCAGGCATGCTTACTGTACTTGAAAAAGATCTGGGTGCCCTCACCTCAGAGCCCTCTCCTGGAATGTAACTGACTGTGGCCCTCTTTGTGCTGTTTATAGGAACTGGGGCTTGGAGAAGCAATAGAGAAAAAGCTAGTATTCTGGCTACTGCTGGTGTTGTAACCAACCATCCTTTATCTCGGAGCCCAGTGTCTCATGCCTTCCACTAGGACTCGTGAAGCTGTTAGGCCAACATAACGGCTTACAAGTTGGGTGAAATCCCATACTGTCCACAGTTCTCAACAATAAAATATAAACCCAATTCCAATTAAAAATAAAAAAAAAACTAGTCTACTCTAATAAATTACAGAGTAATTATAATCATATGTAAAAACAAACTTAGGCCCTGGCCGGTTGGCTCAGCGGTAGAGCGTCGGCCTAGCGTGCGGAGGACCCGGGTTCGATTCCCGACCAGGGCACACAGGAGAAGCGCCCATTTGCTTCTCCACCCCTCCGCCGCGCTTTCCTCTCTGTCTCTCTCTTCTCCTCCCGCAGCCAAGGCTCCATTGGAGCAAAGATGGCCCGGGCGCTGGGGATGGCTCTGTGGCCTCTGCCTCAGGCGCTGGAGTGGCTCTGGTCGCAACATGGCGACGCCCAGGATGGGCAGAGCATCGCCCCTGGTGGGCGTGCCGGGTGGATCCCGGTCGGGCACATGCGGGAGTCTGACTGTCTCTCCCTGTTTCCAGCTTCAGAAAAATGAAAAAAGAAAAAAAAAAATTAAAAAAAAAAACAAAAACAAACTTAAAATTATTTTGTAGGAAAAAACGTTCTTGGACAGCATTTTGAAACATTGATTTTAGAAATTTATTTACCTATCTTAGATGGAAGCAATTGATACAGTTTACCCGGAATTCCTGGGGAGAAAAAAGAATTTGTTTTAAGGTGGGAGTACTAAGTATACTTCAGAAAGATAATAATTTAAAAACAACCCAAAACCCCGCTCCTTCTCAAAGTTGTTTTGTACATATACAGTGTATAGAAGTAATATAAATAAAATGACATTAATTTCATTAAAAGAGCAAAATCTCTAAATAACCCTGTTATATAATACATTGGATACATATCTTACAAAACTAAATTTTCATCTTAAAAGTTTCCTCCCTGTTCCTGTCCTCTGACCATTGCCCAGTTGGCTAAGGAATCTTAAATATTATACTTTCTACTAATCCACCACAATATACATACCTTTCAGCTCAGGGGCTAAAGCCCTACTCCTGGGACTAGAGGTGTCTTCATAAGTATCATAGTTGTCAAAATGGAATTTCTCTCTCCTTGAAGTGTAACCCATTTTTGACAGGTCCCCATGCTGGCACATTTTTTCAGTTAGATTTAAGTATTCTCGCTGAAGATTCCGCATCTCAAATTCCAGGGTATCCCTTTCATTCTCGATACTTCTTACATAGTTCTCTAACAGTATTTTGTCTTCTGCGAGTCTACTGATGCTGTTTTCAAAGTTTATATTTTCTTGAGTATGTTTTTTTAGTTCTTCTTTTAGAATCTGATTATCTGTTTTGATTTCCATGACCATTTTTGATAGCATTTCACATTCGTTGCCCATCTCTGATAAACTCTTCTTATAAATACTTGCTTCTGACCTTGCATTTTTTATTTCGTTCAGAAAATTCTCTTCTGCGGTGGATTGGTACGCGCGAGCGTTCTCAATTTCTCTTTCCAGCATTTGCCTAGCAGCCGTGCGTTCTTGTAATGCTGTTTCAAGATTAAGCTTTTCATTTTTAACTGTTTCTATTATTTCGAGAAGTGTCTCTTGTTCCGTTTTTGCCAACCGTTCTTTCTCTTTTAGCTGCATCACCTCCAGCTGGTGTTCTTTTAGTTCATTTTCAAGTGAGCTTTTTTCCTTAAGAAGCTGGAATGTTTCTTTCTCCAGCGTCTCCTTTTCACCTTGTAACAACAGAGTATTTGTTTTCATCGATTCCATCTCTATACTCATTCGGTTATTTTCATTATTGACAATGACCATCTCATTTTGAGTTTTGTATTCCTTACTTTTTAGTTGATCTAATGTTTCTATCATCTGTTGCGTCTCCAAAGAAAGTTGACTGTTTTTTTCCTCTAAGGTTTGATTTTGTCCTTGGAGAACATTATATTTATTGATTACTTTTTTCAATTCTTTAAGACATTCTTTGCCATCTTCTTCTGTTTTGATTAATTTGGACTGAATCATGTTCTTTTCTTCAGCCAGAGTCTTAAGTTGCTTTTCGTAGATTTCAATTTTCTGAATCAGAGCTTGAGTGGTAAAGACAAGAGGTTTTATTTTGGTCTTAAGGGTTAGATTTTCATTCTCCAGTTCCGTTACTTTTTTCTGTATCTGCATAGATTCTTTTAGGTAATTCTGTAAGCACTGAATTTTGGCAACACACTGCTCAGTCACAGAATTGACTTTGGGTGTCTTCTCATTTTCAAATATTGATTCTCGTTTTATTACAGATGGTTGCCTTTCTGCATCTTTCATTTCATATTTTGTTGAGTCAAAGAATGGCGGCGTATATTTTGGAAGTCTGCAATGGAATTTCATATCTGTAATAGTCTTGCCAGTGATAGGAATTTCATTTTTGTTTTTCTCACTCTTCTTTCCCCTGTGTGTTTCACTCTTAGATAATTTTTTACACTTCCTACAAAAATTCAGATGGAATTTTGACACTGTTCCCCTGAGTGGGAGTAATTTGCTTACTAATACTTCTAATTCTAAAATTCTCTTTGATTTTAAATCTTCATTTAAGTTACTTCCTATAGTTTCTTCCTTAATAGAATTAGTTTTTTCCTTGTGAATGGGGGACAGGTCATATTTAGTATTACCTGGAACATTTGTATCCATTTTTAAAGTTTGAAGTTCATTTGTAAGTGCCAGTTCCCTGTCATGTGACCTTTGAAGCTCTTCCTTCATTTGTTTGATAGAATGGCAAATATCGTCTAAATTTTCACAAAATCCGTGCTTGAGAAGAGGCACAGTAATTTTGGGTTTGTCCAGAATTACTATATCAGCTTGAGGTATAACATTTTGAGGTACATTAGATAGAAAACTGTAAATGTTATTATAATCCTTCAACATGTCAGAATTTTCTGAAGGGTTCATAATTACGTTTGATGGTGAATTATCTGTTGAAGTTCTTAGAGTTATTATGTCCTTAGAACGTATCTGGGGTGGAATATTTATACCTTGAGCGAGACTATTAACACTGTTGCTACTGAAATTTTCTTCCAGTGGATGAAGAGTCCTAGAATCTTCACAATGATGAATTTTCTCCACAGGAAGGATTTCTTCTTGGTTCTCTATAGGCTAGCAACAATAAAAAGCACACTATAAATGTTCTGTCTTTTGCCACATGACCAACAAATGAAGATACTATTTTGTGGAGGATTTATTTTTGCAAGCAAATGAACATTTTTTTTTTTTTGTATTTTTCTGAAGCTGGAAACGGGGAGAGACAGTCAGACTCCCGCATGCACCCGACCGGGATCCACCCGGCACGCCTACCAAGGGCGATGCTCTGCCGCGACCAGACCAGAGCCACTCTAGCGCCTGGGGCAGAGGCCAAGGAGCCATCCCCAGCGCCCGGGCCATCTTTGCTCCAATGGAGCCTTGGCTGCAGGAGGGGAAGAGAGAGACAGAGAGGAAGGGGGGGTGGAGAAGCAAATGGGCGCTTCTCCTATATGCCCTGGCCGGGAATCGAACCCGGGGCCCCCACACGCCAGGCCGACGCTCTACCGCTGAGCCAACCGGCCAGGACCGCAAATGAACATTTTAATCGTTTCTAAACAGCAAAGAAGTCTGATAAGTATGATTCGTTGTCTTCAGATCATCTGAGAACAGTTGCAATCTGTACTCTGGTCTTCACAATTTGCTTAGAAGTTGTACTTATTTCCTTAGAGGGGGAGCTACCTGGGCCAAGCCTTCAATTTCAGAAATAGACATTTAGCATCTCTCAAGAGACCAGCATAGATGGACAGGAAACATAGAAGTAACAGGTCAAGTGGAAGATTCAGGAAAGTATTTCCACTTCTGGGCTATTTGTCAACCTTAGCTTGGGTTCCTAGTGTCAGATGATTCTAGGGCTGGGCCTGTCCTGGAAATAGAGGAGTTCTAGTCAGTACAGACACTCGACTCTGGTTTGGACCTGTCCTAGGGAGTTCACTCCAGGTCTAGGTCAATCCTAAAAGTAGAAGAGCTCAAAAGTGGACAGATAGACTATTTCATTTACTTGGGGCTCTCTAGGTATCTGGACTAAGTTAAGTACCCCTCACCCAGTCTCCTACGGGACATGGGGTGTTGTAGAAGTAGGGGGGCAAACACATGTCTTTTAGGGTTTTCCACGCAGGAATTTCCTTATTTTCATCTCTGATGGTCCACTCACCCTGTGAAGATGGGGAAACTGTCCAGCTGGAGATGAACTGGTTGTAGTAGCATTTTTGAATACCTAACTATAGAATGACTTTCTATAGAATAACATACCTTTTCAATGTGTGTGTTGAATACTGGATTTTTTTCTGAGCTAAATTGTGGATTTTCTACTTCAATAATACTTTTGTTCAATATTTCACTAATTTCAGACTGCACCTTTAAAAGATAAATTGAGAATGTTAGAATTGGATTCCAGGTTTATGAACTTTTGAATGTACAGGAGTAATAGATATTATAATTAAAAGATATTTTTAAATTTCCTACACATAAAAATTTTTTCCCATCACATAAAATATAAATTAAACTTTATTGTAACCTCTGTAAGTAAAGAAATCTTTTAAGACAAGCCTTTATTATGTGATTATAAACTTAGAGTTAACTTAGGAAAACAATAAAGTCTTATGCCGTATATTAAAATAGTTTTAGATGTTTGATTTTTACCTTGTTGAACACATCAGAGACCAGGTTTATCTTCTTTTCCCTTTTCCTACAATTGCTTTTAGTACAAGAATATTGGGGTGAAGTTTATATCCAGCGTTTAGTGAAGATGTGTTGTGTTCCACACCCCCAGTATTCGTACCCTAGCCTTCTCTTTATACTACCCTGTATTTCTTCTGGATGAAGTCCATGATACTGATCCCACTTCTAGCTCTGGGCATGGTAGGTGACTTAGCGCTGACTGATCACAGTGATTGGTTCGAACATTGCCTATGACCTGATCTGGGCCAATCAGAATCATTCTTGAGAACCTCAGTATCAACTGGTAAGAGAGAAAAAGCATGATCTCTCAGTCTGATGAGTCTGGAGGGACAAAGCTGTGGGACTTCTAGCAGCCCCTCTGTTGCCACATGGAATCTAAGAATCATGGCTGTGGAGAGCAGATAGGGGTGCGATTGGTGTCTCAGTGACGGGAGCCCTGAGCACATGGACTCAGTCATTCCCCAAGTGAAAATCCAGAATTTTCAGCTCCCCCCCCCCCAGGCTAATGCATTTTCCCCCCTTAGTTCGGGTTAGATTTTATATCTCTTATGGTGAGAGTCCTTATTTGTAGATTATATATAAGGTACATTATATTTTTTAAAAAATGTTAATGTTTATTTTATTGATTTTAGAGAGAGAGGAAAGGAGAGAGAGACAGGAACATCAAGTTGTTCTTGTATGTGCCCTGACTGAGGATTGAACTGGCAACCTCTGTGCTTCAGGACGATGCTCTAACCAACTAAGCTATCCAGCCAGGGCTATACAGAGTATGCTTTAAACATGTTTTAAAAACTCAATAAGCACTACTTCTTTTTGTCATATCCAAATATAAGTACAACAGAATATAGTTTTCTTCAAATTTTGAGCCTAGAAAATGTTGAGGCCTTTGGTATAATACATTATATATCAACTAATAAAATGGTCAGAAATGTGGATGATATCTTAAGTTGTAGGTTAAATGAAACATACCATGCTGACATTCTGCAAAGTCTGTATTCGGAGAGCCTGAAATGACTCCAGCTGATGCTGAAGGGCCTGTAACGACAGGGGACAAGGCGGGGGTGGAGTATTTTTAGGCAGGGGAACACACGCTTGAATTGCTGTGGTTTTTTTATGTATCTCCCAAGTTGCCATTTACCAGCAGGGGTCATGTGAGGCCAGGCGACTCACATCCTTAGTCATTCTTGCTAACTCTCCAATGCATTTTCATGAAGAGTTTTGTGGAAAACCCACAAGCATTAAGGAAGTATTTGTTCTGAAAAAGGATCAGTCTTTTTCAGTGGAATAGACTCACTTTTAATGCTGATTGTGGTTGAGTTTGGTTTTCTGATTCTGATATGCAGCCATATTCTAAAAAAACACACAAAAAACAAACAAAAAAAATTGAACAACCACGTGACTTAATTTCCAAGTTTTGTTTTTTGAACAATTGTAATGGGAAGCAGTCTTCTAACTTTTTTGGATGGCGAGACAGAGATGGGAATTTGAGGTTCACATTAGAAAGAACCCCATGTTAGTCACATATTACTAAGTTTAAGTAGTAATTATATTTTCACTTGACTTAAAATATCTAGTTGAGCCTGACCAGGTGGATAGAGGCGCAGTGGATAGAGTGTCGAACTGGGATGTTGAGGACCCAGGTTCGAGACCCCGAGGTCGCCAGCTTGAGTGCGGGCTCATCTGGCTTGAGCAAAAAGCTCACCAGCTTGGACCCAAGGTCGCTGGCTTGAGCAAGGGGTTACTCAGTCTGCTGAAGGCCCACAGTCAAGGCACATATGAGAAAGCAATCAATGAACAACGAAAAACTGATGATTGATGCTTCTCATCTCTCTCCATTCCTATCTGTTCCTATCTATCCCTCTCTCTGACTTTCTCTCTCTGTCCCTGTAAAAATAAATAAAATAAAATAAAATAAAATATCTAGTTGAGGTTGTAATAGTGGTTTTACTTTTGTAACGCCAAACTTGAAACTTTCAAAAACACAAATATCTTTGTTTATGGGACACTACATTTTTAAAATAAAAATACTAGTCATCTTCACGTTGTGAGAGACCCTTAGCAAACTACTGAACAGGTCTTAGCATCTATGAAATGGCCATGTTTTATGTTCTTATCATGGAAAACAAGTTGGATTAATGGAGCATAATTTCTGTCATGCTCTCAAAGTGGTACGAAGACCCACGTATTCCGTCCTAGAGTATGGATTATAGGTCTGCAGCAGGGGAGAGACTGGGTAACTTTCCTGGCATGCATCCCTCTTTGTTCAATTGTTGGACTGCTTGCTTGCTTTGTGAATTTTTATTAGAGTTAAAAAAATATAAAATCACGAAGTGTCCCGAATGAAATGAAAGTTAGGATAGAATTTGCTCCTAGGCTGACAATTTCTGCCCTAAGAAAAGAGTTTTGTTTTGTTTTTTTTAAATGTATTTGCCACAATATCTTTGGCATCAGTTTCATGTTTCCCCATTTGAACATTTATTTTTTAACAATTAATTAATTTTGGGACCCCCACTCCCCAACATTTTATTTATTGATTTTAGAGAGAGGGGGGGGAGGAGGAAGAGCAGGTAGCATCAACTTGTCGTAGTTGCTTCTCAAATATGCCTTGACCAGGCAAGCCTGGGGTTTCGAACCGGCGACATCAGCATCCCAGGTCCACACTTTATCCACTGCGCCACCACAGATGAGGCCTTGAGAGAAGGGTTTTTTTTTGTTTTTTGTTTTTTTTTTGGTATTTTTCCAAAGCTGGAAATGGGGAGAGACAGTCAGACAGACTCCCGCATGCGCCAGACTGGGATCCACCCGGCACGCCCACCAGGGGCGACGCTCTGCCCACCAGGGGGCAATGCTCTGCTCCTCCAGGGCGTCGCTCTGTCACGACCAGAGCCACTCTAGCGCCCGGGGCAGAGGCCGAGGAGCCATCCCCAGCGCCCGGGCCATCCTTGCTCCAATGGAGCCTCGCTGCGGGAGGGGAAGAGAGAGACAGAGAGGAAGGAGAGGAGGAGGGGTGGAGAAGCAGATGGGTGCCTCTCCTGTGTGCCCTGGCCGGGAATCGAACCCGGGACCCCTTGCACGCCAGGCTGACGCTCTACCACCGAGCCAACCGGCCAGGGCCTGAGAGAAGGTTTTGAAGAGGTCAGCATGTCTTCTTTGGAATGACAGTGCCAGATTGACAGACCTTGTGGAAGCTGGTGACAAAATATAAGCCCCTGGCCCCCGCTGACCTCTCCTCCCTGCCATCTGGCCCTCAGCAGGGACAGGCCTGCTCTGGTCCAGAGCCAGGGGTCGCTTAGCTGGTTGAAGAACCCCACCTTCACCGGCGGGCAGGGAGGGACGGCCAGTCCATCTGGGCAGGGATGGCCCAGCTTCGCTCCTCACTGGGAGAGCAGTGAGAATCTGACACGTTTATCTTTGAGGGAGAAAAAGGAACTCAGGGGAGGTCTGGACCAGTGCAGCGAAGCTTCCCCGAGTGTTTTGGACTCAGACAACCTCTACTAGTGAACACCAACAGATCTACAGGCGAATCGAAAAGAACATGTCACCCAGAGTCCCACCGCCCAGAAGTGACTGTTGTTAATTTTGAGGACTTGTCCTCCCCAATGCATGCTTGTGGAAAAAACAGAATGATTTTAGAACAGTGGCATCTTATTATTCACGCTACATTTAAATCAATGGTATTACATTTATATTTAATAGAATAAAAACTGCTAATTTTTGCTCATATTTGGATCTTTTTTTATGATATGAGAGAATATTTTCTATGAGCTCACTCTGAACTAATGAAAATATGTCACGAAAAGGATTAAGAGATTGGAATTTTAATGTTTTTTAATAACACACATTTCTATTGTATTCAGTGTTGATTTATTCCCTGTCAAGATAGGGAGCAAATTATGAGGAAATTAACATTATACTTCCTCCCACCGCTGCTCCCACCTTTCATGATATTTGCTAGTTATTTTCACACTGTGAAATTTTATGATTTTTTTTTTGTGATAGAGACAGAGAGAGACAGATAGGGACAGACAGACAGGAAGGGAGAGAGATGAGAAACATCAATTCTTCGTTGCAGCTCCTTAGTTGTTCACTGATTGCTTTCTCGTATGTGCCTTCTTGGGGGGGCTACAGCAGAGCAAGTGACCCCTTGCTCAAGCCAACGACCTTGGGCTCAAGCTGGTGAGCCTTGCTCAAACCAGAGGAGCCCACGGTCAAGCCGGCAACCTCAGAGTCTCGAACCTTGGTCCTCCACATCCCAGTCCGATATTCTATCCGCTGAGCCACTGCCTGGTCAGGCAAATTTTATGATGTTTAATTTTGTTCTATAAACATAATTCTGTCATGTAACAAAGCCATTCAATGAATAGATAGGATGATATTACTGTAAATGGACTTACGGTCCAGAACCCCCTCTCCTCCCAGCCCCTGCAGCACAGCCTCCCTTTCCGCACGGAGGTCCCGTCTCATTAGCGGAACTTGCAAGCTCAAGGCCAACTACAGGGTTCCTTTTGCTAAAACCAAAGAAGAAGTAAGGGGCCAAGAGAAATCTAAAGACTTAGTCAAGGGTTTTAGAACATGGAATTTCTGTACTGCTAAACATACAATATTGGGAGATATACAAACTACGTAGAAAATTAGGTCCCCGCCCTGAAGAAGCTTATATTCTTGGGGTTGAAAGACATGTTATTCATATTATATTACACTTAGAGTGTCTAGCTGCTTTGGACTTAAGTGTCAGAAGTGAAAAACAAGGTAATTACTAGTGGATTAACTTTTGAAGTAATTAAGTAGAGGTCTGGGAATTTTATTCTGAAGTCTGCAGAAGATTATGTCATATTTAGCGTATGCAGAAAGTATTCGGCATACACGCAGCTAACATGAATTTTAAAAATGCAAAAGATTGACATGCTCTGAAGACTCCCTGCGGTCAAAGCTTTGGAACTCTCAGATTCAGATACGGAGTTTTGCTGTGATGATTGAGATTCATTCCTAGAAGCCTAGGTTTTGCAAAACCTTGGGAAGCATGGCATGATATGCCCATGGCTGTGGGCACCCCGGGCTCGGATCCCTCCTGGCCACATACTCCCTGTGAGGGACGATTCTCAGCAGTCTCTACTTTCTAGGTCCACCCCTTAGCACCGTGCTTGGTACATGACACACGCTCAAGAAATACTTACCCTGACCATTACTGCAGAGGCAAGGGCATTTCATTATCAATATGACGATGATTCGTTACATTTAAAATTTCCAATCGAGATGGAAGAGGGATGGCCACTCAGAACTCTCTGGTGCATCCCATTTTGCTGAGAATGAAACCCCAGGTCCCTACGTGGGACTCCCAAGTCCCTCCTACTGCCCAGTCTTTTCTCCGAACTCTTCTCCTCCTCTCCCCCTTGCCATTCTGCTCAGGTCACTCTGGCTGTTCCCTGGGCATACCAGACATCTTCCTACCTCAGGGCCTTTGCAGTTGCTGTTTTCTCCCCTAGAAACCAGCAGTGATTAACTCCTTCATCTCTTCAGGTCTTTGCCCGGATGACAGGACTTCCTTCTGTCTTACATGTAATACCCTTTGTTCCCCCACTAGAAGACAAGCTTCACATGGACAGGAATTTTGCCTAGTTTGTTCACTGTTGCACCTCTAGCACCTAGGACGGTACTTGCTCAAAAATATTTGTTAGATAAATGAATGAATGATAGGTGCTTACAGCACACTGGGCATCCTGAAGTTAGAAAGGATCTCTCACATGCAATAGATGGAGGGTTAATTAGGCTAATTACTTCTTTGAAAATCAAAGAGACCTCAAACATATTATACAACCTCTTGTAGCTCGGCATTCTGTATGCAAATCAGGTCAGTGTTCTGTGGGTTAGTACAGTGATCCCCAACCTTTTTTGGGCCATGGATGGGTTTAATGTCAGAAAATATTTTCACGGACCGGCCTTTAGGGTGGGACAGATAAATGCACAAAATAAAATTATGCGACCAGCGTAAAAACTGTGGTATTTTTAAATATAATTGTCGAACTTACGAGACAAGCATCAAGAGTGAGTCTTAGACGGATGTAACAGAAGGAATCTGGTCATTTTAAAAAAATAAAACATCGTTCAGACTTAAATATAAATAAAACGGAAATAATGTAAGTTATTTATTCTTTCTCTGCGGACCAGTACCAAATGGCCCATGGACCGGTACTGGTCCGCAGCCTGGGGGTTGAGGACCACTGGGTTAGTACTCAGGCTGTGGATCGCTTGGTGACAATGCATGTAAGTCGGAAAACAGAGGGGAGAGAACAGAGTCCTGCCTGCAGACTTTGCCCTCAGTGGCAGGCAGGAGGCCACTGCTGTCCTGGGCAGCACCTGACTTGGAAGATCTGTGAGTTACTGCATCCCCGCCCTGCTAGATCCAGAACTTGTAACCCTGAGCTCCAGCAACAAGGCTGTAACTCTCCAGCGTCGGTGCTGTTTGACACGGAATTTCGTTTTCTGTAAACGCTGCTATTTTTCTCCAGCGCCCTAGCTCTCACTCATGTTAGAGAAGAGAATCCAGGCCCTTCTGACCTTACACACTCTTTCTGGTAAACGCTGAGCTGACTCAGCGTCTGAAGTCTGTTCACGGGTTCCCATTAATTCTCCTGGTTGCACAGGGCTGCCTGTCTATCCCCCGGATAGTGGGGCGCAGAAGAGCAGAGAGGGACAGGTCAGGATGCTGTCCCACTGTGCACGGTCCTGCTGGCCTCCGTGGTGACGCTGTTTATCTGGGTGGCCACTGGGCATCCAGTTGTCTTCTGTCTACAGAGATGTGACTGATCTAGCCTCTTCTTCCAACGCCCTTCAGAAGGTATTTGTGAAGTTCCCAGATTTATGCGGCACAGAGATCCTGTGCTGACCAGGCCTCCGGTTCAGCACTTTTCTCAGCCCCTCTGTGCGGGGACTGCCCTATAGCTCATCCAGGTTATGGCAGCGGGGGTCCTAGCCAGGCCCATCAGTCTAGATACCGCCTTCCACCCACAGGGCTCGGCTTCTTCCCCGGCAGGGCACGCTGAACGCACGCCCTTCCAAGAGGTGTGTGGCCGTCCGCTTCTGCCTAGGAAGTGAGACCCCGTGTCCTCAGATGCCCCTAGCGGGGTAGGTAGCACGCACGTCTGATTCCACGTGGACCGTGGTTTATGTGGAGCACGAAACCGGAGCCCTTTGGTTGTTTCAGAGACCCTCTTCACAGACTATCCTGTTGTCCACAAATACTTGCTATGAAAAGTATGTATCTTTTTAGCGTCTCTAAAAAATCAGCAGATCTTATCTGGTATTGAGAGAACTAGTATAGCTTAGGGTGGTGTTGAAGGCCTGGACTCTGGGCCGACCCCGCGGAAACCTCTATCACTGTGTGACCTTGGCGAGTTCTTTAACCTCTCCGTGCCTCAGTTTCCTCACCTGTAATAGGGGGGTAAAGGTAGTACCCACTTTGTAGGGTGGTTGTGAGATGAAATGCGTTGATACATTTCGATGCTCCGAACAGTATCTGGCTCACAGCATGGCGCCTGCCGTTACTGGAAGTTCCTCTGTGTCGGAAGCGCACCGTCCGGGCCAGTGGATGTGGGCCATTTCCCCGCTACCTGTCGTGAGGGCAGGCATGTCACTGCCGAGGGGCTTGGGTCTGGGAGGTTTTACCTGGTCCACTGCCACCGCTTTCCTTTATCCCCTCCAAGGAATTTAGGATCTTGGACGCTGAGAGGAGGACGCAGTCAACTTCATCCCCCTCCTGATCGTGCTTTTCTGAAACAGAACCGTGGGTGGTTTTGGCTTTGGGACAAGGAAGGTGCGGCGTGGGGATTCGGGACGCCGACGCCCTGAGCGGCCACGGGAGGGCGCGCTGGGGCCACACAGCGGGGCCGGTCGGGGCCGCTGGGAGGCGGGAAGCTGCTAAGCCGGGCGCGGGGAGGAAGCGGCCCCTTTCTCAACGATGGGCCAGCGCCCTCCACCACCCATCCGCTGCCCAAGGGTCCCCCTCGGGATCCCGGCTCTCACCCGGGCTCATCTCTGCTGCTCAAGCCCTCTTTTCTTCCCAACTGCCCTCTCCCCTGCATTCCGCTCAGGTGCTTCTCGCTGGGACAGCCCGTTGCCTGGTAACGGGGCGGCCTGGATGCCACGAGCGAGTGCGCCGGGCTCAGGAAGGGTGGGCGCGGGGGGAGGGGGAAGGTGCGCGCCGGGAGCTGAGGTCCGGGGTCCGGGAGGCCAGGCAGAGGCGCTTCCGGGACAGCAGGGACGTGAGAAGCTCCCGCCCTTCGCTGTGTGCTCCCAAATCCGGGGACAACCTCACTAGGGTGTTCTTCTCCCTCACGTCTTTCCTGCGGACCCAGAACGTGTCGGACCAAATTTTTGTGCCTCTCAGAGAATGGTGCTCTTTAAGGAAACATTTTAAATGAGTAGATATTAATTTTGCAATAACAACCATTACAGATTTTGAAGAAAAATGTAGGACATGATGTGTCTTTTATAAGGGCACACCGCAACGCGGGCGCAATACAGCCATTAAAAATTGGAATTTAGCATCGATACATTACTACCATGTAATCCTCAGACCCCACTCAGGTTTCACCCTTCTCCCAATAATGTCCTGAAAAAACGCTCAAGGGCCCGCGCATGCGTGGTTGTTAGACACCCCCCCTTCCCTCTTTACTCAGAGTCACACACACAGCACTTCCAGCTTCAGTCAGTGGGTTAAGGTGGGTTATCTGCTGTTGTGGACATGACCCATATCGCTGCTGAAGTCTCCCTAACTGGGCCGGTGGGAGTTCCCTGGCTGGCTTCTGTGTACTTGGGCCACATCTCCTTCACTGTGAGAGTACTTCTTCATTTTCTTGACGTACCCAGCTGTCCCAGGCTCATCCTACGCTGCCTGCCCTGGCCTGTGCACAGGCGTTTCTCCAGGGGCCTTTGTTTCTTTCGAGGAGAGCGGTGTTTTGCAGCCAGGATGTGAGTGCTGAGAGCGCGGTTGCCGTCTGGGCGGGGCAGCTCACAGGTCTTCGCAGTGGGCGGAGCTAGGGACTGTCTGTGCGTGTGTATGCACATTTACACAAAGAAACAGGTGTGCGCACTCATATCATTTCTGTGTCTATGTATCTATATTCAGTTCCCTGAGTTCACGATACCTCCAGCTCCAGTCTCACACGATAGTGGTAGTGCTCTTTCTCGTGCTCCCCGTTTCCAAGTTCGTGATTTCCCTTACCAACAGTGAGAAAGTCCACTCTCCTTACCTTTTACATTTGTATTGAATACTTAAATGAGCAATGCCCTTGCAAACAGTCATTCTCTCAACGCCTAACTCCCACCATAGCTCCCACGAGGTTGCCCTGGTCACCCCAATAGGTTCGGGTACCTGCCCTGTCCCTGCCCTCCCACTCTATTCAGACTGTGGACCCTGTGTGGGGCCTCCCCTCCGCCAAGGCGTCCTGCTTGCCCCTCGGAGCTCCGGCGCCCTGGGCTGGGCCTCCTCTCTGGGTAGAAGCCCTCCATCTCCTTCCTGGGCTCTGAGACCCCGTGCCAGCCGGCCTCATGCAGGCCCCCGGCCTCACTGGCCTCGCTCAGCCCGCCCTCCCTCCATGTGGGCACCTCCTTCCCTTCCGTGGGGTTGGGATCCAAAGTCTGCTTTGGCAAAGTTGGAAAGATCCTTCTATGCTGCTTTTTTTTTTTTTTTGTAAATAAGAGCTGTATTGTTTTATCTTTCATGTCCAGGTTTGCTTTTCATCTGGAATTGATTTTCATACAATGGGTCCATATCCATTTTTTATGGCGATTCCCTTGACCCACCATTTATTGTAAAGGATGTCATTTCTCATACCAGTCATTTACCTCAGTACGTTGTGAAATGTGTTTTTCTCGTGTGCTCTCATTTTGCCATCTTGACCCTGGCGTTCTTCGTTGCCAAGTTGCTCAAGTCAAGTCAGTGATTGATTCACTTGCCAAAAACATACATTAGAGTTAGATAAATTGGGCAGTATAGTGAAACTTCCTTTAGACTTCCCAAATGGGGACAACCCCCTTCTCCTGAGTGGGAGCAGGAGGACCCTGGTCCCCAGACAGCCCCTCAGGGCGCTGTGCCGCCCTCGGCATCTGCTCCAGCATCAGCTTTGTGTGCACAGAGATGATGGGCCAGTGACGCTCAGAAAAACCTGGCAAAAATATGTGTTACGCTTGCTGGGGCCCAGCTGTCACTATTCCCGCTCCTGGGACGCCGACAGAGGCGTTATCCTATTACAAGTCAGTAAACAAAGTTTAGAATCAAGACACTTTCTCTGGGGGATGTCAAATCCCCTAGCCCTTCCTAAGGTAATTAGGCTCCCAATATTTAAACTTTTGGTGAAATATTCTTTTTTCTTTTTGACAAAGACAGAGAGTGAGAGAGAGAGAGAGAGAGAGTCAGAGAGAGAGAGAGAGACAGGGACAGACAGACAGGAAAGGAGAGAGTTGAGAAGCATCAATTCTTCGTTGCAGCTCCTTACTTCTTCATTGATTGCTTTCTCATATGTGCCTTGACTGGGGGGCTCCAGCAGAGTGAGTAACCCCTTGCTCAAGCCAGCAACCATGGGATCATGTCTATGATACCACGCTCAAGCCAGAGACCCTGCGCATAAGCCGGCAACCTTGGGATTTTGAACCTGGGTCCTCCGCAACCCAGTTCGAGGCTCTATTGCAGGGGTCAGGAAGCTTTTCAGCTGAGAGAGCCATGAACATCACATATTTTAAAATGTAATTCTGTGAGAGCCATACAACGACCCGTGTACGTTACACATTATCCAATAAAAATTTGGTGTTGTCCCAGAGGACAGCTGTGATTGGCTCCAGACACCTACAACCATGAACATGAGCGGTAGAAAATGAACGGATTGTAATACATGAGAATGTTTTATATTTTTAATGTTATTATTATTATTTTTAAAGATTTGTCTGCGAGCCAGATGCAGTCATCAAAAGAGCCACATTTGGCTCGGTTCCCGACCCCTGCTCTATTCACTGCGCCACCACCTGGTCAGGCTGGTGAAATAGTCTTGCTTATGTTTAGCAGTGTTGAGAATTGTGGAATCATGTGAGAAAGGATTATTTCCCAGATTTTAATGGGGGGGGGAGGGGACTGGCACATGGGAAGGTTAGGAACTTTTCAAATACACTGTACCTCAGTGGTTTTCAACCACTATTCAAGACACTGGACTGACCAGTACTTGACTTCCTGGTTCTAAATCCCTGGTATTGCCCAAATCACTTTCTTTTAATGTTTTTCCCCCATAACATCTTACAGTTTTATGAGATAGGACAATATTGCATCTAAAGTTTACAGAAGTATAGAGGTGAATATAGTTAATCCGAGAGTGAAAAGTTCCTCTTTGATAAGATATCCCACTTTGCCAGTAGAGCATTCTCAGCCTGATGAGACAGTTTCTGTTCCATTCGGCCCCGTATCAGACAGACAGTGTGCTTTGCTTTCTTTGGTCACACGTGTCAGTCAGCCCAACAACTGCCCTGAACATGTCTGATTTTTCTTTGATTCTTAAGTTCATTGCTAAAGGACAGAATGGAAGTCTGTACTGCCAATTAAGAAAACATCCGTGAGTCACAATAAATAGTAGCTCCTCTTAGATATGTACTTTCACCTGTTGACTAGCAGCTGTGGATTCAAGAATCTGGAACCAATTCAAAAGCACTGCACCCAAACAGGCTGGTCAAGCCTATTCTTAGCAATGTATTACCGACTGAAAGACTTCTGGATATTTTAGCTTCAGAAGATCTTAATCCTGAGATCACAAGGCTATATCATTAACTGTAGCTGAGATCTACATGATATGCAAAAATAGCCAAGCCACTCCTAGTATATAACACTACTGGGCATCTGTCCTAAGGCTCGTGCTCTGGTCAGAGAAGGCGGGTTGATGTGCTGGTGACTCAGAAAGTCTTGGGTGGGTTGTGGGCCTCTGACAGCTCAAAGGCTTGATCCAAACAGAAACACCTCCACACACTGCCTCTTTTAAAGTTCCTCTACAGTTTACTTCAACTTGATTATGTCCATATCGGAGAATGAACTTCACAGCTCACTAAGGATAGCCGCTGACTATGGGGCTTGTTTGAGCACTGCTCCCAGAAAACCTTAATAGCGGCATGGTGAGGATGCAGAGAAAGGCGAGTTGGTTTAACTCTGTGACCTCCAGTGTCCTAGAGGGACAGGCAGAGAAATAGCAAGGTGGTTTGAGAGGGAAGAGATGTGAGGGCAAGAGATATCTTTAGAATGGCATGGAGCATCTGAGCCTGTTTGCAAGCTGAGAAGAGGGAGTCAGGGACAGAGAGACTGAGTGGGAAGAATGAGCTGGGGAGGAACTTGAGGAACAGAGCGATGGACGCGGCTTGGCCCAGGAGGACACAGGAATAACAGGCTCTTTGGCACGCACAGCCTTCACATTCAGTAGAGGGGACAGAGGGCTTCCCATCCGCTGACAGAGACTGAGGCCACGTGCCACACCCTCGACACCCTCCCCCCCAAACAAGGCACTCGGGTCAAATGAGAGCCCTGTTTGTGAAGTTAACTGAGGGTGAGTAGGTGAACACATTTCTCATGAATCTTCCAGTCTTCCTTAATTTAACCCCTTTTTTAGTGGATTGCATGTACTTTCCACTGGGCTTGTGACTCCGGGTCGGAGATGCCGGTTCACTGTCTCCAGAGAAGTGCCTGGGGTGTGTGACCGTGTGGGAGAGCGGGGACATCTCTGGGGCTAGGTGCTTCTCAAACAGCTCCTACCCGAGCCCTTGTCACACCCCCTTTATCCTCTAGCCCAGAAATGCCCCGTGCTGTCGATGCCCATGCCCTTCCAAGATCCTGGAGGGGAGACTGGTTGGTTTTCAGTTTCCTCCAGTTTGGGTGTAAACCTTCTCAGGTTTCCCAGGTCAGTTCCCACTCGGTTGCTTCCTAGCTTCCAAATTTTTAAGTTTCTGTCTTTCCCAGAGCAGAATACTTTAAAATAACATCTGAACCAAGAATGCAATGTATTTTGGATCCGCTCATTTCTCTGATCTCAAGGCCTCTTATTTATTCTATCTGGGTAGCTCTGTCAGTGAGTTCATGTTTTCGGGGCTGGGGTTCCAGCTGCCATCTCAGGTGCCTGGAGCGGCCAGGCAGGGGTTCTGGTTCCAAACCCTCGACAGGTCAGGGTCAGGAATAGTCCTGACGTTTGGGAGTATCCTGGGCCATACAGCTCGCGTCCTGTTTCTCACTTAGCTCAGCAGGAGAAAACGTGCTCCGGGCCTGTCCACAACAGCTGAGGCAGGCTGGAGGAGACTGTGACGGGGTCAGAGACAGAGGACCTGTGACAGTCCCCACCTCCCCGCACTGCTGGTTCCCCGTGGTTTGTCCTTGGAGGGGACAGTTTCAGAAGACCCCATGTGACCCCAGTGAGGAGCATGGGAAATAAGTAAGACAGGCGAGTCAGGGGCACTGTCATAGCACCAGTAGGAGAGGCCAGGTGACAGCAGAGCCAGAGGCCAGAGCTGCCCCGGAGCTCCCGTCTGACTCCAGGGAAGGCTGAGCTGACGCTTCTGGAAGTGTCGGTAGAGATGGGGTTAGTGCCTAGTCCCAGCTATGCGGAGACAGCAGACCCCAAGGGAAGCCAGGGATCTCAGCCCTGGATGCAAGCAGGACCCCAGGGGCCCGGCAGTCCCTCCCTCCCTCTGGAGGTCCCCTAAGGGGTCTCCTCCTTAGACGCTATCTTCGGAAGGAGGAGGAGGTGGTAATCAACCTTTGAGCACAAAGAAACAGCCCCATGAAGTCTGAACCTTGAATTTGGCTGAAAGAGACATTTAAAATAAAAGAGACTATTTCAAAGCGAAAGAAACTGTTTTAATCTGAAAGAGACTGCATTATTACCTTTAACTAGCAAACTTAAATGCACCTGCTATCAGCAGAAATTATGTGCTTCTAAAGAAAGAGTAAATGAGTAATAGAAACTAAAGAAGCCTCATTTTCTTAAAATACCTGAGTTGTTAGTGTACACATGATTGGGCCCTCCCATTGGAATGTTCGCTTTAGCTGAATTCATTGAGTGCCACTTGATAAGGTATTTTTAAAAATCTTTTCATGTGTTTTTCATGCGTGTTGCATCCAGTGGTATACTTGTTGTGTAGGAAACTAGAGAAATCCAGGGAATTTCTCCCTGACATGCACTTTAATCGTTAAAGCATTTAACAGAAATTGCGAAATCAGCTTGTTAAGGAAAGACAATTAGACATCCCCCAATAGCTGGATGTTTACATGTTTGATGGTCAGAATATAACTTTAAATTGAGGAGTATAACATACAAAAAAAAAAAAATTGGCTTAAATGTCATTAAGGTATTGCCCCAAGGAGAGTAAGAGCAGCAAACCCAGCCGAAGGTGTGTTTGCACGGTCACAGGCATTTGCCTCTCATCCCTTCTCCTCCGTACACAGTCAGATACACATGTAAAAGCCTTGGTTTTAGATTTGGACTCGACGGTTTGCTACACTTCTGCCCCAAGTCGTGAATGTCTTCCTGTGTAAGTGCGCATGCGTGCGTGCTCCGCTCTGCAGGGGCTTAAGCTTTGGGGTAGAGAGTGACTGTGTCGTAGCCCTCTGGGGGCCTCGTGCGGGCCCTCGCGTGGGTTTCGCAGTACAGCTCCCCCTCCACGAAGAAGTAGCCCTTTTGCTTGAGGTTGAGGCTGCAGTCGGCACACACAAAGCACTCTGGGTGCCGGTACTTATCCCGTGCCTTCACGACAGCCCCGCTGGGGAGGAAAAGGAGACCAAGTCAGGAACACAGGGGACAAGTACAGGTAAGGCAGGGGGGTGTCTATTTCACATTCAGGAAACCAGAGGAAGGGGCACAGCATTGACACTGATGTCATTGTCAGAGCGATGCAAGGCGACCCCATACGTTTATCTTTGATGTGAATATTTTTTCAGACTTTTTAAACGTTGACCTAAAAAGTATAACTTTTTACTTCATGATTTTCCCCATTGCTTCTTTGAAAGAGGGATGCCCTGGCCAGTTGGCACAGTGGTAGAGCATCGGCCAGGCGTGTGGATGTCCTGGGTTCGATTCCCACTCGGCACAGAAGAGAGGTGGCTGTCTGCTTCTCCACTCTTGCCCCACCCCTTTCTCCTCCCTCAGCCATGGCTTGATTGGAGCAGCTGGGCACTGAGGATGGCTGCAATCTCCCTTGCCCCTCCCCCTTTCTCCTCAGGATGGCTGCAATCTCCCTTGCCCCTCCCCCTTTTTCTCCTTCAGCCATGGCTTGATTGGAGCAGCCCAGCACTGAGGATGGCTCCCTGGAGACTCAGCATCAGGTGCTAAAAATAGCTCAGGTCAGAGCCTGGCCCCAGATGGGCAGAGCATCCCTCCCAGAGTGGGGGTTGCTGGGTGGATCCCAGTGGGGTGCGTGTGGGAGTCTATCTCCCTTCCTCTTACTTAGAAAAGGACAGAAAAAAGAAAGAAAGAAAGAGGGAGGCAAGGTTCTGCAGAGGATTCTGATTTTGACCAAGGCTGTTGTCTGAAACAATTATATATAAGTCCCTGTGATTGCTCTCTGTCTTGGTGGCCCAGCCTCTACTCTGTGCAGCACAGAAAAAACAGATCAAGGAGCAGAGGTGGCATTCACACAGCTGGGCCGACTTGCCTCTAACTGTCAAAACAATTAACTACAATTTAGGAGCAGCAATTGCTTTTGCAAACATCACAGACTGTCCTGTTTTCGGAGGTCTTCTCCTGGGCTTCCTGTCCTGCCTGTTTCTTTCTGTCCCATATTCCCCCCCCCCCTGCCCCCCCTGGCCAAGCTTATCTCCCACTGTGCTCTTGGGATGTCCCCTGGGTAATTGGACAGATGGTGCCTCCTCTGGGAGTTAATGGTAGCAGAACAGAAAAAAGGGGCGGGCGTAGTGGCCCCATGGGCATTTGCATGGAGAGTTGAAGTGACCCAGTGACCTGGTCAGCTTGAAGATCTGAACTAATAGCTTCAGGTATTCAAACATAAAGGCCTTGGAATGGAAGCTGACTGTATTTTTTTAAATTATGTTTGAATATTTGTGCAACTTAAGAAACTGGATAAAGATACTGTGTTTTAACGAACAACCTAATGACCGCTGTCTTTGTTTCCCTGGGTTTATACGGAAAAGGAAGGACCCCAAAGCTGTACCTTAACAATGGGAGGTTTTGATTCTCAGGAGTGATATTAAAGATACACTCTGGGCATTTTTTTTTCATGAGAATAATCTGAAATTCTAAGTCAAGGTTGCTGACACACATTATATGCCAATTTTAGGGTATATCTAAGGGATTCCTGTCAAAATGTGGTGGAGGTTGTATTTCAAGTCAGTGAGTAGAAATAGCTGCCACCAGGTTTATAGGGGATCCCTGGGTTAAAAATGGAACTTACACAATGCCACTGCCACATTTGTCACAGAGTGGCATCTTCTGCATGCCGCCAGCGCCGCCGTGGGCTTTTGTAACCGGAGCCCTTACGCTCCGAGTTCCAGCTGGACGGTCATCTGAAAAACAAAGCGTGTCCATTTATGGCAAAGGAACAGCTGGCTGCAGTTCGCACTCGGCTTCTATTTTAAGGTGTGCACTTTAACCTAAGGCATTCTTAAGTCGTACCCGTATCCGCAGTATCCTTTCAAACGCAGTTCAAGCCTGCCTTGCTCTGACATAGGGCCTTACGAAACAGAATTAGTTAGAAATTGGTTGTTGTGAGGAGCTGTTAGAGAATGCTCAAAGGGGTCGTGGCTGATTGGCCACTCACCCGGGCCGTCGTTCACTAATTCCTGCAGCACCCTGAAGGAGCCCGATTGGCGAGGCTGGGCGGGTTCATCCCGGTTGTCGTGGAGCATCCGGTACACGTCCGACTGCGGGGGCACCGAGGCCGTGGGCTCACTGAAACACAGCACGGCAGGCGAAGCAGCGTCAGGAGCCCGGGGGGCGACAGGCGTGCAAGAAGCCACAAGGCAGTAATAAACAGTAGTCACTCTATCTGCAGTAGTAACTCCTGAGCAGAGCTTCAGCATTTACAAGTTCATCTCTATTATAGTTTAAAAAAAATAGTGTTTATTCACACGGGTGGCCTTAAAAATGTCATTTGTTAACCTCTGGGCCACATCAGCACTTATCCATTTGGCAAAATACTTTGGAGAGCAACTAAAATGTGATTGTTAGGAGATAGTAATTTTAAAATAAGACGTGTCTGATGAATATATAATTATAAATAGGAACAAAATAAACGTTTTTTTCAGGAAAAAAGACAACAGACACGTGATAGAAAGTGCTGGAGTGAGTCCCGTTCTATTATTATCAGTCATAAAATTGTTGTAAAATTGAGATTCACTTCTGACTTGAAGCTAAAAGTATATGGTTTAATTTTGTTTTAAGATTAATTTGCTTTGTTAACTCCTAGAAACAACAAAGGTATCATTTTGCTTGTAAACTGAAGAAATTCAAGTTGCCAGTGTTTGGAGGCATATAATGTAAAAGTTTTCCCATATATATGAGTTATATTGATTACACTATATTTTCTCAATAGCCACATTATAATGCATTTACAACAACAATAAAGCTTTATTTTAATAAACTTTCTACATGATAAGCAATAAAAAAAGCTACAATAAAACTAAATGTCAGGCATTAAATGCTTTATTATTTTATGTCTTTTAATTGCATCATCTAAAAAGGTAGTTACTATCCACACATAATTTTATCACCTCTATCATATGTGGAAATAATTATCTTATATATATCTGAATTTCCTTGCAAAATGGCTTTGAGATAACATTATGCTATTATTATGTTATTGTATCCATCTCAAGAGATAGCTTTGGAATATTGTTACGTGCCACTCCTAAACATTCTACTACTTTAATTTATAATAAGTGGTTCTGTACTATTGAAAAAAGTGAGATTTTCTTATAATAAATTTTTTAATTGAAATAACTTGATGGCAAAGTACTTCGAACAAATAGTTATGGTAAAGAAGAAATTAGTCAAAATTGACACCATTTGAAATTAAATATCTACATTAACAGCTTGAGATATTTACTTGTAAACCCTTATTCATAGCAGAAACTTGAAATGGAAAAACAATGACTTCCCCACAAGACGCCATCAAAAGAGAGAAGTATCATCTCTTTTAAAACTTCTCTGGACCTCCCATCCCTTCCCAGTTTTTGACCCACAAAGGAAAAACAGAGTGCGTACTAGATTATGAATCATTTTTGAGAAGTATTATACCAGACATTGCTATAGTTCATTATAGTTTTCACAACACATGTATTGGATACCTCCATGATTTCAGTTTATTATGATCAGCCACATAAAGCTCTACTTAGTTAATTCCTCAAATCGCCTTTATCTTTAAGCCTAGGCATCTGCAAGAAATCCTTAGTATTTTTTTCTTTAAGGCTGTTCACATAGCTTTCTTCCAATTAACACGATGTTATAAGACACCCATAACATTGACATTGCCCATGTGTTTAGTTAGCATGCCCATGGTTCAAAAAGACTCATATTACCTCATTGAGGGTGCTTCCCCTAGAGCTGTTGAAACCTGACCCTGAAGTGTTTCCATAATATTGTCATCTGAGTACAACTGCATAGGTGTATTAAACTGAGCATGTACAATCTTCACACCCGGAAGTTCCATTTCCAAAGGAATGTTAGGGGCCATCTTAGCAGCAACTTTCAAGTCACCTGGGCAAATAGTACTAACAGTACTGACAGAAGAAGGGGTGCTACGTCCACTGCTACCGTCAATAGCGGACGGAGTGCTGCATCCGCTGTGTTAATGACCACGTTACACAGAGAGGACACGGGAACCGGAAACACCGGACAGGAGAACACAGAGAACAAGTACAGAGAAGTTAGAAGAAATAGAAGACAAAAAGTAAGAAGTGCATTAACTCTAATCAGAACTGTTGATTTTAGCTATAATTTATTTTAAGTACAGAGGGCATTTAAAAAGTCATGATTGAAAAGCTTCACCAAATTAAAAGGTACAGGTGATATTGCATTTTTTGGCTCTGTTCTTACAAGTGATATGTAAGTCAAAGGTTACATGTGAACAAGTTGTATGTAAAAGTAGAAAATGCAACCATACTTACTTTTTAAAAATAGGCCAGATAATTTAAAACTTGACAACATCACAGACAAATGCAGGGAAGTTACATTGGCTGGGCATCCTTTTACATTTCTGAGGTACAGTGTTTAAAATTAAAAGATTAGTGAATGGCCCATACAAATAGTAAGTGAATATGCTACATGAAGATCCAATTAAATATTTAGGCTAAATATTTCATACTAAGTACGTTTCAGAAATGCAGTTGAGTTTAATTGAATAGTAATTAGAAATGTAGGTTGTGTGATAAAGATTGTTTCAAGGCTATTTTGTAAATGTCTTATTTTGACTATTTTAACTTTTTCTATTTGCATTCTTTGATTTTGTGTGGTATAGGCTTTTAAAAATTGTTTAGTAATTTAATACGGGCTCTAGAACAGCCAACAAATGCTTGTCACCTTGAAATGAATAATTAGAGAGCCAATACGGTGATCTTGGATGCCACCTAGGGCTAAGATATATATTTTTATACATAGCTAGTTCATGTAAACTTTTAAAAACACACATATTCATGCATATTTATTGTTTCCTTTTGCAGACAAGTTGAGGGAACTTACTATTAAAATATCAGAAAGGCCGGCCATGCAACTTTCAGAACAGCGAGGGAGAGCTCATGTTCTCTATAAAGCTGGATAGGAGGCTGGTCACAACTGACATGCCAAGGACTACAAAGTATGTTTCTATGTGCTTTTTGCATGCAGTATGGGAAATGCATTTTACGAGAAAATGATATATACTGATATATATATATATATATATATATATATATTTTAAAGCACAATCACTTAAGACAAAGCCAAAGGAAATGTTAGTATTAATGTAAACTGTCATGCCTGCAGGTTAGCGTTGCTGTAAACTCAAAACAGAAAACAATTTATATGTTGTGTGTTCATCTCAATGTCAGTATTCTCTTAGGGCTCGAGGATGACCCATATCTGCATTTACTTGCTAGGGCTACTGATAGGAAACCTCAGCCCAGTTCAGAGAGCACAGACCAAGAGTGGATTCTGTTGACTTCATCAGTATCACAGCCTGATTAGTCTGGGCAACCCTTGTCACTAAATGGATTTAAAAGTTTTTTGGTGTTTTGTTATCCAATTCAACCACCTGCAGAGCCCAAATCAGGCAGGCAAATATGGACTTGCTCCTTCACGCGTTGGCTTGGGAACCTGTTTAAACTCAATCTGGGAACTGGTTGATCACATACCAAAATGTCAAGTTCCTTTTTTGTTGTTTTTTGCAGGCTCAGCATTACACTGGCTCCTGAAATTGACTTCAGTTGGTAAAAGGATAGAAGTAAAATTAAAGTTGTAATGCAATTTAGTCCGGATCATATTGATTTGATCCAAGTGTAATGAAGCTAATTAAATTGTTATTTAGGGGTTTGAAACATTTGAGTTAAATCTTGGGAGACTTGGGCTTGCAATAGTGAACCCTCGCCACAAGCATTTATAACTACTCTGATCTCACTGTGCACATAGTGCTAGATACTAGATGAACTGTGATCAATTTAGAACTTATAGATAGTCCTCTTTTTATAGTTGTAATTAGTAATCTTTTCCTGTTGTTAGCGTTCTTTATACATATGTGTTTGTTTACATAACTTTATTTAAGCAAAGATTGTGTTCTAGTCTCTAATTTATCATTTTATTTAGGGACCCTTGTCCATTGAATAAACTAAGCAATCAAGAATTAGTTTTTAAAATACATTTCTGGGACAATTTAAAAAGATCTCTTGAACTGATGCTTTAAAAAAAAAGTTTTCATGAGCTCCAGTTACTGGGAATATCACCCTGGGTCACCATGACCTTTTCCTGTCACTTGGAAAGGTAGGTGCTAATGAGATTTCTTGACATTGATTTACTGACTTGGCAGGACCACCTGTAAAGTTGATGATAACACTGAATAACTTCACTCCTGGAGAGATCGTTAGAGAACTATATAGTTTCTTTGACTTTTGGGGACATGCTGCTGGAAGCAACTTGTCCAAAACCACTCACAGGAGTGTATTTTATCTTTTGGATCTATAAAATACCATGTATATATTTTTAATGATAGCTTTGTCTTTAAAGATTTACATATTGGTGTATAAAACACTGGATTTTTAATATGCTTCAATAATTATGAAATACAGTGGTACCTTGACATACAAACAGACCAACATAGGAGTTTTTTATTTTTTATTTTTATTTTTTTTAAGATACGAGCTGCGACTCAGTCCATATTTTTGTTTGAGATCTGAGCGAAATTTTGAGGTACGAGTGGTGATTCGGGAAGCTGCCGCTAGTTGATGCGTTGGCGCACAGGTCCAGTATCAGCAGTTTGATATAGGAGTTGACTAACGAGCTCGGTTACAGAACGAATTAAATTCATATCTCAAGGTACCACTGTAATGAAAAGAACCGTAACTGGTAGCAAGACCGTAGGGCAGCCATTTTCAACCTTTTTCATCTCATGGCACACGGAAACTACTTGCTCAAATTCTGTGGCACGCCAAAAAAATATATTTTTTGATGATCTGACAAAAAAAACCCCAGCCCACAACAGGTATAATTTTGATTCATTCACACCCAATGGCTATTGGTGTGTTGGCTGTTGTTGTTTGTTTAATTTGACCATCTAAGGGAAAAGAGGTCAGTGCCCCTGACTAAATAGTCAGGTATTGCATGTTTTAAAAATGCTTGCAGCACACCGGTTGAAAACTGCTGCCCTCATGAGATTAACATATGTACAATTTTGCATCTCCAACTTATTTCTGATTGAAAAATTGGTCAATAATGGTGTGTTTTTGGTATGTAGCCACTCAAAATTCACCTTGATTAGGAATCATTTGGTGAGAACGAGAAATTCAGAAGCTAGAGCAAAGCCTGAGGAGCCACAGGAAGGACTGGAAAGGCATTTTTACAGTCCTTTAAGGTTTAGGTGCTGGCACCTGTTCTTTAAGCAAATCTCTCATCCCTTTCTCTCCTCTGCCCCCTTTCAAAGTCAGTTGAAAGGCACCTTTCAATGACAAAAAGATGAGTGGCTTGTTATTATCGCCATATTTGAACTAAAATGAAAATACAGGGAGGGGCAAAAGTAAGTTTAGGATTGTTCATGTGGAAAATAACACAGTAATTAATAAGTAATAATACAAGAATAAAGTCTGTGTTTTGTAATCAGACACCTAGTTTGGCCCCACCCTGTATAATAGAAGGGCACCGCATTCTGGAATCTCTCTGACTTCCCCTGAATTTTTATAATATTAAATGTTATTGGTTGTTAGCAAAAGCAAGAGGGGTGTCAAGTATCATTTTATCCAAGCCTCTTGATGTCTTCTAGCTCATTAGGTTACCTGTGCTTCTCTAGGAAGCTGTGTATGTATTTATTCAGCAGTAAAAGAGCATTTTAGCTTTCCATTGATGCTGCTGTATGATCAGGAGTGGAGTAGGGAAGCTGTTGAACGTGGAGAAACAGGAAAGGTACAGAAGAGCATGGGATGGGAACAGGGGACAGATGGAGAGGAGTGAGAAAGGGCTGTGTGAAGTGGCAGGTGTGAGGGAGGGCACTCGCTCCTGGTCCCTCTAGGCACTCAGAGATGTCCGGCTCTCTGGGTTCCCCGAGCGTTCGCAGTGGGCCAGCTGCTTTGTAGGCCGTGTGGCTATAGCAGTGTGCTCCCAGTCTCATGGGGGAAGATGCGTTTTCTTTCTGGTCAGTACCTTTTTAGCATCTGTCTCCTGCTCTTTGTGATATCACAATCTTGTCTGGCTTATTCTGAGGTAATTCTCTGCTCCTGACTAGCTTCTGGAAAGGTTTGCGCGCGGGCATCTCATATCAAGTGACGACTGACCATCCATCCACAGCAGGCGTCATGAACTCAGGTGTCTCCGGGGCCCAGGAGGGTCACACATATGAAAATGGGCCAGGAGTCATATACCTAAGAGTAATGAGCATTTATTTGGACAAACTGGAGAGTAGATGTTCTATCTTAAAGGCACAGACCTAAGTTCCTTTAAACAGTCAGAGGGGTAAGTAAAACATCATCTGGGAATGAATCCACCTGTGGCCCACTAGCTTGGGAAACCTGATATAGATCACTATGCCATGTTCCTGACCTGCTAGGATCAGTACAGCCTAACCGCCACCTCCTTCCTCTGGGCTGACCTATGTAGCTGAGGTCAGAGGAATGGGTTTGAGGTTTCCTGGAGTCACCATTTCCTGATGGGGCAATCCAGGGCACTAACTTCTTCCCTCGGGGGGTTGGAGTTCAGTTTCTAGAGAAAGTATCTGAAAAGGATCATCTGAAGATGATCTGTTTTGCTGGTTGACAGACAGCAATAAAGCTTGCTCATTATCCCAATGTGCCCACAGTTTTCCAGGAGGGTAACCAGTCTATATCCCTCTCCCCATCTCTGTCTGTATTACTTATTTTTCTCTCAGGTGAAAAAGTTCCTTTACAAATGGCCTCTCTTTTTTCGCAAGTATCCTTAAGAATGCAAATTGATCCGTGTGTGAGGGCTGGGCCCAGTGGGGGAGGGCCCAGTGTGGGAGGGCCCAATGGAGCACCCAGAGGGAGGGTCCAGTGGGAGGGTCTAGTGGGAACGCCCTGTGGGAGGGTCCAGTGGGAGATCCCAGTGGGAGGGTCCAGTGGGAACGCCCCATGGGAGGGTCCAGAGGGAGGGTCTAGTAGTGGGAACGCCCTGTGGGAGGGTCCAGTGGGAGGGCCCAGTGGGAAGGTTCAGTGGGAGGGTCCAATGGGAACACCCCGTGGGAGGGCCCAGTGGGAGGGTCTAGTGGGAACGCCCTGTGGGAGGGTCCAGTGGGAGAGCCCAGTGGGAGGGTCCAGTGGGAACGCCCCATGGGAGGGTCCAGAGGGAGGGTCTAGTAGTGGGAACGCCCTGTGGGAGGGTCCAGTGGGAGGGCCCAGTGGGAAGGTTCAGTGGGAGGGTCCAGTGGGAACCCCCGTGGGAGGGTCCAGTGGGCTCTGACGTGTGATGAGAAGCAGTGCAGTGGTGGGGTGGGAGTCTGTGTGACAGAGGAAGCAGCACCAGCTTCCCGGGACGCCCCCTGTGCCCCAGCTACTTCTCTAGTGCTGAGGCAGGGCTGGTTCCTGCCATCCCTGCCCCTGGGGCCTTCCTATCTGGGAGAGGGTGCACCTGCCTGCCTCAGAGGTCAGTGTGCTGCAGGTGGGACCCTCGGGTGTTAGTGACAAACGTACGTGGTGCCTGCACCACATTTCTAGCTCTGTAATCTGGTCCGTGTTTACTCTTGGAAATGGGGGTTAGTCCTCTCTGTACTCTGCTAAGTGAGTTTGTTTCCTTTGCTTGTCAAATAAGCTTCACAATGAAAAGAGTCACTGCAAACACCTCCAAGTTACTTTTCCTGGTGATTAGTAAGGATTCATTAAAGAAGCATGCACTCCAAACTTCACAATCTCAAAGCTTATGACCTGCTTCGGCCTGGGATTACGAAAGGTTTGGGCCGAATATTGTGCTTGTGTTCAAAGTAGTTCACATCCTGTAAAAACAAAGGGTTAAAACGTCCCTCAGTGGAAGACGAGTCTGAATGTTTCGGCAAAATGAAAGAACAGCAATCGCGCAGAGCGGATTCTTTACCACCAGGTATGGACACGACTAGGAAGGGGGTGATGGGACCAAAACGGTGTCTTCCTTCCAACCGTCTAGTCACTGACCGCTCAGGAACTGGCGCGTTGGAACCAGGGTCTAGACGCCTGTCTTTAAAATAAATGATTGTGCCTTCAGGTAAGTAAACGTAAGACAGCAAGAGCTGCACTTCTGGAAGGAAAAGAAACTGGGCCATCACTGTTAAGAACATGGTGGCCAGAGACGGAGTCCGATACTTACTTTTGAGGTGAGCTAGGAATGAGACCCCGCAGCTGTCCGTGAAGCGCATCTTGGATATTGCTAGTTGAATAGAGCCCAATGGGTGAATTATAGGAAGCGCTCACTACCTGTCTTTTGTCATCAATGTTTGCTGCTGCAACAAAAGGCTGGGCCCTTCTGTTGTGCGCGGTACCAATGGGTTTGAACTCCTGTACAATGGCAGACAAAATACACAGCCACAGAATGCACAACAAAGCCATTAATGAGCAAACCAATAGCATCGCTAGTGTTAATCAAGGCTTCTTTACCCACTACACACGAGGTTAATGGCAAAGTTAAAGGGGGCTTAGGTATAAACCTTTCTGCATTTTCTGTGAAACTTACACGTGCTATGTTCATCCATCAAATACTATGGTGCACAGGAATTAAGTTATTTAAAGTGTTATAAAATAATTCAGCCACTGTAGCTTTTGTCTGCCCCTGTTGTCTTCTATCTCTACAGCTTTTAGAAGATTCTCATATGACTCATTTAAATAGAGAAATTTGGGGTTTTGAGCTTAGAAAAACTTTTCTACTAAAGATTTTCTCAAGTAGAACTTAAATTTGCTCTATCTTCTATTCACATTTTAATAAAATTTCCCCCACTTTAGGAATGAAGGAATAAAACAAAAAGTGAACATTTGTGAATAACCCTTACTGACTCATTTTAACTAATCCAAATAAAAGTTCTGTTTTTCCTTAATACCCACAACAAAAAACCCAAACTTCTTAATGTGGATTCAATTATAACTTAAGTTTAGAAAAAATAATAATTAAAAGACGTTTTTTTCTTATGGAGGTAGATGTAACATTTATAGGAACCTCCCTTTTTTTTATTGTGGTGACGTCATTGTTATATGTTTAAAGAACTCTTCATGTTTACGCTGATCCCAGGAAGACTAATGCCAGTAATGCAAAGACAGCTCATATACCGAGGAACCCCTTGCTCAAGCCAGCGACCTTGGGTCCAAGCTGGTGAGCTTTGCTCAAACCAAAGACAGCTCATGCATGTGTTTCACAAAGGCATTTTCATTTTATTATTTGGGGAAAAGGGTCAAACGCCAGAGTCCTAAACTCTGTATTTGAAAGATGAGTGATCTGAAACTCTATATTATTATTTTAATGTTGGAATCATGTTTTCTAATTTTTATATAGATTTATAACTTCATAAAATTATTATATCTTTTTCATGCTATAATACACATGAACTGATTCTCTCTACAAATCTGTTCCTTTGGCAGACTCAGTGAGACAAACCTTTGCAGCAATACTGCCAACCACACAGTCACATCGGCTTCACTTACTTTTGTTAATGTGTCAACAGTGTTTCAGACAAGTTTCAAGTGGTACAAGCATGACTATTTGGAATGTTACTGGGAAAAGACTGTTTTTATTAAAAAATAGATCTTGCAATATTCTTGTTTATATCATTTTTTTCCTTCTTGTCATTACAGACGAGTAAGTTGTGGGATGGTGTTATTTTGTTTAGTTTTTAGAAAAGAGACTATCTCCCTTTTTTTAGGCATGGACCTAGGTTTTGCATAGACATTCCTATGCCTGATACCAACAACTTCCTGTAGGGATCTAAGCAACATAATGCTTTCTTTTTTTATTTTTTATTTTTCCAAAGTTAGAAATGGGAGGCAGTCAGATAGACTCCTGCATGCACCCGACTGGGATCCACCCAGCATGCCCATTAGGGGTTGATGCTCTGCCCCTCTGGGCCATTGCTCTGTTGCAACCGGAGCCATTCTAGTGCCTGAGGTGGAGGCTATGGAGCCGTCCTCAGCGTCCGGGCCAACTTTGCTCCAATGGAGCCTTGGCTGTAGGAGGGGAAGAGAGAGACAGAAAGGAAGGAGAGGGGAAAGGGTGGAGAAGCAGATGGGTGCTTCTCCTGTGTGCCCTGGCCGGGAATCAAACCCGGGACTTCCACACACTGGGTTGATGCTCTACTGCTGAGCCAACTGGGCAGGGCTAATGCTTTCTTTTGGTTTTCCTGAGCAGACAGTCACCACACCACATACAGTCCTTATTTCCATATCTAGGCCTATTGGCAAAACCCACTTAAAAAAAAGAGCTATGACAAGGTAAATAGGGTGTAGCATCGAAGGAGTCTTTGACTTCAGCTGCCCCAAATCTCACTGTATCTAAAATCTATAGTGTGGTCAAGAGCAGCTTCTCTCTCATCAGCCTTTGACAGCATATTTTAACAGCCTCCTGAACTTTCAGTAAAAGGTCTGAGTTGAGTACATTAGTCTATGATTCTATAAAGTGATTGAATTGACTACAGTTTATTGATTCCATTCTTTTTTTCCTCCAGAATAATGTCTCACTGCCTCGGAGTTGGTATGGTGATAATATAGTTGCCATATTAGATAGCAGAATGACTGAAAACAACCAAATGTGGCTTTAGAAAAATGCTGAATCCTAGAATATGTGAAAATGTATGTAGTCAAACATTGATATGTTGGTACAATCTGATTGTCTTGGCTGATTTAATAATGAATTTGGATTGGCTGTGTTTTATGATTAACTAGTACAATTAGCCATTATTATGGCATAAAATTGTGAACTGAAACTAATTTTAAGTAATGACAATGGCCATGATTCAAGCCTTTGTTTTTTGATATGAAAGAAGACAGAAGGCTAATTACCTAATTGCCTAATTAAGTTTTGGTAGATTATAAATCTCTTGGGCTAATTAAAACAGTGAATCAGGCAGGAATGAAGGGCTCAAGGGATTTGAAACTTAGCTTTTTTTTTTTAAACAAAGTATAACACACTCTAAAGACCTTAGTAAATAGAATTGAATTTATAATAATTAGTTAATATAATGTGATGGCTTTCTGGGAAAAGCCCTGCCCTTATTCATTTTATTAGTCTTCAAATGGTAAATAAACATGAGTGTTGATTGTCCTGTAAGTGAAGGAACTTTTCTGAAAATATTTGCATACACATAATCTCTAGCGGTACTTCCAAATAGCACATAAACTAATCAGCTCCAAGCTTTTTCTTTGCCATTTTCAATTTTGGTTATATATTGCAAAGGTCACACAAATGTGTAATTTGTTAAGGAAAAAAAATATCCTTCTATTTTCTAGTCATCATAAAAGGAAATTTTTCTTATGTAAGCTTTCAACATCGTGTTTAGGCTTTGCAAAGCATTAGTTTATGGGTTGCTAGAGTTATTCCAAAGAAGCACAATGAAATGTGTACACCAAAGGTAAACAAAAAGTTTAAGATGGCACGGAGAGGCAACATTCTATCCAAGTCTTACTTCACTATTGATGTCAAATGGAATCGAAAGACACAACCGCTTACAAGTTTGCTCTTCCACTTTAACGTCTTTCTATTTTATAGTGGAAAATCGTTAGTCATGGAAAGTACCAGTAAAAACTTTACATAGCAGCCAATAGAGCCCAACTCTTGTGTTCATTCCACCCAGATAAAGGCAATCCAAATCATCCTGATCTCTTAGGCATTCAATAAGTAACTTTTGCAATTAATTACATTTTAAAATATTACCTTTGACATTAGGAGCTTATAATAAGGAATAATATTTTGAGGTACTGAAATGCGAGGGCTGTCAGCGTAAAAGCAGAGATCTGCTGACGCCTGGGGGAAAGCAGCTCTGGCCAGCCGCCTCCCCAGTCCTGGGCTGACCTCCGCAGGGACAGCGTTCAAGGACAGTGCACCTTGCAGTTTCTCACTCGGAGAAGTCATCACAGATAAAGATGGGGTTTGAGAACTGAGGCGGTTTTCAACTCCAACAAACAACATGTTTGATAATACATGTATATTTATGTATAAGAAAAAAATAGTGAGGAAATACTATATCAAGTGACCGTGTATTTGATCAATCCACACTAATAGATTATATTTTATAATGTTTGGAATTTCTGAACAACCATTCCCCCCTGCCTTATCTTTGCCCTGCAAATGAAAAATAATTTTCGGCAAGTCATTAGTTTCAACTTTTTCCCATTTCTCACAGGGAAAGAATTTGGGGAAGTGGAGATTATGAAAAGTTGCTCTGTGTAGGCTGCATCCAGTTATCAAAACATTGTAGAACAAGGTTATTTTATGATAATATAAAGAACTTTAACCTTTAGCCCACTTGACTATGCATGTAGTGTGTCTTTCTTATGAAATCTTCTATGACAAGGATTCAGTCCTTTATACAGATGTGGAATCAGCCATCTTCTCATTTAGAAAAGAATCATTTTTGTTTCGAAAAAGAATATTTTCTGTCTTGTGATAGCTACATTACAATTTTGAGTTGTTCAACTAACAGTCAACAAAGGTGAGGGTGGTGCTTTATTTAAGAATGTAGACTTTGAAGAGGATATAGAACTGTAACATACCCTTAGTCTAGAGCAATGTTTTATAGAGAAAAAAGCAGGTGTCTGTCTGCTCACAGAGCAGGTGCAGGATCGTGCGGAAGGCGTTTATTTGGGATCCGGGATTGATCTAAAAAACCTCTCAGCTTTCAGGTCTAACTTCAGAAAAACAAATTTTAACTACTTAGTAATGGCATGGGAAGAATGAAAAAAAAAAAAAAAGAAACCCTAGAAATGAACAATAGCATCTTAATTATTACTATATCTGTATAAGAAAAAGTCTCCAAAGCCTAACCCTCAGCACAGGGAAAATGACTGGAAATAACTATATATTTTTTATTATTTGTGATTGTGCTGAGATGGTAGGAAATATAGTATATATTACTTTTAAGATGAAAAAGAGTATTTTATTCCAATAGTGAAGGTCATATAACTTACAATAAAAGTTTGACTTGGGTTGAGAAACAAGAATTCAAACTGAGCATTGCTCAATGGCACTTGGCTATTCAATGGCTTCTGAAAGCCTGAAGTATTAATGGCATTTGTTTCTCAATCTGGCACCTTTGTTGTCCAGAAGTCTGCTTTATTTGTAGAGTTTTCATTTGGGGGCGAGGGGAGAGATCTCCTTGCATACATTGTGTTAATTAAAATAAATAAATAAATAAATAAATGATCGAATGAATGAATATAATAAGCATAAACACAGGTTAGCTTTTCTCCAATCTCATTCTGCAAGTTAAATTCACTGCTTGGTTTTTCCCACGGCATCTTGTTCTGGTTTGTGCTCTGGGATTTAGACAGCAGAGGCTGTGCTGAAATTTAGCTGCACTGTGTAGTTGAACGTGTGTCCGGAAGTGCCGACTTATGTGAACCGATCATGCAGAGACCCGGCCTGAGGATATGAGTAGAAATCCTTTGGTCCATTAGGAAAAGAACTGAGATGGTTCTTATCTCTGGGTCCTTCTCACACAGCCTCTTGGAGAGGGTGTCGTGAGAGTTACTCATGACTCAAACTAAAGGAATGTTCAAAGGCTCCATCTGACTGGCTTCTGTAGCCCTTAACCCAATCCTCACCCTTTTATTTTTAAACCTATTTCCTTCTCCATCTTTTCCCCCCATGTGTAGTATCATAAACGTCTACAGTGTCTAGCCCCAGGACACATGAGCTAACCCTTGATTGCCGAGAGGCCAGAGCATTTAAAATTAAGATTAAAATTCAATCCTTGGTATAACCATAGTCATAAATTCATACCCATAGTTTACAAAGAGGACCGCTTCTCACGCTAAAACTCAGACAACTGTCCTTAAAAACTGCAATTCTGGAGGAGGACTGGTCCTGGGCAATGTTAGAAAATGGAGTTTATCTTTAGACTCTCCCACTCCTTTCATTTATGTCAGCTATTTGTTATTTTAACCGAAAGGAAAGTTTTACTCCAAAGTAATTTGTAACGACCCTCGGAACAGTCACGAGGAAGGCCTTCCTGAAGCCCTGCCGCGTGGACAGCGGCCTGTCTCCCTGTGGAGAGCTGGCAGGGGCCAGGCCAGTAATCACGAGAGCTCCCACTTAGTTGGGTATCTCTATGCATAATTCGATGTGCCAAGTTTTTTATTTTATTTTATTTAAATCTCTGAGAAGCCCATGAGATGCATGTCCACGTGCAACTCCACACGTATTTCACAGAGAAGGATACGGAGGTTTACAGAGACAAGTAGACAGAGTGAAGGACAGATGCAGCAGCGACGACCCCACAGGGAGACCACCGCTGGAGCCTGAATCACAAACTCGCCTCCGTTCATTCTCGTTAGATGCCTACAGAACACACCTGGGGAGGGTCCGCTCAGTCCACTGGGACTGCTTGTTTCAAAAAGGATATTGAATTTCCATATCTGGCCCTCTGAATTTGGGGAGCTTCTACATAGAGGCTCTAAAATCTTTTTCTTAGTCACATTTTCTATACAGCACAAGTTAGGGTTGGTTTAATTTCAGAATTTCGGAGCGTTTGAGAGTAGATGTGGTCAGATAGGCATCAGACTATTAAATTAATTTAGCTCAGGAGATAGAGTTGCCTCAAGGGAAAATCCTTTATCTATGTAATTCAACTGCACTAGCAGAATATCACCATGATTACATAATGCAAGTTTCTTTTCTTCCCCCCCCCCAAAGTAAAAACTTAGTTATAAGATGCCAGAACTGGGAATTAATGAAGGGTATAAAATAAGATCTGGATGAAGACCCTGAAGGATTGAAGTTCACAATAATGAATTAGAGACACCTGTTTTAAGTTCACAATAATGAATTAGAGACACCTGTTTTAAATGGTTGCCCCTTTTTCTTTTTCTTTCTTTCTTTTTCTTCCTTCCTTCCTTCCTTCCTTTTTTCTCTTTCTTTCTTTCTTTCTTTCTTTCTTTCTTTCTTTCTTTCTCTATTTCCCTCTCTCTTTCTCTCTTTCCTTTTTTTTTTTTTAAACAACATCTTAAACTTCTTAGGTTACCTCAGGGTCATTTGGCACAAGTCCATTATAAACAATGAAAAAACCAAGTGGGCTGTATGTAGATATAGCCAGATTTTTCCTGATGACAACTTATTTGTCTTTTCACAAGATGTTTTCCTAGGCATCCATCTGTTTTCTTGATGTAAGAAAACATCAGTAATCCAAATTAATCTTAGAGAATAAAGACAGACAAGTGCTTCATCAGGCAACTTATTTCAATTTCTTTATATTTGCCACTTCTTCCTCTTGGAAGTCACCACGTCATTTAAAAGGAAATGTATGTGACTATTATTTAGCCTAACGTTCATACCTGGGGTTCTGATTCTAAGTTGATTTTGAAAGGATGAGCCTTCCCGTCTTCAGATACCTGTGGAGACCATAAGCGAGTTTCTGCCCTGTAAATAAAATAAAGTTTGTAAACTCCAAATTCTAATGGTAACTGCTGACTTTAGTATCCTTTGGTTTCCTGTAATGTTTGTGAAGATGCTCTTAACCCTTGATGATTTAAGCAAAAGCGATATTCATTGCTCCTTATTCTGTATTCTCCCATCTAATTAGTTTTACGTATTTAGTGTACTTTTGGGAAAACTTAGATGGATCAAAATGGACTGAGTGCTTGTGCCCTCCTCAGACCCACATTATGAAACCCTAATCCCCAATGGGATGGTATTTGGAGGTGGGGCCTTTGGGGGAAGACTAGGGTTAGATTAGGTCTTAAAGATTGGGCTCTCCTGGTGGGATTAATGTCCGTCTAGAAAGAGGAAGAGACACCGAAGCCCGGGCAGCTTGTCTCCCCGTCAGGGCACAGCCAGGAAGAGGCCTCTCAGCAAGACCCTGAGCACGGAGGCAGCCTTGTCTCAGACCCGCAGCCCCCAGAACTGTGAGAGAGAAATGCTTGGTGTTTAAGCCTCCCAGTCAGTCCATGGTATTGTTGCTACAGTAACCCGAACTGGCTGAAGGAAGAATATTGAACAATTTCCGGAGAAAGCAGGTCTCCAGGACGTGTGAAGAACAGTACAGGAGGGAGATCTGCTGGGACACCCTGCAGATGGCCCTGGGGCAAGCTCCCTAGGTCTCCTCTGCGCTCCCCGCCCCAGCCCACCCAGGCCAGCAGGCCACCAAAGGAGGCAGCGCGTGATTGACTGGCCAGGTGGCTTTGCGGTTGGCACCTAGGAACTGTGCTCTGTCCAGTCCTTCTTACGTGTCTGCCCGGGACTGTGTGCTTGGCAGGAGCACAGGTTCTGGGTAGATGAGAAAGAGTCCATCTCACCCCATCAAATGACAGAGCAACTGTGTGCCTTCTGGCCCGGCAGGGGACATTGCGAATACAACAGCAACTGGCGAAACACACTAACAACCACTATAACAAAATGTTATTTTCACAATTGTTTCATATCAGGGCTCTGATGGCAGAAGATCAGGTTCAATTTCCTAATATTGTTTTTGGTTAGAAAGGCCTCCTTATTTAAGACACTCAGGTGCACACGCATTCTCACTTTGTGAGATTCTTCTGGGCTGAATTCTGTACAAAACAGCCACTGGCATACAGCATATTAGCAACCACTTTGTGGCGTGGCCGACCACATTTTGTCAAGTCAAGAGATTCTTTTAGGCGAATCTCTGAATTCCGTTTCCTATGGCATTTGGAACAGCAAGGACAACTCGCCGTTCTCTGTAGTGTTCCTGTGGCCGATACCTTGACTGGTTCTATTTTCATAGCCCATTGACTGGATTAGTACAGAGAAAAAAAATTCCTTTAGTCTCTATCATTACTCTGACATTCCAGAGGATCCTGTTTAGAAATCATTTGTTAACAACTACTAGATTGAGTGGCTTCGGGGAAGAACAGACCACAGTGGCTGATATATGAAAAAGCCAGTCAGAACTCTGGGTTCAGTGACACCCTTCTCACTGGAGGGTGAACTCATTTATAGCTTCAGTGCAGGTTCTCTCGCCAAACAAATCGCGTTTTCACAGCACTCGTTAAAGCGCACCTGTCAATTTTGAGACACAGCTGGTATGATGCCGCTTTAATCCTGTCCTGTGCATCAGCATGAGTCATGGACTCGGTACCGAAGCCATCGATAGCCAGGATGACGTCTCCAGGGCACAGGTTGGCAGCTGCTGCCTTGCTCCCTGGAGTAATCTGGAAGAAATCATGGCACCACTTAAAATTCAGCATCTTGCAACATCTTGAGTTTTGTGCCTGTCATTTGCATTTCAGCTTGGGAACATTTAAAATGTTTTACTGAGCAGTAAATCGTAAATCCACTCTTGATTGATCAATTGTGTTAGCTCTGTTTTCCCATCGTGCTACGTAATTTTGTTTCTCACTTAACCCCATTTCATTTTTCATGACACCCCTTATTCTTTTTAAAACACCTTCCTGTCAGACTGTTTGAACCATATTTTCTTTGCTTTAAGCAAAATAATTTGTTTTTCAGGTTTCTTTTGTCACTCCAGACTCTCTAGGTTGGAAACAGAACTTTACTAAATTTAGGGGAGATTTTATATTTGAATTGAAACTGCTTTGACACCCTATAAGTTATGCATCAAATGGGGCGGTACTTTGGCTGTAGAAAGCTTCAAAGACAATATTCTTGACTTAATAAGGAGAAGCCATATAATAAATAAAATGGTAACTTCATGAACGCTTCTGAGAGCTACAGTTCCAGGGCAACCGACCAGCCTGGAATTTAAGGAAAAACAGGTGCCTCCAAAAAAAAAAAATGACGAAATGTTAAGATGGGCGCAGAGCAAGAAGGAAGACTGGCTGTTAAGAAGAATTTAGCTAAAATTGTGAACAAACTGTTAGAGGCTGAATGTGAATTAGTATTATGAGTCTAGAACCCCTGGGAACAGCAGACACGAGGGAAGTTTATATCCACACAGTCTCTTCTGCATGATAAAGACTAGATGGAACAAATAGAAAACAACTAACAAGATGCAACATTTTAACTAAACTCTATCAGTAATTATATTAAATATAAATGGTCTAAACACACCACACTTTTTTTTTTTTTAACAGAGATGGTCAAAACCAAGTTAAACAAGTTCCATTTTTTTTTTTTTTTATACTTTTATTTTTTTAATGGGGTGACATCAATAAATCAGGATACATATATTCAAAGATAACAAGTCCAGGTTATCTTGTCATTCAATTATGTTGCATACCCACCACCCAAAGTCAGATTGTCCTCTGTCACCTTCTATCTTGTTTTCTTTGTGCCCCTCCCACCCCCTATCCCTCTCCCATTCCCCCCTCCCCCCCGTAACCACCACACTCTTATCAATGTCTCTTAGTTTCACTATTATGTCCCACCTACGTATGGAATAATACAGTTCCTGTTTTTTTCTGATTTACTTATTTCACTTCGTATCATGTTATCAAGATCCCACCATTTTGCTGTAAATGTTCCGATGTCATCATTTCTTATGGCTGAGTAGTATTCCATAGTGTATATGTGCCACATCTTCTTTATCCAGTCATCTATTGATGGGCTTTTTGGTTGTTTCCATGTCCTGGCCACTGTGAACAATGCTGCAATAAACATGGGGCTGCATGTGTCTTTACGTATCAATGTTTCTGAGTTTTGGGGATATATACCCAGTAGAGGGATTGCTGGGTCATAAGGTAGTTCTATTTTCAGTTTTTTGAGGAACCACCATACTTTCTTCCATAATGGTTGTACTACTTTACATTCCCACCAACAGTGTATGAGGGTTCCTTTTTCTCCACAGCCTCTCCAACATTTGCTATTACCTGACTTGCTAATAACAGCTAATCGAACAGGTGTGAGGTGGTATCTCATTGCCGTTTTGATTTGCATTTCTCTAATAGCTAAAGAAGATGAGCATCTTTTCATATATCTGTTGGCCATTTGTATTTCTTCCTGGGAGAAGTGTCTATTCATATCCTCTTCCCATTTTTTTATTGGATTGTTTGTTTGTTTGTTGTTGAGTTTTATGAGTTCTTTGTATATTTTGGATATTAGGCCCTTATCTGAAGTTCCATTTTTATGCCATCCACAACAATTCACGTTGGTTTCTTTTTTGGGAGGTGGGATGAAAGGAATACTTAAGGATTTGGGGGAAATATGGTTGTTAAATGTTTAATTTAAAAGATTACAAATCTGAAATTATTACCGTGTTGAGAATTCCATGATCCTTTTGATTGCTCCACCTACTCTCAGTGTTTCCGGGTAACCCCCAATGCTTTTCCCTCTGCCTGCAAGTCCTCAGCTGGCCTTTCCGTGCCTGCTTCCCTCACATCGTCTACATCCCCGTTCCCTTCATCAACTACGAGGTAGCTGTTGTGATTTCCTTTCAGTTTCTTTTTTTTTTTTCTTTCTGAAGCTGGAAACGGGGAGAGACAGACAGACTCCCGCATGCGCCCGACTGGGATCCACCCGGCACGCCCACCAGGGGCGATGCTCTGCCCACCAGGGGGCGATGCTCTGCCCCTCCGGGGCGTCGCTCTGCCGCGACCTCCTTTCAGTTTCTTAATCAGGCCACACTTGTACCCTTATGGAGGCTTTCCATGCACTGTTTATTTTTGCCTGAAACACTTCCCCTACTCTGTATCCAGTTGTCCCTTCTCATCCTTTAGGTCTAGGCTTAAAAGTCACATTCTCCCAGAGAGCCTTCCCTGAACATCTGAGGTCGTCTCTCCCTCTCCTACCCCATCATTCTCCACCATCACACCTTGTTCACTTTCTTCCTGAAGACAATGTGCTCTTTTATGTTTGTTTATTTACTGTGTATTCTCTGTCTTTCCAACAAGACTGGAAGCTCTTGAGACTAGTTATAGTATCATGTATATTCCTAATGCTTCACAGTGTATATTCTAGTGTTTGGAATTAATGAAAAGCTAATTGAAAAATGAATGAAAAAGCTATTTACATCAGAGTTTGTTTTGTTATTAAAAATTTTTTTATTGAATTTATTGGGATGACACTGGTTAACATATTAAATCAGAGTTTATGGAACAAAAAGAGCTACTCTCTAATGCCTTAAGACTAGTGGTAGTCAACTTGGTCCCTACTGCCCACTAGTGGGCGTTCCAGCTTTTATGGTGGGCGGTAGTGGAGCAACCAAAGTATAAATAAAAAGATAGATTTAACTATAGCAAATTGTTTTATAAAGATTTATTCTGCCAAACTTAGTGAAAATCTGACGTAAGTACTTGGCAAGTAATTATTATTATATGCTTTAACTTGCTGTAACTCTGCTTTATAAATTTTATAAAGTAAAGTTACTTCCCTACTTTATAAATCGCCATTACTGTGGAACCGGTGGGCGGTTAGAAAATGTTACTACTAACAGAGATACAAAAGTGGGCGGTAGGTATAAAAAAGGTTGACTACCCCTGCCTTAAGACTATTGCAGTTAATGTCAATTTACCATTGTTACCGCTGCAAATTTCCAGTATGTAGAGCAGAATAATACATACATAGAACTTGACCTAAGTCTGAAACTGCTCCAGGAGTAAACTAGATTGTTTCTAACATTTTACTATATGAGGATCAGTCATTAATCCAGTTTTTCCTCTATTTTCTTAATCTAGCTATTGACTCTAGTTAACTTTGTGGCTCTAAGGGAGCTCCAGGACTCATCTAAATAAGTAGAATTGTTAACATAGTAAATTCTCATGTGTCCTAGATCTTCAGTCTCACCACTGAAATCTTCACTGTACTCACTTTATTTCCATGGTCATCCTCCTGCAGTGATCATGGTTCATTTCCATCAGGACTAGTTGATAGGATCTGGGTGAGTACCACTGGGGATGGTTACATCTCAGCCTTTGGGGGTGTGTGTGAATTTCATAGATGTTTTCCATTTAAAAGTTCTCCCAGACCCAGAACTGATAGAAGAATAACTAGTTCCCATCCCTGATGTGACTTGTAGAGATAAAAATAATCTTAAACTTTCAGTTTTCTCTATTCATTAAAATCAGTACTATCTACTTTTAAAAGTATAAGAACAGAATGCTTTCCTTTGAGTTAAAGCATGAGAAAGCATGGCTCAATGTATTTGCTTTTAAAGCCTTGCCTAGCTTTTCTAATATAATTAAATAGATTTAAGTTACTTAACACTCAGCCTTGATTAAGAAAATGCTAGCTTTCAGCTTTGGTTAGGATGAGTGGAAGGTGAAGTTGTGTATATTTCTGTCTATATATATTTTAAACAGAGACATCTGGTGTGCTAAACTTAGATACTGAATATTCTAAATTTTATTAACAGTGTCAATATGGAAGTTAATCACACTAGTTTATATTTACCCAGAATATTACATTTGCAAAGCTCTTTGTAATAACGTTGACCACTCCAGCCGCTCTAAGGCAGGCTGGACAGAGAAGACTGCTCCTGTTTTCAGAGGGGACGAGTCTTAGGAACCTGGGGCTTCTTACTCAAGTTGGCAGCAGTTGTACACCACAATGTCGCCAGCTGTTGCAGAAGTCAAAGAGGAAAGATGGTTGACAGTGACAGCTAGAACTGATCTCTGACTTTGCATTCAACCTGGATGCCATCCTGGGACCTCTGAGGAGAGTTGATAAGGAAGGAAAAAGTATATATATAGAGAGAAATGAGAGAGGAGGAAAAAACACTATTTTTCACTTCCTCCTAGTTCTCAAGTTCAGTTAGGCTACTGATCAGAAATGACCACAAAATTGGCTTAGTTTTAGTATGTTAAACTATATGTTTGATCATGAGACTATATTATTTCCCTGAATTGTTTTACATTATTGCTCACAGTTATTAACATGTTTTCCTAAATTAGGAGGAAAGAACGCTAACATGAGCTAGAGTTTTTTGATGAATTATGTATTATTCAGGTTATTCAGGGTCTCAAATATCAAATATCAAAAGCATTGGAGAGATCAATAGTAATGCCGTCAATCACTTAGCACCACGTTTTCACACTTGTCAGATTAGAAGAATCACTTGGGTCCTTGCTGAACACAGAGACCCCCCTCCCCCTCCATGTCTCTGGAACCTCGAATCAGAAGCTCCAGGAGAGAGCTCGGGAAGTTGTGTTTTTTTACAGGTGCCTCAGATGATTTTCATTATTCACAACAGCCTATTACTGGGGTCTGCTTGGAAAAAAAAATTTGAAACATAGATGAAGCATCTATAATGTTTTATTTACTGTGGGAGCCACAAGGGAAGTCCAAGATTTGTCCCTTAGGGGTTTTTATGTTAAGACCAAAAATGACTGAAATAGTTTTGGAACAAGATAAGTATATACAGATGGATGGTACTGTGGGGCATGGATCAAAATGGTGAGGAAGCCCACTGTTTGGTTGTTCTTTACTGTCTACAAATAAAGTCTGGCTGCCTCACCTGGCACCTACAATCTACATTTCTAGAGCCATAGCCACCCCAGTGAAACCAGAAGCTCTGTGAGTAGCACCTGGCATGGGTATTCTCAGGAGCTATCTGGGTGAATCTATTGTGCAGCCAGAGTTGAGAACTATGAAGGTATTAGTTTTGTTGTTATTGGTATCATTACCGAGAACTATGATCTCACTTAATTCTTAAGACAATCTCTTAAGATGAGAAAACTGATGAGAAAAAGTATAAGAAGCTTGCTGAAGGTCACACGTCCAGTGAAAACCTGATTTCCCCTCATAGGTCGGTGGAACTTTCTAGCTCAAGCATCTCCACTGTCCCACAATGCCATGCCTGCAGGTAACCTCTCCCCCAACACCTCCTATCTCTTTGGTCATACTTCTTTTTGTGGGATCCTGAACAAGCTGTATTGTGGTGGTTTATATATATGTTCCTTCTCTTTTACTGATACACGAGCTTCTCGGGGCATGGAAACCCATTCAGTTATAATAGTATCCCCACAGTGCCTTCCGTGTACAATCCATTCTGCACTTAAAAGATATTCTTGGAATCTATGAATGTTATGCTCATAGGAACTAGCACTTCCTGGTAGACATGTCTTTGGCAGAACAAAATTAAATAGGTTTTTATTCACATGAACCTTCTTACTACACTTAAATCCTGGGAAAGAATTGCATTCAGCAGTATAAACATTTCTTTCTAAAAGCTCAAATTTCAAATATAGTGTATGTTTAAGTAATATACAGTTCTACGTTAAAGTCTGCAAAACTTACGAATGCACTAACATTTTTGGCCCTGGCTGGGTTGGTACCCAAGTCCGTAGAGCATTCTCAGGTACAGTGACCTTGAACCTGGGTGTGCTCTGAACAGGAAGGAGGTAGGAGGGAAGAGGGAGAAAGGGAATTGAGTGGGAAAGGACATATAGCATCAGATGTATATAATAATTCTATATCATGTGCACAAAAGAAGCTTGTACTTTCTTCCAAGCTGGACCATTTGTGAAAACAAATGATCTGTAACTTGGCAGTGATAGGAGACCCTCTCTGTCTGGGTGGTCCAAACACTTCACAAAGAAAGACTCCTTAGAACATTCTTGCCGGAAAAAGAAAAGCTGCTTACTTAAGAGATGTGAACCTCAACCTTTATTCTGTGAAATACTCGGGCCAGCTATATATGGTGTTGGCAGGAACCCCCACTCCTCCAAACTGAGCCCCACAGTGTAATTTATGTTGCACAAAGTCTAGAAATCTATTGGCTAGAAATCGATTTCCCCCGAATCGTGTATATCACAACCAATGGTTCAATTTTTTTTGAGAATGTCTGGTATTTGATTTACTTTACTTTTGATATTTTTTATGACCTAAAAATTAACCTGGCTAATTAATTATGAAGCAGTTATGGGGTGTAATTTCAGTGGGTGGAGAAGGTTACATGGATGACCCCACGCCCCAGATCTGTGGGGCAGAGGACTGCTGTCTAGGAACGTGGCTGCGGTCTGAGTTTGTAGGGTGTGAGGCAAGGAGGGAAGGGACAGCCTGTAGGAGGACAAAAATGGACTCACTTATGGGACCTTTTTGTGGCACTGAAGTGCAGGCATTGATATTTCAATTCTTTGCATGCTTAAGAACTTACTTAAAACAGACAAACCAATTAACAAAATAATTGTCATTCTTCTTTACCGTGGAATATTTTTGAGGACACAATCTGCACTTAGTTGTGATGGTGATGATGCAAGTGAACACTTTAATCAATCATTCCTATTGTGCCATATTTATTTTATAACATATTTGATATACAAGGTACTGGGTTTGGTACTGAGTAATCCTCGAATTTGAAAGTTCCCGTCCTTGATTGAGGAGCATGTGATTTGTGGGATCAGGTGTGACCTGTGGTATGAGGTGTGATATGAGGAGAGGTCATAGGTCAGAAGCCATGGCAGTCAAAGGGATAAATGCTGTTTGACTGGGTTTCCACAGGCATAGAGGACGGTGGGGGTGAGGTGGGGTGGGGTGGGGAAGAGCATTCTGGAGGGAAATGATAGAGGAGCAAAGAGGTGTTAGAGAAATGTGAGCTGTCCAGAGTCGTGGCACTACCCCCATCCATGGACTGGGAGGAGGAAAGGGCACCGAAGGGCCGGAGAGGGAGGAAATGGAGTTGGAAACGTGAGTTGGGAGGGAGGATGAAAGGCGTGAGCATGGTAAAGACCACACACTTTGGTCACTGCAACCTGGTGATGCAAGTGAAGGGTGTTCAAGAATGGGGCAGGTAGGTGCAACCTGGCATTTCCCAAAGCTGGCTGGGAAGAATACGCAGGTTGGTGAGGGAGACAGCTAGGTGGGACGTTATGAAATCTTGAAGAGGGACAGTGGTAGAAACAAAGGGAAGTGGTAGCTCCAACAGAACCAAGTGGTGAATTAGAAGGCACAAAACAGCTGTTTGGAAATATCTGTACAACAAGCAGGACTTTTCACACATATGCCCACAGAATGCAGACTTTGGAGGCAGGTAGACCTGGCATCAAATTCTGTCCCACCACATGTGGTTATAAGCAGGTTAATGAATCTCTTGAAGCCACACTTTCCTCATCTGTAAAATGGGAGAATAGTTCTACTACTCAAACCGGATTATTGGGAGATTTAAATGAATCAGTGTATATAAAGGGCTTAGAAGAGAACATGGCAGGAAACTTTATTCAATTTCTTTTCATATAATGTAAAGATTATAAAAGTGATAAAATAATCCTACTATCCACTCACAACACTGGTAATTATTTTTGTGCAATATCTTTTAGTCTTTTACCAAAGGATTTTTAGCATTCTTATTGTTTCAGTGGAAATATTCTCAATTAGGTGTTTACAAAGGCAAAAGAGTTCAGGTGATTGTGGGTTCATTTATTTAGCACGAAGCTATCATGTGCTGAATCAGTTTGGGGGACACCTGGGGTACAGTTTAGTTTTCCCTGCTCTGCTTGAGTTGAATTAATCGAAGAGAAGAGGCATGGTCAAATGAAATGATCACATATGGTTATGCATTCTGATTGAACCAAGTGTCAAAATGAGTGATACAAATTAGTAATGAGTTAAAAATTCAAACAAGAATTGGCTTTCCAAGTAATAATCGTCATCATATCAAATACATTTACAAAGAGTGCCTGCAGTCCAACTCCAAAATGTAAGCACAGCTTTAAATAAACACTGTTTCAAATGTCAACAACTCAAACTTCAAACATAAGATGAATCATATTAACATGTTCCATAGTAATAGCAAGACACTTCCTTAATAAATCACTTAATTATTTCTTTAGGGTTTAATATGAATATGATTTATCTTTTGTCACAATTCAAAAGCTTATTTCATTTAATATAAACAAATGAAAACTATACTTCAGAAACTTAAAAATATTTCTCGGTAGAGATAATGGAAACTGTTTTCTTTGGTAGATCCATAAAAGGCGTTGTTTGGCTAAGATCACCAAACCATTTTCTGCTGAATTTACTTAGGAACATTTTCGGGGATACGTTAAGTTTTCGTGTCTCATACAAAAACACATGTCAGATGTGTTTATGTTTTTTGAAAAATGTAAAACAAAGCTTGAAATGGTTCATGGCCCGTCTGTATGGTACATGTTTGGAGATATTTTAAAAAGACATTGGTTCCCAAGTCTCATAGACATGTAAGTAGAACAGAATTTAAAAGGTATTACCTTGTTCAAAAACCTATGTGAGTACATCAGATTATAAAGTATACATTTAGAAGATACAGTATAAGCACTGAAGAAGTAAAGAAAACATTACAAAGTATTAGGTTTAACATGCCTTATATGTGATAACTGAAATAATTTTAGGACAAATACTTGTGTTAGAAAGAAATCAACTAGACTAACTAGAAATTTACTGACAAGACAGAAGTCCTGAAGTTTCCTTTCCCTTTTCCCTCTGATGCTCTAAGAATATCAAGTAAGGAAAACTTGACTTTGATAGTAAAGCATTGCTTTCAGAGTCCTTAGGCTGAAGGGCGACTTTCCACCAGGTAAACTAAACTCTTGGACCCCTTTGCTTTGTGTTTGAGTTATAGGTGATAATTCCTCAGCCAAGTTCCCAGCCTCGGGACATACTTATTTAAAATGTCTGGAAACCCAGGAATACAGATTAGTAATATTTTCCCTGTCTGGGCTGATACTAAGGGTTCCAGCTTGTGCCCTGTGAACAGCGCCCTGCTGAAGTCTTCATTGGGACCAGGAAAGCGTTTACTTGCGCTTCGGCTCCCAGCAACAAGCCCCGGCGTCAGTACCTTCCCTCTCCGTCCCGGGCCCCCATCTCGATTGTTACCGAAAGGTGGCCGGAGTGGAGGGCGAGGGGCCACCCAGCCCTGCAGCCTAGCCTTCTCTGAGCACAGAGAAATCACGCCGTCGGAAAGAGGCTGGGGACCGAGAGGGTGCAGACCATTGCAGCTGGCTCGGTTAATTCTCTAAGAGGCTCTGCATCCTCCCAAACTCACTTTGCCAAGTTACTGCCGCCTGCCCCAACTATGAGCCTGAAGCCCAGGACCGACCCGGCCGGCGCACGCGGGCTCACTGGCCTCTCTGCTCCAGGGGCACCCGGCTCAAGCCCGAGTCCCGGGCTTGTAGCAAAAGAACAGAAAACACCTACCCTGGTGATGATCAAGGGCTGGTTGAAGTCTATGCCCCCCGAGAGTCTGAAGCCCCAGGGCGCAGGGCCAGGGAGGACCACGTTCTGGGGCATGGTGCCTCCTGGCGCAGCCTTCCGAGGGTGGGGACGCAGCGAGGGGGCGTCCTGCCTGCGCGAGTGTCCCTAAGCCGGGCAGCCCTCTAGACTCCCCAGGCAGTGTCCTCGCGCGGACCGTGGCCCAGGGAGCTTTATCCCTGCTCCTGAGTGACGTCACCAGCCTCCACTCCTCCCCACCCCCTCCCACCAAGGAGAGCTCCAACTTTGGAAGAAAGAGACGCTAGGCCCAAGGGAGTTTACGGACGCGCGCCGGCTGGGTGCAGCCTCCAGACCTCTCCGCGCCCGAGAAGGCTTCATGTTACAA